>NC_083337.1:7190446-7850163 GCF_019175385.1 Lycium barbarum | reverse complement strand
ACCGGTGTGTTGCTTATTTTGAGTTCCAACTAATTCGGATTTATGCTGCGCAAGGCTCATTATAGGAGAAAGTGCTCTATTTGTTTGGTTAAATATGAAGAGATCCTATCTATCCACTACGACCGTTGGTGGTCCCTCTCTTTGTCTGCTTTGTCATGATTCATGAGGTGAAATGTTTAAAGATGAAAATTTAAGTTATTATATATATGGAAAAGGCTCAAATATGTCAAATATGTCATCGAACTATCGGAAATGACTCATTTATGTCACTCGTCAATAGTTTGGCTCATTTATACCATCGCCTCAATAGTTCGGCTCATTTATGCCATTGAAGTTACAAAAATGGCTCATCCATGCCATTTTTCATCAACGCCAGTTTTATAATACCAGATATGACACGTGGCTATCAACTAGAGGGTCCACATCTTTTAATTAAACCAACACAAATTAAACTAAAACCCGACCCACCCAAATCCTTTTGACCCTAGATGTAGAGGTTAAAGTGGTTAAGTTTACTAAGAACATACTTAACATCTTAATGCTAACTTTAAAGGTTAAACTAATTGCAATAACAAAAACCAATTGTTAACCACTTTAACCTCTAAATGCTAGGGTTAAAAAGATTTGGGTGGATTGGGTGTATGGGTCGGGTTTTAGTTTAATTTATGATTTAATTTTTGTTGGTTTAATTAAAAGACGTGGACCCTCTAGTTGGCGGTCATGTGTCATATCTGGTATTGTAAAACCGACGTTAATGAAAAATGACATAGATGAGCCATTTTGGTAACGTCAATGGCATAAATGAGCTAAACTATTGAGGTGATGACATAAATGAGTCATTTTCGATAGTTCGACGATATATTTGAGCCATTTCCGTTATACATTTACTATTGGGTGAAGTTTTTTACATAATCGGTGTAGTCTAATTTATAATATATCATATTAATTATTATTTTTATCAGAATATCAATTAATGTCTAGTTACCCCACTTGTGCGATCATATTGGGTATGTTGTTGTTTATTGACTAATATCTGTCATAGAAATTTACTTATAATTACCTACTAATTAGCATAGTTTTAAACATATCTATACTGCCAAGTGCACCGAATTTATACAATGAGGTCAACTAAAGCACACGTAATTATCGCTAATCATCCTTAATAATATGATTAATAGTCTGACAAATAAAAGTAGCTTACTTGCTATAGCAAATTAAAGTACATTATTATTGTAAAAAAAATTCCACTGCTAACAGTGTAAAGTTTTGGGATTTTGTCTAAAAAGGAAATGTAAAATTCTGGGGAATTGTTATGGACAAGTGGCTGCTAACTAATGGCTTTGACTTTGCACCAATGTTTTCAAACAAAGACTGATTAGTCGGTATGGTTGGTAGATTTCCCCTACCAATTATGAGGACAACATTTCATGTTCATTTTTTGTGAAAGTGCTTCTTTCTAATAAAAAAAATAGCCTTTTTGAATTTTAGGGCCTTGGCCATGAGAATTTTTCAATTTTTTCCGGAAAATTATTTCACTTTATTTAAAAATAAATGTTTGGTCATGAAAATTCCAAACATAACTTGAAGTTGTATTTGAAATTTAAAAATTACCAAAAATATTGTTTTCACCTTTTTCACTTTCAATACATTCAAACAATCAAATATTATTTACAAAAGTTTTGACCAAACACAACTCCGTCTTCAAAATTTCAAATAAAGTGAAAAATATTTGGTTTTCATAGCCAAACGCCTACTTAAGTTTCAATAGTATATATTCCTCAAGAGATTTCATATTATTACATTGGCTATCATCAGCATTTCAACTTGTCACCTTTTGAAGCTTGGGACCAAATATTGGAGACCAAGTTTTAATATAATTAGTTAATTAATTACTTAAATTGATTGTCCGTGAAATAATATATATGCAATGGTGACTATAGTACTTCAGGACCTTGACGTGTCTCCTTTCAAGGAAGCCACTCTATGCTAATTAGAGAAACAAGTGCTAAAATGTGAGAATAAATAACTCATTATAAACGTAAGCTTAGACAAGCGTGGCGCATTTTGGATTTTATTGAACGATTGTCATAAAAAATGTTTTAAGGCCTCATTGACGAAATAATACATCGGAAAATAGAAAATTCGATGGATATTAATTACTTTATACAATCTTATATGTAGGGATATAATGATACCGATAATAATATTATTTTCGTAGAGATTTGAAGCTGAATCATGAATACCATTAATGTCCATTGAAAGGATCAGCAATGAAGGCAAAAAGTACGAAAGTTGTCGTATAACATAGTATAAAACAATTAACATGTGCATTAACGATCATTTAGAGAGAAAAAAAGAGATAATAATCATTTCTTAAGAGTAGGATGGGTATTTTAACTTTTAAAAGAGATTCACATTCACTAAACGAAAAAACAGGAATAAACCAAAAACTCATTGCTAATCCATCGCTAAATAACTCTAACATAGTTCTTTTGATAATTCATTACTATTTTTTTTTGTTAAATAAGGTTAGTGTAAAGAAATAGATTAGGGGCCTAACTCAACCCCAAAAGCTAGCTTATGAGGGGAGGATTGCCCAAGTCCATATAAGGAAACCACCCATCTCATTAACCACCGATGAAGGACTTTTTTCATTCTTCAATACCCCACCTCACGCCAGAGGCGGATCCAGGATTTGATGAGTACGGGTGCCACCATGACTAAAATCGTATTTTTCGAGTGATAAATATTGACGGACATTGTCAATCTACTATTCTGTAAAGATAACTAACGGACACTATATAAAACCAATGAAATTGTGCTTTTCAATTTTTCTTAATAAAACCGACGAACGGCCGTTGGTTAATTTTGCTCAAAAATGCGCAAAAATTATATAAAATTTTCTAATATCGTCTTATCTTTACTATATTTACTGATGGAGGCTATCGAACCGAAGAGTGTCTATCGATTTTTTTCCCGAGATGATAATTTTCGATTATAACTATCCGTCGATCGGTTTTGTCCCTAAAAAAAGGCGTGTGCGTAGTAGTGCACTATCTTTAATGCAAACTACCACTAGTTAATAAGATTGAATTAAGGTCTACATAACAAATTAAACAATATATAACAAAAAAAATGACAATAAAACTTAACGAGAACACCAAAATTCAACTAAATATAACAGAAGCAAAGCAAAAATATATACTTGATGGAAGGGGAAAAAAAGGAAATAACCAAATAGGGCAAAGAAATAAACAAGGAATTAAGAGAGCCTACAGTGGTGGAAGCAAAGGCAGCGGAGCCGTGGTGAAGCAGTAACAAGTAACAACAGTACCGGGAGTAGGGAAAAGTGGCGGAGGTCAATTTTTGTTTGGAAAGGAATTCTTGATTATTAGGAGATGAAAGAATGTCCAAAAAAAAAAAACAAATTTTCTATTATTTTATTCTAAGAACATTTCTACTATTTTACACTTATTAAACAAATAAAATGTTCAACACTTAAAAAAGAAGGGTGTCAACAACTAGTATGTGTTGTAGACTTGTGTAGAGACGGAATTGTTATGAGATCTAAAACAATGCTCACATCATGTGGATTCGAAGCCGCGCAAAATACAAGAAAACTAGGCACTTTGCCAGTGGCACTATAGCCACTTTTATTACTGCAGGTGGCACACTCACTATTTATAGTGTTTCTTATATAAATATACATACTTATATAAAGTTTCGGCCGAAGCTTGTGGGTGGCGTGAAACTCCGCACCTAAGACGTAGATCCGCCCCTGCCTCACGCCTAGGACTGGACATCTGGTGCGTGGACAATTTAATTTGGGGGTCCACATCGGGTGAGATGAGTCCTGCTCTGATACCATATAAAGAAATGGATCATGGGCCTAACTCAACCCCAAAAGCTAGCATACGTTTAAGAAGAGAAGAAGTTTTTATTTCTACATGTTTTGCAGTACACGATATACTCCTATTTATACATGAGATATACACCTATATGCTAGGTATACAAGATATACTCTAATTCTCCTAGATAATTTTATACAAGTGTTTCACTCTTTCTAAACTAGTACTAAGTGATTGAGTCCTTATCAAGACTACTAACATAATTATCAAGAATACATTGATCATTATCTTCAACAGTTAGCAACGTATTTTTGTTGTTTAACTAGAAAGTTATATCAGTTATTAATTCTTATTTTTTAAGTGATTATTTTATCTTATTGAAACTAGGACAGTATATCATTTAATTATTCAAAAATCATTTCCATTATTGCTTCATCTTTCTGGAGAAAGAAATTTTCAAAATTTTCTTTGATGATTCGTATATAATTTAAAATTTCATCTTGTAAAGAAACACGTGTTTATGTGTACAAAACGTCAACTTTCCAAATTGGGTACAATGTGAGGTCATTTAAGATATCCAAGACCATACACGTACCCTAAAGGATACAGGTGTTAAATTTAATTTCTATTTCAATATAATGATATAATTAACAAACCAACAAGGATCCTTATTTGGTCTCTCATGGCCTCACTCTTACTGTCAGCAGTCTACAAATGTTGATTAAAGTTTAATTAATTGGATAAAACAATTAGCTTCACAACCACAGATTACACATGGCCCCAATGTGGACAGTTTAATTTTGGTTATCGACATTTCTTCAACTTTGAAATTTTGCATGTTCAACTTCATTTTCCACTCCTATTGTATCGTGTGTACACTTTAGAATGATGATTTAATTTGGTGTATATGTACTCATTTGGTACTCTAGAATCTTAGTCTTTATCTTGGAAATAGCTCATTTTAGCTTTAACTTCTATATTGCTCCGCCTTTGGCGAAGTCAAAAATTTTACAGTGTAAACACACAAAAAAGCTAAAGAATAAATAAATAGTATATATACATTTAAAATATGACTTATCTGCACAGTATAATTTTTTGATGAAAGAGTTTGAATTGACTCTTCTTGGACAAGATTAACTAGCTCCGCTCTTGCTTCTGTTCCAAATAATTATGTGGAATATTTTTCTTTTTAGTCTATCATAAAATGTCATATTTTCTTATTTAAAAACATTTCAACTTTATATTTTTCATTCTACTTTCAAGGAAATGATTTTTAGCCTCACAAGTGTTTAAACTTCTCATTATACTCTAAAGGAGACTTTTTTTGTTTGGCACTAATAGGTCCTTGCAAGTTGGATTACAGGTCACAAAATCTTCGAATAAAATCGAAATTATATTTGTGAATTTTTCATGGCTCAGAGAAGTGCTATTATATCGGAAAAAGAAAGTATATTGAGGAAACAAAAAGGAGGAGTAGCTAAAATGCTTAATTAATGCTCAATTGACTATTTATTTTTCGTACTTATATAGTTAACTTCGTAAAAGGTTTGATTTGTCCTGTATCGCCATACAATTAGAGCAAGGACAACCATAACCTATGTAAAACCCTTATAGGCTATAAGCAAGAAAACGTGTTAGCTTTTTCCCTCGGTTGGTAAGGTTTAAGTTATACTCTATATTGTTAGTGTAAATAGTATTTTAATACTATTTTACAAGTAAGCCGTCATAAAATTAAAAATGAAATTTGTAAGTTTTACAACTTACGTGCTACAAAAGATAAATATAATTTAATAATATAAAATTCTTTATGTTAATTAATCCTGTATATAACTTATAACACTTACTTGATTTGGCCTCACTCTAAAACAATGAAGTATTCAAAGTTGCTGAACTTCTAATATTTCTATACGGTACACAGGGGCGGAGCTAGGTAGGGCCGAATGGGTTCATCCGAACCTCCTTTGGCGGAAAATTACACTGTTTATATATGATTAATTTTTTATTTTATTTATATTAGTGTTGAACCCCCTTTTGTTTTATTCGTGTGTTTACTTCTTCATTCTTTGAACCCTCTTAGTGAGAATTCTGGCTCCGATGCACATCCACCAATATATATAAGATAACAAAAAAGATTCTGTCAAATGCTTCATAATTCTTTCACTAACATTAACTAACATTTAGCTAGCTCCAAGGTCAAATAACCCTCTTGCTTGTTTTCCTCTTCCTCCTCATTTATGAGTATATCCTAATATTCTAGAAGATACCCTCCATATATTTTTCTCCATTTTATTTTTTGACTTAGCTGTAATTGCGAAAACTGGTATTTGCTTAGTTCTTTCATTTCTATTCATCGACGTTATAAAAGAGTTTTTTAATAATCAGTTTACTTAGAAGAAAATTATAAATAACGATCAACAAAATGTGAAGTGCATAAGTTAAATTCTATCTGATCTTATAGCATAAAAGCCAAAGATTTGAAAATTAATTTAAAATCAAACGTCGAATTCAATCTTTTGTTCCCTGTTGGTGTCCACGAGACAACTTATTAATCTCATCAACTGCCAAAAAGAAAAGTATTACATATGGAACTGCCTGAGAAAATTACATTACTAACTAGATGAGGATAATGACCCGATCAACACTCAGCTCTTGTCTACGTACATATTTTGACTGCTCGATATAAATATTTGGATGTTTGAAAGAGAGAAAACAAACCATTATGTTCTAGCTAAGCATCATGCATGTCCGTTAATCCTTTTTAATAAGAAAAAAAGAGTTTAGAATTAGTCACCAAAGAAAGGAATATATCCTTGACCATCAAGAGGTATGGTGGGCATATATGGTTTGCTTCATTTCATTCTTAATCAGAGGTCTTAGATTTGAGCTATGTCATCCTTAACCAAATGTCTTGGGTTTGAGCCCTAGGAATGAATAACTTCTTGATATGGAGTCTAAAATTATACTGTATAAATATGATAAAATGATATTTTTTTTGTTATATATATGCTATTGAATCTCTTTGACTTAGAAAAAATTTCTAGTATAGCAATAAATGGGGTTCAAAAGTTGCTTTAAGTTTAGATTTAATCTCAACTCACATCTAATATATATATTTTTGGATCTCCTTATATAAATTTCTGACTCTGAGCAATCTTACACAACGCTAATCATAATTAATTGAACTAGTAGACTTGGGATAACAAATGCTTAAACAAAAAAGGATGGAATTCTTGTATTTGCTTACACAAAATACACTGATTCTAGTAATAGTTGTCACAAATGTAGGGGTTGCTTGTGGGGAACTTGCCCAAAATTGCCACCACGTCATGAGAGTTGACTCCTCTCATCCACCCTTACAAACGAAAGAAATAATAGTAATAACAAAATCTTGGTTATTATGTGAATGTCGTTAGATTGTTGTTGTGAGGTGTTCAATAGCCTCCAACAAACTTTGAATTATAAAGCTTCTTCTTCTACAACACAAAATCTGCAAAACTAATTATTTAATTAATTGGGGAAAGTCACATTGTTTTATATTTTGTGTGTAACAGATAGCAAATCGAATCAAATGTGGATGCTGTTGCATCAGCACTCTTGTTGATATCCATGCATATCTTTTTAATGCCATGCATGTCTACATATAACTAGATAATAATACATAAAAGATTTAATTTCTATACAGTGGAAATAATTACTACGTATTAAATTGCCTAAAATATAATTGCGCAATTGTTCATCAAAAGGGGGATTACTAATATGAAAAATAAAGCAAATTGCATGCTACCAACATATAAAAATACACTATCCAGTATATTAAAAAAATTGTATTGTCAATGCATATAAATATGGACACCAAAGTTGAAAATATATCATGTTGAGGAATTAGGGACCATAACGATAATATTTAAAATGAGCACCGGTGATGCATGTTTTTGGGATTAAAAATTGATTAAACAACTGATTTATTTGGTCTCTCAAATTACGTACGTGGTTACGCTCCATTGCAAAGTGGGTTACGCATGTTATTCAATGTATTTATCCTGATGTTTCTGGATTGAAGTCTCGTTTCTTCAAATTAAAACGTAATCACCCAATATAAAATATGTTAGAGAATGGGGGATAGGTTATATATTTTTAGCAAGAGACGAAAAGGATAGTAATTTTCTTCTGCTTCAAATATTAGTCATTTTGTTAAATCCAGCTTGTTTTAAAATATTTGACGTTTTAAAGAAATTAAAAATGTTATTCATTACTTTCCACATTTATTCTTACGTGTAGCAATTAGTGAAGTATTAATTAAGGAGTTCCTTGTGATTTTCATCCCTAATATATATTGTCTTTTATAATTTGCACCCAATTCTATTTTAGTTTAATAATTTATACCCCAATATTTTTATTTCTTTACATAACACTAAAAAAGGAAGCTAATTTCTTATATTAGCTATGAGGAAACTCTTTCCGTCATCTCCCATATAAATTTGGTTAAGCTTCCGACTAAAGTAAAACTTAAAGATTGTGCAAATCACATTACAGTCGATGAAATAAATCACAAAAGGCGGCATACATTAAGGGGCGCAAATCACACAGAACTCTTAATTAATTGGGTGAGACGCTTAAAGAAGAATGTTAAAGAAGTCCCTATAAGTACTTCACTTAGCCTTTCTATAGTCTTTCTTCCCCTCTTCCCTCAAAGCGCGCTCTTTCATCCATGCGCATGGTTCTGACTTATGTGATGGTCAGTTTAGGCAAATATTGTAGTATTTTAATCGTAAAATACTAGTTTAGAAGACCTACAGGTTTCTCCATTGAGCGGATCTCAACAACCACGGCTCGTGTCACTGGTCGTCGGGAATCCTCGCGTACCGGATGACTCTGCATGTGTTTTCACAGCCTAAAAATCCTCTCTAGGAAGATGGAGAGATACTTTCTTGTAAATCCTAGCTGTTGTATTAAAATGAGAAAAACTTCATTTTCCAACACCCATAATAGTGTATTTATACGCTAAGGATTATGGATTGAGAGGAGGATAAGTTAATGGGTTAATTAGCAGGTGGGATCCGACCCAATAGCTATTCTCCAACAAATATTTTTAATAAGGTAGCGGTATTCAATATTTTTCTTAAAGAATGTGACAAAAATCTTAAAAGAAACAGATAATATGGACAGGAGAGGATAAATATCGAGGAAAAAGGAAGAATAAGAGATCTCTTCATCAATACTACGGATTGGAAAAGTAAAAAGTTTCCAAATAATTGGTTGGTTTAAATTCTGTTATGAAATATACTTGGCTGTATTAACGTGTTAGTTAATGAAGTGTTCTTCTTGATCTAATTACTGTAATTAATTAATTAATTTAAGATTTACTCTAGTGGTTTTTGCATTTCCCTCTAACACATTTATTAATAATCACCTACTAATCCTAAATCTTCGAGTATATCCAATATTTTATTTTGTCATATTTCCTTTTTAAAGAACAAAATATCATCATAACACTAATCTATGTTGTGAACTTGATGTGCACTAATTCTTTATATAACTGATGAATCATATCATTTGGGCTCAATTGGTTGGGCCTATAGTCCCATATTGGGCTTAACGTCTGTCCAACAAGAGATAACCAATTGGCAAACTTACTCAAATGACTACCTTATTGTAGCTTCCTACCATTTGTAGCTACCCTTTTAAATATTACCATTTGTAGCTATATTTTAGCAAAATAGTATATGTTTTCTTGTGTATTTGTTGCCAACAAATACATGAGAACATGGTAAAAAAAAAAAAAACAGGATCCTTGATTTTAGCCTTTAACGGTGGAGCTATTAAATTAGATATTAATATATTTTTTTGATGTATTTTAGTGATTTCTTTTTTTTCTTTGTTGTATTTCAGTGATTTTTGTGTTTTTTGCTATAATGTATTTTCGTGTCTTTTGTTTTTTTAATGTATTTCAGTAAAAATTTTTTTTTATGTATTTTACTGATTATTTTTTTGATATATTTCAGTGGCTTTTTTTGATGTATTTCAAATACATTGTGTACATTCCAACTACATATGAAGCCAAATATATTCAAATTTTCGTGTATTTGAATGAATTTCAACAAATACATTCAGATACAAGAGAAAAAAAATTCAAATGCATGACAAATACATTAAAAAACAATGTGTTTGGCTATTAACAAAATACACTCAAAAAATACAAAGACAAATACATTCAAACATAGTGTATTTGTGGGATGTAGATTTTTGAATGTATTTGTATTTAGCTTTTAACAAATACACACGGCCAGATCTAAGACACTATCACCACCAAAAACCCTAATCTCTCCACCACCACCAAAAACCCAAATCTGAGACACCACCACCACCAAAAAAACCCTAATCTTTCCACCACCAGTAAAACCCTAATCTCTCCACCTCCACGTCATCTTCTCCGCCGCTATCTCAAAACCAGTGCCATTGCCGCCGCCACCAACAATACAAATGGCTAGATCTATGCCATCGTCTCACCAGATAAAGTGAAAAGAGAGAGAGAGAGAGAGAGAGAGAGAGAGAGAGAGAGAGAGAGAGAGAGAGAGAGAGGAGTGAGCACAGAGGGAGAGGGAGAAGAGAGAGAGGGGCGGCAGAGAGAGAGAGGGTTGAGCACAGAGGGAGAGGGAGAAGAGAGAGAGGCGCGGTCATGGTGTGGTGGTTGAGAGAAGGGAAGAGAGAGTTTTTAGGGTTTTGAGAAATAAAGAATCTGAAATGGATAGTGATTGGGAAAAAAGAAAGATATATGTGTTTGGGTATGTATTTTTTATATAGCTACCATTTGTAATTTAGAAAAGTTAATTAGCTACTAAATATAATTAAATAAAAGGATAGTTAATATTAATAATTAGGTCTTAAAAGAAGCTACAATGAGTAAAAATTCGTAACCAATTTTGGGACCTATATTTAAGGCATAGCCGAAATTTATAATTTTCTGAAAGTTTAGCTATTTCTAAATCAACTTCATACACACGCGATTGAAGTTGTAAACCCATGAACATATCTATATTTTAATGGAAATGTGAACTGGTACATAAATCATGCTTTTCTTCACTACTCTTAAAACATAGTTTAAGAACTGATGATTCCATTAGAAGTGATTATGTTCTGATTTTGGTTTCATTGTATAATTTTATGTTAATTCATGCTACTTGGTTTTGAGCATAATATCGAGGATAAGTTTGATATAGTTATGACAAAGTACACTTTGGATTGTTATGGAAAACGTAGTTTGTGTTATAAAATGAAGCTAAAAGAGTCACACTATTAAAGGATGAAAACCATAGAAATAGAATGACAAAAGAGGAGAGATTTTTACTATTCTTCCAAAATGTGTTACAAGTGTATTTCATATGAAAACTTATGCCTCTATTTATAGTGCTACATATGCATTCAATATATGAGAAAATGGAGGAACCATTAAGATGGTGGAGGAAAATGGAGGAACCATTAAGATGGTGGAGGAGAAGCATTATATTTGTGTATTGGACATCCATAATATATTTCATAACACTCCCCTTGGATGTCCATAGATGATGTGCATCGTTAAAAACCTTATTGGGAAAAACCCTGTGGGAAAAAACCTCAATGAAGAAAAAAAAAAGAGTACACATATCTAGTAATACGCTTTGAGAGCTGCCTCATTAAAAACCTTACCAAGAAAACCCAATGAGACAAAACTTGGTTAAGGAAAAAAGAGTACAACGCGTATTTCACTCCCCCTGACGAAGACCAATATTCAGATGTCGGAGTCTTTGCATTCCAATCTTGAATATCCTCTTCTCAAGAGTTGAAGTTGGCAAAGATTTGGTGAACAAATCTGCAGGATTGTCACTTGAACGAATTTGTTGCACATCAATATCACCTTTCTTCTGGAGATCATGTGTGAAAAATAACTTTGGTGAAATGTGCTTCGTTCTATCTCCTTTTATAAATCCTCCTTTTAATTGAGCTATGCATGCAGCATTATCTTCATATAATATTGTGGGTAATTTTGTATCACACTTCAAGCCACATCTTTCTCTGATGAAATGTATCACTGATCTCAACCACACACATTCTCTACTTGCTTCATGAATGTCTATTATCTCAGCATGATTCGAAGAAGTAGCAACAATGGACTGCTTTGTGGATCGCCATGATATAGCAGTACCTCCACATGTAAACAGATAGCCTGTTTGAGATCGAGCTTTATGTGGATCAGATAAATAACCTGCATCTGCATAACCAACAAGATCTGTACTACCTTTGTTAGTATAAAACAGACCCATATCACTAGTTCCCTTCAGATATCGCAATATATGCTTAACTCCGTTCCAATGTCTTCGTGTAGGAGAAGAGATATATCTTGCTAGCAAATTAACAGAGAACGCTATGTCAGGTCTTGTAGCGTTAGCAAGATACATAAGTGCACCAATTGCACTAAGATATGGTACTTCAGGACCAAGAAGCTCTTCATTTTCTTCTTGAGGTCGGAACGAATCTTTACTCACTTCAAGTGAGCGAACAACCATTAGAGTACTTAAAGGATGCGCATTGTCCATGTAAAATCTTTTTAAAACCTTTTCGGTATAAGCAGATTGATGGATAAGGATCCCATCTGTCAAATGTTCAATCTGCAAACCAAGACAAAGTTTTGCTTTTCCCAGATCTTTCATCTCAAATTCTTTCTTTAAATATTCAATCGCCTTTTGGAGCTCTTTTGGAGTTCCAATTAGGTTTATGTCATCAACATAAACAGCGATTATAACGAACTCCGATTTTGCTTTCTTAATAAAAACACATGGACAAATGGCATCATTTATATAACCTTGTTTTACCAAGTACTCATTGAGGCGATTGTACCACATGTGCCCTGATTGTTTTAGACCATACAACGATCTTTGTAATCTGATTGAATACATCTCCCGAGACTTTGAGTTAATTGCTTCAGGCATTTTAAATCCTTTAGGAATTTTCATATAGACTTCATTATCAAGTGAGCCATAAAGGTAAGCTGTAACCACATCCATCAGATGTATTTCAAGGTTTTCATGTACAGCTAAACTGATGAGATATCGAAGTGTTATGCCATCCATAACTGGTGAATATGTTTCTTCATAGTTGATACCGGGTCGTTGAGAGAATCCTTGTGCAACAAGGCGTGCCTTGTATCTCACAATTTCATTTCTCTCATTCCTTTTTCGCACAAAAACCCATTTATGGCCACTTGGTTTTACACCATTAGGCGTTTGGACTACAGGTCCAAAAACCTCACGTTTGGCAAGTGAATTCAATTCTGATTGAACTGCCTCTTGCCATTTTGTCCAATCATATCTTCGTCGACATTCTTCGACAGATTGGGGTTCCTGATCTTTAATGTCTTTCATAATATTTAGGGAAACATTATATGCAAAAACATTATCCACCATAATCTTCGATCGATTCAAATTTATCCCATCACCAGAAGAACTCAATGATAGTTCTTTATTTACTTGAGTCTCGGGTTCCCTAATATCTTCAGGAGTATCAGGATTAGTCAGATCTTGAATATCTTCATGATATTCTTTCATAGTGTCATTTTGATCATTTTTCGTGTTTCTTTTTCTAGGATTTTTATCCTTAGAACCCAATGGCCTACCACGCTTCAGGCATGCATGAGATTCAGAGGCTATGGCACTAGTAGATTTTCCCTTTGGGACATCAATTCGGATAGGCACATTCTCTGCAGGGATATGTGACTTAGTTATCCTTTTCAAATCAGTAAATGCGTCTGGCATTTGATTTGCTATTTTTTGCAAGTGAATGATCTTCTGGATCTCCTGTTCACATATGGGGGCACGTGGATCAAAATGAGATAGTGATGGAACTTTCCACACAATTTCTCTTTTGATTTCTTTTCTCTCTCCCCCTAATTGTGGAAAATTTGTTTCATTAAATCGACAATCTGCAAATCGGGCAGTGAATAAATCTCCCGTCAATGGCTCAAGATAGCGAATAATAGAGGGTGATTCAAACCCAACATATATACCTAACCTTATTTGGGGGCCCATCTTAGTAAGTTGTGGTGGTGCTACAGGCATATATATAGCACAACCAAATATTCGGAGATGAGCAATATTTTCATGACCAAATACTAATTGTGACGGGGAGTATTTATTATAATGAGTCGGTCTGAGGCGAATAAGAGATGCTGCATGTAAGAGATAGCATGTCCCCAGACGGTAGTGGACAACCGTGTTTTCATAAGTAGCGGTCTTGCTATCAATTGTAGTCGTTTAATAAATGACTCAGCAAGGCCATTTTGGGTATGAACATGTGCTACAGGATGTTCAACTTTTATCCCAACTGATAAACAATAATCATCAAAAGATTGAGACGTAAATTCTCCGGCATTATCGATACGTATAGCCTTAATGGGATAATCCGGACACTGTGCCCTTAAGCGTATTATTTGTGCCAATAATTTCGAAAATGCCAGGTTTCGAGACGATAGGAGGCACACATGAGACCATCTTGAAGATGCGTCTATTAGGACCATAAAATATCTGAATGACCCACAAGGTGGATGAATAGGTCCACATATATCCCCATGTATACGTTCTAGAAAAGCAGAGGATTCAATGTCAACTTTCATTGGTGATGGCTTAGCTATCAACTTACCCTGATAACAAGCAGCACATGAAAATTCACCACTTTCAAGAATCTTCAGGTTCTTAAGTGGATGCCCATTTGAATTTTCAATAATTCGTCTCATCATTACTGATCCAGAGTGACCTATTCGGTCATGCCAAAGCATAAAAGTACTTGAATCATTAAACATCTGGTTTACGATCGAGTGTGCTTCAATTGTACTAATTTTTGCATAATACAGACCAGAAGACAAAGTTGACAATTTCTCCAAAACATATTTCTGGCCGGAGACATTCTTTGTAATGGCAAGATATTCATCATTTATTTCGTTTAATGTCTCAGCGTGATATCCATTACGGCGGATATCTTTGAAACTTAACAAGTTTCTTGGGGATTTAGAAGAGAATAATGCATCTTCTATAACAAGTTTCGTCCCCTTAGTCAGAAATATAGTAACTCTTCTGGAGCCTTCAATCAATTTTGAATTTCCAGAAATTGTATTAAAATTTCCCCTTTTTCTATGCAAGTGAGAAAAGTATTTCTCATCTTTGAATATGGCATGTGTTGTTCCACTATCAATCACACAAATATCTTCATGATTGGTCATTGATCCAAATAAAATTTGAGGAATTTCCATAGATTCTTCAAAATGAAATAATAGATAAAGTGAATATCAAAGTAGATATTATGATTAGGCAAAGCATTACACACATTTTATTACATATATTACTATTTAAACAAAGCATTACACACACTTCATTTACATAAACATGGAAACATAACCACATACAAACGACACGTATGAAATATCTAAGTTTTTACAGATCCATCACCGATCAAATGATCTATTTTCCCTTCAGGGAGTTCAAAGAAATCTGTCACATCTAGTTGCATGGGCTCAACATTATCTTCAGAAATAAAATTTGCTTTGACATCCTTTTCTGCCCTTTTGAGAGAGGCTTGATACAAATCAACTAGGTGCTTTGGCGTACGACAGGTACGTGACCAGTGCCCCTTTCCTCCACATCGAAAGCATTTATTTTCTGAATTTTTCTTTTGCACAGCTTTATGCTTTTCATCCTTCCTTTTACACTGCTGGTGGTGAAGGATATTATTTGGTGCAAGACGAGAATCATGATTAAAATTCCTTCCCCGACCACGACTGCGGCCACAACCTCTTTCACGCCTAGAATGACGAAAATTTGCCTCATTCACTTCAGGGAATGGGGCAGTACCAGTGGGTCGGCTTTCATGATTTTTCATTAATAATTCATTATGTTGTTCAGCCACTAAAAGATGTGCTATTAAATCAGAATATTTCTTGAATTTCATCTCTCGGTATTGCTGCTGCAGGAGCATACTCGAGGCAGGAAAAGTGGAGAATGTTTTCTCCAGCATATCATGATCAGTAATATTTTCACCACATAATTTCAACTGAGAAATAATTTTAAACATGGCGGAATTATATGCCTTAATAGATTTAAAATCTTGTAGCCTTAAATGGAGCCAATCAAAACGTGCTTGTAGAAGTATGACCATCTTCAGGTGGTCATATCTATCTTTTAAATTATTCCACAGAGTAAGAGGATCTTTAACAGTGAGATATTCCATTTTGAAGTCCTCATCAAGGTGATGGCGGAGGAATATCATAGCCTTGGCACGGTCTTGGTTTGATGCCTTATTTTTATCTTTGATGGTGTCTGCCAGACCCATCGCATTAAGGTGAATTTCGGCGTCAAGAATCCAAGACATATAGGTATTGCCGGATATATCTAAAGCTACAAATTCACGTTTGGTAAGATTTGCCATTAGTAAAGAAAGATAGAAAATCAATACCTTCGAGGCTTTAAAGTATTTGCTCGGAACGGCAGAGTCTCGTGCTGATAACGTGTTATAAAATGAAGCTAAAAGAGTCACAATATTAAAGGATGAATACCATAGAAATAGAATGACAAAAGAGGAGAGATTTTTACTATTCTTCCAAAATGTGTTACAAGTGTATTTCATATGAAAACTTATGCCTCTATTTATAGTGCTACATATGCATTCAATATATAAGAAAATGGAGGAACCATTAAGATGGTGGAGGAAAATGGAGGAACCATTAAGATGGTGGAGGAAAATGGAAGAACCATTAAGATGGTGGAGGAGAAGCATTATATTTGTGTATTGGACATCCATAATATATTTCATAACAGTTTGCATTTTGTTCTTCACGATGAAGTGTTTTGCCGTTGATTTATTAGTGTGCTATATTTTATATTGTCTAGGTCGTTGACGTTGAGTGGTAGTGTTATACGTATTTGCAAGAAATACATGTATTTAGATGCAAGAGCTATGAAGGTATAAATTTGAGGCGAAACTTATATTTTCTGACTAAGTTCCTGTTTGGAATATGGGTGTCAAGTGGGCCGGGCCGGGCCGGGCTTGGAGAGGGAAAGGGTGTCCGGCCCAACCCACCTTGGATAGGGGCTACACCTCGGGCTAACCGGGCCCGTTAGTGGGCTGGGCCGGATTTTAGTTAGTGAGCCGGGTCGGGTTTTAGTTAGTGGGCCGAGCCGGATTTTGATTATTTTAAAAAAAAATTCTAATACTAAAATTTATTAAGTTTGATACTTTAAAATCTAGTTGTTGTCAACTTTATTTTAACCATCAAGTTCCTTAAATTATACTTTGGCCGTATTTTCAATCTATAAATACCATTCATTCCTCTCAATATTATCTCACAATTCCATACTCTCCTCTTTCTCTAAATTTCCTACTCATCTAAATGGGAACTAAATGGGAACAATGCACATGAGTTTTGATACTAAACCAAAGTTCTTAATTTAATTATCTCATCTTTCTCTAAATTTCCTACTCATCTAAATGGGAACTAAATGGGAACAATGCACATGAGTTTTGATACTAAACCAAAGTTCTTAATTTAATTATCTCATCTTTCTCTAAATTTGAAACTAATAAGATTTTATTAATATATATATATAACTAATAGTTTATATTATTATATACTGTATAACCTATTGAAATATTTTTGAACTTGTGTAAGCCAACAACAAGATAGTGGAGGACGACCTTGAGCCTCAGTTCGAGACTGAGCAATATCATTAGTGGGACTAGTGGGTGTATTATTGTCATTATCATCATCGTCTACTTGTATCTCAACTTCATTCTCATCTTCTATACCGTACGTTTCTTGTAATTCTATATAATTCATATCATGTGCACCCACACCTATGTCGCCTATTTCACTAGGTGGTGCTTGCGGAATACGAGTATAATTTCTAGCACTAGTACTACCCCTACCACTACCACTACCGGATTTTTTCTTACCGCTACTACTACCACCGGGACATAAAGCTTTACCGATTTTTTTAGTGGTTCCATTATGCAAATTAAAATAACGAAAATTAAAATTAAAATGCAAGAATTAAAGTACTAAATAAAAGTAAGAGATGGAACGAAGGTACCAAATTCTCGGAGATAACGAAATAACAACGTGATCGTAAATTGATGAATTGAATACTTGAAGCCTTCCACTTGATCTTGTTAATTGCAAGTTTGCAAAAACAATTAAAGTAGAATACTAAAATTATAGAAATTTCTGAAAATTAAGAGGGAAAGTGAGATAAAATGAGAGGATTGTAGTAAAAAATGATGAAATGTATGAGGTATTTATAGGTGAAAAATGGGTTAAACTGTAATTTTTTAAACTTAAAGGTCAAAAATAGTTTTAAGGGGTTGAGGGGTCCTTTTTTGGGCCAACGGTTGAATTACCAATCTTTCTGTTGGCAACGGTCACTTGGCCACTTTGTTAATTCTTTGGGGCCCAGCTGCCCATTATTAATTGAAAAAAAAAACAAAGGAAGAGCTAACTAGTTTGAAAAAAAAAAAAAACAAAGGAAGAGCTCACTTTATTAATTCTGTGGGGCTCAGCTGACCAGTGAACACTAATTTTTTTTTTTTTTAAAAAAAGGAGAGCTAATTAGTTTTCATTTAGTAGCAATTAAATATTAACGGATCCGACTCCTCTCCATTTTCATTGTCTCCATTTTCCCCAAGTTCTTACTTGAATAAGAGACACATTACATGAGTTAAAATTAATGGTTAAGTTTTAATTAACTAAAGTAAGATTCTAACTATGGTTTGAATAATTAATAAATATTTCATATATTTGCTTTCAAAATTTTAAGAATCCCACAATTATAGCTACAACTATTTTATTGGGATACAATGTTTTTAAAATACTTATTATTAGTAATAAATGTAGTACTTATTTTTTTTTTATTTGAAGTGGGCCGGGCCGGGCCGGTGCCCCGGTGGGCCATCACCCGGGCTGCTGGTGGGCCGGGCTGGTTGGCTGTTCACCTTGTCCGGCCCATCCCCCTAATAAAACCCACCTAGCCCAGCCCCTTACACCTCTTAGTGGGCTTGGGCCGAGCCGGGTTTACCGGGCCGGGTCCGGGCTGGCCCAACCCACTTGACCTTAGTTTGGAAGGACACATGGGAATTGAATTTGAATGTAATTGGGTATAATTACACAACTTGGTCTGTTTGTTTGGCCAAGTAATTATATGGTTAGGTGAGAATTTAGTGTAATTGAGAGGGTGTAATGAGTGATTTTATTAAAGTAGAATTCATTGTGAATGAATTGAGCAGGTTCATGGCTCTAAGTTATTAAAATGTCTCGAACTTCTGCCCCACATGTAAAATTAATTTAAGCCCACACCTGATGCCGATGGACAAAAGCGGACAATCTTAAAAATTTTGTTAAGCGGGACCAATAATTTACGACCACTCATATAGGCGTCAGTCTTGCAAATCACACCTTAAATAGCAGCGTAAAACTTATTTGCACGTATAGGATCATTTGAGACCCCTATTTTTGTCATCGTTTAAAAAGAATTGAGCAAAAATATCCTTGGAGTTGCACATCCGAAAGAATGAAAAATTATCCAGTACACTAGCTTATGAATGAGGATTCTGATCTTGACGACTTATGTTCAGCCTAAAATGCATGTATTTAGTTATTATTTGCCTCATATTTTATTATTATAATGGTCGTTTAAGTATTATTTATAGTGCTTTGTGCTTAATGTTATGTTTTTATCTGTCTAGGATGTGTGTTGGATGAAAATGGACTGAAAAAGAATGATTTGGTGCAAGTTGAGTGTAGATTGAAGGATGGTCTGTCCCGCCTATGGTCCTTGCAAAGCTAGCCACCTCCTGATCTTTCCACCCTCACCTCCATATATAGTGTTTTCCTAGATTACATATAAATATTTTTGGTATATATAGTATGTTTTTTGCTTACTTAGCAAATACAAGAAAATAAGTAAGAGAACTATTTATTATTAAAAAAAAACATTTTCAATGAAAATTAATTTCCTTCACCAAGCACATCGATAATCTCTTAGTAAACCAAAAAAAAAAAAAAAAAAACATCTCTCACGTAATCTAGGCAGAGTCCATATATGCAGAGGGAGATGGAATCAGAGCTCCAATTCTATGGTCACACAGTTATCCAATTCTATGAGGCTATCTTAGTACAGAAGATTAACGATGAAAAAAAATGTTTTCTTGTGGCTCCTAAAACCTATCATAACATGATTACAAGAATAAAAAATACCATTAGATACAGGAATAAAAATATTTCTATCACTTATCTTGGTTCCCCCCTTTGTGTGGGAAGAAATGTGATCTCTAACTACAATAAAGAAGTCAATATAATAGACAGGAAAATAGCTGGTTCGAAAGGAAAACTTCTCGCTATAGAGAGAGCTATTTTGATTGAACATGTTCTTCAGTCACATTCCATTCACTTATTAGCTGCTATGGAACCACTGATAACTACTTTCAAATAAATTGAGAAACAATTAGCCAAATTCTACTTGGGAATTAGGGAAGGTGAGCAAAAATATCACTAGAGCTCCCGGACTCTGGATTTAGATCCATGAAGGATTTCAGCAATGCTTTAGCTATGAAGAGATGGTGTAGATTTAGAACGTGTAACTCCATTTGGTCTAAATTTCTAAAAGCAAAACATTGCGGAACTATTCAATCAGTGAAGAAAATTTAATTTGGATGGCTGGCCAGTCACACTGCTGGAAAAAAATGATACAAGTTAGAGACACCACTTAGGAGAATATTTTGTGGAAGATCAATGATGGTAGTATGAGTTTCTAGTGGGTAGCTGGACCGGAATGGGAGCAATTGCTCATATCATATCAGTCAATGAGAGACCAAGAAATCAACCTATTAAATACATCATCTGCAATGATTACTGACAGCTTGAACATAATGCACTTTCCATAGTTCCTAGCTTAACACATTCTCACTATTAAAATTGGTAACCTTTCTATCCCTGACTCTCCTATTTGGACCCTTTCTACTAATGGGGTTTTCTCTATTTTTTCTGCTTGGAATTTTACAGGACGACCTTCTCTTTTCTAGAGTTTGGCACAAACTTCTTCCTTTCAAGATATCATTCTTGACATGGATACCTCTTAAAAAGAAGCTTCAATTTGAAAAGGCATTGTCCATATATATTTGGTTTGCAGCTTGACTGGAGATGTCTGTGTTGTAGAATATCACAGGTTGAAACCATCCACCACACTTTCATTCATTAGTTCGATAGAAATGCACACATAAGAAATTGATAGAAATGTTTAAATGTATGATGACTAATGAGGCTTATTTTGACCATAATCCAATGTCGTCATGTTCACAAATTAGTTATCGCGGTTTACGGATTTTCAGAAACACACCGTTTCAATTTGTTTGTCTTCGACTGGGCCCCGAGGTGATGACAATAAAAAAAGAATGTCTTGAATAAAAGATGTGTAATATACCAAAATGTCTTTTAATCTTGTGATATTAAATATGCATGTGGAATGTTAAATTAAAGAGTTTGTAAATTAGGAAAGAGACATCTTTTTTAAACAGACTAAAAGGGAAAGTACAACAAACAAATTGAAGTGGAGGGAGCTGTAAACTTGACCAATACTCAGTGAAGTCCAATTATATGGCCATCCTTTACACTATGTTGATTATGAAAGGAGGGTTCTGATCTTGATTCAGTAATAAAGCATCACTTGGACGAAATCAACTTACTATAATTTAAAACATTTCATATTTATTCAATCGACTACAACATGTAATTAATGCAACTTTATGCTGTGCTGAAAATATAATTCTAGTTAAATTTGCTATAGAAAGCTGAGCCCGTGGGTGAATATAACAGCAAAAGCATTCATTCGAGGTTTGGGCAAAAACAATCCAATTTCTAAATCTCCATTCGAGTCCTTGGACTTACTTAGGGACATCGATATTCCGTTATCACGGTAATGAATTCCGTTTTTTTTTTTTTTTTTTTTGGCCTTCCCCAACCAAAATCAGCAGCGTATAAGTCAAACTTTGGCGATCCAACAATTGAAAGAAACCGATGTTTCTTTGCGTCGGTAAGTTCTTTAAACCACTCACTACACGACATGTAATCTTTATCCTTGTTCCTTTTATGATAGTGTCTCCAATTGATTCCGCAGCAATTGTAAAGCCCTCGTTTCCAACTAAATCAACATGCCTTATTCTTAGTATGTACGGGATGATGCTATTCCCGATGTAAGATGAAGGAAGAGGGGGATCGAATCACGCTCTACAATCTACTGCACATCCGAAGAACTCCATTACATTCTCGTTTATTTCTCCCCCAATTGCGTCCTCTGATTTTATCAAGCAAGCCCATACATAACCAGTTGTTACGGTGAATGACGTCGCATGAGTTAGGCTCGGTCGTTTTGATGATATTAAATTCTTGAGCTTCTGGATGTCATCTCGTCCTATAATAAAAGTGCCTCGAACTATGTTTTCAGGAGGAGTGACCATTATGTCACGCATCTCTAGCTTATGTTTCTTCTTGTCGCCCCATATCTAATCCCTTAGTCCATTTGGGTCTTTGACGACGGACCTATCATAGAACGGAATGTACTCCTTTGCTAAGAATTGCTCATCTCCACTGAATTTGTTGAGCGACGCCCATGCCCTCATGAAAGCTACTATGCTAGCTGCATCACCAACGACGTGATGGTTAATGAAGCAAATGGATATGCCATGATTGGGGAAAAGTGTCACTTGAATACCTAAGACCGGGGCTAATTGTACCCCCGGTGCATCCTTAGGTGTCAACTGAGGAACAAAGGGATAAAAATCCTTAGCATTACGGAGATGGTTACCAACGAGATAATCAAAGTCCATATCACTTTCAGAAAAGATAACAGATATAGAATCTCCCGTCACATAATGCAATTCAGGATAACCGCTTTGAATTTACTGGACAAACAACATTGCAAGCTAGGGGTAAATAGTGTTTGAGAGCGAGGGAGAGTGAATGTTAATTTGAGACTAGGAATAATGGTTTCGACGAAACCATCTCGGGAAACGGGGAGCTTATAGAACAGAATCTGCCGCGTACGGTGGAAACCTAACCACAAAATATCAAAGTACGTAAGAGGGAGTGTCAGCTCATCTCTACTGCCAGGAGGTGGAGCAACTTGACATTGCTCAATCACCGAAGTCATTGTTGTTTGGTTAAGAAAAGAGAGTAAAGTTTGGCTTATAAATGTATAGAAATAGAAATTGCACACGATGAATTGATATATAAAGTCACTCTGATATATACCTTACTAGTCGAGACATAAAAAATGTACTCTACTAGTTCCAGACAACACGTGAAATTTGTTGTTGACTAGCGTCTAGCCCTATCACTGCCTGCAGAAAATAAAGAGAATGTGGGGGACTTGAGATGAAAAGCAGCTACTACCCCTGTCTAAGAATGATATATTTTTATATTTATAAATAATTTAATTTTAGATTTTCTATTTTATCTTTAATGAAATGTTTACAGTTACACAAATATTCATGACTTATTTTAGATGGGTCATTCGCACAAATGCCCTTATTCGGAGGTGGTCTTTAATTTTTGGCCCTCAAATTGCTGATCTTTAATATTTGTCCTTCGACACCTTAAGTGGCCGAAAATACTCCTTAGATTCTAGGTTCGAACCCCAGGAGAGTATTAAAAAAAAATCGCAAGGCAGAATTTCGTAGCAAATTAGACCTATTCAGCATGCCTAATGTCACCACCCGACTAGGGGCCATGACAGGTACCCGGAGCTAACTACCGAGCACCACTCATTCTACTACTCATCATACTTAATCTGCCTTCATTTATTATTCCTGACACAGCTAGCCATGAGGAGGAATCATTTTCACTTTCAAAACATATCTACATTTATATACATAAGCCCTCCGGCTATCAAAATGATATACAAAATTACAACGTAGTCATCATGGGACATCTATTACCCACACGCATGTATCTACGAGCCTCTACTAGAGTACTGAACATGAAGACGGGATAGGACCGCGTCGTGCCCAAAACATATATACACAAAATAGTAAAACAAATGGCACCTCCGGAATAATGGAGTGCTCTCGTAAATCTGCTGATCAGCTCCTATGAATCTGGGTCGCCTCCCTGTCTACCTGTGGGCATGAACACAACGTCCAAAAAAGAAAGGACGTCAATACGAAATACGTACTGAGTATGTAAGACATGAGTAGTAACATAAATAAAACGTGAAGGGCAACATGAAATAAAAGACCAAGTATACCTTTTGAGGTGTTCGTCATACTTACTTTACCTTTCTCAGGAATCGTGGAATGCACATGCATCTACATGTAACGATACTGTATCCGCTCTTACACATTAGACATTATCCGTATTCGGCCACATGGTGGCTCGACAGTATCCGTATTCGGCCATATTGGCTCGACAGTATCGTATACAAGTCATCCGTACCCGATCATAACAAGGCTCGGTATATCTCATCATCATCATCATTGCCATCACTACGGAAGTCTTTTATCACCATCATCTTAAGAGTCTTGGAAGTCATAAATTCTAGCTTTTCTTAGGAGTAGGGTATTTTAGACATCTTAGATGAATTCGCAATACGGGGATTACGCCTTTATATCACCTTGAAGGAACAATCACATAAGATGAAATC
Organism: Lycium barbarum; assembly: GCF_019175385.1. Classification (NCBI taxonomy): domain Eukaryota; kingdom Viridiplantae; phylum Streptophyta; class Magnoliopsida; order Solanales; family Solanaceae; genus Lycium; species Lycium barbarum. Next base: position 7,825,610 of record NC_083337.1, on the reverse strand, counting down.
AATAACAATTAATACTATCTTGCGGCAAGCTCAATGATATCATGAGAACGTTAAGAACTTTAAACCTTGGGCCTTTCTAGAATTGAAATCATCATCATGTTCATCATCATTATTCTATCTCACTTCATTATCACTTTCATGATCATCATCACTATCAAGTCTCACTTTTCAAGAAACAATAGTATAAGACGGGGCCAATTATCATGAATATAGTCAAAACTTATATAGTAAGCTCAGTCATCTCACGAGGACATTTAAAACTTTAGGCTATGGGTATCTCTAGGAGGGGAATTATCATCGTAATCATTGTCATGAAGAACACTCATCAACTTCATCATGAGGGCCTTAAGAGTCATGGAAATCTAACATTTTAGGAGTAAGGGAAATATGAAAATCATGTGTGGAGTCATAACGTAAGAATTACCATCATAAGGATCATTATCGATTATATCGCAAGAATCATGGAAATTGTGAACCTCTAGTGTTTCTGGACTTAGGAGCATTATGATTGTCGTATGTAGTTTATCAACTATGGAATCATCATCATTATCATAGAACATATCCCATCTCTGGCTCATAAGAAGACTCTTAATAATCATAGACTTGTAACTTTTGCAATGAAGGAAAGTCATGGAAATCATAAATAGAGATAGTAATAAACGAGTCATGCCTTTTGAAAGAAAGGGGGACTAGCCTTACATACCTTTGCGTCTCTTTAACTTTATCGACTAACCGCTTCCCCTCCAAACTCACGATTCTACATTCAAGGTGATTCGCGTTAAAAGTAAGTCATTGAAACGCTCATATGGTCAAACTAAATTAATAAATGAGCTAACGAAAATTGGGCAGCATTTCCTTTGTTCCAACGACTTCCTCCATATGATAAACAACTCCCAAAATCACAATATCAACAATTCCATAATCAAAAGATTATATTTAAATTATACTCTATTCCATCCCAAAACTTCTTTCCATAAATAATCCATAACAACAAATTCAATACAACCCCTTGTACTCTTGTATACAACACTTTATCAACATCATTATTACCCCTCATAACAAGATTATACTCATAATATGCTAACAATTATAGCTCAAGTGTCACACCCCGACGAGGAGTATGACAGGCTCCGACTCATAAGCCGAAGTCACATGACTTATCTATTACTTGGACATCACATACCATAACTCAAGAACGTCTACTCGCGGAAAAGGAGACAACATAAAGGTATTCGATAAATCAATACATATATACACATGCGGACCGACAAGGTCGCTACAACATCAAGTATATCTCATAGCCGACAAGGCAATCAAAACATATCAAGAAGACAAAACAAGGCCGACAAGGCCATACATAATATTTACATATCCCACAATGTCCATAAGCCTCTAGGAGTATACCTATGAACATATATTACACCAAAAGAAAAATACCAAAAGGTAGCAAGCCCGGAGTAGAGGTACTTGCTAGCACCGCTGAAGCTGGAAAGTCCTACTGTGGTTGCTCTTCAATAAATCTGTCAGGGCCTGCAGCACGAAATGCAGCGTCCCGTGCAAAGGGACGTCAGTACGGATAAAAGTACTGAGTATGTAAGGCAGGAGGGCAACAACAATAATTAAGATAAGATGGAACATTGGTATAGGCAAAAGAAAAATCGAACATCTGGAAGTAGCACAAATATGCAATGCATGATAAAATCATTTGTATGCTCATATGTATATATATATATATATAATAAATAGTATCCATGCCCGGCCGTAAGGCTCAGTGTCATATATGTAAAATCATGCCCGACCAGTAAGGCTCGGTGTTATCATCATTAGCCCGCGTCCGGGCCTCCCGCGTCCGGGCCTCCCGCGTCCGGGGCGATATCATAACATGCCCACTGCAGTGGTCTGCGCATCTACGCGCCATGCCCGACCGACTATAGCACGACACGGTGTAGTAAAATAGTGCAATACATGTATATATATGTATATACCATTATTGGATTGGACTGAAAAAAAGAACTGTGTAGAGTTCCGCTTTCCTTCCGCTATGCGGAAGGAAAGCACAGAGTTCTGAGGGCTTCCGCTTTTCTTCCGCGACGCGGAAGAAAAGCGCAAATGCCTGAAGCTTTCTGCGCAGAACTCTGTTTTCCTTCCGTAGCACTGTTTTGAGGCTGGTTTTGCATGAGAAAATCAAGGATCTTATTCTTGGCCTTTCGGGGTGACATAAGGTCGTTAACCCCCGAATAGTTTATGGAATTCATCTCGAGTCTAAAGGAATAATCGATGACGACGAGTGAAATAACGTCTTAAAACCAATCAAACCACAAGACCTTAAGATTTGAAATACAAGCATAGGCATGAAGTGGCATTTGTTATGGAATGCTCATGTTTATGTACTAATTTGGATTCGTGCCAAAGAAAGAGGGAACGAACACCTTACATACCTTATCCGTCGAGCCACCACTTAAGAATTCCTTATATCGACGCTTGCCCTTCACCCGAGCCTATATATATATATATATCGAGAAAGATATCATTAATCACACCTTCATCATAAATCCATCAACTTATAAGTATTAATTGTGGAAGACCAATTTGCCTATTTCCCTCAACTCATGAGCACCCATTTATGGAAGTCCAATTCGGGTTTACAAAAATTTGGGCAGCATTTCCCCTATATCATCGGCTTCCTCCAAATATCAAAACAACTCCCAAACAATACCAACAACATCAACAACAACATCCTTAACAATCTACAAGACAATTATATGTATTTTCATCCAAAATCCTCTTCCAACCTCAATCCATAAGCCAACAACATCAATACAACAAATTACCACTTTTATTCTTAAACTACTCCTTAATCAATGTTAATAAGGAAAAGGATTCAAGGATTCATACCTTATATTCACTAAAGTGGCAAGATCTTCAATACCCACTTGTTTCCAATCTAGCTTTAACACAAAACAATATGATACTCGCGACTATACGTTGTCCGGACTTCGATTAGTACTTTGTAGCTTAGAATTGTGCTCAAATCTTCACTTTTAGGTGATATTTAAGAGCCTTTTTGGAGTGGAATTTTCTGGAAATGTTTGGAGAGTTTTGGATGAACAAAATGAGGGTTTGACCCTTTTTACTGTAGCGGTACTGTAGCAGTGCTGTTTCTGCTTGTCGGCTCAGTTTGTAACGTCTATAATTCTCTACTCCGATATCCAATCGACGAGCGGTTTGTTGCATTATAAACTAGACTCGACGTACTTCATTTTAGAATTTTGAAATACCTTAAAACTCCTAATATTCATAGAGATATACCCCTCCAAAGTTGACTAAAAATCCTGTTTCAAATTTTTCGACACATTTAGTTTCTGGAAAATTTTGCAAAATACGCCCAAAAAGTACGGGACGTACTTTATTGTACGGGCTGTAGTTTCCTCCGTACTTCACAGAAATGCGATCTGTCAGTTGCATTGGCAAGACGACTCGCTGAACTTCAATGTACATAGGTTATGAGTTCCGCAACTCCTCATATTCTAGGAGATATTCCCCTCACAAGTTGGACCAATATTTCCGTCCAACGTTTTGCCAAGTTTTACCAAATTTTCAGCGAACCTAATTTCTTCGATTCGCTTGATCCCTAAACCTTTAGATACTTGTCTAACACTTATTAAAAGTCTTTCTTGACCTTATAGGGGTATCATGGCCTCTCTGAACTCACGTTAGTTTGCTTACGACAACGCGAAAATCCACGAGGTGTAACATCTAACTTCTATAGAATCCCATCAGAGTAAAAAAAAAAAATCATGAGGCATAGTTTTTATATAGAGGTTATGCCTTAAAGGCATAACTTTACCCCTTGTCCGGCATAACTTGGAACTGCAACATAACTAAGTAGGCGTTTGGCCATAGAAACCAAAAAAACAAAATCACTTTTTTTGAAAATTTTGAAGTTGGAGTTGAAGTTGGTGTTGTGTTGGCCATAGTTTTTGCAAATAATATTTGGTGGCTGAAATGTACTTTTTATAAAAACATGAAATATGATTTACACCCCAATTTATAAAAACTAGCAAAACCACCCAAAGCAATTAATAAACATAACCAGTGCGAGAAATATAACAATTATACTTGAGATAAGCTTATGGAGTGCTCAAAACTGATGGTTTCTTTCCATCTTTTGGCTGCAACTGGGAGGCTTACTGGTGTACACAAAAAATATAGCATCACTAAATATGGCTTTGTTGCAAATTAAATTCCCACATGTTTTATTTTTTTAGAGGCTTTTTAGCACATGATGTTCAATGTTGTTGGAGTGGAGAGCAACTAAGCAACATAAGTTGCCTCTGACCAGTGAAAAAAGTAGTATGAACTTTTAGGGTAAAAATTGAACATAAAAACTTTTGGGCTAAAAATTGAAAAAAGAAAGTCCAAAAAAATTGGAAAAAGTGAAAAACAAGTTTTTGGTTGTTTTCCAAATTCTGAAGTTGTATTTGAAATTTTTATGGCAAACACCATAAAGTGAAAAAAGTGAAAAAATATCCCGGAAAAAGGTGAATAATTCTCATGGCCAAACGGGTCCTTTTAGGCCTTATAAGACCTAACTTTCGCGAAACCTTGCCTTGCAAAGTTGTTTTTTTTTACTGAGCCGGGGTTAACAACCCAGAACCTCGGGGTATTTTCGGCCACTCTTTTAGGTAAAGGGCAAAAATTAAAGACCAACGCGTTTGAAGGGAAATCTGCACAAAAAAATGATTTTAGACCACAAGTTTCAAAAGCCTTCATTTCTTTCTTAAACTCCATGCCTGGTCAAACTACATCACATAAATTGAGAAGGAGGGAGTAATATATATGTCATCCTTATCAATTTGTTTGTCTGATTTGTTTTGGCATGGAATTTAAGAAAGTAAAGAGTATTTTTGAATCTAGCGTCTTAAATTAAAGATTTGTAGAATGTATCAAGATTTCTTTTAATCTTATGGTCTTAAATATGCCTTGTGAGAAGTTGAAATTAAATAATTGACAAAAAAAGGGAAGCAATATTCTTTTTAAAGGGACTAAAAAGAAAAATAAGACAAATAAATTAAAACGAAAAAAGCACTATGTTTCCGGGGGGAGTTGGCCAAAAGGCCATTTTGGAAACTTACTTTGCCAAAAGGCCATAAGTGTTCAGAAATTGGTGCTTTAGCCACCATTTATGATGTCAGCACGTCAGAGAATTGATGTGTCAAATCCCAGCCCCAAAGTTTTGAAAACTACACTTTGGCTCCCTCAGCCCCAACATTTTCATTAGCTGGAATAGAAATAAAAATAAAATATTTCCCTCCAAAAGCTCCCATTTTCTGCTTTTTTTTTTTTGGCCATTTTTTCGGCGAAAATTTCGGCTTTTCACCGGATAATCGGTCCCCAGCGACGGTAAGCTTCCATAGTTTAGCCATTGTAAGTAAAATCTGGTACAAATCGTTGAGAAGGAGCTTTCCTCATTGTTGTAAAAGCTCACTTTTCCGGCAAAAATTCCGGCCTCATTCCGACATTCCGTCACTTCTCCATTCAAATACCTCAGTTCGCAATTGGTAAGAGCTTGATCCCTGAGCTTTTTGATCCTGCATCTGGTATAACTCTCCGATCAGTAATAGACCACAGTCATCAACGAGTCATCAACCAGGCATAGACCAAAGTCATAGTCTATTATATATTTTATTATGACGTCGATTGCAGAATATATTATAGTAGGTGGTGATTACATTGGTGAATGGGAGGTGTAACGACCCGTTTGGTCGTTATTGTCTTTTTGACCATTTCACCCAGTTAACCCGTCCCCGAGCCTTATTAGTACCATTTTGACCCGCGGGGACAAGTGGCATGGTTCCTTAGGCATTGGAGTAAGTTTTGATGTGACGTTTGAAAATTTTGGATTTTAAGTGAAAACTGTTTGACTCATAGTGACTTTTGGGTAACAGACCTTTTTCGGATATCTGCCGATTCTGAGAGGTCTAGATAGTCGTTTAGAACTTATGTGTATATTCAGTTCAGTTCGCAATGCACTCGAGTGCATTTTGGGACTTGGGTTAAAAAGTTAGTTTGGAGGTATTGGGGGTTGACTTGGTCAACGAGACCTCCGATGGAAATTCCGAGGCTACGAGTGCGTTCGTAGTGCATATTTATGTACATCTGCATATTTGGTTTGTGTCCGGGAGGTTCCGAGTGTCGATTCCAAGTTGGAAAGACACCAGAAAAATTCTGGTGTCTGGTGACCGCAAAAGCGGTCGAGTGGCCGCCAAAGCAGCCGACGGGCAGTGACTGGGGTATTTAATGATATAAAATCCCAAGTCTTTTCATTCATTTATTATTCCGAAAGTGGTTCATCTTAGGAGATTTTCTAGAGGTTTCTTAGGGCAAACTCTTAGAGCTAAACTCATCCACCTTCTCTATCTAATCTTGATTCATTATCTCACCTAGTTATAATTAATCCATGCTAGAATCTTCCAAAAGTTATGAGAACTGAGTGGGTTTCGAGTTATCTTCCTCTAATGAACTTGTGAGTATAAAACCTTGTTTTGTTAATGAATCTAGCATGGGTTAGCATGGAATTGATAGGTAATGACTATAGTAACTTGAATCTTCCAATTCTAAGGTTTAATTTGTGAATTAAAGGCTAGGGTTTATACCCAAAATTGGGGGTTTTGCCTAGAATCCGAATTAGAGTTTGTTGTTTATTCTAGCTTGCTATTGATGGGAATTGACCACCTAGAGGTTTAATTTCATGTTGGGACCTTCAGATTCCTAATTTCACCCTTCTAGTTTATAAACCCTATTCCATAAGTTGGGGATTTGGCGTCTTGATAGAATTAAGGTTTTTTTTTTATGTTCTCCTTGATTCTGATTCCATGATTCGAATATACATAGACTTTCTTGATCTCGAGGCTCAGCGGAGAGGAAAGATTAAGGAGTAATTGTTGGTGTTATTACTGTTCGGCCTTCCAGGTATGTTACGGCTTATCTTCTGGTTAGACTTCGGTTAGCGAAACATATGTATAGTTAGTTGTGTTGGAAAAAGCATGTGAACCTTCGGGTATGAAGTTGGGATGGATGTTGTCTTAGGTTGGGCCCTGTTGTGTGATTTTGGGGCTAGCCACCCTGTTATATTATTGGTTTGTCTTGTTCTATTTTATTTATTGGCTAGTCGCCACGTTGAGACTTGGGATAATTGTGATTAGTGGTATATCATGGCTATGATATTGCGGTACTTTACCTGATTGATTTTGAGATGAGAATTGTGGTTCCACTGTGACTTCTGGTGTAGCCTTATTGTTGATATTACGTTGTATCGTATTCATTCATACACATTTCCATGATACGTTGATATTTCATGGTTATGGTGCTAATGATTATAAGTGAGAGAGTGTAGCATCCGAGGTCATTTACCGAAGCGTAATAAGTGTACGTTGCCCGACGTCTCTTGTCGGGAACGAATGAGATGAGATTGATATTGTGAGGTGCCCATGTATGGCACGTTGATAGTTGATGTGAGATCTTGTTGTTGTTATCTTCATGCTTACATATGAGTTTCTTTTCATACTTGCGTTTTCATATATTGAAATTATATTTGCACATTCATCTTACACACACACACACACACACACACACACACACACACACATATATATATATATATATATATATATATATATATATATATATATATATATATATATATAAGACACATTTGACAGGGGGTGACGATGTGGCCTATGCTGTGACAGTTCATGTGTAGATAAGGCACATTTGACAGGGGGTGACAATGTGGCCTATGTTGTGGCAGTTTATGTATATATAAAAGGCACATTTGACGGGGATGACGATATGGCCTAGGTGTGAGCATATGTGTATGTAAGGCACATTTGACAGGGGGTGACGATATGGCCTATATTGTGATTGTGCTCGTGATCCAATGAGACATTTCGGAGCGAGTGGTATGTGGATGCCATGGGTTCCCCATGGGTCATGACTGTCGAGACATGATGTTCCGCTCGAGATATGTGTGTACACGGTATTGATATATGGCCATTGCATTCATATCATCTATATCATTGCATTGCTTTGCACTTGTTATCATCGTTGTCATTGTATTATTATTGTGTTGTGGATACTTGATCGGAAACCTGATTGTATATTTTACCGGTTATGATGAGTACTTGGAACCCTTGGGATCAGATGCTTAAACAATAGGCTTGATTGGATATGATGCGACTGGAAACACTCGGGTTTGGATACTTCCCTATAGATTGGATCAGGCACCTAATTTTGTTGGTAGCTGACGGTTGAATACTGACTTGTATTGTGGATACTTGAGGACTTAATACGTATTGATGAGACTGTTTTATACTTGTACTTGATTGTGAGCATGCCTATCTTTCATTTACTTTCTGTATATATGTTAGCTAACTGAGGACGGCCTATGATACCTACCAGTACTGTGGTTTTGTACTGACCTGCATTTGATGCATTCTTTTATGAATGCAGATTTCTAGGTGGGGTCGATCACCGTTTCTCGTGGCTGATAGTCGCTCCGAGAGTTGCCTAGTGTTTACAGGGTGAGCACGAGACGTCTGCCCCCTTGAAGACTCTTCATTACTTATGTCTTACTTTCTATTCCGAGATATTCAGAATTGATGTATTATTAATATTCCAGACTTGTAGATATAATAGATGCTCTTGTATGGATTAGACCAGACCCTGGGGGTGTATTCTCTTATTTCCGCACTTGTTCTATATTATTATCGTCAAACTTACGTGATTTATTCTCTTCCGCTTATTTAATTATTTATTTATGTTTTTACTATCGTTAGGTTGAGGGTTCGCTTACCGAGGTGAAAAAGGTAAGTGCCCGTATGACTTAGCTAATTTGGGTCGTGACAGGAGGAGACCCCAAAATGTTGGAATTGGAATTCTGTTAGCAAGGCGACAGTGCCGATTGCCGTGCGTCGCAATGGTACGTATAATGACTTGGTCACGAGCATAATGGAAAACGGGGAGTTAAACTGTGAGCCTAGCGACTTGCGCATTAGTTATATGATTAATGCTTTGTCCACTAGGAGAAAAACCCATCCTTCTTTCATAATGAATGATAGGCAGGTGGTATTGTACATGCTTGATGTTGCTGTTGATGGTTCTAGGCCTGTTTTAAGAATAAATGTTGTTGAGAGGTCTCAAGTTGGTTCTACATCAGCAGCACCACCCCCACCCACAAAACCACCACTGCCACAGCCGCCAGCCGATGAAGCTTCAATGGAACATGAGGGCATGGGTGATCATTTTATGGATATGGATGATCCTAATAGTGATGACGAAGAGTGTGATGGAAATTATGGGGGTGATGGGCAACCACCAAAGGGTTCACAAAGAAACCACAACTTCGGTGATGGAACCGGTTTTTACTGCGGGCAAACATTTGAGAACAAAGAGTATTTAAAGGTCTTATTGAATAAAGTTGCAATAAAGACCCTGTTTTGTTTTAAACCAAACAAGAGTAACAACAAATATTATAAGGTTGAATGCACCTCTGCTGATTGTGGTTGGATGTTGCGGGCCAATAAGTACGACAACTCGGATAGGTTTCACATTTACAAGTACATTGGTGATCACACTTGCGGGGTTGAACACGTTACGAGCACTCATAAGCATGCCTCGGCAGCTGTCCTTGCATCAGTCTTGATGAATGACTATATTGACAACAAAGGGCCAACGACAAAGGAAATTCAGAGGACGGTTTTCAGGGAGTTCCATTTTAAACCAAGCTATTGGCAATGTTGGAAGGCAGGTGTAACGGCTAAGAACATGGTTAGGGGGACACTGGAGCACGGGTATGCTTGCTTACCGGCTTATTCATACATGGTTGAAAATCTAAATCCAGGCTCCAGAATTTGCATTAGTCTTGATGATGCGGACAGGTTCAAATATTACTTCGTAGCTTACGGAGCTTGCATTCGAGGATATAAACACATGCGAAAGGTTATTACCGTTGACGGCACACATTTATACGACAAGTATGAGGGTGTGTTGTTTTCCGCCGCCGCACAGGATACTGAGAACTATATCTATCCAATTGCTTTTTGCGTGGCGGACAAGGAGTGTTATGAATCCTGGACCTACTTCTTCGAGCAGCTGAGGTATATAATCGCCGATGAACCAGACATGTGCATCATCTCTAATAGGCACAAGAGCATAGCCAACAGTGTTTTCAGAATTTTTAAGCATGCTCATCATGGACTATGCATGAAGCATCTTGGTGATAACCTTCGAAAAAATTTCCAATGTGGAGATTCTCTTCATGTGTACTATGATGCAGCAAAGGCATATGGTTACCACAAGTTCAATGAACATTTTCAGCAATTAAGGAAAAAATGCCCTGAAGCTGCTAATTGCCCCGAGTGTGATATTAGATTTGACAAGTGGTGCAGGGCATATTTTCCAGCAAATAGGTACGATGTGCTGACCACAAACATTGCGGAGTCACTAAACTCAATGTTGAGGGATAAAAGAGAGTACCCTGTGACTACCTTATTCACTTCTATTTCTAGGAGGTTTTCTAAAATATTCAGGCAGAGACGTGCATATATCAGCAGTTCAATCAATTTATTTGTGCCTTCGGCTGAAAAGACGCTAAGGGAAAAGATGAGTGAGGGCGACTCCTTGTTTGTCAATAATATAAACGGGGATGCCGACGAGTTCACCGTAGTCGGCAGTGGCCTAACTGCCAAAGTCAATCTACTGAACAAAACCTGTACTTGTAGAGAGTATGACATGGTGAAATTACCGTGCGCTCACGCGATGGCAGCCTTGAGATTGAAGTACGGACCTGATTATGATTCAAGCATCTATGAGTATTCCTCGCCCATTTATAAAGTTCAATCTTATATTCTTGCATTTGGTGAAACTATTAATGTAGTCCCTGCAGAGTAAGAATGGGAAGTCCTAGAGAAGTACGCAAACATGTATATTCCTCCACCCCTTTACGACCCCAAACTTGGAAGGAAGATAGTGAAGCATATTCATGGCGTCGCGAAATCTTTCTAGTCCAGGGAAAGTAGAAAAGGGTCGAGAAACAAGTGCTCGATTTGCAAGGGGCCTGGTCATAAAAAAACAACGTGTCGATATTTGAGAGAGCATCCCACTTGAATTTTTTTATTTGAATGTATTTTTATTGTATTAGTTCAATATTAATCAACTTTGTTTTAGTCTATCATAGACTCTATGCGGGTTTATAATAAACCAGTCCGTTGGTCTATAATTGTTCATAGTTAGGAAATTAGTCTTCCTTTGGGAGATCTATACTCCCCAATTAAAACCCTTATCATGCGGAACTGAGTAACGTAATGATTACATTTTAAGGATACTGGCATTTCATGTCTAATCACACTGATAAAATACAAATTCAAATGACACATCCATGCTTATAGCCACGTGTCTCTTAGCCATTGGGTGATGGTTTACTTAACCGATGCAAACAGTCTTTATATCTTCCCCATTCCTTATTTCCTCCATTTCAAATAAACTCAGGCCCATAGAAATTTCAGATCATTCATCTCCAAAATTCCTAGAAGACTCCGCATTCCTAGGCACCCTAGGCTATAAACTCCATCACCAGACGTTCTTCTACTACGAAATGACTTCGAACGGCTCTTTAGGGGGCTGGGAAAGGAGAGGGAGAGATTGACAAGGTCTCTTTGCAGGATTGAGCAATTTTTGCGTGTCCTCTTGCAGGAGAAGAATATCGACCCAGATGCCCTCATAACTCCCCTGCAACCGCCCCTCCCCCCCCCCCCCCCCCCTTCCCGAAACCCCCTATACTAGTTTAGTTATGTAGTTTTAGTTTTTATGTATATTTTCATTTTGTTGTAAGTTTTTTGCAAAGCTTTCATTGGTGAACGTTGTAGATGGAAGCAACTTTTGGGCTTTCATGTATGAAAGCTTTTAGATGTTTTTGCTGTAATGGTTGGGGGTTGCAATGAAATGAAATATATGGTTGATTTTCATATTTCTTGTGTTGTGTTTTATTTATGTCCTTTTCTGTTTGTTGCATTTGTTTTCTAACCATCGAAATATAGCTAAGTGTGCTGGGTCTATTAATAAACATAACTCTAGTAAACGATTATGATCTATAATTACTCATTGAGATGGTCTATGATGGACCTTCACAATTGATTATAAACCACGGGAATCAAGGTTTTTATTGGAACTAGAAGCCTGCTAAATTTGCACGAGTCCAACAGACCCAAAAAAAAAAAAATGAAACCCCAAACCCCAAATCTAAAAAAGCCAAAAATAAATAAAAAGACTTGATACTATTTAAACATTATAATAACACTTTAATACATCATATGAGAGTCTCCATCCATTAGACACATGATCAAAATAGTTTTAGGACACCTAATGGTCCTTCAATCACTAATATTAGTCTAAAAAAGTCAAAAATAAATAAAAAGACTTGATACTATTTAAACATTATAATAACACTTTAATACATCATATGAGAGTCCTCACCAATTAGACACATGATCAAAATAGTTTTAGGACTCCTAATGGTCCTTAAATCACTAGTATTAGTCTAAAAAAGCCACAAAAAATAAAAAAATAAAAAGGCTTGATACTATTTAAACATTATAATAACACTTTAATACATCATATGAGAGTCCCCACCAATTATACACATGATCAAAATAGTTTTAGGACTCCTAATGGTCCTTAAATCACTAATATTAGTCTAAAAAAGCCAAAAATAAATAAAATAAAATAAAATAAAATAAATAAAAAGACTTGATAGTAGTTAAACATTATAATAACACTTTAATACATCATATGAGAGTCCCCACCAATTAGACACATGATCAAAATAGTTTTAGGACTCCTAATGGTCCTTAAATCACTACTATCCAATTAGTCTAACAATAAGTTATTATTCTCAAAGCACAACCTTGTTCTAAGGACAACATTACATGTGCTTAAGGTCTTTTGATCATGTGTCTAACTGTTGAAGACTCTCATATGATGTATTAAAGTGTTATTATAATGTTTAAATAGTATCAAGTCTTTTTATTTATTTTATTTTATTTATTTTAGACTTTTTTAGACTAATATTAGTGATTTAAGGACCATTAGGTGTCCTAAAACTATTTTAAACATGTGTCTAACGGATGGGGACTCTCATATGATGTATTAAAGTGTTATTATAATGTTTAAATATTATAAGTCTTTTTATTTATTTTATTTTATTTATTTTTGGCTTTTTTTAGGTTTAGGGTTTGGGGTTCATTTTTTTTTAGGTTTGTTGGACTTGTGCAAATTTAGCAGGCTTCTCGTTCCAATAAAAACCTTTATTCCCGTGGTTTATAATAAACCTTGAAGGTCCATCATAGATTGTCTCAATGAGTAATTATAGATCGTAGTCATTTTCTATAGTTATGTTTATTAATCGACCCAGCACACTTAGCTTTGTTTCGACGGTTAGAAAACGTATTTATTACAACGGTAATAAAATAAAATATTCTTAAATTTTCAATGGTAACAATCACCCTTCCTTATATAAAACCGACTCAAAATTCAAACACCTCCATTGTCTCTTTTGTTGATCAAACACGTCCATAGTCTCTTTTGTTGATCAAACACCTCCATAGTCTCTTCTCTTGATCAAACTCCACCCAAAATGTCTCAGCTATCCGAAACATCTCAACCACAAGATCTCGACATTTGTTTCTGCGGTGAATATACTGTCTTGAAGACATCACGCACCCCAAAGAACCCAGGTACAGATTCTTTAATTGTGCAGTTGGAATTGTAAGTTTCTAATTCAAAATGTATGCGTTCTTTATATGTTTTCAGGACAAAAAACTCTAATTGATTGATGTTTGTTTCAGGATTATAGTGGCTGCGACTATAATCAAATCTCAAATGAGCCCAGGACCTAGCAGGAGCCCAGGTGGACCTGAGACACCAACATCAAAAGGCTTAACCAAATTTGAACTGCAAAATAGACTCAGAGAATCTTTAGAGAACGAGGAATTACTTTATTCTTTGTTTAGAGAATCTGAAGAAAAGAAGAATCACTTGAAATTTATCTTGGGAGAAGCTAAATTTGAGAGGGATGAAGTAAAACAGAGGTTGATGGTGGCTGAAGAGAAAAATAATAGACTAACGATGCTTTTGTATGGTTTATTAGTGGTGTTTACTATAGGGCAATATGTAATAGGGCTGTAGTGGGACTGGTATTTCGTTTTGGCGTATGAAGAATTTTGGACAATATGAAGCGGGTTTTATTTATATGAAAAATATGTGTTTATCCTCAAGCGTTATAACATCTCTATTGAGTTTGTGCATAAACTTTATTCATAGTCGATAATAGTATATATAAACTCACAGTTGATGATCAACAATCATCGTAGTAGATAATAAGGTTTCACGTCACCTATAGATAATTTTATTAAGAAGTGACCACTACTTGTAAAAACAGTCATATTTGAAGACATACAAGTTCACAATGAAACAACACACTTAGATACACAACAGTCAAATTCATTGTTTGTTAAAACAATCATATTTGAAAACATCCAAAATATTTATGCACATCCAAATTCAAAAGGCAACAACACAATTATATACAGAGGTTTCAATGATCTAACCTTCACATAAATTAATCCAAAACAGTCAAAATTAATTGTTTGTTAAAACTATCAGACATTAGTACTGGTTGTTGTTTGTCATCATCCACCACACACATTCAGTAAAAACTTAACTGTTTGTTACAACCCAAATAACCAAATTAGTTGTGTGAAGAACCATTAATCTGGGCGAGGAAGCCCGACACAACTTTTTCAAGGTCAAATTCAACATCAGCTTGACTCGCCTCACTAGCATTCTTCTCATCAACCTTAGCAGGGACATCTGCTGCCTTCTCAGCTTAAGCAGCTGGCATAGGGAGCTCAACCTTCTCGACCTCAGCCTTCTCAACATTCTCGACTTTAGAAGCTGATCTAGGGACCTCAACCTTCTCAAGATCAGCACTAGTTATCTTCTTATTAACCTAGGCAGTTTGCATAAAGACATCTGCTGCCTTCTCAGCTTGAGCAGCTGGTCTAGGGAGCTCAACACCTACATTCACCTTGTTGATAGCAGATGGGTCCATAGGTGCTTGTGCTGCATATTTTGGACATAATTAAAAATAATGCAAATCATATACAACACAATTACAACAAAAAAAATTCAAAAAGTTCACCTTTCTCTTTGACAGTCTCCTGATTCTTCTTCTTCGTCTTCTCTCTCTTTCTAAATTTTTCTGCCTCCACATAAGCGAGAACAACATTCAGAGACTCCTCCATCTTCACCAAACGCTGCTGCAGTTCCACATGCTCTATCGGCATTGATGGGCCCCCACTTGGTGCGGCACGACCCCTAAAAGTCTCAATGCTAACATTATCACCAAAATCTTCTGATTGAATATTCCACATCATATGAGGGCTCATTGGACTCCTTTTCAAACCTACTACGATGCTTCGAAACATGATGAATATCCTCATCAGAATTCTCCTTGGGCTGCTTTCTCAACCTACTAGGAGCCTTCAAGCCATTCTTTGGTGTAACCAATACGGTCACGCCTTCCAATTCAATCTTCAATTTATCTATGATGGGATCATCAACCTCATCATCAAATGCCAAAAAGTCTTTCATGTAGTCCTACTCCATCTCACGCATTGTGGGGATGATGTAAGGGTGCACAACCTACAAATATGCAAAACATTAACATTTAGTTTATATTTTTGCAAAAACATTGATAATAGACTCCAAATTTATACCTGTTAATTTCCCCTCCAATACTAAATGGATCACCTTTAGTAAATCACTCCATTTTTGTAGTGTGCCACCTAAGAATCCTAGGAATAGGTAGAGGAACCTCATCTGATTTGCCAGCATGCAGTCCAAGTGCGGGGAAAGCTTCATAAGTCCAGAGTTATAATAACACAAATAATCGCTGAGTGTAAAAATTAATAGCACACAGTCTATAATCTACTACACCAGTGGTTTATAACATATACCATGAATACCCAAGGGAAGCCGTAGAGAGCATATGATGGCGTCTTCTTATCAAGGTGTTTTTTGTGGTGCCTGGGAATGTCTACCTTGTCCATCAAGTATACCAAGGTGAGTTCAAAGGATTCCTTTCCCCAAGGATAGCTCAGGAAGAATTCCAAAGCGTCAGCCATTTTAAACCAATCAGTGTCCACACCCCTGGACACATCTTTGGCGATCAAAATTGTATGGATAAACCACACAAGATAACATTTCAGCTTTTCATCTTTATTTTATCTAGGCCCTCTTATCACCGACAATAGCTTGTCTGATATAATCTTCTTCTTTCGAGTAACCTTTGCGTAGAATTCAGCCCCTTTCTTAATTGCCCTGTACTCTCTAGATTAAGAGGAATAGGATCCACAATTTAAACCGGTGATCAACGCATACTCCTTCAAGCCAAAACACGTAGGCTTGTCGTTCACGAGGAACCACATTTCACGCTTCTTTTTCTGGACCACATGACGAAGAAGCATATAGTAGATCATCCGTCCATTGAAATTGATGAAGAATTTTGACAGCTTTCTAAAGTGACCAAAATAGGAACACTTCCACATTTTCCTTAGTTTTTGATCTCTCAACACATTGTTAAATTCAACTAACAACGACAGCCTGCTCCTAATAGAAACTTTTGCTGCAAAAGTTTCATAATCATCCAGCTATTTGATCAAGCCATATTTTTCAACGTTAATTATCTTTGCACAATATGGCAAGGACAAAGGATCAACATCTTCACCAGCACAAGAGTGTTTGAACCATCTCCAGATACACTCTCAACTCTACTATCAGCTCTATCTTCATCAACAATATACTCATCAATGGGGTATGAGTGGGACGCACTCTCAGCCACTTCTTTTTCTTTTTATATCTCAGCTAAGTTCTTCATCTCTTCTATTTTTATCCTTACGATTTGCATTAGAACGAGTTTCAACCATAGCACAAGAACGGGGGAGTATTTTTCCTTCTCTGCCTCTACACCTAGGCATTTATACGATCTATATATAAACAATAGAGACGTTGATCAACCACGATATAACAATAATCGACCAAAAGTCTATTAATAGACCATATATAATTTCAAAAAGCAAAAACATAAAAACAAAGATCGAAACAAGCAAAATAAGCATAAATAACGCACATTTCGACGAAAAAACAGGCAAAACAACAAAGGTTTTGAAAAAAAAGCAGATCTTTATGAACCCAGTTTTTTATCAAGATCGAAAAAAATAAAAAAAATTCAGGGCAATATGGAGCTCAAAATGATCCGACGGAGTTGCAGAGTTAAAGAACTTACCTGTTTACGACGATCAAGGCGTGTTGGAGCTTGGGGGAGAGGTGGAAGTTTGAGAGTTCCAAGCTAGAAAGAGAAATAAAGAAGAGAAAGGACGGATGAGAGAGAAAGGGTGTTTGTGTATTTTATTAGAAGTCAACTGGACTTAAGTGTATAACTTAAAACTTTCAATATTTTTAAAATTGCGAAAAGTACCCCATTCCCATTTTTCTAAACCCTATACCAAAAAAATAATTGAAAAAGAAAATGAGTGGCTACAGTGCCAATTAAAACTTAGAAGTGACATTTTTGACAAATCTTCTCATGTTACTGCAGTAATGTTTTCATCAGCTCCTCTTGAAAAGAGAACATTCAATTTCCTCTTTGATTTGTTGCTTGGTCAATCACATGTTACACTCCGGTCCCGAAAAACTTGTCTCGATTTACTTTTCGAAATTCAATTTGGCAATTTTTGCAGCTAATTAAATTTGAATATAGCAATTTAATATTTTAAAATTAAAATTTTAGGTATTTGAAAAGTATAGAAAACTACTATTAGTTGCAATACTTTTATAATCAATATCGTGAAAAAATACATCTTAAACTATTAATTAAAATTTATGTAATTTTACTGGCAAAAAGGATAATATGACAAGTATTTGGGGATAGAGAAAGTATCAACTCCAGCTAATGGGCATTGATAAGTTATGTGATAAGTACTGTTTTGCTTTGGTCAATCATATGGTGCTCTCTCTATCTCAATTTATTTTGCACACTTTTCTTTTTAGTATATCCCGAAAAGAATGTCAGCTTGTTATAATTAGAAATAATTAACTTGATTTTAAAATTTGTTTTAGACTACAAATTTCTAAAATTTTCTTAATTTTTTTTTAGGTCAATCAAACGGTTACGCATGAATTGAGACGGAGGGAGTATTATCATCACGACGCCACTGTTGTTTGATATGTACCTTACTGACTATACGTGAATCATATGTGGCTGGATGGTAGTTGGAAATTCAATTCCACATCTTCACAATAATTTTCTCCCCAAATATTTTTATTTTTTTAAGAAAAATCTTCGTATTCGAAATTCACTCACGTGGAGTAAAGTGCTCGACTTGTTGCCGTAAATGGGGTATGTTTCAACTACTTCAGCTTGTAATTGATTGCTGCATCATCTGTAATGTATGTCCATTGTCGACATTGAAGTTTAAAGCTATAGTCCTCAGAAATATTGAATGACTTTGCTACATATATAGAACAACCCTTTTTTCTTCGATTGAATATGGAAATCCCAACTCGAACTTCCAGTTTTTTCTTACGACAGCTATTCTATCCAGCCAAATGTCATCAATTTCTTGTAAACAAATTCATGCTCATATCAATTATATAGTTGTACGAGAATAAAGTGTTCTAGGTACTCTACTAGTTTAAAAGGTGGTGAAAAGGAGTGGCTTCTTCATATTTGCACGGGAGAAAGTTTGAATTTACCCTTGAACATACCCTTGCTTAAGAGAGTAAAAATCACGACAAACATCTGGGATATCTCTAAAACACTTTACTACAAAAACAATATTGTACTCTATGTGATTGTAGGTTCATCAGGTTACAAAATAATTATCCATAACCTAAGACACTAAATCCTAGCCACTTAACAAGCTACATTCTATGTGATTGTAGCTACTATCTTTAAGCTGAAGTGCTGAACTCTCAGCCCGGAAGAAAAATATTCTCACTGAAAACAGTGCTTCTTGAATAAGTGAATAAGGTTGCAATTCAAAACACCTACTACAAGATCTAGACATACTAAAAAGCTGAACTAAAGTCAATTGCTTGAACTTTATTCTTTAGTTTGATCTCTTTCTGGCTCACATAAATACTTCTTGCTTCGGGTTCTCTCAATATTCAGAATGGAGGTGTGTCTGCAAGGAGACAATCTCAAACAATATATAACACACGATTAGTAGCATTGGTTAAAGATATCATAAAATTAAAGGTTGTAAAGGATCTCCTAACCGTAGAGAATAAAGGAAGCGTACAATGTAATAATATTGGAATTATAACTCTACTACTTTACACGCTCGGTTGTTAAATTTGCAGTTAAAGATCTACCAAGATTCTCTATAAATTACGTTGTTGCGAGATCAGCATGCAGGAAAGTGAATTCTATGTCACTGCTAGGATTAGGTGTCAGGCCCCCATACAGGAACCAACTAATTGGACTAGGTTCCTCACCTTACATCAATTTTGTGATTACATCTCTATGGCATGTATAATGTGTATATCTAATTATCTTGGATATTCTTTAATGCGGTTCATTAGTTTTACCCCAAGTCTTGTCATATATATTTTTTATGATTTAAATACCATCTGCATATGTTCTTGTGAAAATAGTTTTTGTGAGACCATGGTCCCAATATTAGAGAAGGACCCAAAAAAAGAAAAGAGAAAGAAAAGCAACGGCCTTCTGCATCGTTATTGAATGACAAATCGGGACAAATCACATGCGCGTATGTGCACTAAATTTTACAATTGAAGCTTGCAAAAGTACTTATGAACTACCTTGAATATTATCATGGGGCTTTTTCATATGCTATAGGAAATTTCTCTTCGATTTGACCTTGCATGGATCTAAAGAGTTGGCCGAAAACGATAACATATCAGAAAAAAGTGAATTAGAAGAATACCGGGTTTAAATATATTTACTTAAAGCTAAATTTGAATTCAATTTAAAAGTCATTTGTTATATCAACTCCTGTTATAGGCACATTAAGATATTCTACTAATACAATTAAGGGTTGTTTGCTAGGGTGTATAAGAATAATACTGAATAGGTTGTATTCGTAATGCGGAGAATATTTGTTCATATTGAATAGGGTGTATGGGTAATGAGGGATTAGTAATGCAGGGATTTGTTATGCTGATATTAGTTATGCTGAGATTATTTCTTATCGATTGTTTGGTATGGTGTATTAAGTAGGCGTTTGGCCATGCGTTTTCAAACCATGGTTTGAAACCATGACCCCAAACCAGCGTTTGGACATGCGTTTTCACTCATGGTTTCAAACCATGGTTTCAACTTTTTTCAATATAAAATTTAACCCATAAGTTTATATTTTGTAAAAAAAAGACCCATACGTTGGTAGATATTCCCCCATCAATCATTTACCAATCTCATTAACTTCCACCAACCTTTAATTTATGTGGGATGATTATATTAAAGAGTAGTTACATTACTATTCATGTTAAATTTTCATTTTTATTGAACTAAAGTTTAATTAATTGATATTGTATTTTTTAGAAAGGCCTTCTAGTAGTGTACTAATTTTGTTATGAACTATGACTTGCTCATTTGGTAAGATTGTATAAGAATTGAGAATGTTTTTATAGTTTTCACAATTTGTGGGGTTTTTATGTCTATAAGAGAAAATACAACTTAAAATATTCAAATTGCATGTCCAAACATGGTTTGAAACCATGATTTGAAACCATGGTTTCAAATCATGTCAAACGGGCATAAAAATAACATGCATTGGATAATTTCTAAAAATATGTACCCTCCACATTCTTTAGCTTTGAGGGACTTCAAGGGAAATTTTGTCAACCATGCTTATGCATGTATTAATAGCTTGGTATTGTTAATACCATGATTTTTCTATGTATTAGTTATACATAGGATAATACTTAATTGGGTATATAACTTATACTTGTATTAATTAGTTATATATAAGTTTAAAAAGTGTATCAAATAAGGGATTAATAATATCAAAACTGATACATGCATTATTTTCTCTAATACATTCTACCAAATGACCCCTTGCTATTTGTACATCCTCTCCTGTGATCTAGGTCGACTCCATAAATAATGCGACAGTAACGTAGAACTATCATTTTGTGCTCTGGAGGTCACAGATAGTCATTCTCTCTCTTAATCTTTTCTCTGACTTCTCTCTAAAAAGATGACTTTTATTGAAATAAGTGGGCAAGCTAATGCCCACCCACCAGTGATCCCACCTGACCCACCAAATAATTTAACCCCAAATAGTACTTACAACCCCAACGTTAACATTGAAGTTCCAATCAACACCACCAACGATCAAATTACAGGCAAATCAACCACCACCAACAACCCAAACATGGCGGAAACAACTAATTCCTCCTATAAGAAGAACAATCAAGAAGATACAAAAAACAATGAAGCTGAATTCCTGAAACATTTCGAAGAAGGTGGTGAAGAACAGACTCAATCTCCAAAAGAGGATTATGCTGAGGTTTCTACCACAGATGAAGAAGAAGCCGCTGATAACAACCAATCCAAACACCTAAAATCAAAATACGAGAAACCCGCTCATGCCCCTGCAAAACCAAAAGAAGCTTTCCCAAAAATTTCTTCGAACTTTGATAATCCCAAGCAGTCCAGCACCCACAAAGAAGACACTGTAATGGGAGCCAAAACCAAAGAGGAAATCAAGATCGTGAAAACTAACCCAGTATTGAACAAAAAAACCGACGAACAAGTGATATCTAAGCCAACTTTTGCTGCTACAGTGGGGATGAAAATTGCTGAGGAGGCCAAAGACATCACTCCGGTGGAAATAAAATATGGTACTCACCTCGGTAAACCAGCTGTTTTCTTTAATGCGCAAGACTATTTCGTTAATCTTGCTGAACAATGTAAACTCACTATAGTTGGAAAATGCATTAAAGGAAAACCGTCTATGGAAGAAATTAGAACAGTTTTTAGAACTAGATACCATCTCAAAG
Organism: Lycium barbarum; assembly: GCF_019175385.1. Taxonomy (NCBI): domain Eukaryota; kingdom Viridiplantae; phylum Streptophyta; class Magnoliopsida; order Solanales; family Solanaceae; genus Lycium; species Lycium barbarum. The sequence continues at coordinate 7,803,467 of NC_083337.1, read as the reverse complement.
AACCTATGAAAGTAGCTTACTTTGACAAAAAAACATGTGTATTTGGACTTTGGTAACGTTTTAGACTTCAATCACATTAGCTTTAAGAATTTTATTCACATTGGTGAATCTCCTATGAAGATTCTTAAATGGAGCCCGGATTTCAAACCTGAAGAGGAGACAACAATTGCTCATGTTTGGATTTTAATTCATCAATTACCGTGGCACTTGTTTAGATGGGATTTGGTTTCTAGAATTCTAAACTCTGTGGGTACTGCTGTGGCTCCTGATATGGCAACTTACTCCAAATCTAGGGGTAATGTTGCAAAGATAAAAGTGGAGGTGGATCTCCTTAAACCTAGGCCAGATGAAATCTGGTTGGGTTATAACAGACTTGATGGTACTGAAGATGGGGTATGGCTCAAGGTTGAGTATGAAGATGCTCCAGACTACTGTGTTTATTGTAAAATGCAAGGGCATAAAGAACAAATCTGCAGAAACAAAGCAAGGGAGGACAGAATCAAAGCTCAAATTTTGGAAGACAAACAAAGGCAGAAACAAGAAACCAAAATCAATGATGATGGATTCACAACAGTTACCAAGAAAGGAAAATACAATAATCAAAAGAAAGAGGAAAGAGCTCAAAACAACACTAACAACAACAAACAAGAGGTTTCAAATAACAAGACTGATAGACAGAAAACCAAAACCAAGCAGGATCATGGATACAAGGAGCAACAACAAAATATGAAGGACCAGACTCACAGGGAAGACAGTATTAACAACAAGAAGGTACAGGGCAAGGAGATCCAAGAAAAGGCCCCAATTCAACAACAAAAACAGGATATAACACAAGGAATGAAAGAAACCAACGACAATAACAAAGGGAGGACACAACAACAGCAAATTCAAGATCAACAGGAAAAAGTTCACCTTAATACAAAAGATGAAAATACAAGGAAAGAAAAATCTAAAGAAAATACCAACAACAATGCGGAGGTTAGGAGACAACATCAAGATATCACCAAAAACACCAAGAACAATATGTATCAAAAGGAGGGGCACAGGATCAATAGCATCAATAACAATACCAAAAACTATCAAAATGAGGGAGACAAAAGGACACAAGATAGTAGCAGAGCTGACAAATACAGAATTAATCACAAGGAATTGGAAGAGGAGAAGAAGAACAACAACATGAGCAAGAGAAAGATCAAAAGAATAGAAAATCAAAAAAGAAAAAACATCAGGGATGTTAATGAGCAGAAGAGAAGTGAAGAACACAGTGAATCAGAATCTGAGGGACAAATAATTAAACAACCTCAGGGCAAATACAAAAGGGAGGGGAACAAAAACACAGAACAAGGCAGAAACAACAAAACAGAGGAAGACATGGATGACATTCTCAGTGATGAGTATGAGGATGACATAGGACAAGGAGAAGAGGAGTCATATTATAATTCAGCTACTGACTCAGAAGAGGATGAAGGCCAAAAAGACTCTGACAGTGATGTAGTTACAGATAGTCTATCAGAAGCTTTTACTGACTACCATCCAACAAATGAAGTTGATGAGGCTTTTGGAGATATAACTGATAGGGTCAACTTATCACCAAGAGGGGAAACATCAACATATAGAGGCAGAGGGGGAAGAAGTTACAAATATGCAGGAATTTCAACTAGGAGGGTTAAGGCTATCTCAGATATCAAATGATCAGTTGCTCTATCGTGGAATATCAGAGGCATGAAATCTATGGGTGCCTTTGAAAGACTAAATCAGCTCAAAAGACAATATAAAATCACTTTCATGACTCTTCAGGAACCTTTCTGCAGAAACACCAAAATTGACAAATGTAGAAGGGGTTTGGGGTATCAATTTGCATATGCCAATTGCTCTAACAAGATATGGATCCTTTGTGATGAATTATTGGAGTGTAACATTATACATGACACTGAGCAACATCTCACATGCACTATCAACACTGGTAATGGGCAAATTACAGTCACTTTTGTGTATGCCAAGTGTGAGGCTAACTTAAGGGAAGAGCTTTGGGATGAGTTGAGAAACATGGCTAGTAGTTGTAATAACCCATGGATGGTGATTGGGGACTTCAACTGTATTATAGATCCTGACGAAAAAAGAGGGGGTAATCAACATAGAATGTCTGAGAGCATGCCTTTAATTAATTGCATGATGGATTGTGAATTAGAAGATGCAGGTTTTATAGGCTCAAAGTTTACTTGGTGTAATGGTTGGGCCCCAAGAGAGAGAATCTGGAAGAGATTGGATAGGGCATTGATAAATCAACAATGGAGTCAACAATATAACATCACCACTATTACCCATCTAGTAAGGACAGGGTCTGACCATGCACCTCTTCTGATAACAGTGTCTAACAATAACAATGTCCCTCCAAAATACTTCAAATTTTTGAATTTGTGGGTGGATGAACCAGGTTTCATGGATGTTGTTCAAAATGCCTGGAATATAGAGACTGAAGGTAGTAAAATGTGGCAGTTTCATGTGAAACTCAAAAACACTACCAAAAATCTGTCTTGGTGGTCCAGGAATTGCATTGGAGATATATTCAATAACACCAAGGAAAAGGAGAAAATGGTGGCTGAGTTGGAAGATCAGTGTCAGCAAAACAATAATGAAGAAAACAGGATGAAGCTTAATCAGGCTAATGCCAACTTGATCAGGCATTATAAAGTGGAAGAAGCTTTTTGGAAACAAAAATCTAGTATCAAGTGGCACAATGAAGGTGACTTGAACACTAGATTCTTCCACTCTGTCATGGCTTCCAAGAAAAACAGGCTTCTACTCACCAAAATCAAGAATGATGAAGGAAACTGGATAGAAGGAGTCAACGACATAGCCAAGGAAGCCATTATGTTCTTTGAGAAACAGTTCACTAGAGAGAACATTGTTATGGAGGATTCTATTTTAAGCTGTTTACCAAGGGTGATTGATCTAGGAGATAATGAGGAGATGTGCAAACTTCCTACTCTTTAAGAGATTAAAGAAGTGGTTTTTAACATGAACTCAGACAGCTCACCTGGACCAGATGGGGTGAATGGGACCTTTTACAAGAAGTGTTGGGATATTATTGCAACTGACTTGTATGAGATGATACTGGAGTTTTTTTCTGGCAGTGACATACCAAGATCCATATCCCACTCTTGCCTGATTCTTATTCCTAAAGTCAAGCAACCACAGAAGCTTGATGAATTTAGACCTATCAGTCTAAGCAACTTTTCATGCAAGATTATATCCAAGATTTTAAACAACAGGCTAATCCCATACATGAATAAGATCATCTCCCCCAATCCAACTGGTTTCATCAGGGGAAGGTCAATAACTGAAAATATTATTTTGACTCAAGAAATGGCTCACAACATGAAGGGTAAATGTCCTAATGACAATGTGATATTAAAGCTGGATATGGCAAAAGCTTATGACAGAGTGTCATGGGACTATTTGATTAAGGCTATGAAGCAGATGGGGTTCTCTGAAACCTGGACAAGTATGATATGGAGGCTGATATCCAACAACTGGTACTCTATCAATATTAATGGAACTAGACATGGCTTTTTCAAATCCAGTAGAGGTCTCAAACAAGGAGATCCCCTATCCCCGTCACTTTTTGTAATTGGAGCTGAGCTACTGACAAGGCTCCTTGATGGTCTTGTTAATCAAGATTTTATTCCTTTCCAGGTGGATAAGAACAGTCCTACTATGACTTATCTATGCTATGCAGATGATACTATCTTGTTTTCATCTGGTGATCCTCTTTCTCTAGCTATGATGATGAACAAGTTGGATATTTATGAGAGGATTTCGGGACAGCAAATAAACAAAAGCAAATCTGGATTTATCATCCATCCCAAAGCTAATGATAACTTCAAAAATAATGTAAGAGCTGTTACTGGATTCTCCCATATCAAACTCCCTTTTACATATCTAGGAAGCCCTATCTTTGTTGGAAGGAAGAAGATTTGTTACTTCAATGACATGGTAGTGAGAGCTACACGCAAAGTAATGGGATGGCACATCAAGACCCTCAGCATTGGAGGCAAAGCAGTGATGATCAAATCTGTTCTATCATCCTTGCCTCTTCACATCCTTTCAGTCATGCAACCTCCGAAAACTACTATTAAGCAAATAGAGATAGTGATGGCAAATTTCTTCTGGGGAGATACTAATGGTAAACACAAGCACCATTGGATCAAATGGAATGAACTATGCTATCCTACTTTGGAGGGTGGAGCAGGATTTAAAAGTATTCAAAGTTTTTGTGATGCCTTTTCTGCCAAGAATTGGTGGAACTTCAGAACGGGGAATTCTCTTCTCAAACAATTCCTGGAAGCTAAATATTGCAAAAGGATGCATCCGGTTGCCAGGAAAAGCAAGCCTGACCAGTCTCAAACTTGGAGAAGGCTCATGAATATTAAAGATAGATGTGAACCTCATATGATTTGGAGTATTGGTGAAGGAAATATATCCTTTTGGTGGGATAACTGGACAGGGAAGGGTTCCTTGGCCAAATATCTTCATCTTCCTACTAAATCCAAGAAAACCAGAGTTATTGACTTCATGATTGAAGGAGAATGGTACATGAGCAAGCTTAGATCTGAGCTTCCGGTTAACATTGCTGATGAAATCATGAAAATTAAAATTCATAATGGGCAAGTAGACATGATCAATTGGACTGCTGAACCCAATGGCAAGTTCACTTGCAAGTCTGCTGGAAAAGTATTGAGAAATGCTAGAAATGCCACTATGACGGCTCAAAAAATCTGGCATCCAAAGATTCCTTTTAAAGTAGCCTTTTTTATGATGAAGCTACTAAAGGGAAGGATCCCTACTGATGAAAAAGTGAGGAAATTTAAGGTGCATGGACCTTCGATGTGTAATTGTTGCAAGTCTAAAAAGGAAGAGAATATCCAACATCTGTTTGTGGAAGGAGAAATTTCTCATCTATGGAAGAAATTCGGTGACTCTTGTGGAATCAAACTCCACAATAGATCCATCAGAACTATTGCAGTACAATGGTGGTTGGCTAAGACAAAGAACAAAATTCAACAAACCATGTATCAATGCTTACCAATGATCATGTGTTGGGAGATATGGAAGAGCAGATGCACCGCAAGATTTGAAGGGATTAAGGCTACTAAACATAGAATTGCAGACCAAGTGATTAGACTGATGATCCTCATCCTCAACAAGCAATTCCCTAGCCTCAATTTCAGAGGTAGCTGGCAAGATCTATGTAGCAAGATTGATAGAGCTAAGCCTATGATAACTACCAAGATCATCAAATGGCAAAAACCACCTGATAACATTCATAAGTTGAATACTGATGGATGCTCAAAAGGGAATCCAGGAGAGGCAGCAGGAGGAGGAATTCTTAGAGATCATCAAGGTAATATGAAAATGGCCTTTTACTCTTACTATGGAAAGTGTAGCAATAACATGGCAGAGGGTCGGGCTGTTCTTAATGGGCTTCAGTGGTGTGTTAGTAATAACTATCATGTGGTTATCATAGAATCGGACTCTCTGATGATGGTGAACATGATAAATGGGAAAAACAATACCATGTGGCAAGTTCATGACATTGTTATGCAGATTAGAAAATCCTTAATGCAAACTTCTACCTTAAGGTAGAGTTTTGCCTTATGCCTGAAGGCAAAACATTGCCTCTGACTGCAAACTCTACTTAAGGTAGAGTTTCAAACTCTACTTAAGGCAGAATTTCAAGCTCTACTCTATAAAATTGCACGTGATCATGCAAAACTCTGCCTTCCGAATCCAAACTCTACCTTGCCAATTTTTTTTAAAAAAATTTTTACTGAGCAGGGGTTCGAATCGGAACCAAGGGGTTTTAGCGAAGGGCAAAAATTAAAGACCACCAAATTGAGGGGAAAGAATTAAAGACCGCCCCCCCCCCCCCCCCCCCCCCCCCCCCCGAATAAGGGCAAACGTGCAAATTGCCCCAATTCCAATAGTTAACGAAAAAGATAAAGATAAAACTTGAACAGAAAAATTATGGTAAAGATTTAAAATAATTAATTTGGAATTACATTCCCAATAAATATGGGTAGATGTATAATTGAAAATTGTGAATTATGTATTCGGCAGAACTCAGTAACTTAGCCCATGTATTTATACTAAAATCGATTCTTGATATATATATATATATATATATATATATATATATATATATATATATATATATATATATATATATATATATATATATATATATATAAATAATGGGAGATTGACCTATATATACATAATAAGAAAAATATTTACGAAATATAACGAAACTTTTCAGTTTACAAAACATAGCAATAGATTTCCTACAAAATATATACGAAATTTTCGCTCAGTTTTTTTTTTCTTCTGCACAAGGCTTATAAAAATCGCTCAAAATTTTGTTTATGAAATGTGTATATCTCGCTCAAAGCTTAAAAGGTTCGTTCAGAATTTTGCGTATGAAATGTGTGCTCATTTTGTGTATAAAAACAATATGAATTATGTATATCTCACTCAAGGCTTAGAATTTCGCTCACATTTTTTGTATACAACGTTTATGTTAGGTCTCTGAAAAATTAATACATCTACAACAACATTGTATACAACATTCATACAATATTTAAGGGTTAAAAAAATGGTTCAAAATTTTGTGCATGAAAATGTATGAAATGTGTATATCTCGCTCAAGGCTTAAAAAGTTCGCTCAAAATATGTGTATGCAAACTATATTAAAAATTTCGCACATATATACACATTTCATACATGTTTCATACAGTTTCTATACACATAAAATTGACTAAATTTTTTTAAAAAAATAATTGTTTTTAAATAAAAAAAAATCAATTTTTTTTAAAGTATAAAAATTGAAGATCCGTTATATTTTGTAAATAAGGAAAACACTGTTATGTTTTATAATAAAGAGTCCTAAATAGGTAACCTATGTCATTTTCCAATAAAGAGATAATCAATCTCAACTCAACTGCTATGTTGCCCTAAAATTCAGAATCATAAACTTAAAATACTCAAATCGGTTTTTGCCACAACCACTGACAAGCCTAATAGCCTGTTTGGCCAAGCTTATTTTTCCCCCAAAAGTACTTATTTTTTCAATAAGTGCTTATTTGAAAAAAAAGTGAGGTGTTTGGCCAAGCTTTTGGGAGAAAATAAGTGCTTTTGGAGAGTAGCAGAAGCAGTTTTTTAGAAGCTAAAAAAAACTGCTTTTGTCCAAAAGTACTTTTTTTAAAAGTACTTTTGAGAAAAATACAAATAGAAACACTTTTTAAAAGCTTGGCCAAATACTAATTGTTGTTCAAAAGTGTTTTTTTAATTAATTGGCAAAACCAAAACTGATTTTCGCTAAAAGTGCTTTTTTGAAAAGTACTTTTAAAATAAGCTGATTTTAGAAACTTGGTCAAACGGGGCCCTTACAAATTATTGAACTCCATCAGTAAGAGTAAGAGCCTATTTGGATAGGCTTATTTTAAACAGCTTATAAGCTGCAAGCAAAAAAAAAAATAAGTTGGGATAACCCAACTTATTTTTTGTAGCTTATAAGTTGTTTTCAGCTTATAAGCTGCTTTAGATAAGTTAAGTCAAACTGGTCCAATTATTTTTTTGAGCTTATTTTAAGCACAAAATGACTTTAAGCTGGTCAGTCAAACACTCGAAAAAACTGAAAACAGCTTATAAGCAACCTATAAGCCAATTCAAACGGGCTCTAATTAACTTTCTAATACTAATTCACGTACAAAGTCAAAGAAGCAACAGTTTCCATCACGTGCAATTTTGTAGCCTGCTTTCTTTTTTTCTAATATCTTTAATGCTCCATGCCTATAAAATATTTACTCCACTTAGCCCATGCTTTGTGTATAAACATTCCGATTTAACCCATATTTTTGTATAAACACCTTTTATACTCTATTATATACTTTATACATGGTTATATATTATGTATAATGTTTTTTCCCAAATATAATGTTGTATAATATTGTGTATCGGCTATGTGGTGTAAATATTTTTAAAAGTTGTATATTTTTGAAAATATTTATTTTTTTAGTCTCACTACCTTTCCAACATGTGCGACGGGATCATTTAAAAATCGATTTCGTCCAAACCAACAACAACAACATGCCCAGTGTAATTCCATACATGGGGCCTGCGGAGTATAGGATGTACACATGTCTTACCCTACCTTTGTAGGGTAGAGAGGTTGTTTCTAATAGACTCTTGGCACAACGACACATTACAAAACAGGCAGTATTCCTAATCTTAAGCATTCGCTCTCCCGTGCTCTTTCAAACACTATACAACCCTAGCTAGTAATATTGTTTGTCCACGAAATTCAAACGGTTATCCTGAATTGCGTTATGTGATGGGGGATCTCGTAACAATTACTTTTTCGGGATGAATATGTGAAAAGTAGTGGATCGTATACACAAAATATACACCAGAAACTTGTGATCGATATTGCTTATCAGTTTCTTATCATGATGAACTTACATGATGAGCTTATGCTAATCACAGCAGTAGCTAGAAGCAGTGGTGGAGGTTCAATTATTCCATCATACAATACATGTGATCTAGTAGATCTTTTATACAACTTATGCTTGCTCCACTCACATGTGTACAGCTGTAAGCCTCCACTATCCTTCTAACTAACTAACTAACTAACTTTCTCCCTCCTTCTAACTAACTTGTAGTTGATCCACACTACTGCTACCACGTGCACATTTCTGCCTTTCAATACTCCCCCTCAAGCTGGAGGGTGAGAAAACATCTAACACGCCAAGCTTGGATAAGAGTGAGCAACTTTGGTTGTTGCATGAATTGGCTCAATACCTGGACTGCAAAGCTAATGTCAGGCCTTGTAATGGTCAGATATAACAGCCTTCCAATAAGCCTTTGGTATGCAGTAGTGTCTGGGTACAAAGGGTCATCAGTCTTGCCCTCATATTCATCATAGGCAACTGTTGTCAGCTTCACATTAACTTCTAGAAGGGTGTTGGCTGGTTTAGAACCACTTAGTCCAGCATCTGAAATTAGTTCAAGTGCATACTTCCTTTGATTTAGCAGGATCCCTTGTTTGGATCTGAGCACCTCAATGCCAAGAAAGAACTTGAGGTCTCCAAGATCCTTCATTTTAAAGTTTTGGTTCAATAAAGCCTTTGCCTCCTTTAACAGTCTGCTGCTGTTTCCAGTTATGAGTAAATCATCTACATATACTAGGATGATTGCAATGTCCGCCCCTTCTTTCTTGGTAAATAATGAGTGATCATAATCACTCTGAGAGTATCCAGCATGAAGTAGTGCCTCTGTGAGTTTAAGGTTCTATTGTCTTGATGTTTGTTTCAAACCATAGAGGGACTTGGTCAGCTTGCAGACATACTCCCCCTGCCTCTGGAAACCCTGAGGCAAGTCCATATAGACCTCTTCTTCCAAATCTCCTTGGAGAAAGGCATTATTGACATCCATTTGAAACAAGGGCCAAGAGTGAGAAGCAACCACAACAATGACAGTCCTGACAGTGGCCATCTTGGCCACTGGGGAGAAGGTGTCATGATAGTCAAGACCCTCCTGTTGGTTGTACCCTTTGGCAACCAATCTTGCCTTATACTTTTCAACATCACCATTGGCCTTGTATTTAATCTTATAAACCCATTTAGAACCTATAGCCTTCTTACCAGGTGGAAGAGGCACTACCTCCCAAGTTTGATTCTGTTCTAATGCATCCACCTCAGCCTGCATGGCATCAATCCAATGCTGATGTTAAGAAGCATCCTTGAAAGTTGTTGGTTCTATGGTTGAAGAAACAACACATAAAAAGGCTTGGCAAGCATGTGCAGACCTGAATAGGATAGACTATGTGCCATAGGGTAGGAACAGTTGTGGGAAGTGGGAGTGATATAGTCACTATACCATACTGGTGGCTTGATGACTCTGGATGTCTTTCTTGGATTTGGTAAGGGTTCTTGAAGAGTTGGTGGAGAGGGTGATTGTGGTGGGATAGGAAGAGTGGGACTGGGATCAGTCCCTGATGGTATAGGAGTGAGCAGGTCAACACTTGGAAGTGAGATATCTGAAGGAAGAGGAGTAGGAGATGAGTCTGTAACAGGAGGTATGTCATCAGCAGTAGAGGGTGCAGGAGTAGAAGGATCAAGGTGCACATATGCTGGTGAGGAAACAGGTGAAAATGTCACAGGTATGACAGGAAGAAACATATCATCGCCAGGCTCCTTATGGTCAGTGTTGAAAGGGAACATTGATTCTCTAAATGTAACATCTCTGCTGATGAAAAAGGAGTTGGTATGAAGATCAAATAACCTATAGCCCTTTTGTGTCTCTGAATATCCCATGAAAACAGTTTGTTTGGCTCTTGGGGCAAATTTGTCTGATCTAGGTAACTCTGATGCAAATGCCAAGCAACCAAAAACTCTCAAATGATCTATGTTTGCTACTTTGTTATAGAGTAATTCATATGGTGATTTACCCTTCAAGACAGCAGTTGGTAGTTTGTTAATGAGATAGACAGCAGTCCTGACACATTCTCCCCAAAATCTAATAGGTATGGATGCTTGAAACCTTAAGGCCCTAGCTATCTCTAGAATGTGTCTATGTTTCCTTTCTACCACCCCATTCTGTTGGGGTGTGTATGCACAGCTTCTCTGATGAATGATACCAAGAGAAGTGAACAATTCCTTGCATTGAGAGTTAAGGAATTCTGTTCCATTATTAGTTCTCATGGTTTGAACCTTGGTATTAAACTGTGTATGAATCATAATAAGGAAATTTTTCAACACAACCAACACTTCTGTTTTATATTGAATCAAACAGACCCAAGTGTATCTGTTATAGTCATCCACAATTGTAACAAAATACTGCTTTTTATCATAAGTTTGTGTCCTGTATGGACCCCAGACATCTAAATGAAGCAATTGGAAAGCATGATCTGATGTAGTTATGCTACTGGGGAACTGCAGTCTAGTCTGCTTAGCTAAAGGGCAAATTTGACAGTAATGTGGAGTGCCAAAATTTACTTGATTTCTTAGTGAATGAATATGCTGCATTGCCTTTTCTGATGGATAACCAAGTCTGAGATACCACAGGTCTACAGAACCTACATCCTTTATGGCTGCACCAACAGTTGTCTGAACTGCATTCTTCAACAGGTACAGACCATTGGATGCTCTACCAATCCCTAACACCTTGCCATTGTAAAGACCCTGCATCACAAAGAAATCAGGGAAGAAACTAATGCTGCACAGTAGTTCCCTGGTTAACTTGTATACTGACAGCAAGTTAAATTTGAAATCAGGTACATGAAGTATATTTGTCACTTGGTGAGTTCCCATTAGCAAACAGTTTCCTGTATTTGCTATGTGTGTCCTTTTTCCAGTTGGCAATTGAATTGTGTTGTTAATTTGATTCTTTAAACCCTTTAGGTCATGTAATAACTCCTTGCAAGAGGTTACATGATGTGTAGCTCCTGAATCTACAATACACTCATAATCATCAGCCTTAGACATTAGTGATATGCTACCTGCCATGTTTGCCATGCATTCATTTCCTCTCTTTGAATTGTGCAGCAGTTGCTTCATCTGAGCATGCTTCTCATCAGTAAGGTAGTGTCCTTGTCCATGATCACCTGCAGCTACATTATTAGCATATGACCTGAAGTTGCTTCCCCCTCCTGAGTGATGGTTCTGATTATTGAAGTATGGTCTGAAACTGCTTCCTCCTCCTTGATTGTATGTGTTTGAACTTGTCTGGCTTGTCTTCTTTTTACTCTTGAAGTCAATTGGATATCCAATGAGCCTATAACAGTCCTTTGTCAGATGTCCCTTGCAGCCACATTCCTTTGCCATGCATTCATTTCCTCCCTTTGAATTGTGCAGCAGTTGCTTCATCTGAGCATGCTCCTCATCAGTAAGGTAGTGTCCTTGTCCATGATCACCTGCAACTACATTATTAGCATATGACCTGAAGTTGCTTCCCCCTCCTGAGTGATGGTTCTGATTATTGAAGTATGGTCTGAAATTGCTTCATCCTCTTTGATTGTATATGTTTGAACTTGTCTAGCTTGTCTTCTTTTTACTCTTGAAGTTAACTGGATATCCAATGAGCCTATAACAGTCCTTTGTCAGATATCCCTTGCAGCCACATTCCTCACAGGATGGACCTGTTTGGTTAGACTGTCCTCCTTTTCTTCCTTTAAAATTCTGTCCTCCTTTGTATTGTTGTCCTCTACTTGCCAATAAGGTTAATCCCTCATTGTTCAGTTCAACTACTCCCAATTTCCTTTGACTTTCTTTTTGAACCACTATAGAATATGCTTGATTCACAGTTGGTGTACTTGTTTTGAGCAAGATGTCACTTCTCACATGAGCAAAAGTCTCATTCAACCCCATTAGGAACATTAATAGCCTCTGCTGTTGTAAATGCTCAACATAGGCTTTAGATTCCTCACACTCACATAGTGGTGATACTACCAAGACATCTAGTTCATCCCATAGGTCACACATCTTTGAAAAGTAATCTGTTACTGAATCTGTTCCTTGTCTAATAGCCACTTCTGTCCACAATTGATATATTCTAGTAAGGTTAGACTTATTAAACCTCTCGTTGAAGTTTTCCCAAACACGTTTAGCATTAGATGCATAGACAATGGTTGTTACCAATCGTGGATCAACAGTGCTACTTATCCATGACAATACTACAACATTGCATCTTTCCCATTGATCTGCCAATTCACCTTTGTAAGCACTTTTTACACATGTTCCATCTACAAAGCCAAGTTTGTTTTTCACCAACAAAGCTAGTTTCATTGATCTACTCCAGAGTGCATAATTCTCTGGTCCTGTGAGTTTAAATCCTATCAATGCCACACCTGGTGTATCTGAGGCTTGCATGTATAAAGGGTGATTGTGTTCGAGTTTAGCAACTGTTTTTGGTGCTATTTTTGTAATCATTTCTGGTGTACTTTCAACTGTTGGTGGCGCCATTGCACAACTGAATTTACAGTTTGCTTTGATCTATTTGTTTCGAAAACTTTTGATTCTTCAATTTCACCTATTAATGGTGATTTTCAGCTTCTTCGACATGCAAAGTGATGACAGAATCTTCAATGTCAGTCGTCCCAATCTCGCTGCTCTAATACCATGAAAAGTAGTGGATCGTATACACAAAATATACACCAGAAACTTGTGATCGATATTGCTTATCAGTTTCTTATCATGATGAGCTTATGCTGATCACAGCAGTAACTAGAAGCAGTGGTGGAGGTTCAATTATTCCATCATACAATACATGTGATCTAGTAGATCTTTTATACAACTTATGCTTGCTCCACTCACATGTGTACAGCTGTATACAGCTGTACTTAAGCCTCCACTATCCTTCTAACTAACTAACTAACTAACTTTCTCCCTCTTTCTAACTAACTTGTAGTTGAGCCACACTATTGCTACCACGTGCACATTCCTGCCTTTCAATAATATGGATTTTAAGTTTCTCACTAGTAACCATGTGCGAAATGCCAAAGAATTTTATCCCTTTTGTTCCTCAAATGGCGAAAGCTAAGCGTGCACAAGGGGTACAATTAGCCCCGCTCTTGGCCATTCAAGTGACACCTTTTCCGAGTCATGGCATGCATGCACCACCATGTCGTTTGATGGTGCTAGCATAGCAAGGTTCACTAAGGCATGGGGTTTCCCCAATAAATTTGGTGGAAATGAGCAATTCTTACCAAATTAAGTTAAGTTTTAAATTGAATATTCATGTGTCTATAAATTATTTCATTAAGTATAAAATGAAAATTTTAAAGTTAAGTTATCTCTAATTATAGATTTGTGACATTTTTTTATGGACATACTAAAAAAAATATTCTACATAAATTGAGACGAACAATCGAGTAATAAATAGAGGTTACTTAGTAAATTATATCCTGTATTTATTATTTTTTCTTAATAAGAGTGGGAAAAGCTGAAATAACAATTGAAATGGGACGGAGGAAGTATGAACCATAAAACTAAAATCATTAATCCAAGTGCGAACAACCGCCTAACAACTTTCATTATGGCATTGACAGGTCTAATCCAATATCAGCCACACATTGGTGATAGACTTTCCAATAGTTCAAGTCACCAAAAGCAATAGTTTCGATCGCATTGCAATTATATATGCGGGAAAGGCTCATAAATATCTCTAACTTATTAAAAAAGGCTCATAAATATCCTCCTTCCATCTTTTGGTTTAAAAATATCCTTTCATCCACCTTTTAGGTCTAAAAATACCCTTAAGGTTTATTTTTGGCTCAAATATACCCCTCAAACTAACAAGTTAAAATTAACTCTTTTAAAAAGCCAAATGGCATTTTGTAATTGGTCAATAATAAAATTTCGTAATTTAAAAAAAAATTCCAGATTTAAAAAAAAATTGCCAATAATAAATTGCCAGTAATTTAAAATTCCAGATTTAAAAAAAAAAATTGCCAATAATAAAATTCCGTAATTTACTTATTTAGATCTTGGGTTATGACCACTAACAATCCAGTTGAGGCTTCAAATCGTTCTACCTATGGGTTAGTAGTTGACGGGTTGATGTTAACTTTATGAGTATCTTCCGAGTTGCTCACAAGCCTGTAGATGTTACTCCAACGCCTATATTCCTATGGTCATCGGAAAATAACAAAAACGCATTTATATCTCCGTATTCAACTAAATGAGGCTAAAGGGTATATTCCTATCCTCATTAGCGAAATGATTAATCGAACTAGCTATATTTATTCTTATTACGCATGTAAATTCCCTATCCCTAGTTCAATTCACACGCCATAGATAGTGTTCTACTATTTCGTCAAATAATCAAACAATAAGACCAAAAATAAATAAATAACTCAAAGATGGAAAATCAATAGATATAAATGATAATCAAACGTCAATTTTCATGTTTGGGCCAAAACCCTAGAACGAAAGAGTTTAGCTCCACATAGACATGGAGGATAAATAACAAATCATCCGAATAAAAATGTAAAAATGAGTATTGCAGAGAAGAGAAGGTAAAATCTTATAACTACGGTCTCCACGACGGCTCCAACCTCTCTCTAGGTTCAAAGTTATGTAAAAATCATGTAAAGTATGTATTTATAGAATGGCAAAAGGCCTGGGCTTTTAAAAATTAATTCCAACTCAAACTGAGAAAATTAGCGGGCTCGCGCCACCTGTGCGTCGCGCAGGTGGCGCACAACGCAAAATTAGAATCAGAGGCTGATATTTCATGCGATTGTACCGCGACGCTCACTGATCGCACGTCAACTGAAGCCTTCAGGTACGTTTTCTGCCAACTTTCTCTTTTTTTTTCTTCTTTGTAATTGTAGACACTTGGGTCTCATTAAATGCCAAAATCATTAGCAATGATGGCCACCATCATTAGCCACTTATTCTTGTCTCCCACTATTTTCCTTTCTTTCCTTCTTCCCCGTTTTATTCAATTTTACTCCAAACTCTCCAATTTTGAAATTTTTTATTTCTACATAATAAAATATAATATTAAGCACAATTTAACATCATTAATACTCAAAAGATGATTAAAAATACTATAATGTGAAGCAAACAATGAATAAATATATGCATTTTAGGCCGAACATCAAAGCTTCCTAACAAAAGCAATTTCATTTCTAGAACTTGAATCTGAAACTTCTGATTAAGGATGGAAGAATACATATCAGTCCGCCACGACATTTTGTGGTAAGATATTTACTAAAGCCTAGCTTTTTCCTTTTTTCCTATAAAGTAACCATTCGATTACGTTCATTGATAAGCCATCATTGGTAATATTAGCAATTTATTAAAAGTTAATAGCTCTAGTGATTGAGCAGTGTCAAGTTGCACCACCTCTGGGCTGTGCATCTGAACGGTCACTCCACTCACATAATCTAAATTGAAATCCATATCCGTTTTAGAAAAAGTAATGGATACAGAATCTTCTGTTACATAACATAACTCAGGATAACCGTCTGAATTTAGTGGATAAACAACGTTGCCAGCTAGGGATAGTCAAATTTTTTCCTGTGCTATGTTTCTGGTAGGAAGTATTGCCTTTGTTGGATATGGCTTGATTTTCTTCCTTTGTGCTAATTTGTTCAATTTTGCATTTGCTGTTTTCGGCAGTGTTCATGACGGTAGATGGCAACAGTGAGTTTTATTCTATCTCTGTCAAATAATGACGAAATAAAGAACTTTCTTGGAAGGGTATCTTGATTTTTTGTACATAACCTCTTCATTTGGATGTCGATATCTTGCCCATCAATTTGTTTTGCACGTTAATTAGCTAGGGGTAACAATTGTTTCTGGAAGAATAAAATTGCTAGGTATGGATCAAAACTGAATATAATATCTAAGTTAGTAGATAGTATGTTCAATTTAATAACTTAGCTTATAGTCTTTCTAAATTCTAATATTAAAAAGAAGGATTAATACAGGATAAAAAATTGATAGCTTACTTTAAATAAAAGTATAAGGAGTCAAAGAATTTCAAAAAGTGATTAGGATAAAAAAATAATAGCTTACGTCAAAGAATTTCAAAAAGTGATTAGGATAAAAAAATAATAGCTTACGTTAAATTAAATAAAAACTCATGAGTTCTCCTATCTATTGAATTACCTATGAGCATGAGAATGGTGTAAATAAGCTAAATTATAGAGATTCAAGAAATTGTGACATGATGTCTCCATAATGCTAATGATGCTAATATCGTTAACACTCGTCTTATGTCCTACTTTCCTTCAAGGCGAGGCATGATACTCGTGAATATCCATAATATATTCGGGGGTTACGACCTTACGTCACCCCGACATAGTGTGTTTGTCTTAGAGCCCATTGTATGCTCTTAATGCTAAAATATGCCATGATGAAAAGATAATGAATAATGCTAACATGAACATGATTATGAGATATTTGGAATACTATGAGATGGTACATGATGCGATACGATTTCCACCGCGCCTATATGGCCGGGCATGTCACCGCAAATGCGGGCTGCTATATTTACACCGAGCCTAGAGGGCCGGGCATGTTCACTACTAGTGGGTGGCATGTGAGGGTTACCCGGACGCGGGTGACTATACAGATTATGATGTGATGATGTATGTGATGGTGTACACAAATGATGTATGGGATGAGATAACATGTATATTATGATTGTATAAAATGTGATATAAGTAAGTAATACATTTGCCTATGACACTTGTGCAGGTTATGTCCTTGTCTCATGACGCATGATCCTTCCATTATGTTTGTTTATTTCATTCCCGCCTTACATACTCAGTACAATATTCGTACTGACGTCTTTTTTCTGTGGACGCTGTGTTCATGCCCACAGGTAGATGGGGAGGAGATCTCGCTCCGGATTCTTAGAGACTGCTAGTTGATTGAAAGCCCTCCATTGTCCCGGAGGTGCCTATGATGATCCTTTTGTGTACAATTGTAGATGTCATCTTATAGAGGCTCGTAGATACTCGATGTGGGTCGTATGGTTTTATGGCAGGGTCTTTATGCATGCATATGTATATATGAATTGTTTTGCTAGCCTAAGAGCTCATGTGTATAAAAGTATTTTGTTCTAAATGAAACGGTTTCTTTTTATAAATTGAGCATGAATTGGGAAATTGATTGTTGATAAGTTTAGGAAGTAATAATACGAGCGGTGCTCAGCGGTTAGCCCTGGGTACCCGTCACGGCCCCTAGCTGGGTCGTGACAGAGATGACGACGGCGCTGGAACTCGAGTTTTTCGGCGGTGGAGAGAGATGACGATGCGATGGAACTCCCGAGTTTTCCTGCCTGATATGACAACGGTGGCTGAG
This sequence comes from Lycium barbarum, assembly GCF_019175385.1. Lineage (NCBI taxonomy): Eukaryota > Viridiplantae > Streptophyta > Magnoliopsida > Solanales > Solanaceae > Lycium > Lycium barbarum. The sequence continues at coordinate 7,785,591 of NC_083337.1, read as the reverse complement.
GGAGATAACGACAGCGCTAGAACTTGAGTTTTTCGGCGGGAGATGACGATAGCGGTGGAGGGGAAATAAGGAGACTTTGTTCTCAATGTATTTTCTCTCTGGTGTAGTACTCTTCTTTAAATATATATAGGATAACTACGGTAGGTAATTAAATACATAGTATAGCTATGATAGGTAATTAAATTATAGCTAATGTCGGTAAATATTAGATGTTATCTACACCAAGTAAAATTTCCTATTTTATTACCCAAATCTGTTTTTTATTTAGCCCAAATCCGTTTAGAATTTCATTCAAGATCCAAACCCATCAACTTATCTTTTACTCCGGAGTTTTATCACTAAAGGAAACATGACTTTATACTCAAGAACTTAGAGTTTGTTTGGTATGTTTCAATTTTTTCATGTTTGGTTGGTCAAAATGTCTTGAAAAACATTTTCTCTATGAAAACAACTTCCTTAATGGAAGTAGGGAAAACAAGTTCCACAGGTAACATTGCAAGTTCATTGTCTCCTCCTCACCCACCCAACACCCCCTACCCCTCGATCTTTCCACACCCCGCGACCCCTGAACGCCCACTCCCCACCCCATACACTACCCCCTACATCACCCAAATACCCCCACCCCACCACCTAACCACCCCTACCCCACCACTTAACCACCCTCCTACCCCCACCCTTGCCCCCACTACCTCCCTCTATAACCACCTACCCCTAACCCCACCTCTCACCTCCCTACCAACAACCCCCCATCTCTCAACTTTGCAAAACTAGACACTTTGTGAAAGTAGTAACTTTCAAAAATAGCAACTTCACAAAAGTAGCCGCTTTTAAAAATATTACTTTTGAAAAGTAGCTACTTTTCAAAAATAGCCGTTTTGCAAAATTAGTCACTTTTAGAAAATAGCCACTTTGTGAAAGTAGATACTTTTTAAAAATAGTCACTTTTGAAAGGAACCAATTTTCATAGTTAGTCATTTTGTGAAAGTAGTTACTTTTAAAAACTAACTACTTTGCAAAAGTATCCATTTTTAAATACAACCTCTTTGTGAAAGTATTAAAATAATCATTTTTGCAATGTGTCCTTTCTAAGATAGTGGCCACTTTTGTAAAGTAGCCATTTTTTAAAAGTGACACAAAAATGGCTACTTTTATAAAGTGATCATTTTTTGAAAAATGACAAAAAGTTGATATTTTTGCAAATTTGCATATTGGGTCGTTTTGCAAGAAATATGTTTTTGAAAAAATAGTCATTTTTATGTCACTTTTCAAAAAATGGCCAATTTACAAAATTAACCATTTTTGTCTCACTTTTAAGAAATGACTAGTTTATAAACATAGTCACTTTTTTGGGTTGTCTTTCAAAGTGCAAAGTAGTCATTTTTTTGGTTGTCTTAGAAAAAGGTCACTTTCAAAGGTATGCACAGATTTTGTTATCTTATAAAAATAGCCACTATGTGAAAGTAGCATCTTTTTCAAAATGCGGGGTGGGGGTAGTAGGGAAGGTTGGAATTTGGGGGTGGGGGGGGGGGTAAGGAGGTGAGAGGTAGTGAGGCGTTGGATTGACATTTCCGTCAAATCAAACACTAGAAAATGTTTTGCAAAAAATGTTTTCCACATCCAACTATACACAAGAAAATAAGTAGGAAAATCACTTGTTTTCCAAGAAATCATTTTTAAGAAAAACATTTTCCATTATAGCAAACACAACCTTAAACTGAAATATTTGAATAAAGAAAGAATGTCACGTAATCTTATATATATATATATATATATATATATATATATATATAATCTTGCAATAGGCTCGCCTACGTGGCGCTCTAAAAAATCAGAAATCATATTTATCTTTTTTCCTATTTTTTTGCCTCTTTACTCCTTTTTTGCCTTTTAATTTGCTAAAGAAAATTAAAAGGACACGCCTTTTAAATTGGCAGTTTTAAAACCTCCCTCTGTTAATTACTATTCCTCTTTCCCTTTTCTAACTAAAACTATTTTTCTTCACTTTCCGTCCTTCTCCTTTACCTCTACCTCCCACTGGCCAGCAAATTCTCTTTTCCTCTTCAACATATATTTTTTCCACCTCATTTTATGTTAATTGTACTACTCAGTATTTTGTCTATTAGTTGTTTCGTTGCTCACGTATTGAATTAAACAAGTTTCATTTGATATGGTATGTGCTCTGTAATTTCGGAGAAGCCATCAAATTAAACACGGATACACCGACGACACTGGAGACGGTAACAAGTTTTGTGAAGAGAACGAGGCGGGCAACGGAAGTGATAGCACCAATCATGGCAGAAACAAAGTGTCCAACTTAAATGCAAGGACAAATTTGGAGTTCTTCCAAAAGAACGATCACCTCACATATGTACGTATCCTTTTAAGATTGACTACCTATAGAAGTTAAAGTAGTCGGGATTGATAGTTCCAACACCCATATTGTCAAACAAGACAACCTTATAATATATTTGTTATTTAGAGCCACTCGAAGTTGGTTTCCGGAACCATTTTATTTGGTTTTAAAACTATACATGTACAAGCATTGATTTTTATTGTTTTAGGTAAGCGATTTTGCACTTCCTTTTATAATCCAACCTACACAAGCCCGCGTTTTACAAACTTCTTTCACTATTTGCAGCAATACAACATTATTGTTTTTCTGGCTTCTCGCGCGGTGTCCGATACTTGCATTGTCGCTCCGATTAATCAAGGTCCAACTCAACACGGTAACACAGTATTAATCATGCATATAAAATGTTGAATTACCAACAATTTGATTTCTTTTACTCAAAGATATGGTTTTTTTTTCTAAATAGAATTTGCTTATGAAAAATTTATAATCATACGTTTTTAAGCATATGTTTGTTTTTGTTCCACTCTTTGTGTGAAACTGCTTATATGGAAAGTGCTGCAGCTAACTAGAAAAAATGGGTATGTATGATAGAATTAAGTCATTAACTTTAACATGCATATACAAGAAAATTTATTTCTATATCGATCAAATTTATAAGAATAATATATACTCCTACATAATTTAAGCAATATTGATCATAGAACTAACTTTTATATGCATATATATGAAAAGTTATTCCTATATGAGTGGAGGACTATTTCTTGAGAACTCTATTATAAACTTATAAAACACATATGAGATGCTTCTATTGAAGGTTTTTTCCCGTTTCGTATCTTTTCTCTTATATATTAATTTTTCTAAAAGATCTTTCATATGTATATCTTGCATATATTTGTTACTTTCAATTTTTCGTCTACATGTATTAAAAGAAGTTTATTGACCGCGTGAAGTGCGGGTAAATTTACTAGTTGAGTAATAAAATTACACTTGGACGAAATCAAGATACAATGGGCAAAGACAAACCAATGTCTAAATCATCAGAGTCCTTGGACTTACCTAGGGACATCGATATTCCTGTATCACTATCAATAGAAATGAACTCTAACTTCTCCGGCCTTCCCCAACCAAAATCAACCGCATATAAATCAAACTTTTGCGATCCAGCAACTGAAAGCGCTCGGTTCGCATCTAAGGTGCTCCATTCCTCATCCTTCATCCTTCATCCTTTTCTTAATGGTTTCCCCGCTTAATTCCACAACAATTGTAAAGCCTTCCTTTCCAACTAAGTCAGCATGTCTTGTTTTCCCAATGTACGACAGTGTGCAATTTCCGAAGAAAGTTGGAGGAAGTGGCGGATCTAGCCGCGTTCTACAATCTGCAGCACACATGAAGAACTCCATCCCATTCTCGTCTATCTCTTCCCCTATTGCGGTCTCTGATTTTATTAAGCAAGTCCATACATAAGCACATGTTACTCTAAAAGATGTTACATGAGTTAGGCTCGGTCGTCTTGACAATATTAAATTCTTGAACTTCTCGATGTCCTTCCGTGCTACAATAAAGGTAGCTCGAACCTTATCATCAGGAGGAGTCACAATATCACACATCTCCAACTTATTTTTCTTCATTTCATCCAATATAGACATCCCTATTCCATAAGGGTCTTTGACTATGGACCTATCATAATATGGAATAGACTCATCGGCTAAAAATTGCTCATTTCCACCAAATCTATTGAGAAGAGCCCATGATTTTGTGAACCCTGCAAGGCTACGACCATCACCAACGACATGATGGTGAGTGAAACCAAATATGCCACGATTCGGAAAAAGTGTCACTTGAATGGCCAAGACGGGGGCTAATTGAACCCCTGGTGCATGCTTAGGTTCCGCCAGCTGAGGCACAAGGTGATAAAAATCCTTTGCATTTCGTGGATGATTTCCAACAAGGAAATTGAAATCCATATCCGTTTCACAAAAAGTAACGGATACAGAATCTCCCGTAACATATCGTAACTCGGGATAACCCTATGAATTTAGTGGACAAACAACGTTGCCAGCTAGGGGTATGTAGTGTTTGAGAGCGAGGGATAACAAATTTATTAGACTAGGAATGATGGACCGGATCAAACTTGTCTTTGAAATGGGAAGCTTGTAGAAATGATTCCGCCGAATACGGTGAAAAGATAACCATTGAACATCAAAATATGTGAGTGGAAGCGTTAGTTCAGATGCACTGCCCGGAGGTGGTGCAACTTGACACTGCTCAATCACTAAAGCCATTAGCTTTAATTTTATTAAGAGACTCATGAACGTAATGAAATGGTTGCTTCTAATGACTCAAGAGGTTACTTTAAAGGAAAAATAAAGAAAGCTAAAACCACAGTAACGATCAGATTATCCAACGTTGTGAGTGGTAAGTATACTCCTCCATTCTTATTTAAAAGTTTTGGGTTCGAGCTCTGGGAATGAAGTTGCTTTTAGTAAGAAACTTTTTACCCTATAGTAAGATTTTTCAACACGAATTTGAATCAGTCGGATCCCAATACGGATTTCGAACACCAAATTAACCTGAGTTGCCTTGTTAGGACAATTAAAGCCACCACATGGATCATAGTTTCATATAAATTACTAATATTACCCATTACTCTATGTCGTGTGATGTCAAAGGACCTCGTTATTAATTTATTAATATAAGGGAAATTAAAGGGCCCCGTTGAATTGAAAATATTAGCTGTGCTACATCTACATTCACATGGCTTACCTTTTATATTTGGTTTCACATCCGGTATTTGATATACGTATTGAGACTCGATTAAATTCGGATTCATGTTGAAAAATTTCATATTGGGGGATAAATCGCTTCCTAATAAAAGCGATTGCATACCCAGAAAGTTCGAAGCCGAAATCTCTCATTAAGATGAAGTGCTTACTACTTTGCCGCAACCCTTATTGGTACTTGTAAACACCTAATTTTTGACCGGACATAAGTTTTACACCCTATTTAGCTTTTAAATATTTCTTTTAGGTCTAGATTAGATATTTTGATTTTTATGTCAATTTTAGTTAGTTTATTTTAAAAATTGAAAACTTTAAAAATAGTCACATTTTAGAATAAATCTTATTTTCATTTTTTATTTTTTAAGAGAAAAGAAATTTGCAAAAAAAAGGAAAAAGAACGAAATCAGAAAATACAAAAAAAGATTAAAAAAAAAAAGGTCTTTTTTTTCCTAAAATAACTAGCCTAAAACCCCATTCATGCCTAAAACTCCTCTCCTACACGGCAATTTCCTTTCAACGAATCCTAAAACCAATTCCCCAACTCCTATAATTTCTCAACAAGTCAAATCCCTAACACTCCCTCTTCCTCACGTTCTCCTTTTAGAAAATCAATCCTAAACTATCAAAACCAATTTCCCTTAAAATTCTCAACAAAATTATCCTCCAACTCTCCCACTCCCTCACATCCTCCTCCCACGTCACACACACGACATGCACACATGATACAACCCACACAAAATATAAATACACACACAACACAGTAGAACCAAAAACACAGAAAAACAACGTAGAAAAAAAAAGGGGAACAGAAAGAGGAGGAGAAAGAAAGAGATACATACAACAAAAAAAAAAAAAAAAAACACAGAGCAAAACAACGTAGAAAAAAAAGAAAGCAACAGAGAGGGTTAGAAAAATCAGAAACAAAAGAAAGAAAGAAAACGTAGGAAGAAAAAAAAAAAAAAAAAAAAGAAGAACACACAGGAGAAATAGAAAAGTTCAGAAGCAGTAGAAGAGGAGAACAACAGAAACAGTAGACAAAAACACACAACAAAAACACAGAGGAAAACGTAAAACACAGAAACAAACACATGATATAGAGAGGAAAAGAATTTCAGGAAAAGAAAAAAAAAGAGTGGTTTTAGCAAAAGAGTTTTGCAAGTTTGCGAGCTTGAGTTGTGGTTCCTGTCGAGTTCCGGTAACAACGTTCTTGCTGCTATTTTCAGTTAACCTACTATACAGGTTCTTACTCACTGTATTATTTTTAGCAACTTTATTATGAATAAAAACTTGCAGCATATAAGTTTGGATTATTTATGTTGGATCTTCAGTCGAATTTGTGTGTTCAATATCATGGTTAAATGATACATATCGTGTTTTAATTGTTGCTCCCGTTTATTAAGCCCGAAGGTTTGAAACTCATATTATGGTTTATTTTAGCCTCGTTCTTGTTTAATCAGTCTGAGAGATTGCCAATATTTTAATTCATTGTTTAACGTTTGTTATTTTTCATATTCGAAATTTTCTTGCATATGGCTTATCAAAAAATGAAATCTGAATATGGCTTTCCGATCATTAAATTTAGGTTGTATTAACGTCATTTGTTGATAGTTTTGATGTATTAGTTTATAAAGTCAAAGGTTAAATAAAGAGATGTTCTTCAAACTCGTGATGATTTTAAATGTTTAAAAAAAGGATTAATGGTGCAAGCTTAGTTGTGTTGGCTTAATTATGGTGACTTAGCGATAATTTAGCTTTAATTGTCAAAAATCTTGGAATAACCTTTTAACCTTGCTTTACGATTGAATATAGGTGATGGATTGATTACAGTTAACTAATAGTTGTTTACGTTGAGATTAGAGGTTTCAAATAGTATTTTGGGGTGTAAAGTTATTTGCCAAAATTGACGTAAAAGGAAATTTATTTTAATATTTTATGCCATGATTAATTGTACTTATTATGTTATATGTTTATTTCTTTCAAATAATGAGTGAATCTGGCCTAAACTAATGTGGAACTGAAAGCATTAATTAAGTTCTAATGTTTTTTTTATCCTTTCCCGTCAAAGAGAGCTATGGTTTGGATCAATTAAAAATTAAAGCATGTATAGTGTGCACTATGTATATTCTGTTTGAAATTTCCCCTACATGTAATTTGCTCCATGAAATAACCTGAAGTATTTTACGTAAGTGGGTAGTTTGTTTTGTTATTAGACTTAATAGATTGTTTTCTCAAGAGATCGAAAAATTATAATGGTTTTAACGAGAAGTTTCATGTCATTTAACAATACTTCAAATAGCTAGTTTAATTTAATTGTCTTGACTTCTTCGAATATATTATTTCATCTCTCCGTTGATTTGGTCAAGAATATGTATTTTAAGTAAGACAAGCACGTTTTCTTCAAGATTAATTTAAGCCGAATATTAGTCAATAAAGCGACCGTGCTATAACCACGGGACTCGAGGGGTGCCTCACACCTTCCCCTCGGTCAACAGAATTCCTTATCCGGACTTTTGTTTTCGCAGACCAATAAAGATAGAGTCATTTCCTTTTGATTATGGATTCATAAGGTGACTTGGAACACCAAAACTCAATTCCAAGTGGCGACTCTGAATAAATTAAATAATCCCTTCTCAAAACGTCACTTTAATTGGAAAAACCCTTTTTAAATAAAAACAAATCAAATTTATTTTTATTTTTCAGAAAAGAAAAAAAAAAGGGGTGTGACAGATGGCGACTCTGCTGGGGATAACCAGAATTCGAGCTTTGTATATTGACTTATGTTTGACTTGTGTTATTTTTTCTTGGATATTTTGTATATATGGGACTAATGTGCTCTATGCCTGCTTATTTACTGCTTTGAGGTGAACTGCAATATAATTGTTTTCTCTCGCGCACCCCCTCTGAGTCTTCAATAATACATTTTTGCCATAAAAACGGGAATTGCGGCTACACACCCCACTTCTGCTGAGATAAGGCCAGTGGGCCCTTGGTCCCTGGTGAAGGATTTATAGTCACACATGTTTAGGATGGGGAGGACCCACAACAAAGCCGGAAAGCGCTGCTACCGGTACGTTGTCCCTCGCCCGACTCGAGTTGTCCGCTCGCGTAAGCCAGTCTAGACACCTTCTCCTTTAGGATGTTAAACCTAGTAGAACAAGCCACAAGTAATGATTATCCCTAGTAGGCTACGCTTTATTTACATCACGTGCATTTGACTTAGTGGGACTCGGCACAGGGGCCGGGTCCGTCTAAGACAGGTATCCATTTCAAAAGACCACCATGTTCATTTTCTGTGCTATATGAAAACATATTTATTTGGAAGTCTTTTGAATGTTGACCGGTTTTTAGGTTGATTAGGAAGAATAAGGGAGAAATAATTATCCTCCATTTTAAAAATTAAAAAAAAAAAAAAGGGTCGAAGATTGTTGGTAAAAAAATAAAATAAAATAAAAAGCTTGTAAAGAGTCTAAGCTAGTTTCACAAACTACGCGCACCTGATTCTCACCTCAATGAGATACGTAGGCAGCCCTTCTTGGGTTCGGTGATCTTTATTCAAAGATTAAAAAAAAAAAAAGAGTTTTCCTTATTCAAAAAATCCAAAAAAAGGTTTTACCTTTATTTTTCGGATTATTCTTTGTATAAAATTCCAACATTTGAAAAATCCCAAAAATATTTTCTTTTATTTCTCTTTTATTTATTCATTCCTTGGAAAATTAAAAAAGGGTTTCTTTTCTTTTAAAGATAAAAAAAAAGGAGAAAATTCAAAAAAAAAAAAAACAAGTTTCTCCATTCTCATCACGAACTATGCGCATCTGATTCTCACCTCGATGAGATACGTAGGCAGCCCTTCTTGGGTTCGGTGATCATAATTCAAAAAAAAAAAAAAAGAGTTTTCCTTATTCAAAAAAATCCAAAAAAATATTTTACCTTATTTTTAGAATTATTCTTTGTAGAAAATTCCAACATTTGAAAAATACCAAAAATGTTTTCTTTTATTTATTCATTCCTTGGAAAATTAAAAAAAAAAAAAAAGGTTTCTTTTCTTTTAAACATAAAAAAAAAAAAAGATAAGAGAAAATTCAAAAAAAAAACAAGTTTCCATTCTCATCAAGAACTACGAAAACCTGATTCTCATCCCGGTGAGATACGTAAGCAGCCCTTCTTGGGTTCGGTATTCCTATTAAAAAAAAACAATCTGAAAAAAAAAGAGTTGTTATTCTTTCACAAAAAGAAACAAAAAAAAGAGCTTTTATTTCATTATCCCAAAATTTAATAAAAATGTTTGTATACTTTTTTTCATGAACTACGTCTGACCTGATTCTTGTTTCAACAAGATACGTAGGCAACCCTTCTTTACGGTTCGGTCCCACAAAAAAAAAAGAATAAGAAAATATCTTGACTCGGTAGGTATCAACATATTTAGGAGTGTGCATGATAAAAAAAAAAAACAAGAGTTAAAAGAATGAGGATGATAGAGAGGACCAATTTTGTTGTGAACCATAGATTCTTTTGGTACCTCTTGATTATACCTAAGTGACACTTGAGAAATTTTTTGGCTAAAAGTTAGGGTCAAAATTAATCCGACCTCATCGTTTTATGTGCATTGTGTGGTGAGCTTTAGATTGAAAATTCAATGACATTGCTTTGTTGATCTAGAACTTGGCCGGAATGTTTGTTGAGGCGAAATATCGAGCAACACTTGGTTTGAGAAAGGATTGTAGACTTTCTTTGACCCGATTGTGCCTTTCAAGCCTACTAAATGACATATGATCCCTAGTGTTACCCTTTTGAGCCTAAAATATTTTCTTTGGATAAACCACAATTTAGCCTATATCCTTTCGAGTGCATAAGTGCACTATCCCTCTTTTGGCCCCACCTCCCTGAGCGCACTAGCAAAATCTAAGCTGGCAAAGTGGAAAGGTGAAAAATGCAAAAGTTTAAGTAAATTACAACAACAAAAGAAGAGCTGCAAAAAAGAGAAGAAGAAAAGCTCCAAAAAATGGAGGAAAGCTCAAAACAAAAAAGAGAGAAGAAAGTTAAAGAAAAATAAAACAAAGTAAATAAAGATCGAGTGCGAACATCAAAAAAATATATATATAGAAGTATAGTGTTATGCTCAAGGAGGGAATAGTCACTTTATCACAAATATATATCCTACCCATCTATAAGCCTACATTACAAGCCAATAACAAGTCCTACTTGATCCCATTCTGAGTGTCCTCACATTAGTAGATACTTACATGAAGGCCAAGCATATGGCATCTCAATTGCACGCATTGAACATCCTTCTGAGTGTGAGTTTACTTCTTGAACGTCCTAAGATCTAAATGCTTAAATTGAGTGTGAATTAGGACTTTACTTGTGGTAAGGGCACTTGAAACATGAGGATAGGAATAATTCAAAACCTCTAATTGATGCAAAATGAATAGATCATGTCAATACTTAGGTATGTTTGAGGTACCATTTGAAACTATATGAGTCACTTCTAATTTGACCTCCGGTTCGTCCGAGAGTCATTGATGGTAATTTTCGATGCATAATACTAATAGTTGGTGCCAACTAAAGTCAAGATATACTAAACCGATAAATTGATTTCTTTGTCTTCATCCTCTGGGGCTCTTTATAAAAGACACACCCTTTTGAAAAAAAAAACAAAAAAAAACAAAAAAAAAACTTAGCTTTTTATGAACTACGTTTGACCTGATTCTTGCTACGGCAGGATACGTAGGCAGTCCTACACTGGGGCTCGGTCTCACTCAATAATAAGTATCATATCCCCAAAAGATCAAAACTGGGACATTTTTTTTTGAAAAAAAAAATCATTTGAAAAAAAAAAACACACACACACACACACAAAGAAAATTAAAAAAACAAAAAAAGAATTTCAAAGTTCCTCAGTTCAAAACTGGAACAATGAATTTTAGAAATTTCAATTAAGAAAAATCCAAAAAAAAAAAAAAAGAGTTTCAAAGTTCCTCAGTTTCAAAAACTTGAGCGTTTTAAAAAGAAAAAAAATTGTTTTATTCATGCTTCACAGGGTACGACATTCCCTGGTTGCATTTTAGGGAACAAAAATCCCTGCTTTTCTCATATTTTCAGGTTGACTACCTCAAAATACAGTCACGTTTTAAATTTCAGGTTGACTACCTCAGAATACAGTCACGTATTTAAATTTCAGGTTGACTACCTCAGAATACAGTCATGTTTTTAAATTTCAGGTTTACTACCTCAGAATACAGTCACGTATTTAAATTTCAGGTTGAATACCTCAAAATACAGTCACGTATTTAAATTTTAGGTTGACTACCTCATAATACAGTCACGTATTTAAATTTCAGGTTGACTACCTCAGAATACAGTCACGTTTTTAAATTTCAGGTTGACTACCTCAGAATACAGTCACGTATTTAAATTTCAGGTTGACTACCTCCAAATAAAGTCATATTTTCAGGTTGACTACCTGAGAATACAGTCACATATTTAAATTTCAGGTTGACTACCTCAGAATACAGTCACGTTTTTAAATTTCAGGTTGACTACCTCAGAATACAGTCACGTATTTAAATTTTAGGTTGACTACCTCAAAATACAGTCACGTGTTTTAAATTCCTGGTTGACTACCTCAGAATACAGTCACGTATTTAAATTTTAGGTTGACTACCTCAGAATACAGTCACGTATTTAAATTTCAGGTTGACTACCTTAGAATACAGTCACGTATTTAAATTTCAGGTTGACTACCTCAGAATACATTCACGTATTTAAATTTTAGGTTGACTACCTCAGATACAGTCACGTTTTTAAATTTCAGGTTGACTACCTCAGAATACAGTCACGTATTTAAATTTTAGGTTGACTACCTCAAAATACAGTCACGTGTTTTAAATTCCAGGTTGACTACCTCAGAATACAGTCACGTTTTTACATTTCAGGTTGACTACCTCAGAATACAGTCACGTATTTAAATTTTAGGTTGACTACCTCAGAATACAATCACGTATTTAAATTTCAGGTTGACTACCTCAGAATACAGTCACGTTTTTAAATTTCAGGTTGACTACCTCATAATACAGTCACATATTTAAATTTCAGGTTGACTACCTCAAAATACAGTCACGTGTTTTAAATTCCAGGTTGACTACCTCAAAATACAGTCACGTGTTTTAAATTCCAGGTTGACTACCTCAGAATACAGTCACGTTTTTAAATTTCAGGTTGACTACCTCAGAATACAGTCACGTATTTAAATTTTAGGTTGACTACCTCAAAATACAGTCATGTGTTTTAAATTCCAGGTTGACTACCTCGGAATACAGTCACGTTTTTACATTTCAGGTTGACTACCTCAGAATACAGTCACGTATTTAAATTTTAGGTTGACTACCTCAAAATACAGTCACGTATTTAAATTTCAGGTTGACTACCTCAGAATACAGTCACGTTTTTAAATCTCAGGTTGACTACCTCAGAATACAGTCCCAGGTGGTTTATGATTTTCCTAACACTCACAAATTTTCCTGGTACAAACTGGGACAGAAAAATTTTGTTCGTTTTTGTTTGTCTTTGATGGCTTGCAGATTCTCCCGTGAAGCACAGAATTGATATTCAAGAATGAAGTTTCATCGTTCGTCAGAGATAAGAAGAATGCTCAATCGTAAGGATAGTTAGAGTCGGCTTTGACATATAAAGCAACCTAACATCTCAAGATTCATCTTCTCAGCCTCTAATCAAGAAACAAGCATCCAAGAATATTCTGCGAACTGTTACTTGGAAGATAATCAACAATTCACTCCAAGTTGCAAGTTCAAGTCACAAATTCTAACTTCAAGATCATACTTTGAGATCAAGGTACCCACCGAAGAAGGTGAGGTGATAACTGAAGATCCAAGTGAAGGTCTAAAGGAAGATTCAAGACAAGTAGAGTAAATAGGATCTTGTATTTCCTTTCTTCTTTTGTCGTATTTTTCATTTCTTTAATGTAATAACAGGAGCCACGAACCGGAATCTCGAAGGGACCTCACTCGATCATCCAACTCATCATTCTATCCTTTTACCCACCTGAACTACACGTGACCTGATTCCCTTATAACCCAGGATATGTAGGCTATCCAAAACCAAGACTCACATCCTTTCCTTTTATTTCTTTTCGCCTTTCAAATAATAGTCAGGTCAAAAATCAGTCACAGTGTTCACATCTTTGCCTGCAAACTCTTCATGTTTCCAAGCAAAGAGGGACATTCTGTAAACAACTAATTTTTGACCGGACATAAGTTTTACACCCTATTTAGCTTTTAAATATTTCTTTTAGGTCTAGATTAGATATTTTGATTTTTATGTCAATTTTAGTTAGTTTATTTTAAAAATTGAAAACTTTAAAAATAGTCACATTTTAGAATAAATCTTATTTTCATTTTTTATTTTTTAAGAGAAAAGAAATTTGCAAAAAAAAGGAAAGAGTACGAAATCAGAAAATACAAAAAAAGATTAAAAAAAAAGGTTTTTTTTTTCCTAAAATAACTAGCCTAAAACCCCATTCATGCCTAAAACTCCTCTCCTACACGTCAATTTCCTTTCAACGAATCCTAAAACCAATTCCTCAACTCCTATAATTTCTCAACAAGTCAAATCCCTAACACTCCCTCTTCCTCACGTTCTCCTTTTAGAAAATCAATCCTAAACTATCAAAACCAATTTCCCTTAAAATTATCCTCCAACTCTCCCACTCCCTCACATCCTCCTCCCACGTCACACACACGACATGCACACATGATACAACCCACACAAAATATAAATACACACACAACACAGTAGAACCAAAAACACAGAAAAACAACGTAGAAAAAAAAAGGGGAACAGAAAGAGGAGGAGAAAGAAAGAGATACATACAAAAAAAAAAAAAAAAAAAACACAGAGCAAAACAACGTAGAAAAAAAAAGAAAGCAACAGAGAGGGTTAGAAAAATCAGAAACAAAAGAAAGAAAGAAAACGTAGGAAGAAAAAAAAAAAAAAAAAAAAGAAGAACACACAGGAGAAATAGAAAAGTTCAGAAGCAGTAGAAGAGGAGAACAACAGAAACAGTAGACAAAAACACACAACAAAAACACAGAGGAAAACGTAAAACACAGAAACAAACACATGATATAGAGAGGAAAAGAATTTCAGGAAAAGAAAAAAAAAGAGTGGTTTTAGCAAAAGAGTTTTGCAAGTTTGCGAGCTTGAGTTGTGGTTCCTGTCGAGTTCCGGTAACAACGTTCTTGCTGCTATTTTCAGTTAACCTACTATACAGGTTCTTACTCACTGTATTATTTTTAACAACTTTATTATGAATAAAAACTTGCAGCATATAAGTTTGGATTATTTATGTTGGATCTTCAGTCGAATATGTGTGTTCAATATCATGGTTAAATGATACATATCGTGTTTTAATTGTTGCTCCCGTTTATTAAGCCCGAAGGTTTGAAACTCATATTATGGTTTATTTTAGCCTCGTTCTTGTTTAATCAGTCTGAGAGATTGCCAATATTTTAATTCATTGTTTAACGTTTGTTATTTTTCATATTCGAAATTTTCTTGCATATGGCTTATCAAAAAATGAAATATGAATATGGCTTTCCGATCATTAAATTTAGGTTGTATTAACGTCATTTGTTGATAGTTTTGATGTATTAGTTTATAAAGTCAAAGGTTAAATAAAGAGATGTTCTTCAAACTCGTGATGATTTTAAATGTTTAAAAAAAGGATTAATGGTGCAAGCTTAGTTGTGTTGGCTTAATTATGGTGACTTAGCGATAATTTAGCTTTAATTGTCAAAAATCTTGGAATAACTTTTTAACCTTGCTTTACGATTGAATATAGGTGATGGATTGATTACAGTTAACTAATAGTTGTTTACGTTGAGATTAGAGGTTTCAAATAGTATTTTGGGGTGTAAAGTTATTTGCCAAAATTGACGTAAAAGGAAATTTATTTTAATATTTTATGCCATGATTAATTGTACTTATTCTGTTATATGTTTATTTCTTTCAAATAATGAGTGAATCTGGCCTAAACTAATGTGGAACTGAAAGCATTAATTAAGTTCTAATGTTTTTTTTATCCTTTCCCGTCAAAGAGAGCTATGGTTTGGATCAATTAAAAATTAAAGCATGTATAGTGTGCACTATGTATATTCTGTTTGAAATTTCCCCTACATGTAATTTGCTCCATGAAATAACCTGAAGTATTTTACGTAAGTGGGTAGTTTGTTTTGTTATTAGACTTAATAGATTGTTTTCTCAAGAGATCGAAAAATTATAATGGTTTTAACGAGAAGTTTCATGTCATTTAACAATACTTCAAATAGCTAGTTTAATTTAATTGTCTTGACTTCTTCGAATATATTATTTCATCTCTCCGTTGATTTGGTCAAGAATATGTATTTTAAGTAAGACAAGCACGTTTTCTTCAAGATTAATTTAAGCCGAATATTAGTCAATAAAGCGACCGTGCTAGAACCACGGGACTCGAGGGGTGCCTCACACCTTCCCCTCGGTCAACAGAATTCCTTATCCGGACTTTTGTTTTCGCAGACCAATAAAGATAGAGTCATTTCCTTTTGATTAGGGATTCATAAGGTGACTTGGAACACCAAAACTCAATTCCAAGTGGCGACTCTGAATAAATTAAATAATCTTTTCTCAAAACGTCACTTTAATTGAAAAAACCCTTTTTAAATAAAAACAAATCAAATTTATTTTTATTTTTCAGAAAAGAAAAAAAAAAAGGGGGTGTGACAGTACTTATAATGTCACATGGATGTTATAGACAACAGCTAGTGCAGATAATCTTTCAGCATCCAAAATCCAAATCAACCTATTCTAACAGCTAGTGCAGATAACCTTTCTGCATCCAAAATCCAAATCAACCTATTCTATTTTCTGTTATATTTACTTTAAGTACTATATTAAACTTTATACTAAGCAAGCACCACTTTTGTTAACCTTACCAACCAGGGATATTTTAGTAATTTGGAATGGTTTAGTTAGTCTTATTGCTTGTGTACTTATCGTAGCATGGTTTCTTTTAAAATTTGTGAAGACACTTTCGCCTTTCTCGACGTAGTTCATTTTTATGGAACATTGTTTTATTGCGAGACAAGGCTCCAAGTTCTTTTTTTTTTAGGTGGAAGGACCTCGATTAGGATTAGTGCTGATTAAATCCTTAAAAATTATCTAATTTTCAAAATCAGTCCCTAAATTTTAAAAAATACATTTTGGCCCAACATAATAACAAATATGAAAAATAAAATAATACTCCCTTCGTCCCAAAAAGATTGTCTTACTTTTTGGGACAAACTCATAAGGAAAGTAAGCCAATCTTTTTGAGAAAGAAGGAGTAATATATTAACTATAATAAACGTTTTTGTTCATTGTCTCTTCCCCATTCCCGCTTTTTTCTAAGAAATCAATCCTCAAGCTCTTCTACTCTCTTTCGATCTTAACCCTAGCAGTTTTCCTTCCCCTTTTCTCCTCTCCTTCATTATCTCTCTCTCTCTCAACTGACATTGTTGAAGCTGCCATTGTTGAACCCTTGAAGCTTTTGAAAACACACCAGATTTGGGTAGTGCTTTCTAGGTTTATTGGCTTGGCATTGGAGCTCTATTTGGTGATATTTTGATCCAGGAAGCTATAATTCTTGTTTACACGGAGTTTGTAAGTATATTCTCTTCAGATTTCTAATTTCTGATAATCTTTTTCTTGAGTCTACAATAGATTATCCTTGATTAATGATGTGCTGAATATAAATATAGACCACATTAAATTTAAGGAGCTGGAGGTGGACTTCTCCACAAAAAATCCAAATTGTTGAATTGGATACGATTACACATAATGATTTGGTGCATAGTGTGATTTTGGCAAGTAATGTAGATTTCAAATTGTACGACGTGTCCATTAGCTACATAGTTGGTAATGATGCTCTTAAGTAAAACAAGTTTCTACCTACATCCCGAATGATGTGCATCTTTGTCTATACCTTATGGATTTTGGTAAGGATGGTCCCACGCCTATGGTATATGTAAATGTGAACGAGAGGTCTGTCGGAAGTCCAAATCCATCAAAGGCAACCTCACCAATCATCGATGAACATTCCAATGAACATGAAGATCTTAGATAATGTCCAATGAACAATTACTGTCTTGATGTTCATGGAGATGATTTGGAGAATTGCATGTGTTGCGGCAAATTCCTCCAGAAGCCGTAACTTTGATGATGGAACAGGTTGGAAGAGTGGCGATAGTTTCAGGAATAAGAAGACGCTAGCCATTGCACTTCGGCTAGCTTCCCGTGAAAGAACACTTCAATTTCAAGACTGTGAATAACAAGTCACACATCTGCATGGTTGCATGCGGCATACAACACATTACTTGCAATCATGAAGATGCAACAGCTGAAGTAATAGTAAGGCACATGATGAGTAAATCATTTAAGGCAAAGGGCCTTCTTCCAAAGAAATCAAGAAGGATATTAATGAGTATTTTGGCTGAAAAATTAGCTACCGGAAATCTTGATCTAGAAGCGTACTCGCTAAGGAAATGGTGAAGGTGTCAGCGGCGGTTGAAGGGTATTCGAAATTGGTTCCTTTTCTTTTTGTGGTTGAAATACAAACCAGGGAAGCGAGACAAACTTCTAACCTGTTTCTTTATCAAAGCTATGGCCGTTGTTGGAGGACTCAGCTGGAAACATTGTTCTCCAAATCATCTCCATGAACATCCGGACAATCATTGTCCATAGGACATTCCCCAAGATCTTCATGTCCATTGGAATGTTCATCGATATGCACATCATTCTCGATATACAACAATGACAGTTGAAGAGAGAGAGATTGAAAGAGCGGAGAAGAGCTTGACGATTGACTTCACAGAAACTAAGCGGGAATGGGGAAAAGATGATGGGTGGAAAATGTTTATTATAGTAATTTACTTTTAATTACATTAGACCAAAATGTATTTTAAAAACATGGGAGACTGATTTTGAAGGTCAAATAACTTCTAAGGACTTAATTACCACAGATCCAAATTAGGCCTTTCCAAATAATATGTCACACCCCAATCCTAATAGGGCATGATGGGCACCCGAACCTTACTTAGAGCCGAGCGAACCCGCTGGTTCTCGTTATACTTATAATCTCACGGGACTCTTAAGTCATGAAATGAAATGTATAATGGAAGCTTTTCGAAAACATTTTTTTCGTCTTTCTCGAATCAAATAAAATCTGCAATCATATGAATCTGTAAAGTAATGCATAATGATACATCGGCTCAAATAGCCGCTTACAAGACTAACATACTGTATACATGACTCTATCTGCAAAGTCTCTAACACAAATCAATTACCATAACATAGATACTCTGACTCGGCAACACTCCGGAAAGAAATGGAGCTCGCCAATCCAGCTGGAACATTTTCTAGCAATATCCTCTACTCATCCGTATACACCTGCGTGGCATGAAACGTAGCGTCCACAAGAAGGGACGTCAGTACGACTAATGTACTGAGTATGTAAGGCATGAGTAACAACATAACATAGATATGAAAAGTAACAAGGAATAAGAGAGATAAGTTGTTCATCTAAATGCCTCTTAACGCGGATGTCATGCATGCTTAGCCTTTAAAAAAAACATTTCTATACATATATATAGTACCATGCCCGGCCATTAAGGCTTGGTGTCATATATATAGTATCATGCCCGACCATTAAGGCTCGGTGTTATCATCATTAGCCCGCGTTCGGGGCAGTATCATAACATGCCCACTGCAGTGGTGTGCACATCTACGTGCCATGCCCGACCGACTACAACGCGGCGCGGTGTGAGAAAATACATGCATATAAATAAAGCATGCATAAGAGCCCAATCAAAAGCCACAACTATATCGAAGTGACGTAAGGTCGGTAGCCTCCGATTGTATTATGGATCAACCATCACCGTTTATCCCACCTTGAAGGAACAAGGGTCATAAGGTGAGAATACCAACAATGAAGGAAATTAAGAAATTTCAAAATAAGCTCAATCTCGGGTTTGGAAACTACGACATTTTGGGAAAACAACTATGAATTATTAGGAAAGGAATTATGCCTTGGAGTCATAAACATTTAACTTTAGAAATGAGGAAGATATGAAAACATTTATGAAGCCATAGCATCGGAATCATGCCTTTAGAAGCTCAATAACATTATAAGGATCACGAAATTCGTGGACTTCTAGCGTTTAACGGAACCAATGTTATTATGGGTATGACACAAAGGTTTATAACGAAAGGATCATGCCTTTAGAAAGAATGAGACTAGCCTTAACATACCTGGAAGATGATTTCTCGACTCCCAACTTACTTCCTGTCTCGCAATTCGCTTAAGATTATTCGTAGCCTCAAAATCTACATATACAGCCATTCATATCATTGTTAGGCTCGTCGTCATACTCTCGTCTTAAACCCTTAATTTAATTCCATTTAGATTCTGTCGAAATTCGAGCATCATCTCCCCTGTTTATATGCCTAGCCCGAAATCGTAATATCAACAACCAATCAACAACAACAATACCAACATCATCAATACCATTATCCATGCGAATATATCTCCTAAAACATCTCACACGATGTTTTCTAAATTTCTCAACTAACCAACTTGTGATACGACTATTTAATAACTTTATTTCCGTAAAGAAGCCGAAATTAATACCAATAATAACAACAAAAATACCCTCAACATTCTACCAGATAATTATATATATATTTTCATCCAAAATTCTCTTCAAACCTCAATCCATACGCCAACAACAACTACAACTTTTTATTTCTTGCAAATATTCCTTAATCAAGGTTGATAAAGAGAAAGATTCAATGATTCATACCTTATATTTACTAAAGTAACAAGATCTTCAATATTTAGTTGTTCCCAAGCTCCTCCAACACAAAAATGAAATCATAATCGCGTCTACACGTTGTCCGGACTTCGATTAGTATTTCGTAGCTTGAATTTCACTCAAAATCCTCAATTCTATGTGAGTTTAAGATCCCTTTTGATGGCTGAATTTTCTGGAACATTTTAGAGGATTTTTGATGAAGAAAATGGGGGTTTTTAGCCCCTTTTATAGTGGTAGCGTCGGCGGTACTGTAGCAGTACTGTGCAGCCCTGTTTCTACGTTGACAGCTCAGTTTGTAACATTCATAATTCTCTACTCCGATGTCCTATCAACGAGCGGTTTATTGCATTATAAACTAGACTCGACGAACTTCTTTTTTGGATTTTGAAACACCTTAAAACTCTTAATATACATGAAGATATACCCCGCCAAAGTTGACTAAAAAAATCTGCCCAACATTTCTCAAATTTTCGTCGAACTTATTTTCTTCAATTTGCTTGATCTCGCAATTTTCCGAAACTCTCCATATATGATATTTATCATTTATTATACTTGATAATGGCCATATTCTTGCATTCCAAAATAGTTTTTTTTCCAATTACGACTTACGAGATCGTAATTCATCCTTTACTTCATTGTTACATACTTCCCATGGCTTGTATCTTCCAAAACATCATGGGACGTCTCCGATACTCCATTACTACAGTGATGTACGTGGCATACTCATGCTCTGAAAGTGCGGGGTGTAACAAAATAAACTTATAGGAATATACGTAAGAGTTGTTAACAACCCGTAGCTACCTTTCATGTATTTATATTTCGTACAGCTTTTAGGAGCAGACACGTGTATTTGGATGTATTTGAATACACTATTGAGCCATATACATAAGTATATAAATGAAACAAGCCACACATAAAATCATTCAAATACATATGTATATAAATGAAACAAACAACACATAAAATCAGCCAAAATATGTATTCAGCCATATACATATGTATATCAATACACATACATATGTATTGAGCCATATACATATGTATTGAACCTTTGCAGTATGTTGCCCAAAACAATGATTCAATACAACTGCATTTGACTCATTCGAAGCAAATATACATTCATATACATATATTTTTTGATGTATTTGACTGTATCAGAATTTTATACTAATGAATTATATCAAATTAAATACACAAAATTTGAATACAATATACTCCCTCCGTCCCAATTTATGTGGCACCATTTAACTTGACACGAAGTTTAAGAAAGAAAGGAAGACTTTTCAAATGTGTGGTCCAAAACAAGTCTTATATAAATGTGTGGTTGTAAATGATTCCATAAAGTTAAATTGTTTCTAGATATAGAAAGGTGACATTATTTTTGGAACAGACCAAAAAATAAATGGTGCCACATAAATTGGGACAGAGAGAGTAGCTATTTTAAACAATATATATAGTGTATTAAAAAAAAACCATATCATTTAAGGACATAAGACATTTCCGAATGCAACTACATATAACTCATTCAAAACCAAATACATTCAAATATATATATATATATATATATATATATATAACTGCATATAGCGACGAAATAAAAATATATCTACAAATGGGATTGTTGCAAATAGTAGTTATTAACCGTAAATGTCTCTTAAAATTAGTTATGCCATGTAAAATTTTCTAAAATAAACCTGGGTCTGTCTCCTAATAAAAAACTCATTGGGACCCTGCACTTAACTATCCCTGCATTCATGATAGCTTCCTGAATGACATTGTCAGAAAATAATTGAAAATCATCATTCTAGAAGATGTTCAATTAGTTTCTACTCCTTTGAAATTTATGCCATTTTTATTTATTTAATTCATTTAAAAAAGAAAGAAATGCTGAGAAAAGGACTAAAATTGAATCTTTTTCGGATGGGAACTTGGAAAGGACATCTTGTTTTTGATGACATCTGTGGAGATTTTATTAAGCCAAGAATCTATGACGTTATTCAATTTTCTAATTATTAACTCAACAATAATTAGATGCTAACTTTTTTTCCTGGAAACATATTTTTTTTATGAAGGAAAGTTCTTTAAAAGGAATAAGAAAATTAGAAACGATAACTTGAGAAGTTTTAATTTAACTTTAAGTAGTTGCCCTTCTTGACTTTATGTCAAGCAGCATTGAATTTGAATATTTACTCTTTTTTTTTTTTTTTAAATGATGCCTCTATGCCCTTTAAAGTTGCGATGATAATTAACTCTAAATATATTTTATTCGCTTGTGTGATTGCAGTTTTTGTCTTTTTAATATCTAAAATATATGTGATGTGCAGGTTGATGAACTATCATCTAGAGGAGTGAATATGTTTTGTTTAATATTTTTAACGGGTAAATTGTATAGATCATTATTGATTCCCTGTATTTTATTTTTCTTGCGTGATAGAAGTAAAATTTAGGAAGTATGACACTCCAAAATATCAATTATAGTGTGTCAACTGAAATTCATTTTCATCTTGTTTAAATATTACTGATTAAGGTTCAACCTACTTTGAGAAACACATATACAGTAAATCTAATCCACACATAATTCAGTTTCTCTATTTGCCAACCGTTAGTACTACATTTACTGATTCTGAAATGAGGGTTCTGATCTTAATTATAGGTCATTAACAATGTGTCACTTGGAAAATCAATTTACATATACCATTGTTACTATTTCGATAAAGATAGGATTTTCATCGTGATTAGTACTATCAATGCATCCGATTATTGTAGCTAAAGGATTGAAGTGATTCATCTCTAATTGATCAGCTGGAATATTAAAAATGCGACTCAATTTTCACTAAAAATAAATTTTAAATAGAGTTCTTACAAAAAACTTAGCCCATGAGTGAATATAGCAGCAAAAGCACTCATTCGAGTTTCGGACAAAGACAAGCCAACCTCTAAATCTCCATCAGACTCCTTTGACTTACTAAGGGACATTGATAATCCAGTAGCACCATCAATAGAAATAAACTCTACTTTTTCTGGCCTTCCCCAACCAAAATCAACAACATACAAGTCAAACTTTAGTGATCCAGCAGTTGAAAGTGACCGATTCAAATCTATATATAGTACAAAATTCTTTAAACCACTCTCCAGTCAGGATATATTCCTCATCCTTCATTCGATTTTTGATGGTTTCTCCAATTAATTCCGCAGCAATTGTAAAGCCTTCCTCTCCAACTAAGTTAAGGCGACTAGCTTTTGTAACGAGTGTGACAAGGCAATTCCCGAAATAAGAACAAGGAAGTGGAGGATTGAGACGCGATCTGCAATCTGCAACAAAACAGAAAAACTCCAAAACATTCTCGTCTATTTCTTCCTGGATTGCGGTCTCTGATTTTAACAAGCAAGTCCATACATAAGCACATGTTATTGTGAAAGCTGTCACATGAGTTTGGCTCGGGCGTCTTGACAATATCAAGTTCTTGAGCTTCGTGATGTTATCCCGTCCTATAATAAATGTACCTCTAACTTTATCAAGAGGAGTCATATTTATGTCACGCATTTCCGGCTTATATTTCTTCAAGAGTTCATCCCATATAGCCATCCGTTGTTCATGAGGTTCTTTTATGAAGGACCTATCATAAATTGGAATGAGCTCATTTCCTAAGAATTGTTCATCTCCTCCAAATTTGTTGAGTAAAGCCCATGATCTTATGAAATTTACCATGGTAGCTCCATCACCAACGGCATGACGGTGAATGGAACCAATGGATATGCCTTGATTCGGGAAAAGTGTCACTTGAATCGCTAAGACTGGAGCTACTTGAACCCCCGGTGCATGTTTAGGTTTCGCCAACTGAGGCACGAGGTAATAAAAATCGTTCGCGGTTCGTGGATGATTTCCAACAAGGAAATTGAAATCCATATCCGTCTCAGAAAAGGTAACAGATACAGAATCTCCCGTCACATAACGCAACTCAGGAAAACCGTTTGAATTTAGTGGACAAACAACGTTACCGGCTAAGGGTATATGGTGTTTGAGAGCGAGGGAGAGTGAATCTTTAAGAGTAGGAATAATGGTTTGGACGAAATTGGGTTTGTAAATGGGAAACTTGTAGAATAAAATCCGCCGCATACGGTAAAAAATAAACCACATATGATCAAAATAGGTAAGAGGGAGTGTCAGCTCAGCTACACCGCCGGGAGGCGGCGCAACTTGACATTGCTCAACCACAGAAGACATTGCCGTTTTGTTTTGAGCTATAGCAATTATAAGTAAGTTTGGCTTATCTTAATAATACTCCGAATATAGAAACTGTTGCTTATGCTTGTGGAATAATGACGACTTGAATTATTAGAAAGTTTTTCTGAGATGTGCGGCTGATATTGGATTAGACCTGTCAATAATTGATGAAAGCCGCCAGCTGGTTGCTGGCACGCGGATTTTAATTATAGAACATGATAGTAACAATTAAGAGCCCATTTGGATTGGATCAAACCAGCTTATAAGTTATTTTTTTTATTTATTTGAGTGTTTAATAAAATAGAAAATATTTAAATTAAGTTATCAAGTGCTTAAAATAAATCAAAATCAAGAAGTTGATCAACCTCAACTTTTTTTTTTGTTTAAAAGCTATTTTAATTTAACCAACAACTTTATCCTTTTATCCCTTATAGTTTCTATTAATTTCAGTATCACCCTTAATTACCTCTAAAAACTCTTTAAGCATTTTCACAAAACACATAACTGTTTATTTATAAAATAACTTTCAACACTGAAAGATGACTTTAAGCACTTATACTTAAAAGCACTTTTTTTCAACTAATCAAAACGGGCTCTAAGTTTAGAACATATTAGAAGAAAGAAATTTATAACTGTAAAAAATAGCTAGTGGGTCGGGTTCACCCATAAGGGTGCTAACTAGTCTATTAGCTCATTAGCTTGTCCTTCTTCTAAATCCTAATTAGCTTTTTAGTACACCATTATGGGTATTGGAAAAAAGTTTTTCCATATTAACAAGAGGACTAGCGTTTACCAAGAAAGAATTTATGTATAATATGTTAGAGGGATCTGTAGGCTGTGAACAATGGGGATTCATCTACTGTGAGGATTCCTGACTATCGATGACATGAATCGTGGTTGCAGCAATTTGAAGTGTTTTAATTCTAATTGATCACTAAAACATAAAAAATGCGACTCTATTTTGTGTTGAAAATAGAATTTTAAATAGAGTTCAAAAAGCTTAGCCCATGAGTGAATATAGCAGCAAAAGCGCTCATTCGAGTTTCGGGCAAAGACAAGCCAACTTCTAAATCTCCATTAGAGTCCTTGGACTTACTGAGGGACATTGATAATCCAGTAGCATCATCAATAGAAATGAACTCTAGTTTTTCTGGCCTTCCCCAACCAAAATCAACAGCATACAAGTCAAACTTTGGTGATCCAGCAATTGAAAGCGACCGATTCAAGTCTATAGTACAAAATTCTTTAAACCACTCTCCAGTAAGTATATATTCTTCATCCTTCATCCGTTTCTGGATGGTTTCTCCAATTAATTCCACAGCAATTATAAAGCCTTCCGTTCCAACTAAGTCAAGGCGGCTTGCTTTTGTAACGAGCGTGACAAGGCAATTCCCGAAATAAGAAGGAGGAAGCGGTGGACTGAGACGCGATCTGCAATCTGCTACAAAAGCAAAAATTTCCAAAACATTCTCATTTATTTCTTCCTTGATCGTGGCCTCTGATTTTATCAAGCAAGTCCATATATATGCACATGTTATAGTGAAAGATGTCACATGAGTTAGGCTTGGGCGTCTTGACAGTATTAAGTTCTTGAGCTTCGTGATGTTATCTTGTCCTATAATAAATGTACCTCTTACTTTATCAAGAGGAGTCACAATTATGTCACGCATCTCCGGCTTATTTTTCTTCATGATTTCATCCCATATAGCCATCCCTTGTTCATATGGATCTTTTATTAAGGACCTATCATAAAATGGAATAAACTCATTTGCTAAGAATTGTTCATCTCCGCCGAATTTGTTGAGTAATCCCCATGCTCTTATGAAATTAACCATGGTAGCTCCATCACCTGCGGCATGATGGTTACAGAAACCAACAGATATGCCAAGATTTGGAAAAATGGTCACTTGAATGGCTAAGATAGGGGCTAATTTGAACCCCGGTGCATTCTTAGGTTCCGTCAACTGAGGAACAAAGTGATAAAAATCGTTTGCATTCCGGGGATTGTTACCAATGAGATAATTGAAATCCATATCCGTCTCAGAAAAGGTAACAGACACAGAATCTCCCATCACATAGCGCAACTCAGAATAACCACTCGAATCTAGTGGACAAGCAATGTTGCCAGCTAAGGGTATATAGTGTTTGAGAGCGAGGGAGAGTGAATCTTTAAGCGTAGGAATAATGGTTTGGACGAAATCGGGTTTGGAAATGGGAAACTTATAGAATAAAATCCGTCGCATACGGCCGAAATAAAACCACATATGATCAAAATAGGTAAGAGGGAGTGTCAACTCCGCTGCACCACCGGGAGGTGGCGCAACTTGATATTGCTCAATCACTGTAGCCATTGCCGTTTGGTTAAGAGATGCACAATATAGATATAAGATTGCAATGCGATCGAAACTATTGCTTTTGGTGACTTGAACTATTGGAAAGTCTATCACCAATGTGTGGCTGATATTGGATTAGACCTGTCAATGCCATAGTGAAAGCTGTTAGGCGGCTGTTCGCACTTGGATTAATGATTTTAATTTTATGGTTCTTAAATATAGAGCAGGATAACAATTAAGTTTGGAATAGATTATTTACGCTTCCTCCGTCCCATTTCAATTGTTATTTCAGCTTTTCCCACTCTTATTAAGAAAAAATAATAAATACAAGATATAATTTACTAAGTGATCTCTATTTATTACTCGATCATTCGTCTCAATTTATGTAGAATATTTTTTTTTAGTATATCCATAAAAAAATGTCACAAATCTATAATTAGAGATAACTTAACTTTAAACTTTTCATTTTATACTTAATGAAATAATTTATAGACACACAAATATTCAATTTAAAACTTAACTTAATTTGGTGAGAATTGCTCATTTCCACCAAATTTATTGGGAAACCCCATGCTTAGTGAACCTTGGCTGATATATTACTATATGTAATAAGGGATGATCGAACAATTTTTGTCGTCCTCAAGTTAGATTGTGTTATATCCCGTATTTTTGAACGTCAGATTATTTGCTGAGGTGGGGCCCACACATCGAGATTTTTTTGGGACATCTGAAAAGTTATATGAATCACATATGTGAAGTTGAACACAACTCAAGAAGGACCCTTGGGCCAAATCAAAGTGGAAGTCCTCCAAACGAATATTTTTAAGAAAACGTTTTCGGGTGATCTGACTTCTAGGGGCAAAAACGGTATTATAAGTTTGGATTTTGGAAAATACCAAGAAATAGAAGTTGTAGATAATTGAATTATCTTTCCAACCATAGGTCGTGGGTTCCCAGGTGACATCGGTACAAGGAGATATGGACGTTTTAAGGTCGAAAGGTCAGTGGGCTAGGCCCAACTCGGGATCAACCGAGTTGACCCAAAAAAATAAAAAACGAATTAAGGCCCAAAGGAGAGGGGTGGCCGGCCATCTTATGGCCCAAGCCCACAAAATTAATAAATTTCCCATGTGATAATTAATATAAAGGATCATTAAATTGTCTTGAAACATTTAGAAGTTTCAAGACAATTGAGAAAGAGAGAAACAAGAGAAAGAAGAGCAAGAATAAGAAGGCCATTTTCGGCCAAGCTCTAGACCAAAAAAAAAAATAAAAAAAAAAAATCAAAAATCATTTTCTACCAATTAAAAAGTCCTTTACAACTTGGTGTAATTATTTTGGAAGGAAGAACACTTGTTTCTTCAAGTTGACAACTTGGTCAAGTGAAGAAGATTGTAGAAAAAGGTAAGAATTAATCCCTTTTTATTATGTTATGAAGGTTGGTTTATGTTGTAGTATGTAGAAATGAGTAGAATTTATGAAAATATGGAAGTTTACAAAGTGGGTGTGCATATATGTAAGTGGACATATATGTATATTGTTGTATAAATAATATGAGTTGAATTATTATGTTAGTTGGTGAATTTGAAAGGATAATAGTCCATATTGGCATGAAAGATTGGTTGTTAAGTGGTTATGAGAAGTTTTGTGATTTTATGGTAGATTTATGTAATTGTGAAAATGAAATTATTAAGGTGCAAATTATGAGTATGGTTGATGAAATTGGAAGATGGAAATATGTTATGAATATGTAGATTGAAGATTTGAAGTTTTGGATGGATTATGGTTTTGGTGGAAAGTTTGTATATCTTGTGAATATTTGGTAGAAATGATATGAAATGCTTCCGAATTATATTGTAATGATCTTGATTAGTAATGAATGTAAAAGCATTGAGATTGGTTTGGAAATGTGAAGTTGGAATGAAAACTATTGCATTATGTTGGAAAGAAGACTAGTTGTGTTATATTGTGTTTTGTAGTCATGGTTGTTGTCATTGTGTTGATAGTTTGGCCGGGTTGAATTCCCGGATTGATATTGATTAAAAAATTGGCTAAGTTGAATTTTGGGGATGGTGTATTTATAGGGGAGATGCTGCCCAAATTTTTGTAGACAAGTATTGGTTAAGATTGAAATCTTAAAGCTTTACAATTAACATTTGGTAATTGTGACCAAATTGTAGATTTTGGCGAACTTGAAACTTGATTTTGGAGACGTGTATGAATCGGAAAAGGTATGTAAGGATTCACCCTTCCTTCTATGGCATGTCTTAAACGTAATAAGTTGGATACGAGCCTCGGGGACAACTCTATTCTCCGAAATCCGCACCCAAAGTTTCCCCTTTTTCATTCAGTAGAATTGAATTAAATATTGTATGAAATGTTGAAAAATTGCCTAAACATCTAGAACTTGCACAAATAGGACCCGACTACCTTAAAACTCTCACAAGTGACGTCATGAAATGTAACGTATGTAAATCGTGTACGCCACCTCATTTGACCCGAGGTGGGCCCGTTATTCCCGGATTTTCTTAATTGTTTCGTTTATCGAACGATAAGTATATGTACATGTATATGGGGAAGATTGGGAAAGAGAAGGCGCTATAGACGCATAGCCACCTGATCAGTTGGAGTATGGTACATGATATCGTCCCGGACGCGGGATGCCCGGACGCGGGATATATGGTTAAATGGATCGGAGCCGACGCCTCGGCAATATGATATGTTCTATGTTATATATATATGAAAAGAAATGTTTTCCAAGAAAGCAAAGTATTATATGTATATGGATCGGGCTGCACGTGCCGCAGCAATACGTTATAGTATATGCACATATGGATCGGGCTGCACGTTCCGCAGCGCTAAGCATGCATGGTATCCGCCAACGTGCACTTATATGTACAGGTTGTGTTTCTACTTCATGACATGCGCTATATCTCTTTTATGTTATTACTCATGCCTTACATACTCGGTACATTACTCGTACTGACGTCCCTTCTTGTGGACGCTGCGTTTCATGCCGCGCAGGTCAACAGGTAGACAGATTTGACTCTTAGAAGCTCCATCAGCAGTACTGTGGCAGCGCTCCAGTTGTTCCGGAGCCTCAGTTTCTTCGTACTACTTTTGTGTACATATTCGGGCACGGTAGAACCGGTCCTTCTTGTATATGTAGATATACTTTGTTTAGAGGCTCGTAGACAGATATGTACAGTCAGATGTTTTGTACTTTTGTGGTCCTCGTCGTTGTATAACGTGCTAGCAAAGTTTATAAGTCCATGTCTACAATTATGCCATTAATGTTAGCGTTGAGCAACAGAAAAAAAAAAGATACGGTATAGTCTATACGGCCCACCTAGTAGTAAAAGTACGATACGAGATAAGGGGTGCTCGGTACAAGTATCGGGTACCCGTCGCGACCCCTAGTTGGGTCGTGACAGAAGTGGTATCAGAGCAGTTCGTCCTAGGGGTTTGTCTACGAGCCGTGTCCAGTAGAGTCCTGTTTATGGGTGTGTAGCGCGCCACACTTATAAACAAGAGGCTACAAGGCATTTAGGAAAAATGACCGTCTTTCATCTTAAGAAATCGTGCGATAGAGCCAAGTTAAGGATGTAACTATCTAAATTTTTTTTTGTTTAATTTTCAGCAATGCCTTTGAGAAAGAAGAAGAAAGTCAGCACAATACTAGGCGCTGCGGGAGAAGGCACCAGCCGAGAGCCCCCGGTTAAACTTGGACATAGTGAGTCTCAGAGTGTCACTCCCTCGCATGCTACCTCTATTCCTCCAGTAGCAGAAGAGCATGAAGAGGTCTCCACTCCAGCTCCAGTGCATCCAGTCCCTCCACCGGTTGCTTCGGGTCAACAAGTGACCGAGGCCATCCATTTACTAACACAGTTGATTGCCGCCCAGGCACAGCGGCAGAATGTGAGTTCAAGTGATCAGTCAGCTAGTACCAGAGCTCGTGATTTTATTGCCCTAAAAACTCCAGAGTTCTATGGGTCGAAACCGGAGGAAGATCCCCAGAGTTTCATAGATGAGATGTTGAGGCCCCTGAGGGTAATACATGCTTCAGATACAGAGTCCGTAGAGTTGGCTTCATACAGGTTGCGGGATGTCGCGGTTCAGTGGTATGACAACTGGATATTATCAAGGGGAGCAAATGCGCCTCCCCCGGTTTGGCGGGAGTTCACTGAGGCATTTCTGCGACATTATTTACCACCAGAGATTCGACGGGCTCGAGCTGATATGTTTTTGAAGCTTGAACAGGGGAATATGAGCGTCAGAGAATATAGTATTCGCTTTAACTCGTTAGCCAGGTATGCCCCAGCCATGGTAGCTGATATGGGAGATCATGTACATCGGTTTGTGAGTGGGTTGGGGCCACATTTAATTAAGGAGTGTCTAACAGCTTCCCTCCAGGATGGAATGACTATTGCTCGTATCCAGGCCCATGCCCAAAACCTGGAGGAACAGTATCAGTTACGGAGAGAGGAGCGCTATTCGGATAGGGGTTCCAGAAAAAGGGGCAGATCTTCCGGGACTAGAAGCGAGTATAGAGGGGGACAGGCACAGGAGCAATCTAGGTATTCAGGCCAATCAGCGGCCAGTGCACCTCCTCGATTTGTGGATAAGGGATTTGATCGTTCTACTTATTCAAGAGCAGATCAGGGTACTAGAGCTTCAGGATCCCAGTATAGAGCTGATTCTACCAGGGTGATGCCACCCCCGCCACGGTGTCCTCAGTGTGGTAGGTTACACTCTGGAGAGTGTCGCGCAGGTACACGTGCTTGTTATACTTGTGGGCGGGTTGGCCATTTGATGCGTGATTGCCCACTGAGGAATGAGGGAGACCAAACCCAGCCCGCCGGATCCGCAATTGGTTCATCACCGTCCGTGCGCCCTCCTGGACAGGCTTCCCAGGCCCCAGCAGGTCGTGGTCGAGGTAGAGGAGGGGCACCCAGTTCAGCCGGTCCTCCGCACCGCCTATATGCATTGACAGGACGGCAGGACCCTGAACCTTCCGCAGACGCGGCCACAGGTACACTTTTGGCATTTTCTATGATATGTGTGTGTTAATTGATCTGGAATCTACTTTATCATACACCGTCCCTTGTGTTGCTGAAAATTTCACAAATGTAAGAATAAGAGACGAATGTAAAAAAAAAAAAAAAAAAAAAAAAAAAAATATTAGGCAACCTAAGTCCCTAAAATGGATATCTTAAGCGACGCGTGAGATAATTACAAAGGATACCTCCCCGAAGTATTATAATACACTATGAGGCCAGTTTAACATTCGAGGACGAATGTTCTAAAGGGGGGGACGATGTTATATCCCGTATTTTTGAACGTCAGATTATTTGCTGAGGTGGGGCCCACACATCGAGATTTTTTTGGGACATCTGAAAAGTTATATGAATCACATATGTGAAGTTGAACACAACTCAAGAAGGACCCTTGGGCCAAATCTAAGTGGAAGTCCTCCAAACGAATATTTTTAAGAAAACGTTTTCGGGTGATCTGACTTCTAGGGGCAAAAACGGTATTACAAGTTTGGAATTTGGAAAATACCAAGAAATAGAATTTGTAGATAATTGAATTAGATTTCCAACCATAGATCGTGGGTTCCCAGGTGACATCGGTACAAGGAGATATGGACGTTTTAAGGTCGAAAGGTCAGTGGGCTAGGCCCAACTCGGGATCAACCGAGTTGACCCAAAAAAATAAAAAACGAATTAAGGCCCAAAGGAGAGGGGTGGCCGGCCATCTTATGGCCCAAGCCCACAAAATTAATAAATTTCCCATGTGATAATTAATATAAAGGATCATTAAATTGTCTTGAAACATTTAGAAGTTTCAAGACAATTGAGAAAGAGAGAAACAAGAGAAAGAAGAGCAAGAATAAGAAGGCCATTTTCGGCCAAGCTCTAGACCAAAAAAAAAAAAAAAAAAAAAAATCAAAAATCATTTTCTACCAATTAAAGAGTCCTTTACAACTTGGTGTAATTATTTTGGAAGGAAGAACACTTGTTTCTTCAAGTTGACAACTTGGTCAAGTGAAGAAGATTGTAGAAAAAGGTAAGAATTAATCCCTTTTTATTATGTTATGAAGGTTGGTTTATGTTGTAGTATGTAGAAATGAGTAGAATTTATGAAAATATGGAAGTTTACAAAGTGGGTGTGCATATATGTAAGTGGACATATATGTATATTGTTGTATAAATAATATGAGTTGAATTATTATGTTAGTTGGTGAATTTGAAAGGATAATAGTCCATATTGGCATGAAAGATTGGTTGTTAAGTGGTTATGAGAAGTTTTGTGATTTTATGGTAGATTTATGTAATTGTGAAAATGAAATTATTAAGGTGCAAATTATGAGTATGGTTGATGAAATTGGAAGATGGAAATATGTTATGAATATGTAGATTGAAGATTTGAAGTTTTGGATGGATTATGGTTTTGGTGGAAAGTTTGTATATCTTGTGAATATTTGGTAGAAATGATATGAAATGCTTCCGAATTATATTGTAATGATCTTGATTAGTAATGAATGTAAAAGCATTGAGATTGGTTTGAAAATGTGAAGTTGGAATGAAAACTATTGCATTATGTTGGAAAGAAGACTAGTTGTGTTATATTGTGTTTTGTAGTCATGGTTGTTGTCATTGTGTTGATAGTTTGGCCGGGTTGAATTCCCGGATTGATATTGATTAAAAAATTGGCTAAGTTGAATTTTGGGGATGGTGTATTTATAGGGGAGATGCTGCCCAAATTTTTGTAGACAAGTATTGGTTAAGATTGAAATCTTAAAGCTTTACAATTAA
Organism: Lycium barbarum; assembly: GCF_019175385.1. NCBI lineage: Eukaryota > Viridiplantae > Streptophyta > Magnoliopsida > Solanales > Solanaceae > Lycium > Lycium barbarum. The sequence goes on along the minus strand of NC_083337.1, from coordinate 7,752,182 downwards.
CATTTGGTAATTGTGACCAAATTGTAGATTTTGGCGAACTTGAAACTTGATTTTGGAGACGTGTATGAATCGGAAAAGGTATGTAAGGATTCACCCTTCCTTCTATGGCATGTCTTAAACGTAATAAGTTGGATACGAGCCTCGGGGACAACTCTATTCTCCGAAATCCGCACCCAAAGTTTCCCCTTTTTCATTCAGTAGAATTGAATTAAATATTGTATGAAATGTTGAAAAATTGCCTAAACATCTAGAACTTGCACAAATAGGACCCGACTACCTTAAAACTCTCACAAGTGACGTCATGAAATGTAACGTATGTAAATCGTGTACGCCACCTCATTTGACCCGAGGTGGGCCCGTTATTCCCGGATTTTCTTAATTGTTTCGTTTATCGAACGATAAGTATATGTACATGTATATGGGGAAGATTGGGAAAGAGAAGGCGCTATAGACGCATAGCCACCTGATCAGTTGGAGTATGGTACATGATATCGTCCCGGACGCGGGATGCCCGGACGCGGGATATATGGTTAAATGGATCGGAGCCGACGCCTCGGCAATATGATATGTTCTATGTTATATATATATGAAAAGAAATGTTTTCCAAGAAAGCAAAGTATTATATGTATATGGATCGGGCTGCACGTGCCGCAGCAATACGTTATAGTATATGCACATATGGATCGGGCTGCACGTTCCGCAGCGCTAAGCATGCATGGTATCCGCCAACGTGCACTTATATGTACAGGTTGTGTTTCTACTTCATGACATGCGCTATATCTCTTTTATGTTATTACTCATGCCTTACATACTCGGTACATTACTCGTACTGACGTCCCTTCTTGTGGACGCTGCGTTTCATGCCGCGCAGGTCAACAGGTAGACAGATTTGACTCTTAGAAGCTCCATCAGCAGTACTGTGGTAGCGCTCCAGTTGTTCCGGAGCCTCAGTTTCTTGGTACTACTTTTGTGTACATATTCGGGCACGGTAGAACCGGTCCTTCTTGTATATGTAGATGTACTTTGTTTAGAGGCTCGTAGATAGATATGTACAGTCAGATGTTTTGTACTTTTGTGGTCCTCGTCGTTGTATAATGTGCTAGCAAAGTTTATAAGTCCATGTCTACAATTATGCCATTAATGTTAGCGTTGAGCAACAGAAAAAAAAAAGATACGGTATAGTCTATACGGCCCACCTAGTAGTAAAAGTACGATACGAGATAAGGAGTGCTCGGTACAAGTATCGGGTACCCGTCGCGGCCCCTAGTTGGGTCGTGACAGATTGTAACTAGGCTCCCCAACCGAAAAGCTCCCTCTTCTAAATTTACCCCTATCTCTCCCCTTTATTGCTTCAAACTACTAAGGTGTGTTGGTGTAAATAAGAGGCACTTTGAAGCCCTTTTTCGATAATACCAAATCCCTCAAACTAATGGTTTCCAGGTGAAGTATTATGCGGCTATGCGCTATAGTGCATCTTTATATGCCTCAATATTACCCCTACTTTGGTTATTTATTACTTAATTGCCATTATTCAATTTGATAAAAGTTTAAAAACTTTCGGGCCCTTTAGAAATACTTATAATTTGTGAATTGTGAAGATTCCACACGTCACTATACAAAACTTTTAACATTACTCTGTAGATGATACATTTCACCCAGTGCATTATGAAATTATTTTTAAATTCTCCGCATCTTGTTTTTGTGTATTATTTTTTTAATTTTGAAAATATCAAATAAGGTATGATGTTCTAAACTGATGTTCCCGAAAAATGAGAAGCAGAAACAGACAATATAATTAGCTACCTTTTTTTTTAACATGTTGTAACTGTTTAAAAATGGGATAATATTGCATGTACAGTATTGCACCGAAGAACAATGAAAGTTCTCTGCTTAACAGCTTATAGAATCTTCAATTGTTTAACGTGAGGCTTTTAGAATTTAACAAGAAATTTGATCTTTATATTAAATATCATTGGCTAACTTATTTATTATTCATTTTTTATAAGAACCTTGGGATTCAAATCTTTTTATTGGGAAATTGTGTTGGTATATAATTGCCGAGTTATTTATCTCATGTTTAACAAAATTAACTTACTTTTTTCTGACGTTGTTTGAGGTATCATAATTTTTTTAATTTTTTTTAATACATGTGTACTTAAATATTACATAGTTTAAAAGAAATCTATTTCTTCCATAGCTAAAGAAATTATATGCTCACAAATTTATAGAAATGCCAAATGTTCCCAATTTATGATCTTCTATCAGTTATAATTATTTACTTGTAAATCTTTTTACTTTGTAGTATATCGAATCACGTGTGTCCCTTTATTATTTACTAATTCTCTTCCAAACTTGCTTCTTACTAAAAAATATCACTTTTAAAGATTTTCCAATTATGTGACTAAAAAACTTTGATTCTTATGAGAACTTATCGACAAGACATTATTAACGCGTTACTATCATAAATCTATTATCCGAAATAAAAGTATGATTCAAATTATACAATAACTGAATCTAGAACTTTTAAATTTTAAATTTGGATTCGGGCTAAGCACGGGTCTGGTTGAACTAGTATATATATATATATATATAATTGCAATGCGATCGAAACTATTGCTTTTGGTGACTTGAACTATTGGAAAGTCTATCACCAATGTGTGGCTGATATTGGATTAGACCTGTCAATGCCATAATGAAAGCTGTTAGGCGGTTGTTCGCACTTGGATTAATGATTTTAATTTTATGGTTCTTAAATTTAGAGCAGGATAACAAAGTTTGGAATAGATTATTTATACTTCCTCCGTCCCATTTCAATTGTTATTTCAGCTTTTCCCACTCTTATTAAGAAAAAATAATAAATACAAGATATAATTTACTAAGTGACTTCTATTTATTACTCGATCGTTCGTCTCAATTTATGTAGAATATATTTTTTAATATGTCCAAAAAAAGGTCACAAATCTATAATTAGAGATAACTTAATTTAAAATTTTCATTTTATACTTAATGAAATAATTTATAAACACACTAATATTCAATTTAAAACTTAACTTAATTTGGTAAGAATTGCTCATTTCCACCAAATTTATTGGGGAAACCCCATGCCTTAGTGAACCTTGCTATGCTAGCACCATCAAAAGACATGGTGGTGCATGCATGCCATGACTCGGAAAAGGTGTCACTTGAATGGCCAAGAGCGGGGCTAATTGTACCCCTTGTGCACGCTTAGCTTCCGCCATTTGAGGAACAAGAGGGATAAAATTCTTTGGCATTTCGCGCATGGTTACTAGTGAGAAACTTAAAATCCATATTCATCCCGAAAAAGTAAAAGGTATGGGATTCCTGTTGAGATCCAATTTTGTCCCTCGTTTATTCCAATTTGTTTCCTCAGGCTTTTAAATTTATTAACGAGCTAAATACTTTGTTCTCACTACTATTTTTTATTATTATTAACATCGTTACTTTCATTACTTTATCACAAATTTTAAATGTTTCGTCATCGTTTCATTTTAGGATTTGTACTCGTTAAATTAATTTTTACTTTATACACACTAATTACTATTTGTCTTCACATAATATATATTGTACCAGTTATTAAATTAGAAGCCCAAAAAATAATTAAAATAGAGGAGGAAGGACCAATATTCTTCAGCCAAATTAATGGCCCAACATACAAACACAATAATTATCCCACTAACCCGACCAACCCACTACCATTTCAATTCAGTACAGCCCAATTAATTCCCCAAAGCCAACGACCCGACCCGGCCCACTCTCTTTTAAGCCTACCCGTCGTCTACAAGCAAAGGGGGAAAGAAAAACCTAATCACTACACGCCGCTTTCTCTTCCTCTCTCCCTACTCTCTCTCACCCCCATTTTCAGCAAAATCTCAGTGCCCTTTCGCCGTAAACAGTCTCGTCTCTCCATTTTCGCACAAAAAATCATCCCCACATCTGCTTCACTTGCTTACTCTGTCGTTGACAGAGGAGAATCTTCCATTTTTGGCTTCAAGACGCGCCGATCTTCAATACAAGATCTGTCCTTTTTTAGCAAGATTTGAAGCAAACCACGTGAAAAACCTTAACGTTCAGATTAGCACGAGCTTGGAATCGGCTTTGAATTTTTTTTCAAATTCTTGCCCAAACGAAACCCTAGAGTTTCAATTTTCACCTATAAATACATCGCTAAGTCTTCAGCCGAAAGGGGGATGGAACACGGATCGGGGATTATCGGTGATACGGAGTATTTTCGGTCACAACCTTAAGTTTCTTTTTAATCTGGTCTTGAGCTTCTTTTTTTTATAATCAGAAAAACACATTTTTTTTAATCTTTCCATTACTACTTTAAATTTAGCTTTGTTCTAATTCGATTCTGTTTTGGGGGTTTTCTTTTAGCAGCTTGAATTTTCTAAAAAAATACAAGAACAGTCTCACTTTATTGCTTAACATAGATTCTAAAATACAAAACATTTTACTCTGTATTACTCTATTATTGTTTCGAATCCGTCAATACGAGAGTAGATTCGATACCCGACGCCCCGTTTCACTGTACACAAAACAGATCCCCTGTATTAATTTCGCCGCTACTGTTGCATCTTTGTAATGCCTTACCTGTGGTTGAATTGGCTGCCGTGTGGTATATGTTGTTGTCTCTGTTTGGTTTCTTTATATCCGGTCGCTACATTCCAGTCCCTTTTCTTTGTTTCCTCTTTTATTCTCTCAAATGCGATGTGTTGATTATATATGTGTTCCTAATTCTTTATCTTTGTTTTTTTTTACATGTACATTTTGGGAGCAAATGGAGTCTTTGTAAAAGACTCTCACTGTCCAAGCAAGTCTCGCCGTGAGACTTTGACGACATCGACTACTACTGCATTCCATCTCGTGTTTAAACCCATGACCATATCAAAACTTAACAGTCACAATTCTTGATTTCAGAAGGCCTATACAAATGGCTTCTTACCTTTCTGTTTTAGCCTTTTAATTATTTATTAGCCTTATCTAAACCTGTTGTGTTAAATAGTTTAGTTGATCCACAGTCTGCTCACATAGTATCATATTTAAGGTTAAAATGTAGTTTATGTAGCTGAACCAGTTAGAGGAGTTAGGAGTTAACTATATCACCAATTCAATATAATACATACTTGTTTTAGCTTCTTCTTCTTAAGTTCGAAGGATTTTATTTAAGGTGTTTGGTCCTGGAGATATGAAGCCGTTTTTCAAAGCGCAAGCTTTTGTTTTTGGGGTCTAACTTGGCATGCTGGACAACTTTAATGAAGTTTAAATGAATAATTCAACACGGAAGTTGATTTTCTACACAAAACAAGATTTTAAAGTATTCATCACTTTGCTGTGCATTCTTGATTCTTGAATCAAAGGATAAAATTATTTAAACTCCACATCACATTTTTTATAACGTCAAATGGACTTAAATGTAAAGTTAGTCACGGCTTTCACTTTTAGCTACTAATTCCCTCTTGTTTTATAATTAACCAATATGTTTATACATTATTACATCACTTTAGCCCTCTTTCAAAACTTGAAATATGTACTTGTTAACAACCTTGGCATAGTCTATATTGAACTAATAAATCTTTCATAAATCCCACTTTTGAATAGCATTTAGAGCCTTCTTTCATGCATATTATTAGACTTTTCTACAAGTCTTATTCTTAATAACATTATATTTTCCTCTAAAACCTTAGCAACACTTACAAGATATTTTCTTAAATATTATAAAAATATTAAATCTACATTCTTAGCCTAATTAAATTTTAGTCCGGTCGGTTAACCATTATTTGGAATTTAGAGGATGCCTAATACCTTCCCTCTAGATTAGTTGAACCCGTACCTAGAATCTTTTGGTTTCGTAGACTTTAAAATAAAATCGACTTTAGATAATTACTTTAATTAACCTTAGGTGCCCTAATTCACCGTAATAATTAGGTGGCGACTCCCTGACTTTAATTAACCCGGGAATTATCGGGATGTTGTAAACTATTTTGACTTAGGTTAAAATAGAGTATAACAGCTTGACGACTCCGCTGGGGACACACTTAGGTTCTAACCATAACAGACTTAATTTTTTCAATTAGGCTTTGTATGCTAACTTAGTTACTTTATTTTCCTAAACTGTTTTAAATGCTATAAATTGCTTGCGTGATTAATTGTTTGTTTGATATAAACTGTTTAAATGTTACTGCTTTAATAAATTGTCATTTCGTATCACTTTCCTCCACTCCTGGAAAATTCACACAAATTCACACACTTAAAGCGGTTTCGCGGTTCGCGGCCGTGCACTACAAAATCACCCTTTAGTTGGATTGATCTTGTGGATTTAGTCGATCGGCGGTGCAGTCGACAGCCACCGACTTTCCACTCCCAAGTTGTCCACTTGGGAGAACCTGTGTCATAAGAAACCAACTCTTAGTCGACCTAGGGTAGAGCTAAACCAACACCCTTTATTAGGAGCATACATTTCATGACCTAGGAGGTTTAATACCCTTAGTATATTCCTTTATGTGCATGTTTGAAGGATAACTGTGCCTAAATATTGACTATTTGCTCTAATTAATTAAATTTTAGGAGGGAGGGGATGACTAACGTTTCTATGGCAGGTATGGATTTGCATTGGAGTACAACAAATGACGAAGATCAAAGACATCACAAACTGGAGCTAGAAATTAGACATAGGAAATTGTATTTACTTTACTTAGATTAGGAAACACTTTGTGTTGTACTTATTTGACATGTAATAAATATTACATTACTTTTGTACTTTATTTTTGGGAAATAGAATTTGTTTAATTAATCAAAAGCAATGGGATGACGTATTATGACACACTTTACCCTTCAACCAAACGTTAGGCCCACTCTGGCACAAAGAGGTCACATGCATATTAGGACGCGTTATTGTTTGATATACTCGTGTACATTTGTTTGATAACTTGTTTGACTTTATTTGATGAATTATTTGCTACATGACTTACTTGACTTTACGTGATCATGACTTTACCTAGACTGACATCATTTGCACTTTATGTTTCTTTTATTCCCAAAGAGTTGATTCGTGTTGACACTCGAGCTGGCCGACCACCCTTACCTCACGAGGTCAAATACGTCATCGTTACCTCGACGTAGTTGGGTTGTTCAAGGAAAAGAAATCATTATGTCTGATCTGGCCGCAACTATTTCAACTGGTTTGGAAAACATCGTGATTTCTAGTGATCCCCCCGAGACTTCCGAGCATAGAACTATTATTCAACATGATGAACATATTGCCCGCCTGACTCAAGAAATTGAGGATCTACGTGGCGAACTGAATAGGGTTAGGGACCTGCCCAATTTGTCTGTTACACTCCAAAGTCCGCCTCCCGAACCTAGAATTGTGGCGCCAAACCCACCCCGTTTTCCATCACTCGAATCCCCGGTTCCTGAACATTTTCCTCCACAAAATAATGCACCTACCAACAACAACTTTCATCCAATCACTCTCGCAAATCCACTAGATCCGTCATCCGTCTATACCCGTCCACAAAGTCAACCACCCACCTACACTACCTATGCTACTCTAAATCCACCACCCGTCAACCCACCAAATCAATCACTAGTTCATACTCCTTACATTCCTTTACCTACCAACACTAATCCACCACCTACAACTACTCCTCTAAACCCACCAAACCTACTACCTACCACTTACAACACACCACCCCCAGTCCATAACACTCCCACCGTCCAAACTTATCCAACCCAGCATATACAAGGGGCACATTTTGTCACTCCAAATACACAGCATGTTCCTCTGGTATATGCAGCGGAAACACAAGCCTTTACCAACCCAGTAATGGTCAGGTTCCAACCCGAGGTAGATCAATACGAGGAAATGGAAAAGGATGCAAAAGCAGGGGCAGATAACATATTTCTAAAAGAGATCTACAGCCTCAAAGAGGCAATGAGAAACCTTCAAGTTTCCAGAGGAAGCAAGAGTGTAGAATATGAGGATCTGTGTGTTCAGCCTGACGTTGACTTACCCGCAGGCTATAAACCGCCGAAATTTGATACCTTTAATGGAACCGGCGATCCCCATACACACTTAAGGGCTTATTGTGACAAGTTTGTTGGAGTAGGTAGAGATCAGAACATAAGGATGAAGCTATTCATCAGAAGCTTATCCGGTGAGGCCCTTACTTAGTATACACAACAGGACGTCCGTAAATGGCGTGGTTGGAGTGACATGGCCCAAGACTTTATGGATCGATTCAGTTTCAACACCGACATCACACCAGACAGGGTCTACATGACCAAGTTAACCAAGAAGTCAACTAAGTCGTTCCGTGAGTATGCGTTACGCTGGAGGTCAGAAGCAGCCAGGGTTCAACCCCCGATGAACGATAGAGAAATGACTGTTACCTTCATTGAATGCCAAGCTGGCATATACTATGAGAAAATGATAGGCATGATGGGGCAGAAATTCACAGAAGTTGTCAGAATGGGAGAAGCCTTAGAAGAAGGAATCAAATCAGGAAAAATTCAGGATCTAACGGCTTTGCAAGCTGTAAACAAGGCTATTCAATCTGGTTCTATCAGCGGGATTAAAAAGAAGAAAGAAGATGCCGCTGCAGTCATGAATGCCCAAGGACATAAGCCAAGCCAAGTCGTCACATACTTTAACCATCCACAACAACCTTTCTACCCTCACCATTACGCTGAGCCCTACCAAGCTCCACTATCTCCTTACCCTGTCTACAACGCCCAAGCAAACTACTACCAACCCCGAGCACCTTCCAATCAAAACCCACGTCCATACCAATCCGTTCAAGCTCCCACTTACCAAAATCGACCACATATTACACCTAAAACCCGTCCAAACCCTGACATCAAAAACACCCGTAATTACACTTGGTTCGCTGAACCCTTGGCTCAATTGTTCGAAAGACTGAAAGCTGCAGGCGTGATACAGCCGATTGAAGGGAAAATTCTCGATCCTATTCCAAGATGGTTTGATGGCTCCAAACGTTGTGCATACCATTCTGGAGTTGCTGGGCATGACACTGAGGATTGCTATGGACTCAAAAACAAAATCGAAGCCCTGATCAAGGAAGGAGTAATCCAACTTACTGGAGCTCGGCCCAATGTGGATAACAACCCTTTACCTACTCATGAAAATGCCAATGTGAACATGATCACTGTTGAGAAAGATGGAGATGTGAAAGCCATCATGCCATCAACCTTTATCGCTCCCGTGGAAACAGTCCAAAGACAAGCAACAATGAAGATTACTGCTACAGCTACTCGCAACACCGAGACACCGACCATCCGGGTTGCCGAACCAGGAGAGACCTTAAAGAATTGGACTTTTACTCCGTCCCTGGTTCGCCGGGAGTCTTGGTAGATGAACATGTAGTAAACTTTTTGTGATAGCACGATCTTAAAATTGAGGCTTAAATCGTGCCCCAAAACTTTGTTGCTTTGCCTTATCTTTTGGAAGCTTAAATTGCAAAAAACTATGAATGCATTTATGATTTTCCTCAATCATCTATTATTGTTATTTTCTACTATATTTATCAAATCTGCAAACTCTATGATTGTGACACAAAATGAACGAATGAATGACATACGTCTCGAGAGAGTAACAAAGAAAACTAGAGGACAAGACAAGATTCCATTTGAAAGAAAATGAAATAGCCGATAGGTGATGACATAAACCTGAAAGCTAGCAATTCAAGAAGAAATCAAAGTACGACATTAGGTTAGACAACCTAGTTTGCAACCTTTCCTTTAATAACCGTACGAACTACGATGACCTGATTCCCTCGGCGGGATACATAGGCAGCCCACATAGGGTTCAGTTGCATTATAACAGAAAATCCAAAATCCTTATGTAAGGAGAATTACACAGGGCCTGATTCCCTCGGCGGGATTCGTAGACTATCAACATACAGGTCAATCATATTTAGGTAGAAATCCAACAAACCTTTAGCCATTTACATAACAGAACTACGCTGACCTGATTCCCTTGGTGGGATACGTAGGCAATCCACATCGGGTTCGGTACTTTTGTTAGAAAATTTCAAACCATTTTTATGTACCTCCGAACTACGTTCTGACCTGATTCCCTTGGAGGGATACGTAGGCAACCTATATAAGGTTCGGTCACACCACAACATAAGTTTAGTACACCCTTTTGAGTCTAAAACTGGGCATATCTTGAAAGATTAGACAAGAGCAGAGTTAGACATCGACAAGATTAAGGCTATCAGACAGGAAGTATCATAGACAAATGACATTTCAATTGTTTCAGAAGTGTCACAATCTGAAGTTAGCAGAAATATTTTACAACTTACATACATATATATTTACATATATATCTTTCCTTACATACATATACTCACGTATATATCTTTCCTTATATATATACTTACATATATACCTTTCAAATGAAATACTTTCTTTCAATTATTTCACTACTGTTCATCTACCGAGGCTTGAACGGAGGTCACAAGATCCAAACAAACAAGACGAATGGAGCGCGAACAACGTCAAGCTTCGAGTCAACACGAATCAACTTCCCCTCCCAAACTAAGAATTTTTCTTTGAGTGCAGGAATTAAAAGGCCGCGAGACCAACAGTCAAGTCTATTAATCATGGCCGAGAGGCCTCGCCTCAAAAGCCAAACGGCTTTATTTTCAACTTTATCTTTAATCTCATTTTTATCACAATAGCTTTATGACTTTATTAACAGATACGCCTGTTTTGTAGGTTGTCGAGATCGAAAACGAATTAAATCAGGATTACACCGAAGACGTCATTAATTGGGCTTATCACGATCTTATCAACATCAGTAGCCAAATGGCTACACTATTACTTTCCCCTCTCTACTTTATCATTTACTTTACCAATCTTAATGACTTTATCCTGAACTTTACAGGAATCTACATTCTTATCATGCACTTTACCAACTTTAACCACTTTACCTGGACTTTACGGGAATTTGCATCAAGTCTCCGAAGACAACCGGAGACATCATTTACTTTACCTACTTTAACAACTTTACCCCGGTACTTTACGGGACTTTTCATCAAGTCTCCGACGACAACCGGAGACATCATTTACTTTACCTACTTTAACAACTTTACCCGGACTTTACGGGAATGTTTCATCAAGTCTCCGAAGATAACCGGAGACATCATTTACTTTACCTACTTTAACCAATTTATCCCGGACTTTACGGAAATTTGCATCAAGTCTCCGAAGACAACCGGAGACATCATTCACTTTACCTACTTTAACCACTTTACCCGAACTTTACGGGAATTTGCATCAAATCTCCGAAGACAACCGGAGACATCATTCACTTTACCTACTTTAACCACTTTACCCGAACTTTACGGGAATTTGCATCAAATCTCCGAAGACAACCGGAGACATCATTCACTTTACCTACTTTAACGACTTTACCCGAACTTTACGGGAATCTTCATCAAGTCTCCGAAGACAACCGGAGATATCATACCGCTATACAGCCTCATTTTCATAAGCCAGACGGCTGCACTCTTATTTCACTTTCTACTTCATCAATTACCTTATCAATCACTTTAATAACTTTACCTTAATTTCACAGATATCATCGAGTCCCCGAAATAACCGGAGACATCGTTTGGCGGTACGGCCTCATCAGCATATCATTTACCATCAAGTCCCGAAAACATCCGGAGACATCACATGGCTACACAACCTCATCTGCATAAACCGAACGGCTACACTTTTACTTTACTCTCTACTTTATTACTTTACTTTACCATCCACTTTACCTACTTTAACGACTTTACCTTAAAATTCCACAGACATTGAGTCCCAGAAGACAGCCGGAGACTATATTATTATCATTGAAGTCGCCAAATACAACTAGAGATATTATTACATCTTCAGCGTAAACATCACACATTCATTCAAGTCCCTGAAGACAACCAGAGACAACAGTTGGCCACACGGCCTCATTATAAGCCGCACGGCTTCATCTTCATTCTCACACTTATATTTATTATCATTTTACATTCTTTATAAGATTTACATTTTCAACTTTATCCCAGACTTTATTACTGGTTTTGACATGAATTTCAGTTTTTCGATAGAAAGTACGACCCACATACAGAGACACAGCACAACGTGGAACTTTATCTTACGCAGTGAACTGGGGCAAATTTGCTGAAGAGGAATACCAAACTCACAAGCAAAGGTCACGGATCTACTCTCGAACTCAACTCCGCCTACATCCACAAGCATGTGATACGTAGGTTATCCAAATTTTTCTTTCATATCTAAAATCAACTCCTTTCACAGTCTTTTAGCTTTACTATATCCCAGTCTTACCATAATTCAACACTGGGGCAAAAGTGTAGGTAGGTGACGACCCGCTTCTTTCGAACTAAATGGAACCCGTGATACGTAGGCTATTCAAAATTCGAGGTTTGGTCATAATTCCTTCCGTCCCATAATATTTTCCACCAATTCTCCTAACCCGTATTTTCTCAAGATTCTTCCGAGTTCATATTTGTTGGTCGAAACAAAATTGGCTACTATGTCAACTTCTTCGCCCGAAAACTTTTACATCGTCTCCGGTCGAAGAGGGGGGCATCTGTTGACACCCAATTTTGTCTCTCCTTTATTTCAATTTGTTTCCTCGGGATTTTAAATTTATTAACGAGCTAAATACTTTGTTCTCACTACTATTTTTTATTACTATTAACATCGTTACTTTCATTACTTTATCACAAATTTTAAATGTTTCGTCATCGTTTCATTTTAGGATTTGTACTCGTTAAATTAGTTTTTACTTTATACACACTAATTACTATTTGTCTTCACATAATATATATTGTACCAGTTATTAAATTAGAAGCCCAAAAAATAATTAAAATAGAGGAGGAAGGACCAATATTTTTCAGCCAAATTAATGGCCCAAAATACAAACACAATAATTATCCCACTAACCCGACCAACCCACTACCATTTCAATTCAGTCCAGCCCAATTAATTCCCAAAAGCCAACGACCCGACCCGGCCCACTCTCTTTTAAGCCTACCCGTCGTCTATAAGCAAAGGGGGAAATAAAAACCTAATCACTACACGCCGCTTTCTCTTCCTCTCTCCCTACTCTCTCTCACCCCCATTTTCAGCAAAATCTCAGTGCCCTTTCGCCGTAAACAGTCTCGTCTCTCCATTTTCGCACAAAAAATCATCCCCACATCTGCTTCACTTGCTTACTCTGTCGTTGACAGGGGAGAATCTTCCATTTTTGGCTTCAAGACGTGGACGATCTTCAATACCAGAGAAGATCTGTCCTTTTTGAGCAAGATTTGAAGCAAACCACGTGAAAAAACTTAACGTTCAGATTAGCACGAGCTTGGACTCGGCTTTGAATTTTGTTTCAAATTCCCGCCAAAACGAAACCCTAGAGTTTCAATTTACACCTATAAATACATCGCTAAGTCTTCAGCCGAAAGGGGGATGGAACACGGATCGGGGATTATCGGTGATACAGAGTATTTTCGGTCACAACCGTGAGTTTCTTTTTAATCTGGTCTTGAGCTTTTTTTAAAAAAATCAGAAAAACACATTTTTTTTATCTTTCCATTACTACTTTAAATTTAGCTTTGTTCTAATTCGATTCTGTTTCGGGGGTTTTCTTTTAGCAGCTTGAATTTTCTAAAAAAATACAAGAACAGTCTCACTTTATTGCTTAACATAGATTCTAAAATACAAAACATTTTACTCTGTATTACTCTATTATTGTTTCGAATCCGTCAATACGAGAGTAGATTCGATACCCGACGCCCCGTTTCACTGTACACAAAACAGATCCCCTGTATTAATTTCGCCGCTACTGTTGCATCTTTGTAATGCCTTACCTGTGGTTGAATTGGCTGCCGTGTGGTATATGTTGCTGTCTCTGTTTGGTTTCTTTATATCCGGTCGCTACATTCCAGTCCCTTTTCTTTGTTTCCTCTTTTATTCTCTCAAATGCGATGTGTTGATTATATATGTGTTCCTAATTCTTTATCTTTGTTTTTTTTACATGTACATTTTGGGAGCAAATGGAGTCTTTGTAAAAGGCTCTCACTGTCCAAGCAAGTCTCGCCGTGAGACTTTGACGACATCGACTACTACTGCATTCCATCTCGTGTTTAAACCCATGACCATATCAAAACTTAACAGTCACAATTCTTGATTTCAGAAGGCCTATACAAATGGCTTCTTACCTTTCTGTTTAGCCTTTTAATTATTTATTAGCCTTATCTAAACCTGTTGTGTTAAATAGTTTAGTTGATCCACAGTCTGCTCACATAGTATCATATTTAAGGTTAAAATGTAGTTTATGTAGCTGAACCAGTTAGAGGACTTAACTATATCACCGACTCAATACAATACATACTTGTTTTAGCTTCTTCTTCTTAAGTTCGAAGGATTTTATTTAAGGTGTTTGGTCCAGGAGATATGAAGCCGTTTTTCAAAGCGCAAGCTTTTGTTTTTTGGGTCTAACTTGGCATGCTGGACAACTTTAATGAAGTTTAAATGAATAATTCAACACGGAAGTTGGTTTTCTACACAAAACAAGATTTTAAAGTATTCATCACTTTGCTGTGCATTCTTGATTCTTGAATCAAAGGATAAAATTATTTAAACTCCACATCACATTTTTTATAACGTCAAATGGACTTAAATGTAAAGTTAGTCACGGCTTTCACTTTTAGCTACTAATTCCCTCTTGTTTTATAATTAACCAATATGTTTATACATTATTACATCACTTTAGCCCTCTTTCAAAACTTGAAATATGTACTTGTTAACAACCTTGGCATAGTCTATATTGAACTAATAAATCTTTCATAAATCCCACTTTTGAATAGCATTTAGAGCCTTCTTTCATGCATATTATTAGACTTTTCTACAAGTCTTATTCTTAATAACATTATATTTTCCTCTAAAACCTTAGCAACACTTACAAGATATTTTCTTAAATATTATAAAAATATTAAATCTACATTCTTAGCCTAATTAAATTTTAGTCCGGTCGGTTAACCATTATTTATGGAATTTAGAGGATGCCTAATACCTTCCCTCTAGATTAGTTGAACCCGTACCTAGAATCTTTTGGTTTCGTAGACTTTAAAATAAAATCGACTTTAGATAATTACTTTAATTAACCTTAGGTGCCCTAATTCACTGTAATAATTAGGTGGCGACTCCCTGATTTTAATTAACCTGGGAATTATCGGGATGTTGTAAACTATTTTGACTTAGGTTAAAATACGGTATAACAATCCCCCATCACATAACGCAATTCAGGATAACCGTTTGAATTTCGTGGACAAACAATATTACTAGCTAGGGTTGTATAGTGTTTGAAAAAGCACGGGAGAGCGAATGCTTAAGATTAGGAATATTGCCTGTTTTGTAATGTGTCGTTGTGCCAAGAGTCTATTAGAAACAACCTCTCTACCCTACAAAGGTAGGGTAAGATATGTGTACATCCTATACTCCGCAGGCCCCACGTATGAAATTACACTGGGCATGTTGTTATTGTTGGTTTGGACGAAATCGATTTTTGAAATGGGAAGCTTGTAGAAATGATCCAGTCGCACATGTTGGAAAGGTAGTGAGACTAAAAAAAAAAATTCAAAAATATACAACTTTTAAAAATATTTACACCACATAGCCAATACACAATATTATACAACATTATATTTGGGGAAAAACATTATACATAATGTATAACCATGTATAAAGTATATAATAGAGTATAAAAGGTGTTTATATAAAAATATGGGTTAAATCGGAATGTTTATACACAAAGCATGGGCTAAGTGAAGTAAATACTTTATAGGCATGGAGCTTTAAAGATACTAGAAAAAAAAGAAAGCAGGCTATAAAATTGCACGTGATGGAAACTGTTGCTTCTTTGACTTTGTACGTGAATTAGTATTAGAAAGTTAATTAGAGCCCGTTTGGATTGACTTATAAGTTGCTTATAAGCTGTTTTCAGCTTTTTTGAGTGTTTGACTGACCAGCTTAAAGTCATTTTGTGCTTAAAATAAGCTCAAAAAAATAATTGGACCAGTTTGACTTAGCTTATCTAAAGCAGCTTATAAGCTGAAAACACCTTATAAGCTACAAAAAATAAGTTGGGCTATCCCAACTTATTTTTTTAGCTTATAAACTGTTTAAAATAAGCCTATCCAAACAGGCTCTTACTCTTACTGATGGAGTTCAATAATTTGTAAGGGCCCCGTTTGGCCAAGTTTCTAAAATCAGCTTATTTTAAAAGTACTTTTCAAAAAAGCACTTTTGGCGAAAAGCAGTTTTGTTACACCTCGGAAAAGTCCCCACGCATGTACAATGAGTATACCAACGAAGGGTATGAGTGTGTGGTGTTTTACTAAGTAAGGGGTGATGATTCATGAATTTTTGGAAATGAGAAAGTTGTAGAATTTCATGCAGCCCAGTGGTCGTAAAGTGATTTACGGCCCGTAAAGTGATTTACGGACCGTAAATCACCATCGTCCTCCAGCCTTTCAAAAACTTCAACTTTCTGTTAATGTTGAAATGGTTAAAAACGACTTGGTGGACGGCCCATAAACTGGTTTACGGACCGTAAACCTCGATCGTAAACTGTCATGTTCTTCAGCCAAACTTTCTGTTTTGGACATGCTTAAAGACGACCACACAATACGGCTCGTAAACTAGTTTACGGCTCGTAAACTGTGGTTTACGACCACTGTTCACCCGGACTGCAATTCATTAAAATCAAACTTTGAGTTATTAAAAGGGACCAAAGCCTCATTTTATTTCATTCTTCATCCACACAACTCAAGAATGCTCTAGAACTCTCCAAACATTTCATCCTTAAGAATTCAAGAAAAATCAAGGGAAAACCAAGATCATCAACACCAATCTAAGCAACAAGTGTATAAAACCTAGTTGGAAGTCATCTTCTTCAAGAAATTCCAAAAGAGGTAAAGAAGGGTTTTAGTGCTAGATGAGTATTCTCATTCAAAACTTGTTCAACCATCCTCTAAGGTATGTTTCATGACTATACCATGTGATTCAAGGTATTGGAAGGCTTAGATACTTAAATTGTAGTAAGACATAGGAAATGGACCATTATTGAATGAAAAATGTCATAGTTGGGTGAAAGCTAGGTTGGATCATGAAAATTGATATGTTATGATTATAAATATGTTATAAATGACGTATAGGCCATGGAATAGAGGTGAAGTGAGTAAAATTATGATGAGGAGCAAAAACCATTAAATGTGGAGAATTGGAGGAAAATGGTGGATTTTGCGTAAGGTATATAAATGACGATTATTGCCTGCAATATTATGGGTGTTGTTGTAAATGTTTAGGAGTAGAAATAGAATGGGAAAAAGGGTAGTAGAAACAAAGGAAATGCCGCCTAAATTACTCTAGAGATAATGATGCGCTCTTATAAGTCGATTAACTAACGTTAATACGATTCTCTCGTGAAGGTAACGACGTGACTTCGAAGGAAGACAAGTGAACGATAGTGTAGCTAAACGACCAGGTATGTGAGGCTAGTCCTTTCTTTCCAATGGCATGAATCCTATAGTATGAGTTCTCTTCCTCTTCATGAGTTCATGTATTCCGAGAAGCCAAAAGCCTATATTTCTACATGCCTATATGAGATAAGAAATATGATATGATGATGCCATATTGACTATGATGTCCTTTATTGCTTACACTCACCTTATGTACTAATTCCTTCAAGGTGAGGCAGAATGTCGATAATTGCCCCATAATGAAATCGGGGGATCACGACCTTACGTCACCCCGATAGAGTATAGATGATCTTGAGCCCTATGCGTGCATTATGTTAAGATAAGCATATTTTTGACAAACATATTATTATATGTATTTTATAAAGAGCATGTCATGATTGCATCACACCGCGCCTATTTGGTCGGGCAGTCACCGCTACGGCGGGCAGCTATACGGATACACCACGACCTTCGGGCGTGGGCAGACACCACTAGTGGGCGGCATGAGATGGTACCCCGGACGCGGGAGGCCTGGACGCGGGCTTATATTATTGATGATCACACCGTTCCGGTAAGAACGGGCAGCTTGCATGTCATGCATTTATGATATCATGATAAGTATAAGTAAGACAGCATATATCATTTCTCTTATGATTTTCATTCAGCTTCAGATGTTCATATTGATGCTCTTGTTATATGATTGTTGTCCTTCTTCATTGTTTATGCCTCTCATACTCAGTACAATATTCGTACTGACGTCCTTTTCTTTGGACGATGTGTTCATGCCCACAGGTAGACAGGGAGGCGAGCTTGATCCAGATACTTAGGAGCTGTCAGCTGTTGAGAGAACTCCATTGTTCGGAGGTGCTTATGATTTCTCTTGTGATATATATGTATATATATATTTTGGGCATGACGGAGTCTTGTTCCGTCCATTGTATAGTATGTCAGTAGAGGCTCGTAGATGCGCAGTGTGGATAGTATGGTCTCACATTGTTCATGTATATGTGCACTCATTATTTTGATGTACTAAACATTTTTATATACAAAAGTATTTGTGTTTTCATATAAACTATGATTTTTCCATGCTTTGAGTATAAATGTGATAAAAAGGGCACTAGTCGAGTAGAGTGAGTAGTAGAGCGAGCGGTGCTCGGTGGTTAGCCCCGGGTACCCGTCGCGGCCCCTAACTGGGTCGTGACAATTTTGTGTTTGGCCAATTAATTAAAAAACACTTTTGAACAACAATTGGTGTTTGGCCAAGCTTTTAAAAAGTGTTTCTATTGTATTTTTTTCAAAAGTACTTTTAAAAAAAGTGCTTTTGAACAAAAGCAGTTCTTTTTAGCTTTTAAAAAACTGCTTCTGCTACTCCCCAAAATCACTTATTTTCTCCCAAAAGCTTGGCCAAACACCTCACTTTTTTTCAAATAAGCACTTATTGAAAAAATAAGTACTTTTGGGGGAAAAATAAGCTTGGCCAAACAGGCTATTAGGCTTGTCAGTGGTTGTGGCAAAAACCGATTTGAGTATTTTAAGTTTATGATTCTGAATTTTAGGGCAACATAGCAGTTGAGTTGAGATTGATTATCCCTTTATTGGAAAATGACATAGGTTACCTATTTAGGACTCTTTATTATAAAACATAACAGTGTTTTCCTTATTTACAAAATATAACGGATCTTCAATTTTTATACTTTAAAAAAATGATTTTTTTTATTTAAAAACAATTATTTTTTTAAAAAAAATTAGTCAATTTTATGTGTATAGAAACTGTATGAAACATGTATGAAATGTGTATATATGTGCGAAATGTTTAATATAGTTTGCATACACATATTTTGAGCGAACTTTTTAAGCCTTGAGCGAGATATACACATTTCATACATTTTCATACACAAAATTTTGAACCATTTTTTTAACCCTTAAATATTGTATGAATGTTGTATACAATGTTGTTGTAGATGTATTAATTTTTCAGAAACCTAACATGAACGTTGTATACAAAAAATGTGAGCGAAATTCTAAGCCTTGAGCGAGATATACATAATTCATATTGTTTTTATACACAAAATGAGCACACATTTCATACACAAAATTATGAACGAACCTTTTAAGCTTTGAGAGAGATATACACATTTCATAAACAAAATTTTGAGCGATTTTTATAAGCCTTGTGCAGAAGAAAAAAAAAACTGAGCGAAAATTTCGTATATATTTTGTAGGAAATCTATTGCTATGTTTTGTAAACTGAAAAGTTTCGTTATATTTTGTAAATTTTTCTTATTATGTATATATAGGTCAATCTCCCATTATTTATATATATTAAGAATCAATTTTAGTATAAATACATGGGCTAAGTTACTGAGTTCTGCCGAATACATAATTCACAATTTTCAATTATACATCTACCTCTATTTATTGGGAATGTAATTCCAAATTAATTATTTTAAATCTTACCATAATTTTTCTGTTCAAGTTTTATCTTTTATCTTTTTCGTTAACTATTGGAATTGGGGCAATTTGCACGATTGCCCTTATTCGGGGGTGGTCTTTAATTCTTTCCCCTCAAATTGGTGGTCTTTAATTTTTTCCCTTCGCTAAAACCCCTTGGTTCCGATTCGAACCCCTACTCAGTCAAAAATTTAAAAAAAAATAAAAAATTGGCAAGGTAGAGTTTGGATTCGCAAGGCAGAGTTTTGCATGATTACGTGCAATTTTATAGAGTAGAGCTTGAAACTCTACCTTAAGTAGAGTTTGCAGTCAGAGGCAATGTTTTGCCTTCAGGCATAAGGCAAAACTCTACCTTAAGGTAGAAGTTTGCATTAAGGATTTTTTTTTTTAACTCAGTTGGAATTTCGCAAAACTCTGCCTTAAGGCCTAACTTTTGCCCGAATAGGTCTAATTTTTCTATGAAACTCTGTCTTGCGATTTTTTTTTATTGAGCCGGGGTTCGAATCCTAAACCTAATAATATTAGGCCAAGGGCAAATATTAAAGATCAGCAATTTGAGGGGCCAAAATTAAAGACTAGTGCCTTTGAACGACAATCCGCACAAAAAAAAAATGGTTTGGGCTTAGCTTTGGTTATTGGGTTGGTTATAAGCTGAATGGAATTGGGCTGCTACTAAAATATAAGGAGAAAATTACACGGTAGGTCAAGTTTTTAAAGTTAGACACACAAATAGCACAACTTTTAAAGTTCTTCAAAAATAGCACCATAAATTAAGGGATTAATTTTGTCCTTAAATATATACAGTCAGACCTCTCTATAACGGTATCTGCATATAATAGCACCTCTCTATAACAGCTAAGATTTTTTGGAACCGATCTATAATATTATATTTTACTTCTCTATAACATCTTTACTTATAACGGCAACAACCAACTTTATGACAGTACGCTCTTTGTAAAATTACCCCCCATATAACAGTTATCTACTTTTTCGGGTAATATAGTAGTTAATTATCTTTATAAAAAAATAGAATATATATGGTTACCAATAATAAGTGTATAGATTTTGATCAAATATTTAATTTGATACTTTAATATACTATATTTATGACAGAATATTACATATGAATACATATTTGTAATCTAAGAATATCATTGTATATATATATGAATATCATTGTTTTATTACAATAAATAAAAGAGCTTCATAAAATATTTAATTTGATATTTTAATATACTATATTTCTGTAGATTTAAAATGTGTATCTTAGAGCTTAAAACTTTATATATTCAGTTATGAATTTATTGAAATTGTATTAACTTTTTTAAATGTTTAGTTAGTGGCATATTCATATCTTTGAGAATTAAATTTTAAATAATTTTTTATTTTTACAACATTAAAAATAAAAAGCATAGGTTTTATGCATCTTTTTTTTGCTATAACAGCCACATATTATTTTAATGGCAAAGACTGTTATAAGTGTATAACAACAACTCTCTATAAAATATTATACTCATTGTATATAAATTTTACACATACATATTCATGATATATTTATGTTATACATATTCAATATAATATTTTACCTTTCGTCTTCGATTTGTTCAACTTCATCAGCTGATTACCTCTACGGATGTAAATGTACATTTAACTTTTTCAGAATACAACTATCCCTTCTATTTAGGTGTTTATTATGTTTGAGAAATTGATTTATAAGATAAAATTATTGAGCTAAAAAATAAGATAGATATTGTTTATTTGCAAACCCACATACGCAAATAAATGGATGGTTTGGTGGTAGAGTAGGGGCTAGTGAAGTTTTCTCTCAACCGGAGATGTGGGTTCAAAACCCACTAGTGCCAGTGTTTTTTTTTTTTTTGGGCGGGGGGGGGGGGGGGGGGGGGGGGGCTATTTAAGCAAGATTCTCTTTTAATTCAAAATTTCGAACTCCCAAACCTCAAATTCTGGCCCCGCCTCTGATTGTACTGGTAATAGTATTTTCATGAGCTCATGTTTCAATTTCCTCTTTGATTTGTTGCTTTGGTCAATCACATGTTACACTCTCCCGTCCCGAAATACTTATCATATTTTGTATTCTTAGAGTTAATTTGACTAATTTCAATAGTTAAATTTGATTAGATTAATTTAATTATTTAAAATTAAAATATTAGATATTCAAAAATATTCTAAACCGAAAGTACTATTAGTGGCAATTCTTCCCATATATCAATATTGTGAAAAAATAAGTCTTAAGATATTGATTAAAATTCAAAAATAATTTGAATTTGAAGCGAAATGTGACAGGTATTTGGGATAACAAATGTATCAACTCCAGCAAATGCGCATGGATAAGTTATGTGATACCACTTTGCTTTGGTCAATCAATCACCGACGCCAAGCTAATCCATGCCAGATGAAATCTGCCAGGTGGTTGTTGGAAATTCAAGAATTCCACATCTTCACAATAATTTCTCCCCAGATATTTTTACTCTTTCTTTAAAATTATATTTGTATTCGAAATTCGCTCACTCGATTATGTGGAGTAAAGCGCGCAAGTTATTGCCCTAAATAGGTTATGTCCATCGTCGACATTGAAGTTTAAAGTTATAGCTCTCGAAATATTGAAAGATTTTTACACTGTATCTAAATCACTGTATTCGGTTTAGCTATATTCAAATAATAAAATAAAATAAAAAAATATGTGGATATTCAGTTGTATTCAATTCACTGTATTCATTTGTAGCTACTTTACGCTGTATTCAATTCGGTTATATTCAAACCACAAAAAAAATCGAAAAGTACAGGTGAAAATACGAAAAAAAAATCTCCTTCGAAATATAGGCGAAAATACAAAAAAGATACACTGTATTTACACTAAAATGATGAATACACTCAAGTCCTACCAGATGTGAGAAATACACTTAGATCTGAGAAATATCCGGTTAGCTGGCCATAACGATAGGGAGAAGAAGGAGATGACGGCGGTAGAGGGAGATGACGACAGCGCTGGAACTCGAGTTTTTCGGCGGTGGAGAGAGATGACGACTTGATGGAACTCCCGAGTTTTCCTGCCTGATATGACAACGGCGGCTGAAGGAGATAACGACATCGCTAGAACTCAAGTTTTTCGGCGGGAGATGACGATAGCGGTGGAGGGGAAAGAAGGAGACTTTGTTCTCAATGTATTTTCTCTCTGGTGTAGTACTCTTCTTTAAATATATATAGGATAACTACGGTAGGTAATTAAATACATAGTATAGCTATGATAGGTAATTAAATTATAGCTAATGTCGGTAAATATTAGATGTTATCTACACCAAGTAAAATTTCCTATTTTATTACCCAAATCTGTTTTTTATTTAGCCCAAATCCGTTTAGAATTTCATTCAAGATCCAAACCCATCAACTTATCTTTTACTCCGGAGTTTTTATCACTAAAGGAAACATGACTTTATACTCAAGAACTTAGAGTTTGTTTGGTATGTTTCAATTTTTTCATGTTTGGGTGGTCAAAATGTCTTGGAAAACATTTTCTCTGTGAAAACAAGTTCCTTGAAAATGAGGAAAATAACTTCCTCAATGGAAGTAGGGAAAACAACTTCCTTAATGGAAGTAGGGAAAACAAGTTCCACAGGTAACATTGCAAGTTCATTGTCTCCTCCTCACCCACCCAACACCCCCTACCCCTCGACCTTCCCACACCCCGCGACCCCTGAACGCCCACTCCCCACCCCATACACTACCCCCTACACCGCCCCTACATCACCCAAACTACCCCCACCCCACCCCACCACCTAACCACCCCTACACCCCTACCCCTACCCCTACCCCACCACTTAACCACCCTCCTACCCCCACCCTTGCCCCAACTACCTCCCTCTCCCCACCCTCTATAACCACCTACCCCTAACCCCACCTCTCACCTCCCTACCAACAACCCCCTATCTCTCAACTTTTCAAAACTAGACACTTTGTGAAAGTAGTAACTTTCAAAAATAGCAACTTCACAAATGTAGCCGCTTTTAAAAATATTACTTTTGAAAAGTAGCTACTTTTCAAAATAGTCGTTTTGCAAAATTAGTCACTTATGAAAAAAGTCACTTTGTAAAAATTGGTCACTTTTAGAAAATAGCCACTTTGTAAAAGTAGATACTTTTTAAAAATAGTCACTTTTGAAAGGAACCAATTTTCATAGTTAGTCATTTTGTGAAAGTAGTTACTTTTAAAAACTAACTACTTTGCAAAAGTATCCATTTTTAAATACAACCTCTTTGTGAAAGTATTAAAATAATCATTTTTGCAATGTGTCCTTTCTAAGATAGTGGCCACTTTTGTAAAGTAGCCATTTTTTAAAAGTGACACAAAAATGGCTACTTTTATAAAGTGATCATTTTTTGAAAAATGACAAAAAGTTGATATTTTTGCAAATTTGCATATTGGGTCGTTTTGCAAGAAATATATTTTTGAAAAATAGCCATTTTTATGTCACTTTTCAAAAAATGGCCAATTACAAAAATAACCATTTTTGTCTCACTTTTAAGAAATGACTATTTTATAAACATAGTCACTTTTTTGGGTTGTCTTTCAAAGTGCAAAGTAGTCATTTTTTTTGTTGTCTTAGAAAAAGGTCACTTGCAAAGGTATGCACAGATTTTGTTATCTTATAAAAATAGCCACTATGTGAAAGTAGCATCTTTTTCAAAATGCGGGGTGGGGGTAGTAGGGAAGGTTGGAATGTGGGGGGGGGGGGGGGTAAGGAGGTGAGAGGTAGTGAGGGGTACACTAGAAAATGTTTTGCGAAAAATGTTTTCCACATGTAACTATACACAAGAAAATAAGTAGGAAAATCACCTGTTTTCCAAGAAATCATTTTTAAGAAAAAAAATTCCATTATACCAAACACAACCTTAAACTGAAATATTTGAATAAAGAAAGAATGTCACGTAATTGAGTAATAAAGTTACACTTGGACGAAATCAAGATACAATGGGCAAAGACAAAGCAATGTCTAAATCTTCATCAGAGTCCTTGGACTTACTTAGGGACATCGATATTCCTGTATCACTATCAATAGAAATGAACTCTAACTTCTCCGGCCTTCCCCAACCAAAATCAACCGCATATAAATCAAACTTTTGCGATCCAGCAACTGAAAGCGCTCGGTTCGCATCTAAGGTGCTCCATTCCTCATCCTTTTCTTAATGGTTTCCCCGATTAATTCCACAACAATTGTAAAGCCTTCCTTTCCAACTAAGTCAGCATGTCTTGTTTTCCCAATGTACGACAGTATGCAATTTCCGAAGAAAGTTGGAGGAAGTGGCGGATCTAGCCGCGTTCTACAATCTGCAGCACACATGAAGAACTCCATCCCATTCTCGTCTATCTCTTCCCCTATTGCGGTCTCTGATTTTATTAAGCAAGTCCATACATAAGCACATGTTACTCTAAAAGATGTTACATGAATTAGGCTCGGTCGTCTTGACAATATTAAATTCTTGAGCTTCTCGATGTCCTTCCGTGCTACAATAAAGGTAGCTCGAACCTTATCATCAGGAGGAGTCACAATATCACACATCTCCAACTTATTTTTCTTCATTTCATCCAATATAGACATCCCTATTCCATAAGGGTCTTTGACTATGGACCTATCATAATATGGAATAGACTCATCGGCTAAAAATTGCTCATTTCCACCAAATCTATTGAGAAGAGCCCATGATTTTGTGAACCCTGCAAGGCTACGACCATCACCAACGACATGATGGTGAGTGAAACCAAATATGCCACGATTCGGAAAAAGTGTCACCTGAATGGCCAAGACGGGGGCTAATTGAACCCCTGGTGCATGCTTAGGTTCCGCCAGCTGAGGCACAAGGTGATAAAAATCCTTTGCATTTCGTGGATGATTTCCAACAAGGAAATTGAAATCCATATCCGTTTCACAAAAAGTAACGGATACAGAATCTCCCGTAACATATCGTAACTCGGGATAACCGTATGAATTTAGTGGACAAACAACGTTGCCAGCTAGGGGTATGTAGTGTTTGAGAGCGAGGGATAACAAATTTATTAGACTAGGAATGATGGATCGGATCAAACTTGTCTTTGAAATGGGAAGCTAGTAGAAATGAATCCGCCGAATACGGTGAAAAGATAACCATTGAACATCAAAATATGTGAGTGGAAGTGTTAGTTCAGATGCACTGCCCGGAGGTGGTGCAACTTGACACTGCTCAATCACTAAAGCCATTAGCTTTAATTTTATTAAGAGACTCATGAACGTAATGAAATGGTTGCTTCTAATGACTCAAGAGGTTACTTTAAAGGAAAGATAAAGAAAGCTAAAACCACAGTAACGATCAGATTATCCAACGTTGTGAGTGGTAAGTATACTCCTCCATTCTTATTTAAAAGTTTTGGGTTCGAACTCTGGGAATGAAGTTGCTTTTAGTAGGAAACTTTTTACCCTAGAGTAAGATTTTTCAACACGAACTTGAATCAGTCGGATCCCAATACGGATTTTGAACACCAAATTAACCTGAGTTGCCTTGTTAGGGCAATTAAAGCCACCACATGGATCATAGTTTCATATAAATTACTAATATTACCCATTACTCTATGTCGTGTGATGTCAAAGGACCTCGTTATTAATTTATTACTATAAGGGAAATTAAAGGGCCCCGTTGAATTGAAAAAATTAGCTGTGCTACATCTACATTCACATGGCTTAACTTTTATATTTGGTTTCACATCCGGTATTTGATATACGTATTGAGACTCGATTAAATTCGGATTCATGTTGAAAAAATTCATATTGGGGGATAAATCGCTTCCTAATAAAAGCGGCTGCATACCCAGAAAGTTCGAAGCCGAAATCTCTAATTAAGATGAAGTGCTTACTACTTTGCCGCAACCCTTATTGGTACTTATAATGTCACATGGATGTTATAGACAACAGCTAGTGCAGATAATCTTTCAGCATCCAAAATCCAAATCAACCTATTCTAACAGCTAGTGCAGATAACCTTTCTGCATCCAAAATCCAAATCAACCTATTCTATTTTCTGTTATATTTACTTTAAGTACTATATTAAACTTTATACTAAGCAAGCACCACTTTTGTTAACCTTACCAACCAGGGATATTTTAGTAATTTGGAATGGTTTAGTTAGTCTTATTGCTTGTGTACTTATCGTAGCATGGTTTCTTTTAAAATTTGTGAAGGCACTTTCGCCTTTCTCGACGTAGTTCATTTTTATGGAACATTGTTTTATTGCGAGACAAGGCTCCAAGTTCTTTTTTTTTTTAGGTGGAAGGACCTCGATTAGGATTAGTGCTGATTAAATCCTTAAAAATTATCTAATTTTCAAAATCAGTCCCTAAATTTTAAAAAATACATTTTGGCCCAACATAATAACAAATATGAAAAATAAAATAATACTCCCTTCGTCCCAAAAAGATTGTCTTACTTTTTGGGACAAACTAATAAGAAAAGTAAGACAATCTTTCTGAGAAAGAAGGAGTAATATATTAACTATAATAAATGTTTTTGTCCATTGTCTCTTCCCCATTCGTGCTTTTTTCTAAGAAATCAATCCTCAAGCTCTCCCAAATCAAGCTCTTCTACTCTCTTTCGATCTTAACCCTAGCAGTTTTCCTTCCCCTTTTCTCCTCTCCTTCATTATCTCTCTCTCTCAACTGACATTGTTGAAGCTTCCATTGTTGAACCCTTGAAGCTTTTGAAAACACACCAGATTTGGGTAGTGCTTTCTAGGTTTATTGGCTTGGCATTAGAGCTCTATTTGGTGATATTTTGATCCAGGAAGCTATAATTCTTGTTTACACGGAGTTTGTAAGTATATTCTCTTCAGATTTCTAATTTCTGATAATCTTTTTCTTGAGTCTACAATAGATTATCCTTGATTAATGATGTGCTGAATATAAATATAGACCACATTAAATTTAAGGAGCTGGAGGTGGACTTCTCCACAAAAAATCCAAATTGTTGAATTGGATACGATTACACATAATGATTTGGTGCATAGTGTGATTTTGGCAAGTAATGTAGATTTCAAATTGTACGACGTGTCCATTAGCTACATAGTTGGTAATGATGCTCTTAAGTAAAACAAGTTTCTACCTACATCCCAATGATGTGCATCTTTGTCTATACCTTATGGATTTTGCTAAGGATGGTCCCACGCCTATGGTATATGTAAATGTGAACGAGAGGTCTGTCGGAAGTCCAAATCCATCAAAGGCAACCTCACCAATCATCGATGAACATTCCAATGAACATGAAGATCTTAGATAATGTCCAATGAACAATTACTGTCTTGATGTTCATGGAGATGATTTGGAGAATTGCATGTGTTGCGGCAAATTCCTCCAGAAGCCGTAACTTTGATGATGGAACAGGTTGGAAGAGTGGCGATAGTTTCAGGAATAAGAAGACGCTAGCCATTGCACTTCGGCTAGCTTCCCGTGAAAGAACACTTCAATTTCAAGACTGTAATAACAAGTCACACATCTGCATGGTTGCATGCGGCATACAACACATTACTTGCAATCATGAAGATGCAACAGCTGAAGTAATAGTAAGGCACATGATGAGTAAATCATTTAAGGCAAAGGGCCTTCTTCCAAAGAAATCAAGAAGGATATTAATGAGTATTTTGGCTGAAAAATTAGCTACTGGAAATCTTGATCTAGAAGCGTACTCGCTAAGGAAATGGTGAAGGTGTCAGCGGCGGTTGAAGGGTATTCGAAATTGGTTCCTTTTCGTTTTGTGGTTGAAATACAAACCAGGGAAGCGAGACAAACTTCTAACCTGTTTCTTTATCAAAGCTATGGCCGTTGTTGGAGGACTCAGCTGGAAACATTGTTCTCCAAATCATCTCCATGAACATCCGGACAATCATTGTCCATAGGACATTCCCCAAGATCTTCATGTCCATTGGAATGTTCATCGATATGCACATCATTCTCGATATACAACAATGACAGTTGAAGAGAGAGAGATTGAAAGAGCGGAGAAGAGCTTGAGAATTGACTTCTCAGAAACTAAGCGGGAATGGGGAAGAGATGATGGGTGGAAAATGTTTATTATAGTAATTTACTTTTAATTACATTAGACCAAAATGTATTTTAAAAACATGGGAGACTGATTTTGAAGGTCAAATAACTTCTAAGGACTTAATTACCACAGATCCAAATTAGGCCTTTCCAAATAATATGCCACACCCCAATCCTGATAGGGCATGATGGACACCCGAACCTTACTTAGAGCTGAGTGAACCCGCTGGTTCTCGTTATACTCATAATCTCACAGGACTCTTAAGTCATGAAATGAAATGTATAATGGAAGCTTTTCGAAAACATTCTTTTCGTCTTTCTCGAATCAAATAAAATCTGCAATCATATGAATCTATAAAGTAATGCATAATGATACATCGGCTCAAATAGCCGCTTACAAGACTAACATACTGTATACATGACTCTGTCTGCAAAGTCTCTAACACAAATCAATATACCATAACATAGATACTCTGACTCGGCAATACTCCGGAAAGAAATGGAGCTCGCCAATCCAGCTGGAACATTTTCTAGCAATATCCTCTACTCATCTGTATACACCTGCGTGACATGAAACGCAGCGTCCACAAGAAGGGACGTCAGTACGACTAATGTACTGAGTATGTAAGGCATGAGTAACAACATAACATAGATATGAAAAGTAACAAGGAATAAGAGAGATAAGTTGTTCATCTAAATGCCTCTTAACGCGGATGTCATGCATGCTTAGCCTTTTAAAAAAACATTTCTATACATATACATAGTACCATGCCCGGCCATTAAGGCTTGGTGTCATATATATAGTATCATGCCCGACCATTAAGGCTCGGTGTTATCATCATTAGCCCGCGTCCAGGGCAGTATCATAACATGCCCACTGCAGTGGTGTGCACATCTACGTGCCATGCCCGACCGTCTATAGCGCGGCGCGGTGTGAGAAAATACATACATATAAATAAAGCATCCATAAGAGCCCAATCAAAATCCACAACTATATCGAAGTGACGTAAGGTCGGTAGCCTCCGATTGTATTATGGATCAATCATCATCGTTTATCCCACCTTGAAGGAACAAGGGTCATAAGGTGAGAATACCAACAATGAAGGAAATTAAGAAATTGCAAAATAAGCTCAATCTCGGGTTTGGAAACTACGGCATTTTGGGAAAACAACTATGAATTATTAGGAAAGGAATTATACCTTGGAGTCGTAAACATTTAACTTTGAAAATGAGGAAGATATGGAAACATTTATGAAGCCATAGCATCAAAATCATGCCTTTAGAAGCTCAATAACATTATAAGGATCACGAAATTCGTGGACTTCTAGCATTTGCGGAACCAATGATATTATGGGTATGACACAAAGGTTTATAACGAAAGGATCATGCCTTTAGAAAGAAGGGGACTAGCGTTAACATACCTGGAAGATAATTTCTCGACTCCCAACTTACTTCCTATCTCGCAATTCGCTTAAGATTATTCGTAGCCTCGTAATATACATATACAACCATTCATATCATTGTGAGGATCGTCGTCATACACTCGTCTTAAACCCTTAATTTAATTCCATTTAGATACTGTCGAAATTCGGGCAGCATCTCCCCTGTTTATATGCCTAGCCCGAAATTGTAATATAAACAACCAATCAACAACAACAATACCAACATAATCAATACCATTATCCATGCCAATATATCTCCTAAAACATCCCACACGATGTTTTCTAAATTTCTCAACTAACCAACTTGTGATACGAATATTTAATAACTTTATTTCCGTAAAGAAGCCGAAATTAATACCAATAATAACAACAACAATACCCTCAACAATCTACAAGATAATTATATATATTTGTTCATCCAAAATTCTCTTCAAACCTCAATCCATACGCCAACATCAACTACAACTTTTTATTTCTTGCAAATATTCCTTAATCAAGGTTGATAAAGAGAAAGATTCAATGATTCATACCTTATATTTACTAAAGTAACAAGATCTTCAATATTTAGTTGTTCCCAAGCTCCTACAACACAAAAATGAAATCATAATCGCGTCTACACGTTGTCCGGACTTCGATTAGTATTTCGTAGCTTGAATTTCACTCAAAATCCTCAACTCTATGTGAGTTTAAGAGCCCTTTTGATGGCTGAATTTTCTAGAACATTTGAGAGGATTTTTGATGAAGAAAATGGGGTTTTTAGCCCCTTTTATAGTGGTAGAGTCGGCGGTATTGTATCAGTACTGTGCAGCCCTGTTTCTGCGTTGACAGCTCAGTTTGTAACGTTCATAATTCTCTACTCCGATGTCCTATCACCGAGCGGTTTATTGCATTATAAAATAAACTCGACGAACTTCATTTTTGGATTTTGAAACATCTTAAAACTCCTAATATACATGGAAATATACCCCGCCAAATTTGACTAAAAAAATCTGCCCAACATTTCTCAAATTTTCGTCGAACTTATTTTCTTCAATTTGCTTGATCTCGAAATTTTCCGAACTCTCCATACATGATATTTATCATTTATTATAATTGATAATGGCCATATTCTTGCATTTAAAAATAGTTTTTTTTTTCTAATTACGACTTACGAGATCGTAATTCATCCTTTACTTCATTGTTACATACTTCCCATGGCTTGTGCCTTCCAAAACATCATGGGACGTCTCTGATACTCCATTACTATAGTGATGTACGTGGCATGCTCATGCTCTGAAAGTGCGAGGTTTAACATTCTCCCCCCTTCAAAAACATTCGTCCTCGAATGTTGAGGTAGAGTTCGCTCCGAGGTGGATATCAATGTTTTTACCCGTATTTGTCGGTATATACTTTACTTACTTGCAGTCTTACTTACTCATTTAAAGCTGAACTTATTCGAATTACGTAATTTATCCTTCCTCTTTTGTAGCCAAAATTTATGTTTGTACTCAAGGTCATCCCTTTTCTTATTATTTGTCTGTCTACTAACTCTCGATGCTTTATCGCTTTCATTGTCTCTTCAGCCTTTGTTGTTTACATTTTTGTATGCCCTTCCATCCCGTTCTTACCACATACTTTTATCCGATTTTGATCTCATCTTCTTTTTATTCAGAAATTCTTGTTCTCTTCGATCTCCCGGTATATTTCTTACGTTTCACAGGTGTCCCAAGCCTTTATCTCCTTGGAGATGACTTATTCTTATTCTTACTTCCTTATAGATAACCTCAAGGCTGCACATATTTAGCATCCTTTGATTTTTATAGCAGTCGAATTAATCTTTGCGGACTTTATCTTTCAACTAGTTTAACACCGAAATGTCTCGCTTAATTTCTCTTTCCTTCAGTTGGACTTCTGGCACTTGGATAACTAACGACAATTTTTGTACTTATATCAAAAACATCTCAAATATGTTCTTTAATGATTCATTTCCTTCAATTTACTCTTAAAGTTTCTGATCCTTAGTTCGGCTAATAAATTAGGGGTGAATTCAGAAGTTTGTCGAAAAATAACCAAGATTCTTAGTCATGCAGCGAATTCGGATATTTTCATTCTTTCTTTTGTCTGTAACCTTCGGTTTTTCCTTTTCCAATAAGAGCCATCATGTTGCTTGTTCTATGAAGTTTCATTGTCACTCGATTGATCTAATCAAACGCAATATCCTTTGATCGTTTCCTCTGGGTTTCTCCTTCTACTTTTAGCCTTTGCCCGATTCTCACTTAATACGTCTTTCTCATAGTTTGACACATTTATCTATCATTTCGGTTTATTAATCAAGCAGATCTCTTAATTCCTCAAATGTCCATCTCCTTTATTTATATCCTTGAATCCTTTTCCTGCGATCTTGTCTTCACGACTTTACCTTCCGTTGACTTAGTCCCTCCTATTTCACAGCCCTCTATTTCTCTACTAGTGGGCAACTTTCTTACTTAGCTATAACACTTTTCCTTGCTTGCTTCTCTAGTGCTACTTTAGATTATGCTCTTAGTATTAATCGATTTTATATACTTATCATTCCATCTCCTTTTTAATGCTTTTTGTCAAACTCCTTAATTCCTTACAATGTCATCATAGTTCCACCTATGGTAGCGCCCAGATGGCTTGCAATAGCATTTCTTTGCCAATGGCTTATTATTCTCATTAATTACTTTACTTCAGATTACTCATCCGATGCGTCAAAAAATACCATGGCCAAGGGATCTATATTCTAATGGGACTCCATTCTTCCCATACAACAATCCTCAGCACCATTCCTTATACTCTTGTATACAACATTTTCTTTTCATCGTTATTATCCCCTATCACAAGATTGTACTTACAACATACTAATCCATCATTCAAAATCTTTTCAAATCCTTGTTTGAATCTTTCCTCCAATTTCCTCTCCTCTAATCTTAACATCATTACGAATTAACTCATTAGCATGAGACTAAAATAAAATCTTCCTTAATTACAACTTCCTTTTAATACAAGTGTGCTTCCCTCTTTAAGTCCTTGGCTCTCCTATAGCAGCGCCTAATTGAGATTTAACTAGCTTTCATTCCTCTTCAAATATTTATTGTCATCCCCACACTATTTTACTAGCCATCTTATCAGGACGATTATTTATATGGTCCTATGACACATACTCTCACAATTTGATATAAACGGTGACTTAAAAATTCTCGACGCATGAGATATTTTCAAATCTCAAGTAGTACTACTGTCGTGTTAGCCATAGGCATATTGTCTTTCTTTCTTTTGACGATCATTGGGATTCCTATAAATATTTCTCTTTTAAAACTCTCATCTCTTCCAACGCCGCGATTTTTCTTTAGTAATACCGTATGTCCCTGATACTTATCCTTGATCACTTGTAGGCTTTCTCACTTCCTCCGTTACATTTTTGGGGTATGTCTGCTGCATATTTACTTGTAATAAAAATTTCTCTGGTACGAGCGATTCGAATCATACCCCGGGACACAACATGTTGCATTGACAAAACTTATTCCCCTTGATTTGCTAACCCTTCATTATCTTGTCATGCCTCCTTCCCCTGTCTGTCTCATAATATACTTGCATCTGGTCCATTTCCACTTTTCTTTAGCACATCCTTGCTATATTAGTTCATCTCGAATTTCGGCTCCTTTAAGCCAGTACATTTCCCTCCTCTGTACTTGGAAATATTCCAATTCGTCTAAAAAGGTTCTCATATACCAGTAGCATTCGAGTATTGACCGTCTTTGGTAGTCAATTGACCGACCCTAGCGATCCTTCAACTCTTCTAGTCCATATAACGTTGGAGCTACTTTTATCGCATGGGTTGACTTATTCCTCTTTTGCTAACTGGATTCTTGTATCAAGTCAAATGTCAACACATATTAGACACAACTCGAACCACTTCCTTCCTTCATGCCTAATAGTCCCCTAGGTTAATGAATCAATGGTGACATTAGAATTCGTTAGGCTCCTTATATAATGCCTGACTATACCATGCTCCTTCAACCGTAAAATAGTGCATTACATTTATTCATACGTATATACCATTATTGGTCTGGACCAAAAAAAACTGTGCAGGATTCCACTTTTCTTCCACGATGCAGAAGGAAAACACAATGTTTTGAGACCTTCCGCTTTCCTTCCGCGATGCGGATGAAAAACGGAAAGTTCTGAGACCTTCTGCGCAGGACTCCGCTTTCCTTCCGCAATGCGGAAGGAAATCGCAATGTTTTGAGGCCTGATTTTTGAATGAGAAGTCAATGATCCAGCCTTGGCCTTTCGGAGTGACATCAGGTCGATAGTCTTCGAATAGCTTATGGAATTCGTATCGATTCCAAAGGAGTAATCGATGATGAGTAAAATAATATTTTCAAGAATCAATCAAATAACAAGACATTAAGATTTGATATACCAAGCATGGGAATGGAGTGGATTTATTACGGATCGCTCATGTTCATGTTCTAGTTGGGTTCCTATCTTATCAATAAAAGTCGATACTTCCTCTCGTATTCTCGCGATTCGTCCTTTTCTTAATTTAGCTCATAACGTCCTATAGTTTCTCTTAACTAATTGATTGTATCATAATCATGCGTCATAGTCCTTCTAATGCCCCGCCGATTCTTGTTCTCATCATGAAATTCTAGTAAAAGACGCCCTTTTCTTTCTTCCTTCGTTCATTTCTTATTTCCCTTTACGATAGCATAGCTTGCTCGTATGTATGTTTATTTCTCGTATATCCATCCTGTTTCCTTTTTAATCGCATCTCTATTCCAAATCAACTGTCGTATGACATAACTGTCTACCTTTGGCCAACCTTACTAATTTACTAAGCTTCCTCTTATCGTCACCGATCACATAACTTTCTTTAATTAATTTATAACCGCACTCTCTCGTACTTCTGTCCTGAAGGTCCTCCTAGATTTCCGTTGCTCTTAAAGTACTCTTTTCCCATTTGCCACTTCATAGTATCTACTTAGAAGTTTGCAAAACATTCCACTATGAGTACAAACCCATCTTGATCTCGTATATATACAAATCTAATCACTTACTAACCAATCTAATCTACAAATCGTAATACTGTATTTGAGTTCCTGATGTCACTTCATCTCAGTTTCTTAACTACTAATCATTTTTCCCTCCAGGATTCCTCTCTTAAGTTAAATTAAGATCATTCTAAAACTTCTCTTTGAAAGCGTCTCATAATTGTTCCTTCAATCATGACTTACCAAACGGTTGATGGTTACATTTTCCCTCTACTCTTTCTCTATAGACATACAAACAATTCAATTTGCAAAAATTTCGGCAGAGTTTCCCCTATAATTCTTACTACCTCATCCCTGCACACAGCCCAGAAAACACATCCAATGCCCCCACAAAGCAATCACAAATACCATAATATCTTGCTTAAGTTCTCATATCAACATCTATTCATATTAATGAAACAGGAAACATACCTTTCGAATGAACAACTTCAATTCGAAGCAATTTCCTCGTAGCGGCATAATCAACTTCTTATCCATGATCAAATATTTAGGGTTAGAATCAGGGATATCATATCCTATGATTTAGCTCTATGGCACGATCTAAGATAAGAAAGAAAGGTCAATGGTTCTTAAATGCCCTGCAGCCTCTTGTTTATAAGTGTGGCGCGCTTCACACCCATAAACAAGACTATACTGGCCACGACTTTGCAAACAACCCCTAGGACGAACTGCTCTGATACCGATTTGTCACACCCCAATCCTGATACAGCATGATGGGAACCCGACCCTTACTTAGAGCCGAGCGAACCCGCTGGTTCTCGTTATACTCATAATCTCACAGGACTCTTAAGTCATGAAATGAAATGCATAACGGAAGCTTTTCGAAAACATCCTTTTCGTCTTTCTCAAATCAAATAAAATCTGTAATCATATGAATCTATAAAGTAATGCATAATGATACATCAGCTCAAATAGCCGCTTACAAGACTGGCATACTGTATACATGACTCTGTCTGCAAAGTCTCTAACACAAATCAATATACCATAACATAGATACTCTGACTCGGCAACACTTCGGAAAGAAATGGAGCTCGCCAATCCAGCTGGAACATCTTCTAGCAATATCCTCTACTCATGCGTATACACCTGCGTGGCATGAAACGCAGTTTCCACAAGAAGGGACGTCAGTATGAATAATGTACTGAGTATGTAAGGCATGAGTAACAACATAACATAGATATGAAAAGTAACAAGGAATAAGAGAGATAACCTGTACATCTGAATGCCTCGTAAGGCGGAATGTCATGCATGCTTAGCCTTTTAAAAAAATATTTCTATACATACACATAGTACCATGCCCGGCCATTAAGGCTCGGTGTCATATATATAGTATCATGCTCGGCCATTAAGGCTAGGTGTTATCATCATTAGCCCGCGTCCGGGCCTTCCGCATCCGGAGCAATATCATAACATGCCCACTGCAGTGGTGTGCACATCTACGTGCCATGCCCTGCCGACTATAGCGCGGCGCGGTGTGAGAAAATACATACATATAAATAAAGCATGCATAAGAGCCCAATCAAAAGCCACAACTATATCGGAGTGACGTAAGTTCGGTAGCCTCCGATTGTATTATGGATCAATCATCATCTTTTATCCCACCTTGAAGGAACAAGGGTCATAAGGTGAGAATACCAACAATGAAGGAAATTAAGAAATTGCAAAATAAGCTCAATCTCCTCATAATAATATAAAGCTCATGTACATGGAAATCATTATGAATAAAAATCATTTCATCAAAGCATTGATCTCATACCTTGAGACTTTTAGCCATAAAATCATCATCATCATAATCATCATAGAAAATATCCTCATCTTTGACATCATCATTATTATCGTAAAAACATGTTCACCGCTGTTATCATAAGAGCTCACAGAATCATAAATCTCCGGTTTGGAAACTACGGAATTTTAGGAAAACAGCTATGAATTATTAGGAAAGGAATTATGCCTTGGAGTCGTAAACATTTAACTTTGGAAATGAGGAAGATATGAAAACATTTATGAAGCCATAGCATCGGAATCATGCCTTTAGAAGCTCAATAACATTATAAGGATCACGAAATTCGTGGACTTCTAGCATTTAACGGAACCAATGTTATTATGGGTATGACACAAAGGTTTATAACGAAAGGATCATACCTTTAGAAAGAAAGGGACTAGCCTTAACATACCTGGAAGATAATTTCTCGACTCCCAACTTACTTCCTGTCTCGCAATTCGCTTAAGATTATTCGTAGCCTCATAATCTACATATACAACCATTCATATCATTGTTAGGCTCGTCTTCATACGCTCGTCTTAAACCCTTAATTTAATTCCATTTAGATTCTGTCGAAATTCGAGCAGCATCTCCCCTGTTTATATGCCTAGCCCGAAATCGTAATATCAACAACCAATCAAAAACAACAATACCAACATCATCAATACCATTATGCATGCGAATATATCTCCTAAAACATCCCACACGATGTTTTCTAAATTTCTCAACTAATCAACTTGTGATACGACTATTTAATAACTTTATTTCCGTAAAGAAGCCGAAATTAATACCAATAATAACAATAAAAATACCCTCAACATTCTACCAGATAATTATATATATATTTTCATCCAAAATTCTCTTCAAACCTTAATCCATCACCAACAACAACAACACAACAACTACAACTTTTTATTTCTTGCAAATATTCCTTAATCAAGGTTGATAAAGAGAAAGATTCAATGATTCATACCTTATATTTACTAAAGTAACAAGATCTTCAATATTTAGTTGTTCCCAAGCTCCTCCAACACAAAAATGAAATCATAATCGCGTCTACACGTTGTCCGGACTTCGATTAGTATTTCGTAGCTTGAATTTCACTCAAAATCCTCAATTCTATGTGAGTTTAAGATCCCTTTTGATGGCTGAATTTTCTGGAACATTTTAGAGGATTTTTGGTGAAGAAAATGGGGTTTTTAGCCCCTTTTATAGTGGTAGAGTCGGCGGTACTGTAGCAGTACTGTGCAGCCCTGTTTCTACGTTGACAGCTCAGTTTGTAATGTTCATAATTCTCTACTCCGATGTCCTATCAACGAGCGGTTTGTTGCATTATAAACTAGACTCGACGAACTTCATTTTTTGATTTTGAAACACCTTAAAACTCTTAATATACATGAAGATATACCCCGCCAAAGTCGACTAAAAAAATCTGCCCCACATTTCTCAAATTTTCGTCGAACTTATTTTCTTCAATTTGCTTGATCTCGCAATTTTCCGAAACTCTCCATAGATGATATTTATCATTTATTATACTTGATAATGGCCATATTCTTGCATTCCAAAATAGTTTTTTTTTTTCAATTACGACTTACGAGATCGTAATTCATCCTTTACTTCATTGTTACATACTTCCCATGGCTTGTATCTTCCAAAACATCATGGGACGTCTCCGATACTCTATTACTACAGTGATGTACGTGACATGCTCATGCTCTGAAAGTGCGGGGTGTAACAAAATAAACTTATAGGAATATACGTAAGAGTTGTTAACAACCCGTAGCTACCTTTCATGTATTTATATTTCGTACAGCTTTTAGGAGCAGACACGTGTATTTGGATGTATTTGAATACACTATTGAGCCATATACATAAGTATATAAATGAAACAAGCCACACATAAAATCATTCAAATACATGTGTATATAAATGAAACAAACAACACATAAAATCAGCCAAAATATGTATTCAGCCATATACATATGTATATCAATACACATACATATGTATTGAGCCATATACATATGTATTGAACCATTGCAGTATGTTGCCCAAAACAATGATTCAATACAACTGCAACTGACTCATTCGAAGCAAATATACATTCATATACATATATTTTTTGATGTATTTGACTGTATCAGCATTTTATACTAATGAATTATATCAAATTAAATACACAAAATTTGAATAGAATATACTCCTCCGTCCCAATTTATGTGGCACCATTTAACTTGGCACGAAGTTTAAGAAAGAAAGGAAGACTTTTCAAATGTGCGGTCCAAAACAAGTCTTATATAAATGTGTGGTTGTAAATGATTCCATAAAGTTAAATTGTTTCTAGATATAGAAATGTGACATTCTTTTTGGAACAGACCAAAAAGGAAATGGTGCCAAATAAATTGGGACAGAGAGAGTAGCTATTTTAAACAATATATATAGTGTATTAAAAAAAACCATATCATTTAAGGACATAAGACATTTCCGAATGCAACTACATATAACTCATTCAAAACCAAATACATTCAAATACATTTATATATAACTGCATATAGCTACAAAATAAAAATATATCTACAAAATGGGAT
Source organism: Lycium barbarum (assembly GCF_019175385.1). Taxonomy (NCBI): domain Eukaryota; kingdom Viridiplantae; phylum Streptophyta; class Magnoliopsida; order Solanales; family Solanaceae; genus Lycium; species Lycium barbarum. The sequence continues at coordinate 7,712,246 of NC_083337.1, read as the reverse complement.
TGTTGCAAATATTAGTTATTAACCGTAAATGTCTCTTAAAATTAGTTATGCCATGTAAAATTTTCTAAAATAAACCTGGGCCTGTCTCCTAATAAAAAACTCATTGGGACCCTGCACTTAACTATCCCTGCATTCATGATAGCTTCCTGAATGACATTGTCAGAAAATAATTGAAAATCATCATTCTAGAAGATGTTCAATTAGTTTCTACTCCTTTGAAATTTATGCCATTTTTATTTATTTAATTCATTTAAAAAGGAAAGAAAGGCTGAGAAAAGGACTAAAATTGAATCTTTTTCGGATGGGAACTTGGGAAGGACATCTTGTTTTTGATGACATCTGTGGAGATTTTATTAAGCCAAGAATCTATGACGTTATTCAATTTTCAAATTATTAACTCAACAATAATTAGATGCTAACTTTTTTTCCTGGAAACATATTTTTTTATGAAGGAAAGTTCTTTAAAAGGAATAAGAAAATTAGAAACGATAACTTGAGAAGTTTTAATTTAACTTTAAGTAGTTGCCCTTCTTGACTTTATGTCAAGCAGCATTGAATTTGAATATTTACTCTTCTTTTTTTTTTTTTTTTTTAAAATGATGCCTCTATGCCATTTAAAGTTGCGATGATAATTAACTCTAAATATATTTTATTCGCTTGTGTGATTGCAGTTTTTGTCTTTTTAATATCTAAAATATATGTGATGTGCAGGTTGATGAACTATCTTTTTAATATCTAAAATATATGTGATGTGCAGGTTGATGAACTATTTTTTTAATATCTAAAATATATGTGATGTGCGGTTGATGAACTATCATATAGAGGAGTGAATATGTTTTGTTTAATATTTTTAACGGGTAAGTTGTATAGATCATTATTGATTCCCTGTATTTTATTTTTCTTGCGTGATAGAAGTAAAATTTAGGAAGTATGACGCTCCAAAATATCAATTATAGTGTGTCAACTGAAATTCATTTTCATCTTGTTTAAATATTACTGATTAAGGTTCAACCTACTTTGAGAAACACATATACAGTAAATCTAATCCACACATAATTCAGTTTCTCTATTTGTCAACCGTTAGTACTACATTTACTGATTCTGAAATGAGGGTTCTGATCTTAATTATAGGCCATTAACAATGTGTCACTTGGAAAATCAATTTACATATACCATTGTTACTATTTCGATAAAGATAGGATTTTCATCGTGATTAGTACTATCAATGCATCCGATTATTGTAGCTAAAGGATTGAAGTGATTCATCTCTCAGCTGGAATATTAAAAATGCGACTCAATTTTCACTAAAAATAAATTTTAAATAGAGTTCTTACAAAAAACTTAGCCCATGAGTGAATATAGCAGCAAAAGCACTCATTCGAGTTTCGGACAAAGACAAGCCAACCTCTAAATCTCCATCAGACTCCTTTGACTTACTAAGGGACATTGATAATCCAGTAGCACCATCAATAGAAATAAACTCTACTTTTTCTGGCCTTCCCCAACCAAAATCAACAACATACAAGTCAAACTTTAGTGATCCAGCAATTGAAAGTGACCGATTCAAATCTATAGTACAAAATTCTTTAAACCACTCTCTAGTCAGGATATATTCCTCATCCTTCATTCGATTTTGGATGGTTTCTCCAATTAATTCCGCAGCAATTGTAAAGCGCCTTCCTCTCCAACTAAGTTAAGGCGACTAGCTTTTGTAACGAGTGTGACAAGGCAATTCCCGAAATAAGAACAAGGAAGTGGAGGATTGAGACGCGATCTGCAATCTGCAACAAAACAGAAAAACTCCAAAACATTCTCGTCTATTTCTTCCTGGATTGCGGTCTCTGATTTTAACAAGCAAGTCCATACATAAGCACATGTTATTGTGAAAGATGTCACATGAGTTTGGCTCGGGCGTCTTGACAATATCAAGTTCTTGAGCTTCGTGATGTTATCCCGTCCTATAATAAATGTACCTCTAACTTTATCAAGAGGAGTCATATTTATGTCACGCATTTCCGGCTTATATTTCTTCAAGAGTTCATCCCATATAGCCATCCCTTGTTCATGAGGGTCTTTTATTAAGGACCTATCATAAATTGGAATGAGCTCATTTCCTAAGAATTGTTCATCTCCTCCAAATTTGTTGAGTAAAGCCCACGCTCTTATGAAATTTACCATGGTAGCTCCATCACCAGCGGCATGACGGTGAATGGAACCAATGGATATGCCTTGATTCGGGAAAAGTGTCACTTGAATCGCTAAGACTGGAGCTACTTGAACCCCCGGTGCATGTTTAGGTTTCGCCAACTGAGGCATAAGGTAATAAAAATCGTTCGCGGTTCGTGGATGATTTCTAACAAGGAAATTGAAATCCATATCCGTCTCAGAAAAGGTAACAGACACAGAATCTCCCGTCACATAACGCAACTCAGGATAACCGTCTGAATTTAGTGGACAAGCAACGTTGCCAGCTAAGGGTATATGGTGTTTGAGAGCGAGGGAGAGTGAATCTTTAAGAGTAGGAATAATGGTTTGGACGAAATTGGGTTTGTAAATGGGAAACTTGTAGAATAAAATCCGCCACATACGGTAAAAAATAAACCACATATGATCAAAATAGGTAAGAGGGAGTGTCAGCTCAGCTACACCGCCGGGAGGCGGCGCAACTTGACATTGCTCAATCACAGAAGACATTGCCGTTTTGTTTAGAGATATAGCAGTTATAAGTAAGTTTGGCTTATCTTAATAATACTCCGAATATAGAAACTGTTGCTTATGCTTGTGGAATTATTGACGACTTGAATTATTAGAAAGTTACTCTGAGATGTGCGGCTGATATTGGATTAGACCTGTCAATAATTGATGAAAGTCGCCAGCTGGTTGTTGGCACGCGGATCAATGATTTTAATTATAGAACATGATAGTAACAATTAAGAGCCCATTTGGATTGGATCAAACCAGCTTTATAAGTTATTATTTAATTTATTTGAGTATTTAATAAAATAAAAAATAGTTTAAATTAAGTTATCAAGTGTTTAAAATAAATTAAAATTAAAAAGTTGATCAACCTTAACTTTTTTTTTTTTTGTTTAAAAGTCATTTTAATTTAATCAATAATTTTATCCTTTTATCCCTTATATTTTCTATTAATTTCAATACCACCCTTATCTCTAAAAACTCTTTAAGCATTTTCATCAAAACACATAACTGTTTATTTATAAAATAACTTTTAACATTTAAAAATTACTTTAAGCACTTATATTTAAAAACATTTTTTTTCAACTAATCAAAACGGACTCTAAGTTTAGAACATATTAGAAGAAAGAAATTTATAACGGTTAAAAATAGCTAGTGGGTCAGGTTCACCCATAAGGGTGCTAACTAGTTTATTAACCCATTAGCTTTTCCTTTTTCTAAATCCTAATCCTTAGCTTTTTAGTACACCATTATGGGAATTGGAAAAAGTTTTTCCATATTAACAAGAGGACTAGCGTTTATCAAGAAAGAATTTATGTATAATATGTTAGAGGGATCTGTAGGCTGTGAACAATGGAGATTCATCTGCTTTATGAGGATTTTCGACTGTTGATGACATGAACCGTGATTGCAGCAATTTGAAGTGTTTTAATTCTAGTTGACCCACTAAAACATAAAAAATGCGACTCTATTTTGTGTTGAAAATAGAATTTTAAATAGAGTTCTTACAAAAAGCTTAGCCCATGAGTGAATATAGCACAAAAGCGCTCATTCGAGTTTCGGGCAAAGACAAGCCAACTTCTAAATCTCCATTAGAGTCCTTGGACTTACTGAGGGACATTGATAATCCAGTAGCATCATCAATAGAAATGAACTCTAGTTTTTCTGGCCTTCCCCAACCAAAATCAACAGCATACAAGTAGGCTTCAGGTTAGTTAAAAGTAGCCGTAATATTCTGCGTACAAAAAGCAACTTATCCGAACTTATGGTTTGCTGCTGTGCTTGTTGAGGTTGAAGCAACTATTTTCGAAATCCGAATTGCCTCATGAATTGTCTGCTGTGTTATTCCTAACTTTTTGGAAGGGCTGACTACTCACCATTGTTGTTGAAACCAAGCTCACAGTAGGACGCCTGCAACCTGTTCGATAAATTGTCTGACAGATGTTTTCATGCCATTTTCGATATAACTCTCTTCTCACCAAAACCCTAGCATCAACATCATCATTCTATGGCCTCAACGGCTGGCAGCCAGCCACCTCTGGTGGATGGTCAGCCTGTGACTCAACCATCATCACTAATTGGATATGCCACAGCCCTAAAAACTTTCGCAAATACCCAAACACCAGAGCCTTTAAACATCAAACCTATTACATCAAACTCTGTCTTGCGATTTTTTTTATTGAGCCAAGGTTCGAACCCTAAATCTCATAATATTAGGGCAAGGGCAAATATTAAAGATCAGCAATTTGAGGGGGCCAAAATTAAAGACTAGTGCCTTTGAAGGACATTCCGCACAAAAAAAAAAAATGGTTTGGGCTTAGCTTTGGTTATTGGGCTGGTTATAAGCTGAATGGAATTGGGCTGCTACTAAAATATAGGGAGAAAATTACACGGTAGGTCTAGCTTTTAAAGTTAGGCACACAAATAGCACAACTTTTAAAGTTCTTCAAAAATAGCATCATAAATTAAGGGATTAATTTTGTCCTTAAATATATACAGTTAGACCTCTCTATAACGGCATCCGCGTATAATAGCACCTCTCTATAACAGCTAAGATTTTTTGCAACCGATCTTTTATATTATATTTTACTTCTCTATAACATCATTTTACTTATAATGACAATGACCAACTTTATGACAGTACGCTCTTTGTAAAATTACCCCCATATAACAGTTATCTACTTTTTCGGGTAATATAGTAGCTAATTATCTTAATAAAAAAATAGAATATATATGGTTACCAATAATAAGTGTATAGATTTTGATCAAATATTTAATTTGATACTTTAATATACTATATTTATGACAGAAGATTACATATGAATACATATTTGTAATCTAAGAATATCATTGTCTTCTATAACTTTATTTAATATACATATGAATATCATTGTTTTATTACAATAAATAAAAGAGCTTCATAAAATATTTAATTTGATATTTTAATATACTATATTTCAGTAGATTTAAAATGTGTGTCTTAGAGCTTAAAACTTTATACATTCAGTTATGAATTTATTGAAATTGTATTAACTTTCTTAAATGTTTGGTTAGTGACATATTCATATCTTTGAGAATTAAATTTTAAATAATTTGTTATTTTTTACAACATTAAAAATAAAAAGCATAGGTTTTATGCATCTTTTTTTGCCTATAACAGCCACACATTATTTGAATGACAAAGACTGTTATAAGTGTATAACAACAACTCTCTATAAAATATTATACTCATTGTATATAAATTTTACACATACATATTCATGATATATTTATGTTATACATATTCAATATAATATTTTACCTTTTGTCTTCGATTTGTTCAACTTCATCAGCTGATTACCTCTACGGATGTAAATGTACATTTAACTTTTTAAGAATACAACTATCCCTTCTATTTAGGTGTTTATTATGTTTGAGAAATTGATTTATAAGATAAAATTATTGAGCTAAAAAATAGGATAGAAAAGCTTGGGGAGTTATACGTGATTCTCTCTTGGTGAATTCCTTTGATTTAGGAATAAGTTATGGTGTTGATGAAATTAGTTGTCATGGAATGAAATTTAATTAATGCTGCTATGATTCTGTAAATATTTTTTAAATAATGTACAGTTATGTTTTCCCCCCAAATATAACCGCCATAATAATAATTATAGTATATGTATAAATAAAATGTATTTAAGTGAGAAAGATTAAAATAATCCTTTTCATATAAATACTTGAAAATGTTACAAAGTAAGGGGTAATGCTTTGTATTTCTGAAACAATCGCTAGTAAAATGCATAGTGGAAATTGTAATGGATAAAGAAAAAATATATGTATTTGAAATACTTACAATATTATATGAAAATGCTTTAGATATTATTTTGACAAGGGCAAAGGTCCAAATATACCCCTCAATTTTGCGATTTAGAGCAGATGTACCCCCCGTTAAAAAAGTGATGAATATATACCCTTACCGTTACAAAATGGTGCAAATATACCTCTGCCCTTACACAAATAATGCAAATATACCCTTTTCGCTGACGGGATTTTTTTTCAAAAATCATTTAGCTTATTTTTTAATTAAAAAAAATGTCATGTGGTTTTAAGAAAAAAGTCTACGCCGTGGTCAGTCGAGTTTGGGTGTGTCCGCTATGGCAGACACTTGACCGCTATAGTGGTGCCGCTATAGCGGGATCAAGCCCGTCACAGCGGAGGGAAGGATTTAGTGAGGTCCGCTACAGTGGGAACTTGCCTGCTATAGTGGGACCGCTACAACGATGGATGGGTCGTTGCAGCGGTCGACGACGACAAAATGTCGGCTTTTAAACACTTAGTTCCGAATTCTTTATTCATAAAACTCCAAAAGAGTTCCCCACAAGCACCTAGGGCGAAATTCCAAGCTAGGGCAAGAATATCCTTGAGAGGTAGGTAAGCAACCACTGCTTCCATCATTACGCTTTCATTTTCATGATTATCATCCCTTTCATGGGTCTACAATGGTAAATTAGAAATAGTAACCCTAGAACCTAATAGACTTTGAATAGTTGGTGGGTTATGAATATTATTGTGTGTTATTCATCTAATAGCTTGGGTTATCACTTTCTAGTCAAGAATTGAACCATTAGAGACATGAACTAAGTGAATTGAGACTTAAGGTTTCATAAAAATGGTAGCTTGACCATAGAAACTGTTTGTAAGAGGTAATTTGATTAAATAGCCTTGTAAATTGATAGTTCGTGGTTGTAAGGCCAATGTTAGATTGCTTTACACCTAGTAATCATTCACCCATTAGAAAGGGGTAAGGTGGAAGGGTGTTCATTGAATTGATTTTGTGACTAGAGTGATTATGACTTATTTAGCATCTTAATTGCTAGACTTTGAGCGTTCTGAGGCATTACAGAAGGGAAAGGTTGTAGCGGAGTAATCTGCATTGTTGCAGCTATACATTCGAGGTAGGTTACAGTCTACTTGAGTTAGACTTTGATTAGTTGATTGTATGTGTTGTGAAATTGATAGGAGAAAGCATGTCTAATCTTCAAACATGATGTGTGTGGTTGAAATTCCTATATGCTATTGATTAAGTGATCATGTGGGCTTCGTACCACTATTCATTGTGTTGGAACATATAGGTCAATGATGTTGTGATGAGAAGTTAATATGATCTTCTTGGTGAAAGTGAGATACAAAATGATAATTCGATTATTGAAAACAATGTGACAATAGATACGGATATATATATATATGAAAAGGCTCATTTGACCGGGGGTGAGGATGAGACCTAGCTATGAACAAGCACATTTGACCGGGGGTGAGGATGTGGCCTAGTTGTGAGCTCGGGTCCGAGGGGTGAGTCCGGAACGAGTGGTACATAGACACTATAGGTCCCCTGCAGTTCATGACTACTAAGCAATGACATCAGTTAGCATGTGTGTACAGGGTATATTTGGTTGTTGTTGGTAGACTATTTCTGTTGTTTGCTTCCGTTGATCTAACTCTTGATATCATTGGGTGACTTGATTGTTAATATCCTTGGTTGACTTGCTGTTGGGTTATTTGACTATGTGTTGTTGACTGGCTTGTCTATTTTATTGATTTTGTGATGTATGCATGATACTAATCTTAGTCGGCCTATGATATCTACCCGTATATAGTGTTTGTACTGATACTACCTTGCTGCATTCTTTTGAGTGCAGATTGTGATCCAGAGACTACTATCCGACCTCATATCTAGCATTGGGTGAGTTTCTATCCATGCCAGGCCGCCCAAAGATCTTCTTTTCTGATGTCTATTTTCATTCCAGATATTGTTGGTTATTTATCTAGACAACATACATTCCTTAGACATGTTTTTTTATTAGAGTCCTTGTACGGTGACTTTCGGATTTTAGGGTTGTAATAGTTAGGACTTCCGCATTTACTTCCTTATTTTATGACATGACTAAATTTTGATTTATCTTGTACTTGAATGGTTAATAAACTATTGAATTGGTTAACATAAAAATGGACTTGCATGAATAGATGGCTTACGTTTTGGTTCGCCTACTAGGAGTTAGTGTGGGTGCCAGTCATGGCGGGTTGGGTCGTGACATGTGAGCTTCTGACATGATTCGCTCTTTGAGCCCATCTACATCTGGAACACTTAATCTGTCTTGGTACCTCAAGGTACCATCATCTCCCCCTTGTTCAAAAGCCGTTATCTTATGCTTGCGAATCCCCTCTTTCAGTTGTAACAAGTAGGGATCTCTAAACTTATTTTCTTTAACTACTACCACTAATGAGAAATGAGCTCTGCTCTGAATAACAACAACACCATCCTCGAAGTCCAAGAGTGGAACTCCTAGATTAGCTAAACGGTGAACTTCTTGTCACACCCCAATCCTGGGAGGGCATGATGGGCACCCGAACCTTACTTAGAGTCGAGCGAACCCGCTGCTTCTCGCTATACTTATATATCTCACAGGACTCTTAAGTCATGAAATGAAATGCATAATGGAAGTTTTTCGAAAACATTCTTTTCGTCTTTCTCGAATCAAATAAAATCTGTAATTATATGAATCTGTAAAGTAATGCATAATGATACATCGGCTTAAATAGCCGCTTACAAGACTGGCATACTTTATACATGACTCTGTCTGCAAAGTCTCTAACATAAATCAATATACCTTAACACACATACTCTGACTCGGCAACACTCCGGAAAGAAATGGAGCTCGCCAATCCCGCTGAAACATCTTCTAGCAATATCCTCTACTCATTTGTATACACCTGCGTGGCATGAAACGCAGCGCCCACAAGAAGGGGCTTCAGTATGAATAATGTACTGAGTATGTAAGGCATGAGTAACAATATAACATAGATATGAAAAGTAACAAGGAATAAAAGAGACAACCTGTACATCTGAATGCCTCGTAAGGCGGATGCCATGCATGCTTGCTTAGTCTTTAAAAAAAACCTTTTATACATATACATAGTACCATGCCCTGTCATTAAGGCTCGGTGTCATATATATAGTATCATGCCCGGCCATTAAGGCTCGGTGTTATCATCATTAGCCTGCGTCCAGGCCTCCCGCGTCCGGGGCAATATCATAACATGCCCACTGCAGTGGTGTGCACATCTACGTGCCATGCCCGGCCGACTATAGCGCGAAGCGGTGTGAGAAAATACATACATATATATAAAGCATGCATAAGAGCCCAATCAAAAGCAACAACTATATCGGAGTGACGTAAGGTCGGTAGCCTCCGATTATATTATGGAATAATCATCGTCGCTTTGTCTCACTTTGAAGGAACAATTATTTTTAAGGTGAGACTATCGATGAAGGATAGAATTAAGAGAAAACATAGAATAGGATCGTAAATCTCATAAGGCATCAATTCATATACTTTGGAATATTTAGAAATAAAGTCACCATCCATGAATAGATTGAGAAATTAATAAATAGCTCGACATTCTCATGTCGTCATTGAAATCGTAAACTTGGAACCTTTAAACATAAGATCGTTCTCATCATAATAATATTCTCATTTTTGACATCATCGTTGTCATGGAAAACATATCCATCTTCTTTATCATAAGAGCTCACATAATCACAAACTTTGGTTTGGAAAACACTTATGGATTATCAGGAAGGAAATCATGCCTTGGAATCTTAGACTTTTTAACTTTTGATAACAAGGAAAATATGGAAACATTTATGAAATTATAACCTAGGGATCATGCCTTTGAAAGAAAGGGACGAGCCTTAACATACATGGAAGATAATTTCTCCACTTCCAACTTACTTCCTGTCTTGAAATTCACTGGAGATTATTCGTAGCCTCGTAATCTACATATACAACCATTCATACTATTATTAGAATCATCGTCATACGCTCGTCTTAAACACTTAATGAAAGTCCTTTTAGATTCTGTCGAAATTCGGGCAGCATTTCCCCTGTTTATATGCCTCGCTCGAAATTCTAATTCAATAACCAACAACATCAACAACAATACCAATAGTAGTAATATCATTCCCAACACCAACATATGCCATAAAACAGCCCACACACTGTTTTTCAAATTTCTCAACCAACCCACTTGCGATACGACTATTTAATAACTTTATTTCCGTAAAGAAGCCGAAATTAATACTAACAACATCAATAACAACATCCCCAACATCCTACAAGATAAATATATGTATTTCCATCCAAATTTCTCTTCAACCCTCAATCCACAAATCAAAAACTTCAACACAACAACTACAACTTTTATTTCTTGCAAATATTCCTTAATCAAGGTTGATAAAGAGAAGGATTTAATGATTCATACCTTGTTTTTATGAAGGTTGCAAAATATTCATCATTTTCTTGTTCCCAAGCTACTCTAACACAAAATGAAATCATCATCGCGTCTACGTGTTGTTCGGACTTCGATTAGTACTCCAAGACTTTGAAATTTGCCCAAAATCTTCACTTTTATGTTGTATTTTAAGAGCCCTTTAGTTGGCTGGAAAATTCTGGAAATTTTTGGAAGGTTTTATGATGAAAAATGGGGTTTTGACCCCCTTTATAATAAGTTGGGTCGGCGTCACTGTAGCTACAGTACTGTAGCAGTACTGTGGCGGTACTGTAGCAGTGTTGTTTCTGCGTTGACAGTTCAGTTTGTAACGTTTATAACTCTCTACTCCGACGTCTTATCGACGAGGGGTTTGTTGCATTACGAACTAGACTCGACGAAAATCATTTTAGGCTTTTAAAACGCATTAAAACTCCAAATATACATGGAGATATACCCCTCCAAAGTTGACTAAAAATCTGTCCAACATTTCTCAAATTTTTGTCGAACTTATTTTCTTCAATTTGCTTGATCTCGAAATATTCCGAAACTCTCCATACATGATATTTATCACTTATTATACTAATAATGGCCAGGTTCTCGTGTTTCAAAATTCTCTTTCCCGATTACGACTTACGAGATCGTAATTCACCCTTTTTGTTCGTTGTTACGTACTTTCCATGGCTTGTGCCTTTCAAAACATCATGGGACGTCTCCGACGCTCCATTATTACGGTGAGGTACATGTCATACTCATGCTCTGAAAACTCGGGGTATAACACTTCTTTGGTCATAGTTCTTTTGTGTTATATCCGGTATTTTTGAACGTCGGATTATTTGTAAGCTGAGGTGGGGCCCACACGTCAAGATTTTTTTTGAGACATGTGACAAATTATATGAATCACATATGTGAAGTTAAACACAACTCAAGAAGGACCCTGGGGCCAAATCAAAGCGGAAGTCCTCCAAACGAATATTTTTAAGAAAACGTTTTCGGGTGACCTGACTTTGGGGGGAAAACACGGTATTATAAGTTTGGAATTTGGAAAAATACCAAGAAATAGAAGTTGTAGACAATTGAATTAGCTTTCGAACCATAGGTCGTAGGTCCCCAGGTGACGACGGTACAAGGAGATATGAACGTTTTAAGGTCGAAAGGTCAGTGGGCTAGGTCTAACTCGGGACCAACCGGGTTGGCCCAAAAACAATGAAGAGAAAAATCAGGCCCAAGTGAGGAGGTGGCCGGCCATGGTCCTTAATAAAGGACCCAAGCCCATTTAAATTAGTCATGTGATTAATAATAAAAAGGGGCTAAGTCTTCATTTTCAACCAAGAACATTCTTAAAGCAAAGAACAAAGAGAGCAAGAGCAAGAAAACAAGGGGGGTTCGGCCCCCTCCAAAAAAAAAAAAATTCCAAGTCCATGAAGCTTGATCCAAAATCATAATTTTCTAGCAATATTACTAACTCAAGGATGCTCTTCAACATGGTATAATTTTTAAGGCAAGAAAGTACTTTTTTTATCAAGTGGAAGTTTGAAGAAAAAGGTAAGATTTCTATTCTTTTGTGATATGGAATAAGTATATATGTTGTAAGGATTGGAATTAGATGAGAATATTGTTTGTAATGTTATGGAAATATGGAAGTTTACAAAGTGGGTTTGCATGTGTGCATGTGTATGTAAGATTGTATAAATAAGATGAGTTGAATTTTATGTTGTATTCTAGTTGTAGTTGTGGTGGACCTTATATTGGAAATGGAAGAAAATGGTTCAAGTTGGCATGGAAAATTATTGGAAATAGTTCTAGGAAATTATGTGATTTTAATGAACTTTTTATGTAATTATGGAAGTGGAGTTCTAAATGTGAATTATTATGTTAGTTGGTGAATTTGGAAGGATAATAGTCCATATTGGCATGAAAGATTGGTTGTTAAGTGGTTATGAGAAGTTTTGTGATTTTATGGTAGATTTGTGTAATTATGAAAATGAAATTGTTAAGGTGCAAATTATGATTATGGTTGATGAAATTGGAAGATGGAAATATGTTATGAATATGTAGATTGAAGATTAGAAGTTTTGGATGGATTATGGTTTTGGTGGAAAGTTTGTATATTTTGTATATCTTGTGAATATTTTGTAGAAATGATATGAAATGCTTCCGAATTATATTGTAATGATCTTGATTAGTAATGAATGTAAAAACATTGAGATTGGTTTGGAAATGTGAAGTTGGAATGAAAGTTATTACACTATGTTGGAAAGAGGGCTAGTTATGCTATATTGTGTTGTGTAGTGATTGTTGTTGTGGTTGGTGTTGTTGTTGGGTTGTTGTTGAATTATTTTGGCCGAGTTAAATTCTCGGGGATGTTGTATATATAGGGGAGATGCTGCCCAAATCTTTGTAGACAAGTATTGGTTAAGATTGAAATCTTAAAGCCTTACAATTAACATTTGGTAATTGTGACCAAATTGTAGAATTTGGTGAACTTGAAACTTGATTTTGGAGACGTGTATGAAGCGGAAAAGGTATGTAAGGCTTTACCCTTCCTTCTTTGGCATGTCTTAGACATACTAGGTTGGATAAGAACCTCGGGGACAACCCTATTCTCCGGAATCCGCGTCTAAAGCTTCCCCTTTTTCATTCAGTAGAATTGAATTGAATATGTGATGAAAATTTGGAAAAATTTCCTAAACATCTAGAACTTGTACAAATGAGACCCGACTACCTTAAAACTCTCACAAGTGACGTCATGGAATGTAATATACATAAATTGTGTATGCCGCCTCATTTGATCCGAGGTGGGCCCATTGTTCCCAGATTTTCTCGATTGTTCCGATTATAAAACGACAAGTGTTGTAATTATTCTAAAGAGAATATGTCTATGATGAGTATGACAAGAATGATTGTATGTCTAAAAGTCTTAAGTGAAGGATTCAATATGAATACAAGAATAATGAACTAGTTCTTGAGTCCAACTTTATTCCTTTGCCATGACTCTATTTTCTAAAAGATTCTAAAGTACATGAAGTAATGTTTTATAAGTTTTACGATCTTGTTCCATGTTTTCCCTTAATGTTATTCTTCATTGATAGTCTCGCCTTATAATATTAGTTCCTTCAAGGTGAGACATGGCGATCGTGATTATTCCATAATGTAATCGGGGGCTACCGACCTTACGTCACTCCGACGCGAACATGGTTTTCTTGGACTCTCATGCATGCCGTATATATGTTATAAGTACATGTAAATGTATATGGGAAAGATGGGGGAAAGTAAGGCTCTATAGACGCATAGCCACCTGATCAGTTGGAGTATGGTACATGATATCGTCCCGGACGCGGGATATATGGTTAAATGGATCGGAGCCGACGCCTCGGCAATATGATATGTTCTATGTTATATATATATATATGAAAAGAAATGTTTTCCAAGAAAGCAAAGTATTATATGTCTATGGATCGGGCTGCACGTGTCGCAGCAATATGTTATAGTATATGCACATATGGATCGGGCTGCACGTTCCGTAGCGCTAAGCATGCATGGTATCCGCCAACGTACACTTATATGTACAGGTTATGTTTCTACTTCATGACATGCGCTATATCTCTTTTATGTCATTATCCCTGTTCTATATTTTCCGTATGTTATTATTCATGCCTTACATACTCGGTACATTACTCGTACTGATGTCCCTTCTTGTGGACGCTGCGTTTCATGCCGCGCAGGTCAGCAGGTAGACAGATTTGATTCTTAGAAGCTCCATCAGCAGTACTGTGGCGGCGCTTCAGTTGTTCCGGAGCCTCAGTTTCTTGGTACTACTTTTGTGTATATATTCGGGCACGGTAGAACCGGTCCTTCTTGTATATGTAGATATACCTTGTTTAGAGGCTCGTAGACAGATATGTACAGTCAGATGTTTTGTACTTTTGTTGTCCTCGTCGTTGTATAATATGCTAGCAAAGTTTATAAGTCCATGTTTACAATTATGCCATTAATGTTAGCATTAAGCAACAGAAAAAAAAAGATACGGTATAGTCTATACGGCCCACCTAGTAGTAAAAGTACGATACGAGATAAGGGGTGCTCGGTACAAGTATCGGGTACCCGTCGCGGCCCCTAGTCGGGTCGTGAGATTTTGTCTGCCTCAACGTGATCTAAACTTCCCATGTAACACTGACTAAGAGCATCAGCTACCACATTTGCTTTCCCTGGATGATAGAGAATATCCACATCATCGCCCTTAAGCAATTCGAGCCATCTTCTCTGCCTAAGATTCAGCTCCCTTTGCTTGAAGATATACTGCAGGATTTTATGATCGGTGAAAATGTCAACACGCACTCCATACAAATAATGACGTCATATCTTAAGTGTAAAAACCGCGGCTGCCAACTCTAAGTCATGAGTCGGGTAATTCTTTTCATGAGTCTTAAGCTGATGGGATGCATGACGAGCGCAAAACACAATATAAATTAAGCGCTTCGCTAGTCAAAGATAGTATAGTTTAAGACGTCTCCACAGGAATTGGTACAAATAATTACTCAAATAGAACCTTGCTCAGTATTATTTAGGAAATATAAACTTGAGTTTGTTGTGGTTATAAACCACGATTATCGACTACAACGTAATTAAAGACAAGACAATGAAAGCAAAGGTTACTATTAATATGAGAAGTAAGGGTAGTAGACAAGATAGATGCAAGATTTTACCAATTAGCTTCGATTCATTTTATCATTCTCCTCTAAATTTTACTAGTCTCTTGAATTCAATAAGTAATTAGTTTACTCTAAAATCTAATAAACTTCTTTCGATCATTTATACAGATTTCACAAATTAAACTAATGCAAGCCCTCAGAATGTTCAAAAATTATGAATAGAAATAGATCTTCAAATGACTTCTCACGAATATCGTCAGCTTATAACCCAAGATAAATTATTCAAGAGTCTCTTCTGATTAAAGCATCCAAAAATATCTGAATAATCAAATAAAACTACTATCCATGAGTTCAAGACTGTCAAGAAAACATTAAGGGTTTAGTCTCAAGGAAAACGTCTCTCGAATATTTTTCTCTTTTGGTTCAACCAATAATTCAATAAGCTCTTTCAATTACTTAGAATAATCACCAATTTAAAGCAAACAAAATAATATGAAGATATTCACCTAACTATTCTTCTTTCGATTAAATAAAATAGTAAATAACTTTGCAATTAAATCTAGAACCCTGTTAACGAATTCAAGCAACAAAACAAGAATCAAAACTAAAAACATCAATCTATACATCATGTCTGTCAAAACCCTGCAAGAAAACTACTCTATAATAGAATAAAAGAACATAGAAGAAATAGAAGTAGAAAACATTACAACCGACGATTGATCCAATCTTATGTATTGAATCGAATTGTGAAAGAAAGTAATGAATTTGGCCGTCAAATCCTCTTCTACGCACCTTCAATGCCTCCTCGGTAAAAATTCCCTTAAAAATGTGTGTTTTAGATATTTAAACCATGCAAAAACAAGCCCGGACCAAAATACCCTTCAAAAACTCAAAATAAAAAAAAATCTGCAGCACAATGCCTCCTCGGTAAAAATTCCCTTAAAAATGTGTGTTTTAGATATTTAAACCCTCCAAAAGCATGCCCGGACCAAAATACCCTTCAAAAACTCAAAATTAAAAAAATCTGCAGCACTTGCACTGCCGCGACGCGGGCTGCCCCGCCCCATGTGTCGCGGCAAGGCATTTTTCCCGAGCCTTTCACTTCTCAGAACACACAAGGTCGACACTTTGATGAAATTCTTTAAATTGTGCTAACAACTTATGCCACGTAGACAAACTTTAGGCTGCTTTCCATTTTTTTTGCTTCAACTTTTACTGGCAATGGATGCCACGTAGACAAACTCTTGCTTGGCTTCCATTCTCACTTCTTTACTTGATGCAATGCATGATCAATTTATTTCTCTATTTATTTTTATTTTTCTTTTCAATTATTTTCTTCACCTCGTTTTGCTCAAAAAATGCTCGTTAGTTCGAAAACAAGTCCTATACAACAAAACATGCATAATGAGTATAGTTTAATAACATATTAACTCAAACACAATTAAAGTATAGTAAATAAAGGGTGAAATATAGATAAAAAATCGTGTTTCTAGCCTCTCATCAATGCATAAGCTACAACCTTACCATGCTACATTAAGACACAACCGAGATCAATTCCCATAGCATCACAATAAACCACGAAACCTTCGGTTCCCTCTGGCCGTGTCAGGACTAGAGCGAAAGTCAACCTCTTCTTCAACTGTTAAAGCTTTGCTCGCATACATTTGACCACTGGAACTTAACCTTTTTCTGAGTCAACTCAGTCAACAGAGCTGAAATAGAGGAGAACCCCTCCACAAAGCGTCTATAATAAGCCGCCAGACCCAAGAAACTTCTTATATCAGAAACTGACGTGGGTCTGGGCCAATTCTTTACGACATCAATTTTCTGAGAATCAACCGCAACACCTTTACCTGAAATTACATGGCCTAGAAATGCCACTGACTTGAGCCAAAATTCACACTTTGAGAATTTAGGATAAAGCTCACGATCCTGAAGTGTCTGTAACACTATTCTGAGATGTTCTGCGTGTTTAGTCTCACTACGGGAATACACCAAAATGTCATCGATGAAAATAATGACGGAGAGATTGAGATACGACTTGAAGACCCTGTTCATAAGATCCATGAAAGCAACTGGTGCATTTTTCAACCCAAACGACATGACAAGAAATTCGAAATGACCATAACGGGTTCTGAAAGCGATCTTCAGAATACCAACTTCCTTAACCTTTAAATGATAGTATCCTGATCTGAGGTGAATTTTGGAATATCACTGGGCACCCTGAAGTTGGTCAAACAAATCATCTATTCTGGGAAGAGGGTATCTGTTCTTAATAGTGACCTTGTTCAACTGACGGTAATCAATGCATATACGTAAGGAAAAATCTTTCTTTTGGACAAATAAGACTGGTACGCCCCAAGGTGAGACACTTGGCCTAATAAATCCCTTGTCAAAGAGATCTTTCACCTGGGCTTTTAACTCTACTAGAGCCATTCTGTATGGGAGAATAGATATTGGCTGAGTGTCGGGAAGTAGATCAATTCCAAAGTCAATCTCCTTAACAGGAGGAACTCCGAGAAGATCTTCTGAGAAGACCTCTGGAAACTCATTAACAACTGGTACAGACTGAAGGGCTGGAGTCTGGGCATCTGTATCCCTGACTCGAACTAAGTGATAAATATTTTATACCCCTCGGAAATTATCTTTCTGGCTGTTAGATAGGAAATAAACCTACCCCTAGGTACTACTGAATTGCCCTTCCACTCTATAACTTGTTCATTAGGAAACTCAAATCTCACTATTTTGGTTCTACAACCTACTGTGGCATAACATGAAGATAACCAATCCATACCCATGATTACATCAAAAGTCTACCATCTCCAACTCTGTTAAGTCGGCTATGATTCTGCGGTGATAGACTAAAACTGGGCAATCCTTATAAATACGTCTAGCTATAACTGATTCCTCAACTGGGGTGGATACCTCAAAGGGTTCATGCAACTTTTCCGGTTCAATCTCAAATTTTCTTAGCAACAAATGGGGTTACATAAAATAAGGTGGATCCTGGGTCAATAAGGGCATATACGTCAAAAGTGAAAATTGTTAGTATACATGTGACAACATCTGCACATGCCTCTGTATCTTGACAACCTGATAAAGCATACAAGCGATTTTAACCTCCATCTGCATTTCCAGACTTAGCCGTACCATGCCCAGACTTGGCTTAATAATTTTGAGGTGCCGCTGAATATATGGACTGAGTCACATTACCTCCGGTATCCTGTCTCGCTGAGGGACAGTCTCTCTGAAAATGGACCTGCTGGCCACATCCATACCCATATGACACACCCCTGGGTGTCTCTTACCACACTTGCTGCAAACCGGAATGTCATAAGTCTTCTGACCCACACTAGCCTGAGAATAGGAGTAAGTCGGCTTAGAATTCTGTCTCTTCTGATCATTCCTGAACTTTGGGGCTAGGGTACTGGCTACAGATAAAGTAGGTCCTGATGATCTGTTCCTTAAGAATTTCCTGCCTCCACCTTCCCCATGACTGAAGTTACCTGCAGACTTAGTTCTTTTATTGAATTCCTTGTCCTTCTCTTTCTGAAGAGCTTTCTCTTCCTTTAGTCTTTTCTCATTACCTTGCACAAAAGTAACTATCTTGGTGATGGTCATCTTGTTATTCTGAGCGGCAATATTAGTGTCACCATGCAAATATGGTATAAGCCCCAACACAAAATGTCTAACTATGGCTCTCATATCAGGTAACATATATTGAGCATACCTAGCCAAAGAAACAAACTTGAGATAATATTCATTCACACTCATACCATTCTGCCCGAGTCTCTCAAATTCGTAAGCCTTCGCCTCTCTGACCTCAATTGGCTAGAAGTTGTCAATGAAATCATCTGAAAACTCGTCCCAAGTTGCCGGAGACGCATCTTCCCCGCTGGACTGCTCCCACGTCTCATACCAAATATGGATAACATCCTGCAATTGATAAGCTCCTAACTCTGCTGCCTCTGTCTCGGTAGCATGCATAACCGGAAACACTTTCTAAAGTCCACCAATGAAGTTCTGCAGATCATTCTTTTTTTTAGAGCCTGTGAACACTGGAGGCTTTAGGTTCAAGAATTTCTTGGTCCTTGAACTATCTGATCCACCACTAGCACTAGCGCTAGGAGCCCTTTCCTGGCATTGGGCTTGATTAGCAACAATCTGGGTGAGCAGCTGGATAGCTCCCCTGATGTTCACGTCTGAAGCATTGGGCTGCAGAGTAGCGGTAGGACGGACCTCCGCAGGCCTCTCTGTATCTGGGGTTTCAGTATCTGATGCAACCCTCTGAGTCTGAGGCGCAATTTCTAGATTAACGTTAGCGGTAGCCCTTTGACTAGTAGTTGTAGTCCTCTTGGTGTACTTTTTTTTTTGCAGGCATTTTCTGAAATACTAATATGCACGAGTTAGGATAATTCCTGAAAGCATAGCTCTAACTGCACAAACTAGAGTATGAAAGAAGTGAGACAATCCTAGATGTCTTGGTGGTCAACTGTTTATATGTGTGGGCGCCACACATATGTAAAAGTGACCCCACTAGAGACGGTTTCATAGACTCCCTAAGACACTTGAACTTAGGCTCTAATACCAAGTTTTGTTACGCCCCGAACTATGATCGGGGCGTAACACGGCACTCGATTCCTGAATGCATGTGACCGAGCGAATCACATGGCTTACTGACTCAATGTGGGCATGAACTGATGCGAAATAAACTATGAACATGCATAATTTAAGTAAAGCGTGGGATCAAAAATCATAAATATGAAAATATCATAATGTCATAATGCGGAATAGTATGAATAAACATAATAATAATGAGCCAACATAGGTAGACGACTCTGAATATCTAACATAACATAACTGACTAGTCTATGAAACCTCTGACATGAATCTGACTACTAAACTGTTTACCGGGACAAGACCCCCGGCATACCTTAACTGCAAGACTGAAATAAACATAAGTAAAGATAAAACCCCGAATAGAACGCGGCTCACCAAAAGATGATACGTGCTGAGTCCTAACATGCTGATCCGTCATCTTGTAAATCTGCATAGTGAAATGCAGGCCTCCAGGCAAATAAAGGGGACCTCAGCACACTTGAATTGTACTGGTATGTAAAGCAACTAAATGAAATAAACATGACACATGAAATAATAGAACTGAAACTGAAACTGTAAGATGAACATGAACATGAGCATCATCTGACATGAGTAAATTTATAAAGTGAGTAAAACAGGTGGATTGACCCTTCACTACATTGGCATATGTAGTTTCAGGCTATCTGAGCCTTCTCGGTAAACCTATGTTACTCCAAAAAACATGAACATGGATATAGTTAGCATCTGGGCAATGGTCTGTATAACATGGCTTATAATCATGACTTGTAAACTTGATTCATAAACATCGCTTGCAAACATGATTTCATGAGTATAGTATAACATGGATATAGGTACATAGTATAACTTGTATAAAACATGGATACATGTAGAATTTCATGAAAAGATGTGTAGAAGTTCATATCTTGAATTTAAGAATCCATGGAATGCAAAGTATGGATTTTTCCTGGATTATGAACAGATTCTCAATAACCAGAATGGAATATTAAGAACACAATAACGAATTAATCATACAAACATAGTGAATCATGGTACATATACTTAGGGTTATCATGAACATGTTTAAAACCATAATTTTTGTAAACTCTCGTATAATCATGGAAGAACGTGGCGTGGGGAAGAACAATGATGTTCCCACAGGTAGATAGCAAACCTACATACCTGTAAACGCTCTAAAACTTGTAATAGAATTCCAAAAGCTTGAACTTTGAACCTTGAGATGGGTTTTCTTGAAAACCCTAGGTTAGGAATGATGAAACCTTGTTAGATTACATGAAAACGTGTTAGAATTGACTTGTAAGGGCTTGGGATGGCTTACCTTGATGTTTTGGATTGACGGGAGAAGAAAACCTTCGTGCTAGGTGATAAGTTGGTATTTTACCAACTTATCTCTTCTTTAATCTTATATTTTTGCTATATTTGATTGAGAAAATAGTGTATTTAATATCGTTTACATCTATTTTACAGGTTTTATGTGATCTAGAAGTGATCGGAAGAAACCAAGTGAAAATAAAGTAAAAAAGAAGCCAAATTGGACAAAACTGGACAGTTTTGCAAAACTGTCAAAACTGGACAGTTTTGCATATCTGAAAACTTAGGGCTTATTGTTATTTTTGGACTTGGAAAAAGTGGGGAACTACAAAACGAAGACAAGGGAGCAATTATATTCATCTTTGGCCATTTTACAAGCTTTGGAGCTAGGGTTTTACACCACACTTTGGAGGAAAAGATTGGAGCTCTTTAATGATAAATTTCTTAACCCTTTCTTCAATTCCTTGCTTTGTATTGCATATTTAAGTGTGTTGTATTTTATTCTATTACTTGAAACTTGTTTATGAAAATATACATTGTTAAAGTTTTGGATCAAACTCTTGTTATGCTTATGTATTGAATGATGTTTATATCTAATGAAGTGGGTCATTGTTTCTTTAATTAATCTCGTTTTGAATGATTCTTAAGGAAGTAGCTAACCCTAAGACTCACCCATTTACTTTGATTGAGCTCGGAAGAGTAAATCTAGGTGGGAAAGATTAATTAACAAGAATTTGGGGCATAACCCTCATCTAATAACTTGAGCTAGGAATAGGAAAGTTATTTGAGATTCAATTGGTTGCGCTTGATATCACACTCTAAGGCTTGGAAAAGCTTAGAGTGAAATTCATTGATTTGGTTGGAAGACTTTCAATGAGATTTTAGAAACCATTATCTATTAACATAAGCTCGCTCTTAATTGTAAAATCATAAAATATATTGGATCGTTACTTGAGAGTTCCTTGTATCCATGCTTGTGGTCATTGATCATTTTACTTGCTTTCTAAATTAGTTTATTTTCGCATTAGTCATAATTTTCTCAAAACCAAATATTGAAAAAAGTGTTTGGCTTAGCGTAATTGGTGATAATTCCGTACTTGTTTAAATTGCCTAGTATATTGTTCCCTGTGGGATCGACCCCGACTCATAGTTGGGTAAATTATATTGCGACGACCGTGTACATTTCTCTTTAAGGAGTGGATTTGGACGTTATCAATTTTGACGCCGTTGCCGGGGAACAATTTGGCGTATTTAGGCAAGTTTGGGAAATAAGCTAACTTGCTTGGTTCCAAACTTGTGAATATTTGTGTAGTTGTTTCTTTGCTTTATTTTTTTTTTTAAATGGCATCATTCCATGAAAATGAGTCGGATGGTAGTTGTTCACATTTTAATGACCCTTGTCCTTATTGTGGAGGACCCCACTATTGGAAAACTTGTTTAAAGTCTCCCAGGGAAGGATTGAGCGCACAATCTCGAACCCATGAGTGGAGCATATGTGATAGATGCGGAGGTCAAAATGGCCATTGGGCTAAATGTGATTATTTGTCCGTTCTTTCCTCGAACCCCCACTATGACGATTCTACTTTTTGTTGTGACAATGATAGGGAAAGGGAAGTGGAAGAAGTTGAAAATCGTCAAAATGGAGAGTTCAAGCTCATGATGGAGTGCCTACTTGACGGAGGAAATGAAAATCAAAAAGCCTTGGAAACTTGCATCCAAGATGGCTTGATGATTGAAGACAAAAAGCATCCATAGGCATTTGAACAAAATCAAGAAGTATTCTCAAATGCTCAATATGAGAGGGTAATGCCCATGTTGGAGGTCAATCATGAAATAAGGAATCAAGAATTGAACACTCTCCAACCAAATCCATGCTTATTGGAGATGCCGGAGAAGAAAGGAAATTAGAGTCAATCGATGTCATGGAAAATGTTGAAATTGACTCTAGTTCATTTTTGGGTGAGAATATAAAAAATGAGGCAAATTTGAAATTTGGGCGCATTGGACCTCATTCTAACCATTTTTCAACATTGTGCTTAGTGCATAATATGGAAATTGAACTACTCGAGCCTATGGTGGAAGTTGGTGATGAAAACACTTGGTTTTAGTTTTGAAGTTTGCTATGCCAAGAAGACAAAATGACATTCCTCACTTAAAGGCCAAAAAATGCAAAATGCGATACCCGAAAGTTGGCCTCGTTGCTTTTCTACCACCGCCCCATGAGCGTCATCATAATCTTGATTCAAAGTTGGGGCGCAAATTCATATCCTCCAAGTGGAAGGAAAAGTGGTAAAAGTAACCGTCGTGCCACGACGTTAAATCAAGCGCTTAGTGCGAGGCAACCCATCGTTTTAAAAATTTTAAGTCTTTTTTGAAATTTTATTTTTTAGAATATTTTATTTTATTGTTTTTGACTAATCTGCAAAGTTTCATAATTTTTGGAATTGTTTTGAGCAGGGCGGGTTTTCAAAGCAGCCATAAACCAGTAGCTGCTGCTGAAATATGGTTCCAGGTGACATCACCTGCGGTTTGCAGGCCATGCCTACGTTTTGCAGGTGCTGACAATAAAAAAAATCAGGTGACATCACCTGCGAACCGCAGGTCATGCCTACGAGTCGCAGGTGCTGACAGTGAAAAAAAATTATTTTATTTTATTTGCCATCAAACTATTTTATGTTTTGTTTTGATTATGTGCATCGAGGACACTGCAATGTTTGTAGTTGGGGGTGGCATGTGGTGGCACATTATATTTTGGTTATGCTTGATTTGTGTCCTTGCCGGGCTTTTGTCTTATGTATGGATATTGTGTGCATTTGCCGGGCTTGTTCTGTGACTGTTGGTGTGGCTGTGGATAGATGTTGTTACAAATGAAAATTGCTCAAATTTTTTAAAATTTCGTTCTTTTGGCATGTTGTGGATTAGTAACTTTTATTATTTTATTTTCGTTCTTAATTAGGTAGTTTAAGAGTAAAAATGGTGTTGGGATGTGATTTTTTGCCCCTTGGCTAACTTTTGGCTTTCTTGGTATCAACTTATTTAAACCTTGGCGTATGAATTCTTGATTTTTGAAAAAGAAAAAAACGATTGAAGTAAGAATTCTTGTTGTGACTTTTAGACTCAATTTTTGGCTCTTACTTTCACTAATTAGTCTCTTTAGGCTATGAGTGACTTTTTGAGTTCATTTTGTTTAGTTGGTTTTTGGATACATATTTCACTTGAGTTTGCATGTGCCATGTGTGTGTCACACCCCTTTTTGCGCCCCCACGCTATAAACGCGTAGGTTTTATTAGTATTAAAGGGTTTTTCCATTTGAAGTGACGGTTTTGAAAAGGGATTATTTTATTTACAGAGTCGCCACTTGGAATTGAGTTTTGGTGTTCCAAGTCACCTAATGAATCCCTAATAAAAAGGAAATGACTCTTTTATTATGGTCCGCGAAAACAGAAGACCGGGTAAGGAATTTTGTTGACCGGGGAGAAGGTGTTAGGCATTCCCCGAGTCCCGTGGTTCTAGCACGGTCGCTTTATCGATTTATACTTAGCTTAAACTAATCTTTGGACATATTATGTATCTGAGCCTTGATTTGCTCGTACTTTTATTTATTGAACTTTTTAGTGGTCTTAAACCGGATGCGTACCCGCATTCCGAATCTTTTAAGCATCTCAAAGTAAGATGCATAACTGCATTCTTATTCGAAACAAAATTAATTATTAAAATGAGTTCGGCCAAGGTGCGTAACCGCATCCTTGAGTTAAAAAAAAGCGTCTCGAAAAAAGATGCGTAACCGCATTCTTAATCGAAACAAACATCTTGAAACGTGCCTAAAGCTCATCTAGCGTTAAAGGCAATTATTTGTCTCTAAAATCCGAGACTTATTATTATTTGGTTATTATTTTTTAGTCCCTTTTTCACTCTTTGACAATGAGTTTTGAATAAATTCGCAACCCATCTCGCTCCCTTACAATTGGTTTTACCACTCTTTTCTTTTATACTAGACAACGGGGTTTGAAATAATTCGCACCCCCCATCTCGTTCACTCACATTTAGTCAATTAATATGGCCTTAACCGTTAGTCTTGGCCTGACTCTATTATTTTAAAAAAAAATATATTGAGAAAATATACAACCGAATAATTAAATTAACAAGACCTCCATTAATTGCAACGAGCAGAATATCCAATAGAGAAAAGTATAAAGAAAACGACATTACCCCTAATTTTATCAATATAACCGAGGCCTCCATTTTTTACATTTTTGTTTTCTTCCGGGACATCCCACCCGGGAATGAATACATAATATTTAAAAGCGAGTAAAAGAAAACATACGCAAATTAAATGAACCTAACATATTTGCCTAAAGTTTATGTCGGATCTTAAATTTGCTGATTAATGTTAACGAATCCATAAGTGCTTCAGCGATCCAAATAAATTAAATAGAAGAAAATAAGATATTTTAATCCCATGTTTCATGCATAATTCACAATCATGACTCAAGCTCATTTGATTCTAGTTATTAACCCACCCCACTATACTTTTACTACCATTAACAACATTTATATTATTTAAAAGAAAATTCATCATCACAGCAACGGTAATAGCATGATTAAACTAACATACTAACCCAAACAATATTAACTTAGTTTCAATGCAAAGTAATAAATACACCACTTTACGTACGCAGAGCCAAACCAAACGAAACGGATTTATTTCAAAGAGGAACAACAAAGTATGAGCTTAGAAATGGACCTTAAACGGAACTTTGAACCGGAACTCGACGAAAACACCCAAGCTAAACCAGATCTACGGCGAATCTGATGCCGACAATCCCAAACAATAGTCCTCAAAAGTTTTTTTTTTAAAATGAAAATCAAACTCACACCAAAAAAGAACGAAGGGGCGGGCTACTGATTTCTTTTTTGGACTGTTTTTTTTTTTTTTTTTTTTAGTATTTAACAGTGGTTCGTTTGGATGATGGGTGTTTAGGTGAGAAATAGAGATTGAATGATTGGTGTTTAGGTGAGAAATAGAGGAAAGGGTCTGTGTGATGATTCTTTTTGCTGGGTTTTCAGTGAGTAAAATGAAGAAGCTCAAGATTATGATGGGTCCTTTTCTTCTCCTTTTCTTTTTTTTTTTTTTTCCTCCTGTCCGTTACTTTCTCTATATATAAGAAAAAGAATGGAGCAGGAGCATGTGCTGTTACTCTGCAAAAAACAGAAAAGATGCTCTCCTTCTTTTCATGCGTTTTTATTCTCTTTTTTTTTTTTTCCCTTTTTTATTATGTGGGACCCACCCCCTAACAGTAAAATTTTTCAAAAAAACGTGATCTCTTCCCATTTTGATAAGATTTGTTATGGAACTTTGTCATTTTATGATGAGGTGGTGTAATCCCATTTACTCTTTTTTTTTTTTAAATGTAAAATAAAAAATATATATATATATTTAATAACTATTTCTAGATAACTAAAAAAAAAAAAAGTTTAAAATAAATGAATGGCTAAATAAAATTAAAACCTATAAAGCATATTTTTGTAAACTTTCTTTCTTTAAAACGCAAAACCTATACTCTAAAAATAGCAAATATTTTTGTTCTTTTAGATTTTCGCAAATAAGCCTACTAAAAATGAAATAGTAGTTAAAATCCAAGATTAGACTAAAAAAAATAATTAATCAAAGACAATGACGACATCCCGGGAGGGTCAAAAATTACGTGTCTACAGTGTGGTGAGGTTTTTGTGAGTTCTTTTGCATTACTTGTGGTCTAGAACTTGACCGGAATGTGTTTCAAGGCGAAATTCTAGACTACACTTGGTTTGAAAAATGATATTAGGCCTTCCTTGGACCGTTTTTGTGCCTTAAATATCCTACCCTTGCATGTTTTTCCTACTTAACCCCTTTTGAGTCTTTAACCTTTTCTTTGACAACCATGTTACAAGCTTTACCCGGTTCTTCATTGATCCATCTTTTGGTTCCCTACCTCCTTAAGTGCGTTGAAAGTGCAAACATAGGCTAAAAGCCTAAGTTTGGGGGTGAAATTGAAAAAAGTTGTTATGTGGGAGTTACTTTAAAGGTGAAAAGGTGAATTTTTTTTGAAAACTTCCTTGTTATTTTGAAAAAAGAAAAAAAGGAAGGAATAATAAGAGTTGTGAATAAAGGAAAGACTAGTTGGTGAAATGAAAAATCAAAAATGAAGAAAGGGGTGGAAAAGTTTCAAAGGAAATGTATTTTGAATGTTGAAAATTGTAGTGCTTAGGGAGGTTTTGAGTCATTTTTACCCAAATTATGCCCTACCTTAACCAAAAGCCTATATTACAACCCTTTAAGTCCTAATTGATTTTGAACCATGTGTGTTTACATGAGTGGAAAAATACATGAAGGGCAAGCTTATGGTACTTCTTGTGTGCATTTGAACATCTTTGTGTGAGAGAGAGTTAATTCTTTCTATTTGATATCCCATTTGTGTTTTGAATTACATTTTCTAAGTGTGGGATTCTCTCTTGAGTGTGAGGGCACATGAGAATTTAAGTTGGGAATTTATTCCATTTTCCAATTGAGAGGAATGAACAAATGAAAGTTGTTTTGTGATAACGAAGGCAAATATTGAAGCTTTAGCGTCATGACTTGATTGCTACTTTGATTAACTTGGTGTTTGAGCACTTGAAATGAAAATGATGTTTTTGAGAAGAAGTTGGTGATTCATATGTGTTGGATTAATTGTTGGTGCCAATCAAAGTCATGTTTGTGCTTAAAGTAGACTTTTTGACTTGGTATGAGGTTGGTGCACTATTGAATCGAACCCTTAGAAGGAGATTGTATGTTTTGAATTGCTTGAGGACAAACAATAGTTTAAGTTCGCGGGTTTAATAAGTTGGTATTTTACCAACTTATCTCTTCTTTAATCTTATATTTTTGCTATGTTTGATTGAGAAAATAGTGTATTTAATATCGTTTACATCTATTTTACATGTTTTATGTTATCTAGAAGTGATCGGAAGAAACCAAGTGAAAATAAAGTCAAAAAGAGACCAAATTGGACAAAACTGGACAGTTTTGAAAAAATGGGATAATTTTGCAAATCTGAAAACTTGGGGCTTATTTTGTTATTTTTGGACTTGGAAAAAGTGGGGAACTACAAAACGAAGACAAGGGAGCAATTATATTCATCTTTGGCCATTTTACAAGCTTTGGAGCTAGGGTTTTTACACCACACTTTGGAGGAAAAGATTGGAGCTCTTTAATAATAAATTTCTCAACCCTTTCTTCAATTCCTTGCTTTGTATTGCATATTTAAGTGTGTTATATTTTATTCCATTACTTGAAACTTGTTTATGAAAATATACATTGTTAAAGTTTTGGATCAAGCTCTTGTTATGCTTATATATTGAATTATGTTTATATCTAATGAAGTGGGTCATTGTTTCTTTAATTAATCTCGTTTTGAATGATTCTTAAGGGAGCTAACCCTAAGACTCGCCCATTTACTTTGATTGAGCTCGGAAGAGGAAATCTAGTAGGAAAAGATTAGTTAACAAGAATTTGGGGCATAACCCTCATCTAATAACTTAAGCTAGGAATAGGAAAGTTACTTGAGATTCAATTGGTTGCGCTTGATATCACACTCTAAGGCTTGGAAAAGCTTAGAGTGAAATTCATTGATTTGGTTAGAAGACTTTCAATGAGCTTTTAGAAACCATTATCTATTAACATAAGCTCGCTCTTAATTGTAAAATCATAAAATATATTTGATCGTTACTTGAGAGTTCCTTGTATCCATGCTTGTGGCCATTGATCATTTTACTTGCTTTCTAGATTTGTTTATTTTCGCATTAGTTATAATTATCTTAAAAACCAAATATTGAAAAAAGTGTTTGGCTTAGCGTAGTTGGTAATAATTCCTTACTTGTTTAAATTGCCTAGTATATTTTTCCATGTGGGATCGACCCCAACACATAGTTGGATAATTTATATTGCGACGACCGTGTACACTTTTCTTTGAGGAGTGGATTTGGACGTTATCACTAGGGCTTGGGAATTGTGAAAACTGATTTTCTAGTCAGTGCATCATTGACGATCCTTCGACGTATCGACGGTCCGTCGATTCGACCGTACTGTAAGTAGTCTGAGAAAGTCCAAAGAGTTTGCAAAATGAGGTTCCTAGGGATGGTGCATTATTGACGGTCCGTCGATCAATCGACGGTCAGTCCCTTTGGCCGTCGAATGCCACCCGTAGAACTGAGTCTGGTTTTTCGACTTAACTCCTCTTTTTTGGGGTGTCGGGATCCCTGAGTCATAGACGCAGCTTAGTTTAAAGGTTCGAGGTGTTACACGTCAATGGTGATTAAACAATTCAAAAAGACCAACTATGTGGAGAGAAATGAGGAACCTCGAGTGATGAAATACCAGGGAACACCAAAGAGGATGCTGAAGAGCGCGATGCCAGCTACCACATGCTTATGAAATTGAGTATAATTAAAGAAGATGACATATTTTATTTGATTAACTTTAACTACCTAATAAACGAATAAAAAGACAACAAAAAAAATCCAAAATTTGAACCGAAACTAAATAATTGAAATACTTTATTTCAAGTTGAGGTGTTCAATTGCAACAAAGCTTAGTTCGAGTGTTTAAGGGCTTGTTTGGAAAGCCACCCAGGTAATTGCAATTGAGTATAACTACACAGTTTGGCCTTTTTGTTTGACCAAGTAATTACTTGATTAGGTGGGAATTAGGTGTAATTACAGTCTCCAATTCTCGTAGGAGGGGGGGGGGGGGGGGGGGGTTGAGAATTGGGTGTAATTACAGGGTAACTTTTTAGTTTTATTATAATTTCTTTTCTTTATTAATTTATTTTAATTTCTATTATTTTAATTTCTTTTAATTTTTAAAATATATTTTTCTTTTTATATTATTTATCCTTCATTTACTTTCTTCTCATTTCCAACCTTTACTTCTTATGGTTCCATGTAATTTGATGAAAGATGAAGAAGATTAAGAAATGCAAGAAAACCAAGAAGCAAAAGATTGAAATTCAAGAGGAAGAAAGTCCAAGAAGCTCCCCAAAATGTACTCCTTAAAGCTTGCTTTGCAACTGTTATTTATGGGGTGTGGATTGAAAAGAACACTAGACTCTATCAGAACCAGAAATAAGGAGGCCCCGATACATGAAATGAAGACCAACATATGCATCCGGCTTAGGAACAATAAGAGACTTTTTGAGTTCGTGAGCTCTTTGTGAATAGCATACTAGAAGCATAGTTTTTTTTGTTTGATAGTATACATACAGGTGTAGGGCTAACTGGATAGTAGCTCTTGTTTTGTAAAGTTTTAGCTGGTGATTAATAAAATCTTTTAATTGTTAAAAAAAAAAGTCCAAGAAGCTCAAGTTTAAAGATTAGTTTCATCCAAGAATGAAAATTCTTGTTTCTTGTATACTTTTCTAAATAGGTTTCTTATTTCTTATTATAGTAGGGATTTAATTTTCCATCATTAGTAGGATCTTTATCCTAGTTCTAGTAGGATTTTAGTTTTCTTTATTCTTTTTCTAATAGAATAGGGATATTACTTTTCCTGTTTTTAGCTATTTACTTTTTAGAGTAGAACAGAGATTTGTAGTCATCAAAGAAGAGACCATTCTTTCTTTGATTCACGTATAAGACTAGATAAGTGTAGGAGATTCCAGAGGGCCTATATAAAGGGTTCTCATATTTTGTTAAAGAGATCCACGGGTTTTTGAGCTTAAACCCTAGTTTGCAATAGAGTTACTTTCTCATTTTGGTGTTCTTTATCCTTGTTTTTGGTTCCAAGCAAGGTGTTGATAGTTTTTATCTTGTTTTCAGTTGCATATGGTGTTTCTTATTACGTTTATTGATTTCAAGTGGTGACTTAGGAACTCTATAGGTTCTTGATCACTCAAGAACACGTTTGTCGATTTAAAATTCATTCTAGCTAGTTCATCTCTAGAACCTTAACTTTCGTTTCATGGGTCCACCCTAAAAATTTATTTGTTTTACACGATTCAATAGGTTTTTTCATAGTTCAAATCTTCATCTTTCACCTCGTCTTGGAATCACCTAATTCCGAGACTTATAGCCTGAGTTACATCCGTTTCTTGAAATCTAACCCATCAAATCGCTTCATAGACAAGATCCTGGTCGACTGGTTCTTTGTTAACTCGAAGAATCGCATCATAATTGCTCGTAATTTTTTATTGTTTTATTTTATTCATTTAGCCTAACTGTGTTATTATTTTAATTTTTGAAATTACACCTTTTAATATATGAAAGAATGAGTCATTAACAAATTTTGCATATAATGAATGACATTATTAGAGTAAAATTTCATTGTGAATGAGGCTATATACTTATATTTTTTCTTTTCTTTTGAATTATATTTACTTTAATTACGGTGAAAATTATTTATGTACTGTTGGAATTTGACATAAGAGTATTATATTAAACGTTTTTTTTTGGATTTTGAATTTAGGTTATATTATTTATTTTAGTTTGTTTGCTTTAGTACTATTAACTTGCATTTCACATTGCATGTTGTTTATTTTTCACATACAGTTGATAGATTTTTTTTTGTCAAACATTTGAATAATGTTATGACATTATGTTTATAATTTTTTTTTTTGTCAAACCTCCAATCCATGATGTTCTCACAAAAAAGGCCTGCTTTTAATTTTTATAATTATTAAGCTTAACAAATAATTAATCTGAAATATTTTTATCAATTATTATTTTTACAATATTAGATACAAATATATGAATATTAATTAATATATTTTCAAGAAACAAATGTGTTTTTAAATACCTAATTTAATATCATTTATAAAGGCACATGTTTTTTAAATATTAATTTTAATTATTGATTATTAAATTTTATTTTTAAATTAAGCTAACTACGTAATTACACTTGTGCAACCAAACAACACGCTTGTAATAACACTGTAATTACATTATGACAAACTAACAGGTTATTGTAATTACAATATTGTATAATTATTAGGCTGTGTAATTACCATAGGTGAATCCAAGATTTCAAGAGAATGGGTTCACCTTGTTTTTTTTTTAAAGACGCAAAAGTGCATTTAGTAGGGTTTAATCCCACAACCTTAAGGGATTAAACCCAACACTTAACCAATTCTCCACTCGGTCTAGTTTGATCATGTGTTCCTTCAGTTAATATTAAATATATTTTAAGAATTATATACATAATATATCGAGTTTAGTCAAATGACCATGTGTTCACGTGACCCATTTTTAATACATAGATTCGCTCCTGACAATTACTATCCTAGTAATTACACACCAATTTCAATAACCAAGTAGCTTTCTGAACATACCCTAAATGAAATATCTGGATAAATTTAAAGAGCTGACTATGTATTAAGCCCGTATCAATATATAATATTGCATGTCATAGAAACTGTTTCTTGTAGTGACTAAAAAGGTGACTTCATACATGGATTATTAGAAAGTTACCCTCACAACGTTGGAATGCGAAAATTAATATGGAAATTAACACGTGTGGCTGATATTGGATTAGACCTGTTCTAGATTAAAGCTGTTCACTTGGTTGATGTCGGAGACTGAGCCATAGATTATTTATACTCCTCCCGTCCCAAAAAAATTATCTTCGTTTAACTTGACATAAAGTTTAAAAAATAAATGAAGAATTTTGAAATATATGATCCAAAACAAGTTTTAGATATTTGTGTGACTGTAAATCATTTCATAAAATTAAATTATTTTTAAATATAGAAAGAGAACAATCTTTTTAAAACAGACTAAAAAGGAAAGAAGGACAATTATTTTAGACCAGATGGAGTATATATTAAGAGAAAGAGAATTTCTTAATAAAAATAGTACATAATTAGGACCAAAGTTAGGGAGTTCTGCCAAATCTGTGACTTCAACGATAGATTTAGTTACCCCTTTTTTGTTGGAAATACAGTTCCAAATTAATTATTTTTAATCTTACAATAATTATCTCTCCAATTAGTCTTTTAATCTTTTCGTTAACTAACGAAATTCGGCTTAGCTTTGGTTTTTGGGATGGTTATAACTTATAAGCTGAATGGAATTGGGCTGCTACTGTAATCTCAAATGCCACAATAATTATAGTGATATACGTATATATAAAATGCATGTACGGTCAAACCTCTCTATAAAGGTAGTGTTTGTCCGAAAACATCATGACTACTATAGTAAGGTATTGCTATATATGTATATTGTCATTTGATGTTTAAATCTCATTTAGCTGTTATAAATAAAAGTACGCAAAAAATTACTCTATTTTTTATACTTTTTATGTTGTAAATGAAAATAAAATATTTACTAATTTTAAAATCTCAGTTGATTTTCATATTTCCTTAATTAAAAACTAAAAAGACTAATAAATTACTAATAAATCAATAACTAATTATACCATACCAACAAGGAATTAAAATCTAAGGAACATATGCATTTAAAATTAATTGATAATTTAAATATTTCGACT
Organism: Lycium barbarum; assembly: GCF_019175385.1. Classification (NCBI taxonomy): domain Eukaryota; kingdom Viridiplantae; phylum Streptophyta; class Magnoliopsida; order Solanales; family Solanaceae; genus Lycium; species Lycium barbarum. Next base: position 7,678,667 of record NC_083337.1, on the reverse strand, counting down.
TTGAAGTAAGAATTTTACAATTGTAGGGTGTTTCATATATAAATCTCAATCTCTTAGCTGTTATAGAGAGATAATTCTACAAATAGTGTACCGCTATAATGAATGTCGTCGTTATTATAGGTAGAATGTTGTTATAAAAAAGTAACATATAACATAAAAAAAATCGGTTCCGAAGAAAATCAGGTTGTTACAGTAAAATGTTATTATAACGAATGTCAATTATAGAGAGGTTTGACTTTAGTGAAAAAGGTTAAAGTAAATACGTTTTTTTATTAAATACTTGAGCATGTTAAGTAAGGGGTAATGCTTTATTATATTTAATTAATAAAAAGATGGCGCCACTTACGGCGTGAATTATATTTTTTTTTAAAATGCTTTATATTTTTGAAAAATCAGTAGTAAATGCTTAGTGAAAATTGTAATGGATAAATGAGAAAAATATATAGTTGTAATACTTGCAATATTATTTGAAAATGCTGTAGATATTATTTTAATATTTTAAAGTAAAATAGCAACTTCTGGGGATAAATGGGTTGTAGCAAGACAGAATTAAATATCAATATTTATTATATTTAGACAAAATTCCAACCAGTTATAGCTCTAAGAAACAAAGAACGGTAGCACGTTCAAGTAGCGAAGCTGAATATAGACCTGTCTCTTCAGTTTCGGCGAAAGTTCAATGGGCCGTGTTTCTCCTTGGTGAAGTTGGGCATTCAATTTCCACGCCAACAATCTACTGTGAGAATAGTGTTTTAAAAGGCGAGGGTATAAGGCGGAGCGTTTTACATCTGTCTCAGTGAAGCGTAAGTCCGAGGCACGGGGTGTAAGCCCCATGGAATTTTAATTTTTAATATTTTATAAAATGATATAATTATAATAAATACTTTTAAATAGGTGAAATGACATAAGAAATTGAAGAAAAAACTATAAATAAGTGATATATATATATATATATGCTCCACCCCCACAAAAAAACTAATTAGAACAATCTATTGTACGCCACTTACAAGTACAAGTAACTGCTCGTTACTTTTTTGAGATAGTAGAAGACAAGATAAATAATTGAAAAAGAATATATATTAGGCATTCTAGCAATAAAAAAAGGTCTTGACTTTTAAATTTAATGTTTCAGTTTCTTTTTAAAACATTTGAGTAATTACACGTTGACTTTTGAGAATTTGGGCATTATATTAACGACTTATTTAACAAATTTCGTTTTACTTTGAAGAAGTTTTCTGGGCTTACACCCAACACGCCCCAACAAAAAAAACTCGCTCTAAATGCCCGGGCATACACCCCGAATTGCTGGGCGTACGCCTTTGGAGACTTTCGTCCCGACCCATCACCCCGGGGACATTTTTGATACGCCCCGCCCCAGGACTCGCCCCGAAAACGTCTTTTAAAACACTGTGTGAGAATATATCCACCATGTATACATGTCAAAATCTAGTAACTCCAAAATGAAACATCTGGAAATTATTTCACATGTTTCGTCCAAAGACCAGCTTGTTGATTTGCTTACAAAGTCGTTATCCAAAGAACTATTATCTCATCCCCTGTATCTATTGATATCATGAATAAATAAATGAAATACAAGGTTTTCAATTCTAAAATTTATTCTCTTATCGAAGCTCTTAACACAAATTAAGAAAGAGAACATACATTAGGAGCATAAAATGCAAAAATCTCATTTCAGTATAGAAAGAATGCCACACAATTGAATAACTAAGTGGCATCACTTGCACAAAATAAAAATCCAACTCTATTGTTTGGTGAAAATATAATTGTAGCGAGGCTTGCTATAGAAAGCTGAGCCCGTGGGTGAATATAGCAGCAAAAGCATTCATTCGAGTTTTAGACAAAGACAAGCCAACCTCTAAATCTCCATCAAAGTCCTTTGATTTACTAAGAGACATCGATATTCCACTACCAGTGTCAATAGAAACGAACTCTAACTTCGCAGGCCTTCCCCAGCCAAAATCAGTAGCATATAAGTCAAGCTTTGGTGATCCAGCAACTGAAAGCGACTGATTCATGTCTAAGGTGCTATATGACTTAAACCAGTTACCATTCAGGATCCACTCCTCATCCTTCATATTTTCCCGAATGGCTTCTCTAATTAATTCCACAGACATTGTAAAGCCTTCCTTCCCAACTAAGTCAGCATGTCTAATTCTTGCAACGTACCCTACTAGGCAATTCCCGAAATAAGATTGAGGAAGTGGTGGATTGAATTGCACTCTACAATCAGCTACACATCCAAAGAATTCCATTACGTTTTCGTCTGTCTCTTCTCTGGTCGCGTCCTCTGATTTTACCAAGCAAGTCCATACATAAGCACATATTACAGTGAAAGATGTTACATGAGTTAGACTCGGTCGTCTTGACAATATCAAATTCTTTAGTTTCCCAATATCATCTCGTGTTATAGTAAATGTACCTCTAACCTTGTCAGGAGGACTCACAATGTCGCACATCTCCAGCTTATGTTTCTTCATTTCGCCCCATGTCAACTTCCCGAGTTCATAAGGGTCTTTGATTACTGACCTATCATAAAATGGAATGAACTCATTTGCTAAGAATTGTTCATGTCCACCGAATTTGTTGAGCCGAGCCCACGCCCTTACGAACCCTACTATGGTAGCTCCATCACCGGCAACATGATTGTTAGTGAAACCAATAGATATGCCAACATTTGGAAAAAGTGTCACTTGAATGGCTAAGAGTGGGGCTAATTGGACCCCCGGGGCATCCTTAGGTTCCGCCAACTGAGGAAGAAAGTGATAAAAATCCTTAGCAGTACGGGGATAGTCACCAATAAGATATTTGAAATCCATATTAATCTCAAAAAAGGTAACAGATACAGAATCTCCCCTTACGTAACGCAACTCAGGAGATTCGCTAAAATTTAGTGGACATGCAACATTGCCAGCTAAGGGTGTATAGTGTTTGAGAGTGAGGGAGAGTGAATCTTTAAGAGAAGGAATAATGTTTTGGACGAAATCAGGTTTGAAAATAGGGAGCTTGTAGAATAGTAACCGCCTCATACGATGGAAAGCTAACCACATATGATCGAAATAAGTAAGAGGGAGTGTCAACTCTGCCGCGCTGCCTGGAGGTGGCGCAACTTGGCATTGCTCAATTACGGATGCCATATTAATTATAACGTTTGGCTAAGAAATACACAATATATAGAATTGAGGATTGGCTTATTAATATACATAGAATTACACGCCATGAAACTGTTGCTTCTGCTGACTCAAGAGATGACTTCATGGTCTCTGACTGTAAAGTGTACAAAGGCAGATTCATAATTTAAAGTTTATGAATTTCTACATTGAGCTCAAATTAATATAATAAAAATAATAATAACTATTCACAATCAAATATTTATAATTATTTAATTAATTTTTTAATATATATATATAGAGTGTAAATAAAAATTATTGAGTTCACACGTAAGTAAGCGGGCTTCTAAATCTGCACCGGAAAATGTACCTTACCGACAACACGGCAATGCATTATATGGCTGTAATGGACGTGTTAATCTTGTCAGAATTGTTTGAATTGTGTCTTGATGCATATGGATAGGCACATGTGGCTGATTATGGATTGTGCCCACCAGAGGCCAGAGCCACATATGCTACACTAGTTTCATTGTATTTGTCAACCACCGACTGTTGTAAGTCTTTTCCAAATGAGTTTGGTGGATCTCTCCTAGAAAAATTTAGACCAGCACAATATGTAAATCACAGTATTAATTGTTTGGTAAAGCTTTTAAAAAGTTCAAAAGTATTTCTTCTATTTTTAAAATGCTTATTTTAAGAAGTTGAGATATTTTGGCTAAGTTTTTAGGAAAATTGCTTTTGAATAATAACAAAAGTTATTTTTTAAAAGCTAAAAAGGTACGTAATTTTTTCTCATAAATACTTTTGGAATCTTGACCAAGACAAATCATTGCTTTTATATTAGCAAAAAAAAAAAATCAAATTAATTAATCAAACACAAACTTTTACTCTCCAAATTTTGAAATCTCAATCAAACCGGCTATAACTATCAAAGCAAAGCTATTCATTGCAAAAGACCGAAATACCCTCTATTACTTAATTATTATTTATTACTTAATATGTATTTTCACTTCTATCTATCACATATTGTGATTTGATATGAAGAATATGACACAATTTTACGAATTACGTACGTAGCTGATAAACCTCAACGCTCAGTGTGATTTTTGTGCTTTCTTTGATGGTTTGTGTTTACGGCAAACTAGTGATATAAGGACGTGTCTTTTGCATAAACATTTATTCCGAGGCGGATTCAGAATTTGAAGCTTGTGATTTCCCAGCTAGCAGTGTCTGGCGAATTCAGAATTTGAAGCTTGTGATTTCCCAGCTAGCAGTGTCTGTTGTTACTGGGTTCTCAGCTCAAATTTCTTATATATTTGAAGGGTTTCACATTATAAATACAAGGTTCGGATAAAAGTTGTGAGTTCCCGTAAACCCACACCCAATTATGTGGATCCCCCCTGCATTTCTTACTTAATTTTAATTAATTAATATGTATATTTGCTTCAATTTATCACTTAATGTACGTGATAAATTCATGTGATTTGATGCAAATACTGAACATTAGTTCTATTTTAGTAGTCTAATCTGCATAACTTAGACCAAGAAAAAAAGTTCTTTGGTTACACCTAGGGGTGGCAAACGGGAGGGTCGAGTCGGATATCGATCGGGTAGAAAACGGGTTAATCAAAAGCGGATCAATTATTCCACCGCTCATATTTAACACGGATAAAAAATGGGTTACCCGACGGATAATATGGATATTCATATTATCCAAAGCTACTTCAAAGATGTTAGCTTCGTCTAGCTAATATGGAGAAGATTAATTTACCTGCTTATCCACAAATCCAATTCCTGGTACATAGTTGCAACTCGTGGGAAGAATAGAACTTCAAAACTTTCCAATGACACCACTTCCAAGAAAACCTTTTTTGGAAAATACCCACCCAAGCCCCGCCATTCTCACCCCACCACCACCACCCACCCCAAGCGTGCACCCACCCCACCCCACCCCACCTACTCCCCAACAAAATCTCACCCCCACCCTCGAACGCAATTCATCTTCACCTACCCAACCCTCACCAAACTATCCCAAATTTTCTATTTCATATATTTTATTGTACTTTTATAAAAAATTATAAAATAAAAAAAAGAATTCTTGCCCCCCCACCCTCGCCCCATCCCCCCCCCCCCTCCCTCACACACACCACAATCCACCACCCATCCACACCAAATTTAACCACGCAAATTCCTAATTTTTATAAATTTTTTATAAAAGCAAAATACAATATATGAAGTAAAAAATTCGGGAGGGGGTGTTACGACCCAAACTGGAGGGCCGCGACTGACACCCAAGACCCTATTCGGCTGAGTGCCATACTATCATTCTATTCATGAGTCACAACTTTTTGCAAACCTTTAAATTATGAAATGACGCTTCCGTCAGGTAAAACATGAAAAACTTTTTAATAAAACTCTTTCATCAAATCAGGGACTTCTCTCTTATTGTTAATTCAAAGAAAACCTTTAGTCACAATAAAATCTTTAAAACAATGCATATGAACACATAGACCTACATGGCCGCTTTACATAACTGTCGGCATCTCGACGCATTATCCACAGGACACTGTCTGCAAAAGTCTCTAATAGGTAACAAGATACCATTATATAAGTTGGGACAGGGCCCCAGCATACCCGTAATGCATCTGACACAAGGACATACATAAGTACTCTGACTCGACAACACTCCGAACAGAAATGGAGCTCACCAATCCAGCTGATAGCCTGGGAACATCCTATAACAAATGTCCTCTACTCATCTGTATACACCTGCGTGGCATGAAACACAGCGCCCCCAGGCAAAGGGACATCAGTACGAATAATGTACTGAGTATGTAAGGCAGAACTAAAATAATACATCTCAACTCGAATGATAAAAGAGTAACAGACTCAATCTGTACCTGTAACTAACACTGAGAATTTTGTATGTGCATATGAAATTTCAAAACATCATGTGTATATATATAATGCATACCTTCGCCCTTCTTGCAACCCCTTCGGGCATAATAGCATAATGCCCCCGTCGGGCAGCCCCTTCGGGCATCATAATCATCGTGGACCAACTGATCAGGTGGTTTGCGTATATAGCGCCATAGCCCTTCCCCTTCCCCATAAAATCACGTTGTACATATACATAAGTGTGCAATGCATGATAATCTTTGTAAAACATCAAAGGACTCCCTTCGGAGCAACTTTTAGTTCAAAATGGGATCTTCTTCCCCGTTTCATTTGTCTCCTTCGAGACTTAAAAATCAAATATGAAATGCATATGAATAAAGAAGCCTTATGAAAGTCCCCTTAGGGATTTAGACATCATTATGAAAACATACAACTTATGGATGCCCCTTCGGGACTTAAGAAGTCAAGGAACTCAGGATATGAACAACACCAATATAAACATAGGGACATGAGCTCCTACATCTAGGAGTGAATTCATTATGAGTATTGTCACGTTCTTACTTATCATAGATCATGCCAAAATGAAAGAAGGAATAGCCTTAACATACCTCAATCTCCTCAAGCTACAATACCTCCCAACGCAGCACACAATGGAGTTTAATCTACATAAGCACAACAAGGCATATGGTTAATACCATTTGGAGACTTAGTCGAATATCTTCACGCTAGCAACTCGTTTATATAAATTTGGGCAGCATCTCCCTTATAACCTTAACTTCCTCCAATTTCATATATTGGCAACAACAAGTAGAACAACCAAATACTATATCTGTACCAACATTATCGTCAAGCAATCAAGGAGTGACGAGCTCCCGAGGATATATACAATGGTGTACTCCACACCTGACCTCCTTTTAACTACAATCAAGCTCTAAACGAGCTACCAAACCCCCCACCGATCTCCATACAATAAGAAAACAACCCATAACCTACTTATATACAATTACTACAATTTCAACTCACGGCTTCCGATCACCGTCCCGTGAGTTTTTACTGAAAATATACCTTGAACGCTCATACAAGCTCGTGGAAGATTACATACGTCAAATCGTATCTTTGGTGTTTCCTAGCCAACGGTAGTCCGGTTGATTCCACACAACTCCGAGAAATCTCGTTTCTTGCAGGGCTTAAAAGGATCAATGCCATGTTTGGCGTGTATTGATACTGAAATATGTATCGTAGTGACTTGCTGGTCATGGTTATTGCTTACGAGAATTATTTTCCCATCCCTTATAAAAATGGAACGGTACATAAAATGAAAACAAGATTCTGTATAAGTTGGCTAAGAAATTGTGATAGCACCTGAATGTTTAAAAATTAAACACGTAGACACTAACATATTTTTCAAAATGTCAAAGTAATCCATAAAGCACTAGATGGAAAAAAGCAGTAAGAGGAAAATTAATTCCTATCCTAGCTTACTGATTTAATGGGTAAAAATATTTATTTAATGAAAAGATAAGACTTGCACACTAAGAGATATGTAGATAATTATTATTCATGGTAACAAATATATGTTTTATCAAAATTAGAATTTTCCAACCTAATATGAAGAGGACAAATTTTTGTACTATTAATCCTCAAATCGGTAAAAGATAACTTTCTTTTCTTCTGAGAAAATAATTTCTATCTTAATAATAAAGAAAATCCCATTTATAAACTTCCTCCTATCAAATCCATAATTTAAAACATATCCAAGAGGTAGTAATAGTAGTAACTATTAAAAGAATTATATTTATCATACTATTACAAGAAAATATTTGACTTAAAAGAAAATACCATATCAAGGCAATATATATATATATATATATATATATATATATATATATATATATATATATATATATATATATATATATATATCAGTTTCAAAATTCGTCAAACTTATAGGGTCTTATATCTATAACCTCATGTATGGCCCTAATCCCTTCCAACTCGTTGGTTTTAATATGACGCATCCTAACTTTAAGGTACGAGGTGTTACAGGGGGTAGGGATGCGGGGGTGGGGTGGTGTAGAAAACCAAAATAAATACTTTTTAAAGAAATTTAACTTTTTAGAGGGGATTTTTTTTGGGGGGGGGGGGGGGGGTTGTAGAAAACCAAAAAAAGAAGAAAAATTTAAAACTTTAAATTTTTTTGGAGGAGCTGGGTGGGGTGATTGGTAAAATGCCAAATGTAGGACTTATTTTTCCTAATTTCATTAGAAAAGTCATTTTTCTAATTTTTTAGGAATTTATTTACCAAAAAAAAAAATATTTTGCAAATTTTTTTGCCAACGGAACATGAGAAAATTAGCATACTGAACACATCTTATATATTGTGAGTTTTATCCATTTTACCATTAAATTACCTATATTTTAAATGGATAATATGGGTTGACTCATATTGGATCCATTTTAAATGGGTTGGGTATCCAATTCATTTTAAATGGGCTGGATCGGGCGAATAACCATATTTTTTACCCATTTTGCCACCCCTTACACCGTTTCCTCTAAATTTTGATTGTCAGCAAGAATAGAAATAAAGTCCTGGGGCGACTTTTGAAAGATTTTGTAGTTTGAAAAAAAGAAAAAAGAAAAAAAAAAACAAAGTCGAAAGGCCAAAGTTGGAAGAACTGGCGGTCGTACGCTAAGCTCTCCCTTCTCTAGCCTATCATGGCGATTTAGTTTCGAAATTCAGATATTTTTCACGCAGAATTTCAATTTAAAATTCTCATACATTTTCAAATTCCCAAATTGAAACGATAATTCCAAACAGACACTGCCTTTAACGAACAGGCATGTCTGAACCTGTTGATAACCAAATGCATGGCTATAAACTTCGACGCTTCGCCTCAGCTTTTTGACCACCGAAAATTAGCAAACATTTTACCCTCTGTCTTCTGCATTCTACATCATTTTTTAAAAGCAAAAAACGTAAGTGTCTAGTGTGATTTGCTTCGCCATTTGAGTTCACTGAATTTTTACAATTTGCATTGAAGCTATTTTCAGAATAGTTTTAATTTCCGTTCTATCCTAGGAGAAATTAATCTATGTACCTTAGCATCTGTAAGGGGGTTAATATTTTTAAGGACACACAAGAAAATTGTGGGTTCGAAAAAAATTCTCTATTTCTTCTACATTTTTTTTTGGAAAAAGGACAAATATACCCCTCGTTATACTTTGGGTCTAAATATACCCCTGCCGTTATACTATTAGTTCAAATATACCCTTCCTCCATTAAGTTTGTCCAAGATGGACATCCTATCTGTTATATCCCGTATTTTCGCGCATTTGGAAAATTGGAAATAATTTTGACTTGTAAGAAATAAGGTCATAATTGATTTTATTTAACACATGAGTTGTTTATGAAAGACTATTGATGAGGGAGTATTAAGGAAGGCTAGGGGCAAAATTAGAATTTTGAAAATTAGTTTCGGGAATTACAAAATAGGGCCCATAATTAATTGGGCTAGAAAGAGCAAAAAAACAAAAAAAAAAAAAAAAAAAAAAACAAGGCCCAAATTGTTGGGGGTGGCCGGCCATAGTATGATGGCCCAAGCCCATGGGGGGGTCTAATTTGTATTATTAAAAAGATGACTAAGTCATCTTCAACTTGTGGAAAAATCAAGAAACTTGTAGAACATAAAGACCACCCCAACTTTCGGCCATGACCATGGAATTTTAGCCCTTTGAAATCTTCCTCCAAAAATTATTTTCTTGTGGTATTTCCACTAATTCAAGGACCCTCTACAACGTGGTGTAGTTATTTCAGAAGATAGAGCTCTTGGTTTATCCATTTATCAAGTGGGTTTAGTGAAGAAGTTTGGAAGAAAAAGGTAAGATTTTGCTCCTTTTACTTTGGAATATATATATATATATATGTGTGTGTGTGTGTGTGTGTGTGTGTGTGTGTGTGTGTGTGTGTGTGTGTGTGTGTGTGTTGTAGCATGTAGAAATAAGTAGAAATTATGGAAATATGAAATTTTGCAAAGTGGGTGTATATGGGTGTAGGTGGCCGTGTGTATATGTTGCTATATAGGCAAAATGAGTTGAATTTTATATAGTATTCTAGTTGTGGTTATTGTGGACTTGATATCAAAAATGAAAGTTGAATAAATTTGGTTGAGGTTGGAAATGTTGGGTTTGGCTGTGTGGTATGGAAATGGGAATGTGACTGAATTAATCTTGTTTAATATGTTAATTGTGTTGTTGTGATCTTTATAATGTAAATGAAGGTTAAATGGGTTAAGTTGGCATTGAAATTGATTGTAGAAGGTTATGTCATTTTAGTATGATTTTATGATAATATGAAAATGAAGTGTTAAGGTGTAAATCATGATTATTGTTAATGAAATGAGGTGACAAAAATGTGTTAGGAATGTTTATGTTGAAAGTTTGAAGTTTGGAAGGAATTATGGTTTTATGGAAATTTTGGTATATTTTGTAAATATTGTGTTAAATGAGAGGAAATGCTCCCGAATGGAATTGGAGTGATCTTGATTGTTAATGTATATGGAAATGTTGGCATTGATTTGAAAATGTAAGTTAGATTGGAAGTTGTTGCATTATCGGAAAAGAAGACTATTTATGTTAGAATGCGTTTCTAGTCGATTATTGATGTTGTTGGTATTGTTGTTGGTTTGGTTGTTGATGTTTGGGGCCGAGTTAAATCTCGGGGATGCTATATGTATAGGGGAGATGCTGCCCAAATTTCTGTAGACAAGTATGAATTAAGAATGAATTCTTAAAGGCTTGAAATTGATATTTGGTAACTGTGACCAATTGTAGATTTTGAAGAAAACGGGAATTGAATTTGGGCTAGCGTAAAGGACGAAAAAGGTATGTAAAGCTATCATTTTCCTTCTCTTGGCATGTCCTAGGTGTACTAGGAGTGGATTTGGATCTCAGGGAGTATTCGGTTCATAGAAACCCGCGTTTAAAAATGTCCCTTTTTCATTCAATAGAATTGAATCCTATATGTACGTTTTGTTGAAAGAATTGTGTAAGCTTTCACAAATTTCCTAGAAAGTTAGGGAATTTCCCTAGGACCTCCATGGGTGACTCTATAGGCTTAATATACGTACTTTGAGCCCATCGCTTCAGTTGACCCGAGGTGGGCCCACTATGCCCGATTTGTCCCCTATTGTATTATTGTTTTATCTTCGAGTAATATTAAAGGAATGTTTTAACCATTCCTCTAACTACTAAATAATAATTGTTTTAATAGTTCCCGTGAGTCTTGTAAACTATTTTGGAATATGGAAGCGACCTCAGAAAGATTATTTCTCTGTAACTTATTATGACATCCGAAATACACTTACTACGATTCTGTCCGATTTCATTGTTTCGATTTTTCATTCGATATGTCTTATTGAGTCTCTCGAAATATATGGTATTTTATGTTGCATTTAGTTTCTCACTACTCCACTCGTGGATGCCTCAATGTTTCCCTCACTGAGCCCGGGTCAGGATATGTTGTCAAGCGTATTCCACTGCATTGTTCGCCGTGCCTCGATGTGAGGGGGAAGGTTTACTTGTACATGGGTTGTGGAGTATGCTGTGTCATGTACACATATTCTGATATGACATGATATGATATGACCATCTGATATGATATGTTATGTTACTGGGTTATTCCCTAATCTGGAGCATGATGTGTTGTGGCGCCAGTGTCGGGGTGGCGACCACGTTTTGTTCACCGAGTCCCTTAACGGGGGCCGGATATGATATGACGTATGTTTCTGTATACGTTCTTTATGTTTTGGAAATATGCATTTGATAATCCGGATATTACACTCATTTTCTGTACGTTTTGTTCCGGTTATGATTTTGTTTCTGTGCTTCAGGTTTTACATATTCAGTACATATTTCGTACTGACCCCCTTTCTTCGGGGGCTGCGTTTTCATGCCGCGTAGGTACTGACGACCGATTTGCTGATCCGCCTGTTTAGGATCCTACTCTGCTGTCTTGGAGTGCTCTTTTGTCCGGAGCCTACGTTTTGGTACAGTCTTATGCCATTGTACATATGTATGCTATTCAGGGGTATGACGGAGCCCTGTCCCGTCTTATGATTCTGTTGTGATCTGTAGAGGTCTGTAGACATACATGTGGGTTCTGTATATGTTTTGGGTTGATATGATCTGTGATGGCCTTATCGGCTTCCACATGCTATATCTGTTCATTCGTGATAGTTAGTGACGCCATTTGACTTCTATATTTATATATTCTGCTAATATGTCGGTTTGGGTTAAGGGGTATGTCCGGGTGTCCAGCACGGACACTAGTCGCGGCCTACGGGGTTGGGTCGTGACAAAAGTGGTATCAGAGCGGTTCGTCCTCGGAGTGTCTACAGACCGTGTCTAGTAGAGTCTTGTTTATCGGTGTGTTGTGCACCACACCTATAAACAGGAGGCTACAGGGCATTTAGGATACTACCCTTCTTTCTTATCTTAGATCGTGCGATAGAGCGATATTATCAGGATGACTCCTCCCTAACGAATTGTTTTGTTTTCAGCCATGCCTCTAAAGAAAGCGACAACTGCCCAGAAGGGCAAGTCAGCAGCGGCCGGAGAGACTAGCCGGGCTCGGAAAGTCACTCGGACCCTTGCTCAGATTATACACGATACTGCGCCCCGGCCAACAGACTCTACTACGTCATCATCATCAGAGGAGTCTGGAGCAGCAGCCGCTGCCATTATGGATCAGGGGGCGGCTTCACCAGTAGCTCCAGAGGCTCCAGCGCCTGAGCCTTCAGCTCCACAGCCAGGGGCTGAGGATCGGGCTATGAGAGATGCGGTCCAGTTGTTGACCAGACTGGTAGCAGGGCAGGTTCATAGGCATGGACTTGGGGATGATCGTGCAGACAGAAGTAATAGTTCGAGAGCTCGTTAGTTCCTGACCTGTAATCCTCCAGAGTTCTTCGGGACAAAGCCCGAGGAGGATCCCCAGGAGTTTGTCAGAGAGATGCGGCGTACGTTACACTTGATTAAGGCTTCTGCGACCGAGTCAGTTGAGTTGGCTTCATACCGGTTTCATGATGTAGCAGCTAATTGGTACGAGTCCTGGGAGTTATCCAGAGGCGACAGCGCTCCCCCAGCAGTCTGGGATGAGTTTACTGAGGCTTTTCTTGGCCACTTTCTGCCTCCGGAGTTACGGCGGGCTAGGGCCGACAAATTTTTATTGCTGAGACAGAGAGGCCGCAGCGTCCGAGATTATAGTTTGGAGTTTGACTCATTGGCCCGATATGCACCTGCTATGGTAGCTACTATGACTGACAGGATGCACCAGTATATTATGGGGCTGGACCGTTATTTGGTCGACAGTTCTCTAGTGATGGCCGCTCAGCCCGGGATGGATATTGGCCGTATACAGGCGCACGCCCAGGGTATGGAGGACAGGCACAGGGGGCATCAGCCCGACAGGAGCCAAGATCGGAGACAGCCTAAGAGGGCCAGATCAGCTGGGTATTCTGGGGATTTTCGGAGTAGGCGGTCTCAGCAGCAGCAGCAGTAGTCTAGCAGACATTCTTCCCAGCCGGCACAGAGCACACCTCCACAGTTCTCAGGCAGGAGATTTGATAGCCCAGGGTATTCAGGAGCAGGCCAGAGCTCCAGGGCTTCAGATTCTCGGGTAGACAAGAGTTCCGGCCAGATGAGGCCATCTAGGCCTCAGTGTTCTTATTGTTGGAGATACCACCATGGAGAGTGCTACCGGGCTACAGGCGCTTGTTTTTCTTGTGGCCGCCAGGGCCATTCTGTGAGAGATTGCCCGTATAAGGGTAATCTAGGTGGTGCAGCGCAGCCTACCAGATCAGTTGCTAGGTCATCATCTTCTTCGGTGGCTATGCGCCCTACGGGGCCGGGTACATCAGCACCAGCAGGTCGCGGCAGAGGCCATGGTGGAGTTTCCAGTACTAGCGGTCCTTCGAACCGCATCTATGCTTTGGCCAGCCGCCAGGATCAGGAGGTATCGCCAAATGTTGTTACAGGTACATTATTGGTTTTCTCTCGGTCTATATATGCCTTGATTGATCCGGGTTCTACTTTGTCATATATTTCCCCTCTCGTCGCTAGTAAAATTGGTATAACGCCCGAACCTATAGAGCCATTTGAAGTAGCCACGCCGATTGGGGACTTTATTATAGCGAGATAGGTATATAAAAATTGTTCTGTAAATCTATGTGGCCGAGATACTAAGGAAGATCTGGTGGAGTTAGGTATGATTGAATTCGATGTTATTATGGGTATGGACTGACTAGCTTCCTGTTATGCTAATGTTGATTGCCAGAAAAAGGTTGTTCGTTTCCAGTTTCCCGGGGAGCCAGTTATAGAGTGGGCAGGTAATACAGCATCGCCGAAAGGTAAGTTTATTTCATACCTTAAGGCGAGGAAGATGATCAGAAAAGGCTATATTTATCATATGGTTCGTGTACAAGACTTGAAAGCAGAAGCATCGACTATTCAGTCAGTCCCTGTGGTTAATGAATTTCCAGATGTATTCCCGGATGAGCTTCCAGGTCTTCCTCCGGAGCGAGAGATAGATTTTACTATTGATTTGCTGCCAGATACTCAGCCTATATCTATTCCCCCGTACAGAATGGCACCTGCAGAATTAAAAGAATTGAAAGAACAGCTGAAGGATTTATTAGAAAAAGGCTTCATTAGACCCAGCACCTCGCCTTGGGGATTCCTGGTATTATTTGTACGGAAGAAAGACGGGTCGCTGCGTATGTGTACTGATTATCGGCAGCTAAATAAGGTAACCATAAAGAATAAATACCCCCTCCCCAGAATTGATGATTTGTTTGATTAGTTGCAGGGCGCTAAGTGTTTTTCGAAGATAGATCTGCGGTCAGGCTACCACCAGGTACGGGTAAGAGAGGCTGATATCCCTAAGACAGCATTCCGGACCCGATACGGGCATTATGAGTTCAGAGTGATGTCTTTTGGGCTGACTAATGCTCCAGCGGTATTCATGGATCTGATGAATCGGGTATTCAGGCCGTTCTTGGATATGTTCGTGATTGTATTTATTGACGACATTCTGGTTTATTCACGGTCCGAGGAGGAACACGCAGATCATCTGAGGGCGGTACTTGGGGTCCTTCGGCATCAGAAATTATATGCAAAATTCTCTAAATGTGAATTCTGGCTAGCTTCAGTGGCATTCTTGGGGCATATTATTGCAGCTGATGGTGTCCGAATGGACACACAGAAGATCGAGGCCGTAAAGAATTGGCCTAGACCCACGACGCCCACGGAGGTACGTAGTTTTCTGGGATTAGCAGGCTATTACAGAAGATTTGTGGAAAAGTTTGCTTCGATTTCAGCGCCTTCAACAAGGCTAACTCAGAAAGGAGCTAAGTTCCAGTGGACTGATGGTTGTGAATGAAGTTTCCAGTTGCTGAAAGAGAGGTTGACTACAGCTCCAGTTCTGACTCTTCCAGAGGGACCAGAAGGGTATGTTATTTATTGTGATGCTTCTGGTGTGGGGTTAGGCTGTGTATTAATGCAGCACAGCAGAGTTATAGCCTACGCTTCCCGGCAGCTCAAAAAGCATGAAAGAAACTATCCTACTCATGACCTGGAGCTTGCAGCAGTGATCCATGCTCTGAAGATATGGAGACACTATTTATATGGCGTCCATGTTGATATTTATACAGATCACAAGAGCCTCCAGTATACCTTTAAGCAGAAGGAGCTAAATTTGCGGCAGAGAAGATGGTTGGAGCTGTTGAAAGATTATGATATTGATATTCTGTATCACCCGGGCAAAGCTAATGTTGTTGCAGATGCACTCAGCCGCAAGTCTATGGGTAGCTTGGCAGATTTGCAACCAGATAGGAAAGAGATAGTACATGACATTCACCAGCTGGCTAATCTTGGGGTTCGTATAGCCGATTCTGGAGGTATGCAGATTTCTGTCCGAGGGGTTTCTAAATCATCTATTAGGGAAGATATTAAGCGGCACCAATATGAAGATCCTATTTTAGCACAGTACAGGGACACCGCCCGTGAGAAGGAGAAGACTCCGTTCGAGTTTACAGCGGACGGAACATTATTGTACAGAGGCAGGTTGTGTGTAACTGATATTGCAGGGCTACGGCAGCAGGTTATGAGCGAGGCACACTATGCTCGTTATTCTGTTCATCCTGGAACGACGAAGATGTACCATGACCTCAGATTCCTATACTGGTGGGATGGCATGAAACGGGACATCGCAGAGTTCGTTGCCTAGTGCCCGAATTGCCAGCAGGTTAAGATTGAACATCAGAAGCCGGGTGGACTGTTGCAAGAAATGGAAATTCCGACATGGAAGTGGGAGATAATTAATATGGACTTCATTACAGGTTTGCCTCGCACTCCACGGAAGTATGACTCCATATGGGTTATTGTTGATAGGCTGACAAAATCAGCCCATTTTCTCCCCGTCAGAACTACTTATTCAGCTGAGGATTATGCCAGGTTATATATTAAAGAAATAGTGAGACTTCACGGAGTTCCTATATCTATTATTACTGACAGAGGTGCCCAGTTTACAGCAAATTTCTGGAGATCTTTTCAGGAAGGATTAGGGACTCAGGTGAGTCTGAGCACAACATTCCATCTTCAGAGCGACGGGCAGGCCGAGCGCACTATACAGACGCTAGAAGATATGTTGCGGGCCAGTGTTATTGATTTCAGAGGTAGCTGGGATAATCATCTGCCGCTGATTGAATTTGCTTATAATAACAACTACCATTCCAGCATCCAGATGGCACCTTATGAAACTTTTATGGCAGAAAATGCAGGTCACCGATCGGCTGGTTTGATGTTGGCGAAACTGAATTAATAGGCCCAGATATGATCCAACAGGTAGCTGATAAGGTGAAACTTATTCGAAAGCGGTTATTAGCAGCCCAGAGTCGACATAAATCATATGCTGATAAACGACGTCGACCTTTGAAGTTCCAGATTGGTGATTGGGTATTCCTGAAGGTATCACCTATGAAGGACGTGATGCGATTCAGTAGAAAGAGGAAGCTCAGTCCACGATTCGCCTATGAGCTAGATCTACCATCTGATCTGGAAGCGGTACATCAGGTATTTCATGTATCCATGCTTCGTAAATGTGTTGGTGATCCTTCCAGAATATTTCCAGCAGATGATATTCAGGTGACGGAGGAACCATCTTACGAAGAGCAGCCGGTAGCCATTCTGGACCGCTAGGTAAGGAGATTACGGAATAAAGATGTAGCTTCCGTTAAGGTGCTGTGGCGGAATAATAACAGGGAGGAGATGACCTGGGAAGCTGAAGAGGAAATGAAGAAGAAATATCCTCACTTGTTTCCTACGCCCACAGGTAATCTAAATTCCTTACTTGGTTATATTCAATAATAAATGTGTATCAATTTTGCTGACCATAAAAGAAAATCCCCCGAAGTGCTTACAGACCCTATAAGGCTAATCTAACATTCGAGGACGAATGTTCTTAAGGGGGGGAGGATGTTATATCTCGTATTTTCGCGCATTTGGAAAATTGAAAATAATTTTGACTTGTAAGAAATAAGGTCATAATTGATTTTATTTAACACATGATTTGTTTATGAAAGAATATTGATGAGGGAGTATTAAGGAAGGCTAGGGGCAAAATTGGAATTTTGGAAATTAGTTTCGGGAGTTACAAAATAGGGCCCATAATTAATTAGGCTAGAAAGAGCAAAAAAAAAAAAAACAAGGCCCAAATTGTTGGGGGTGGCTGGCCATTGTATGATGGCCCAAGCCCATAGGGGGGGGGGGTCTAATTTGTATTATTAAAAAGATGACTAAGTCATCTTCAACTTGTGGAAAAATCAAGAAACTTGTAGAACATAAAGACCACCCCAACTTTCGGCCATGACCATGGAATTTTAGCCCTTTGAAATCTTCCTCCAAAAATTATTTTCTTGTGGTATTTCCACTAATTCAAGGACCCTCTACAACGGGGTGTAGTTATTTCGGAAGATAGAGCTCTTGGTTCATCCATTTAACAAGTGGGTTTAGTGAAGAAGTTTGGAAGAAAAAGGTAAGATTTTGCTCCTTTTACTTTGGAATATATATATATATATATATATATATATATATATATATATATATATATATATATATATATATATATATATATATATGTGTGTGTGTGTGTGTGTGTGTGTGTGTGTGTGTGTGTTGTAGCATGTAGAAATAAGTAGAAATTATGGAAATATGAAAGTTTGCAAAGTGGGTGTATATGGGTGTAGGTGGCCGTGTGTATATGTTGCTATATAGGCAAAATGAGTTGAATTTTATATAGTATTCTAGTTGTGGTTATTGTGGACTTGATATCAAAAATGAAAGTTGAATGAATTTGGTTGAGGTTGGAAATGTTGGGTTTGGCCGTGTGGTATGGAAATGGGAATGGGATTGAATTAATCTTGTTTAATATGCTAATTGTGTTGTTGTGATCTTTATAATGTAAATGAAGGTTAAATGGGTTAAGTTGGCATTGAAATTGATTGTAGAAGGTTATGTCATTTTAGTATGATTTTATGATAATATGAAAATGAAGTGTTAAGGTGTAAATCATGATTATTGTTAATGAAATGAGGTGACAAAAATGTGTTAGGAATGTTTATGTTGAAAGTTTGAAGTTTGGAAGGAATTATGGTTTTATGGAAATTTTGGTATATTTTGTAAATATTGTGTTATATGAGAGGAAATGCTCCCGAATGGAATTGGAGTGATCTTGATTGTTAATGTATATGGAAATGTTGGCATTGATTTGAAAATGTAAGTTAGATTGGAAGTTGTTGCATTATCGGAAAAGAAGACTATTTATGTTAGAATGCGTTTCTAGTCGATTATTGATGTTGTTGGTATTGTTGTTAGTTTGGTTGTTGATGTTTGGGGCCGAGTTAAATCTCGGGGATGCTATATGTATAGGGGAGATGCTGCCCAAATTTCTGTAGACAAGTATGAATTAAGATTGAATTCTTAAAGGCTTGAAATTGATATTTGGTAATTGTGACCAATTGTAGATTTTGAAGAAAACGGGAATTGAATTTGGGCTAGCGTAAAGGACGAAAAAGGTATGTAAAGCTATCCTTTTCCTTCTCTTGGCATGTCCTAGGTGTACTAGGAGTGGATTTGGACCTCGGGGAGTATTCATTTCATAGAAACCCGCGTTTAAAAATGTCCCTTTTTCATTCAATAGAATTGAATCCTATATGTACGTTTTGTTGAAAGAATTGTGTAAGCTTTCACAAATTTCCTAGAAAGTTAGGGAATTTCCCTAGGACCTCGATAGGTGACTCTATAGGCTTAATATACGTACTTCGAGCCCATCGCTTCAGTTGACCCGAGGTGGGCCCACTATGCCCGATTTGTCCCCTATTGTATTATTGTTTTATCTTCGAGTAATATTAAAGGAATGTTTTAACCATTCTTCTAACTACTAAATAATAATTGTTTTAATAGTTCCCGTGAGTCTTGTAAACTATTTTGGAATATGGAAGCGACCTCAGAAAGATTATTTCTCCGTAACTTATTATGACATCCGAAATACACTTACTACGATTCTGTCCGATTTCATTGTTTCGATTTGTCATTTGATATGTCTTATTGAGTCTCTGGAAATATATGGTATTTTATGTTGCATTTAGTTTCTCACTACTCCACTCGTGGATGCCTCAATGTTTCCCTCACTGAGCCCGGGCCAGGATATGTTGTCAAGCGTATTCCACTGCATTGTTCGCCGTGCCTCGATGTGAGGGGGAAGGTTTACTTGTACATGGGTTGTGGAGTATGCTGTGTCATGTACACATATTCTGATATGACATGATATGATATGACCATCTGATATGATATGTTATGTTACTGGGTTATTCCCTAATCTGGAGCATGATGTGTTGTGGCGCCAGTGTCGGGGTGGCGACCACGTTTTGTTCACCGAGTCCCTTAACGGGGGCCGGATATGATATGACGTATGTTTCTGTATACGTTCTTTATGTTTTGGAAATATGCATTTGATAATCCGGATATTACACTCATTTTCTGTACGTTTTGTTCCGGTTATGATTTTGTTTCTGTGCTTCAGGATTTACATATTCAGTACATATTTCGTACTGACCCCCTTTCTTCGGGGGCTGCGTTTTCATGCCGCGCAGGTACTGACGACCGATTTGCTGATCCGCCTGTTTAGGATCCTACTCTGCTGTCTTGGAGTGCTCTTTTGTCCGGAGCCTACGTTTTGGTACAGTCTTATGCCATTGTACATATGTATGCTATTCAGGGGTATGACGGGGCCCTGTCCCGTCTTATGATTCTGTTGTGATCTGTAGAGGTCTGTAGACATACATGTGGGTTCTGTATATGTTTTGGGTTGATATGATCTGTGATGGCTTTATCGGCTTGCACATGCTATATCTGTTCATCCGTGATAGTTAGTGACGCCATTTGACTTCTATATTTATATATTCTGCTAATATGCCGGTTTGGGTTAAGGGGTATGTCCGGGTGTCCAGCACGGACACTAGTCGCGGCCTACGGGGTTGCGTCGTGACACTATCCTACGTGGCACTAACATTTGATGACGTAGCATGCCACCTCACCACCCTAACCTATTTTACTTCTCTCCTCTATTGATCCTTTCACCACTAAAATTTCCTTTCCCCTCCACAACTATTGCCACCATTGCTTCAAACTTCAAAGCAGCAACAACAAAACAACTGTTGGTTCCAATTTGTTGTTTCAAATGGAAATTACTTTGTTTTTTTTTCCTTCCAATTTGCCCTAATTCCTAAAGCTACTAAGTACTAACAACAGATATATACTCCAGTTTAATTCAAAGTCTAATTTATGCCTGATATATAGGATCAACAGCTTGTCAAATGATCGCCGAAAAATGAAAGGATTTAAATTTAAATTTAAATTTCGATATATCCCAAATAGCCTTCGTCAAAATAAAAAGTGAACTAGTTAGTTGGAACGACAATTGTCATCACTATTGAATGAAAAAAATTTCATCCATATTCGACCTGCGTTTTAACAAATCAGATGGACACGTTAGTCAAATACCTTAAAAATTTTATCCAGTTTGCGGGCAGGAGTTCTAGTCCACCATATGCGAGAAAAGAAAATTTTAGTGGTGGTAATGGTAGCAATAGTGGTGGAGGGGAAGAAAATTTTAATGGTGGAAGAACAAAGAGGGGAAGGGTAAAATGGGTTAGGAGTGGTGACGTCATCAAATGTTAGTGCCACGTAGGATTGGATGTCCACCTTGAAACATTGGGAAACATCCTAATTTTTTCATGTGAAAACACAACTATTTTTTCTTTTCTCACTGACTCAATCAAAATGTATGTGGAAATAGCCACTGGACATAGTGTGTTACACCTCGGAAAAATTTCATGTCGTCATATGATAGATAAACTAATGTAGGGTGAGGCGAATACGATGTTTCTAAAAGTAAGAAAGGATATTTAATGATCCTAGTTAAGATTTCAAAGATGTTGGAAGTAAGAGGAGAAAGTTCCTTAAGAAGGGCAAAGTATATGTTGTGTTTTGGAAAGATTCCGTAAAGTACCGAGCTAATGTTGACTTAATGATGTAAAGTACAATGTTATACGGACCGTATAAGAGTCCGTATAACACCCGACAGGCTGATGTATTTTCAAATTTATAAATGAGATCCCACTTCATTATTTTCATTTTTCACACTTCACCACTTCTCTCCAAGTCTCTAGAACATTCCATACGTTTCATATACAAGAATCCAAAGGAAATCAAGGGCTCATATCATTAATCCAAGGGAATCAAGTATAAGGAAGCTCTTAGGGGTTGCTAGAGTCAAGAAAACTTTATGGATTGAAACTAGGGTTTTACTTCAAGTGAAGTACTTCCATCCAAGGGTTATTCCTACTCAATCAAAGGTTCATGTCATGTCATTTGGACTATGGAGAGGTTGAAAGACTAGGGTAGAGGAAGAAAATAGAAAAGGAAGTCAAAGTGTGACTTTTATGATACTTATGAGTAGTAATATATATGTAGTCATAATTCTTAGTATGATATGGATATAATCTTGTTATGGAAGGTAAAAATGGTAATAAAGAAGCATTGTATGTAAGTGTGCTAAAATGGGTATGAAGTTGTTGGTATGAGTTGAACATGGGGGTGAATATTGAAGGCTTGGTGTAATGTGATTACTTGAATTGGATATTATGAGTGTATTGTGGATGTTATTGTGATTGTTGGGAGTTGTTTTGTGATATGGTGGAAGTTGACGAAATAGGGGAAATGCTGCCCAATTTTCATTAGACTATGAATTATTCTAGTTTGAATTTAAGAGTGTCATTAAGGCTTAACCATGGCATGCATGAATCCTTCTAAATGTAGATTATTCAAGCTTCAACGGTGAGCGTTAGATAGTTGAGAAGACAAAGAGGTATGTAAGGCTAACCCTTCTTTCGATAAGGCATGGTTCCTTGGCTATATATATATATATATATATATATATATATATATATATATATATATATATATATATATATATATATATATATATATATATATCATTTTATGAGTTATATAATGTCCTCCAAATGATTCTATCTCCAAAGCTACTAAAGCTCATGATCCTCGATATTTTCATGATTCCATTGCATCCTTTGCAAGATAGTTGATCCTCCAAGGATAGACGTAACAAAAACGATAATGGTAATGATGTTGATGATACTTATGGACCTTTATGTATACGTGTCTAGTTATGTATGACTATTACGTGACACCGAGCTTATATAGCCGGGTATGATACCTATCGCGAGCACACCACTGCAGTTGGGTACGGATACCACTGAGCCTTGGTAGGGCCAGGTATGTCTAATCACCGAGCCTTGTCATGGCCGGGTATGCGAAACACCGAACTTTCATGGTCGGGTATGGTATGGACACGGATATGAATATGAATATGGATACGAACACGAATGTATATGTATGTATGTACACGAGTACACTTTAGAAATGGAAGGTCCCTATGAAAGACAAGTAAGTAAGTAAGTAAGGAAGTAAGTAAGTAATTATGATGATGGCTTTACATCTCCCGATTCTCCCATCTTATGTTATTTCTTATGCTGTCTCTTATGCTCCTATTATGATGTTGATTATGCTTTATGTCACGGGTACCCGGGGCTAGCCACCGAGCACCACTCGCTCTAATACTCATCTTACTCATTTAATGCTCTTTTACCAATTTTATACAGGAATTGTAGGAAAATCATATTTTATATAAAAACATAAATACTTATATACATTTGCCTCTCGGCCATTAAAATAACATATACATAATAATAACATCTTGCGAGACCATCTGACCCACACTGCGTATCTACGAGCCTCTACTGACATACTAAACATATAGACGGAACAAGACTCCGTCATGCCCAAAATATGCATATATACCAAAAGAAGAACCATAAGCACCTCCGGACAATGGAGTGCTCTCAATCAGTTGACAGCTACTAAGGGTCTGGACCAAGCTCACCTTCCTGTCTACCTGTGAGCATGAACACAGCGTCCAAAGAAAACGGACGTCAGTACGAACATTGTACTGAGTATGAGAGGCATAAATAATAAAGAAAGACAGTGTTAATATAATGTGAACATCAATATGAAACATCTGAATCTGAGTGACAATTATGAAAGAAGTAATGCATGCTGTCTTATTCATGCTCATCATAATTTCATATATGCATAATATGCAAGCTGCCCGTCCATATCGGAACGGTGTAATAATCAATAACATTAGCCCGCGTCCAGGCCTCCCGCGTCCGGGGTACCATCTCATGCCGCCCACTAGTGGTGTCTGCCCATGCCAAAAGGTCATGGTGTATCCGTATAGCTGCCCGCCTTGGCGGTGACTGCCCGGCCAACTAGGCGCGGTGTAATGTGATCATGACATGCTCATAAAAAATACTTGTAATAATATGCTTATCATAATATGCTTATCATAGTACATGCATAAGACTCAAGATCAACTATACTCTGTCGGGGTGGCGTAAGGTCGTGATCCCCGATTTCATTATGGAGCAATTATTGACATTCTGCCTCACCTTGAAGGAATTAGAACATAAGGTGAGTGTAAGCAATAAATAACATCACTATCAATATGGCACCATCATATCATATCTCTTATCTTATATAGACATTTATGGACTTAGGCTTCTAGCTTTCCGGAAAATAGGAACTCATGAAGAGGAAAAGAACTTATGCTATAGGATTCATGCCATTAGAAAGAAAGGACTAGCCTCACATACCTTTGTCGTTTAGATATGTTATCCTTCACTTGCCCTCCCCCAATGTCACGCCGTTACCTTCACGGGAGAATTTGTATTAACATTAGTTAATCGATTATAAGAACGCGTTGTAAATTCTAGAGAAAATCGGGCAGCATTTCCCCTGTAAACTTAACAATCCTCGAAATTCCAACTTAGCCAAACATCAATAAAAATACCAACAACAATAATATCAACAATTTCATATCAAACTAGAATTAAATCCATTCTTACTTTACTTCCAAAACAGCCCAATATACATCCGGATGCCAATGTTTGTACACACTTCTTTATTTTCGTATATCCATAATATAATAACAACAACAACTACAGCCAATTCCCCGATATTCCAGTACACCAAACAATTTATAACAACCACCAAACAGTCCACATGGTAACAATAATAATTTATCCGATTTCCAGCATAATTTTTGTATTTCTTTCATCTAGCAATCTAGATACGACTTGAATAAATCAAATACGTCTAGGAGAGAGGATTTCTTACCTTATATGCCAAGAAATACTTTTCTTCCACCTTCTCTTTGAAAAAAATTCTCTGATTTGCTAGGATCCGGAGGAAACCGATGTTATAAACATAAAGTCGACGGAGGAGGATAACTATACATGGTCTTGGAGCAACTCTCTCCCTAGGCCAAATTCCCCATTTTCACGTTGAACCAGTGGCTTGAAAATACCATGGCTAGTGCCCTTTTATTAGCTATACATGGAAATGCTAATCTTCTTGGATGCTATGGTTCTACACAACTAATAAACATATATAGCAACATACGGTGGTGCTAGATATCTAGAGAACCTTAATGTTTAAGAATTAATATATCAGATGTGTATATATATATTTATATCCTAGCACAAAAGGAATGCAACAAATATAAACATATGCTGGATACGGTGGTGATTATTTCTATGTAAAGAAATGGTGTCCCACGTGTCTTAATAGAAAGTATAGCTTATCTCTTTGCCACCACATCTCTTTGCCACCACTTTATGTTGGAAGACGTTCCATGGTAATAATGATCTTAGCAAAATGACAAAATATCATAAGTAATATTGTCAAATAGAAAGACTTCAACCTTATTCAAATATATTATAAAAAATATTTTATAACAATTGACACGTAAATATGGAGATATCTAGAAGAGTATATCTTGTCTAATTTTCCAATCTCATATAAGGAGTACAAATTTTTGTACCATAAATTTTTAAAACGGTAAAAATATAATTTATTTTCTTATGAGAAAATAATCTCTATCTTTACAATAAAGGAAAAATCACATTTATAAACTTCCTCATATAAGGTTTATAATTTAGAGCATATCTAGAAGTAGTAATTTTAATAACTTTATAAAATCATATCTATCAAACTTTCTACTAAAATATTTCACCTAAGAGAAAAATACGGGATGTAACACTTTACATAATCAGTACAATATTCGTACTGACGTCCTTTTATTTGTGGACGCTGCATCATGCCCGCAGGTGGCCAGAGAGACAGGCTTAATCCATAGCTTTCTTATTCAGGGACTACTTAGAGGAGCTCCATTTCATCCGGAGCTACAACTTTTGGTATTATTCTTTTGTGTACATACATGCGCTCGGCGGGGTCCTGTCCCGCCTATATGATGTTACCTACTCTTCTTAGAGGCTCGTAGACCGTTGTATATGGTTAGATGTCTTGAAGCCTTGTCGGCTTATATTTTGTATATCATTTTGATGGCCTCGTCGGCTTATGTATATTGATGCGGGCATAGTTGCTAATGATGGTATAAATGTGTTGTTGCCCAATGAGTTTAGCATTATTTATGTATAGCATTCATGAGTAAGCTATGTGGTCCACCCAGCTGTGAATACGAATGTACGATAAGAGGTACCCGAGTGGGTTTGCACCGGGTGCCGTCATGGCCCCCGGGTTGGGTCGTGACATAGTGATTTTTAGTTATGACCTCACTAACTAGACCTTCGAAGCCCAAATCGAGCTCAACTCAAGTTTACTCAAAGATCACTCTAGTTAGAAAGCTCTCATCTAGAATATTAAATCGGAGAAATTAGGTCAGACTTCAAAGCTCAGATGTCAATCCGAGGTTAGGTAAAGATAGGATTTTTTTTTTATCGACATGTTTTTACTAATTTCACCTATGATTAAGATCATGGTGATAATATCTATTTCAAGAACATGATTATATATTGTTGGAGGCTATTTGATAAGAATCTTCAAATTAAATGTAGTCTCCTAATGTTCCATCGGCCTCCTCCACCCCAAGGTGGATTAATAAAGAAAAATCAACTCTCCTGATTTTTGACCTAATGAAGAAACCCCTTTTAGCCCCTTCATCACAAAAGACATATATTAGGGGAGCAAAATGCAAAAAAGCTCATTTCAGTGCAGACGATATGTCACATAATTGAATAGCAAAGTATATTATCTGGACCAGATCAAGATACACTAAATAGCGTTTGAAAAATGATTCTTATCGGGACTAGTATATATGTCCAATTATTGCAGCTACTATTTGAATTATTTCATTTGTCAATCCACTACATCATGTGTGTGTATATACATATATGGAACTTTCTATTGTTTGGTGAAATTATAATTTTAGCTAGGCTTGCTATAGAAAGCTGAGCCCATGGGTGAATATAGCAGCAAAAGCATTCATTCGAGTTTTAGACAAAGATAAGCCAACCTCTAAATCTCCATCAAAGTCCTTTGATTTACCAAGAGACATCGATATTCCATTATCACTGTCAATAGAAACGAACTCTAACTTCGAGGGCCTTCCCCAGCTAAAATCAGCAGCATATAAGTCAAGCTTTTGTGATCCAGCAACTGAAAGGCACCGATTCAAGTCTACATTGGTATATTGTCTAAACCAGCTACCATTCAGGATCCACTCCTCATCGTTCATTCTTTTCTGAATGGATTCCCTAATTAATTCCACAGCAATCGTAAAGCCTTCCTTTCCAGCTAAGTCAGCATGTCTTATTCTTGCAATGTACCCCACTATGCAATTCCCAAAATAAGATGGAGGAAGTGGTGGATTGAATCACTCTCTACAATCTGCTGCACATCCAAAGAGTTCCATTACATTATCGTCTATATCTTCTCCGATCGCGGCCTCTGATTTTATCAAGCAAGTCCATACATAAGCACATGTTACGATAAAAAATGTTACATGAGTTAGACTCAATCGTCTTGACAATATCAAATTCTTGAGTTTTTCGATATCATCTCATGTTATAGTAAATGTACCTCGAACCTTGTCAGCAGGAGTCACTGTGTCACTGATAACGTCCAAATCCACCCTATTAATTAGAATGGGCACGGTCGTATGCAAATATAATTTACCCAACTATGAGTCGGGGTCGAATCTCACAGAGAACAATATGTAGGCGATTAGGAAAAGTAGGAATTTTCACCAATAATAGCTAAAGCCAAACGATAGATAATATTTTGGTTTTGTTTGAGAGAAAATTATAACTAATACAAAAATGTAAACTAACCTAGAAAGCAAGTAAAATGATCAATGGCCACAAGCATGGATACAAGGGAAACTACGCTCAAGTAACGATCAAATATACTTCATGATTTACAAATAATAGTGAGTTTATATTACTTAGCCTCGGATAATGACTCTAAATTAGCTTCTTCCGAAGACTAACTAGACTACCTAATTGAATATCCCTAAAGCAATTAGGAGCATTAAGAACACCCGAATATGGCTACAAGTGGTGTCGCCTATCCCTAGGTCGATTTCCATTAGATGAGGGTTAACACCTCAAATTCTTGTTAATTAATCTTTCTCAATCCCGAGTTTGCCTCTTCCAAGTTTAAACCGAAATAAATGGGCAATTCTTAGGGTTAGCTACTCCCTTAAGAATCATTCAAAATGAGATTAATTAAAGAAACAATAACCCACTTCATTAGGAATAAAATCATTCAACACATAAGCAAAATAAGAGATTCAATCCAAACTTAAACAATGTATACTTCCATAAACAAGGTTCAAGTATTGAAATGAAATACTACACACATAAATATTCAATACAAAACAAGGAATTGAAGAAAGGATTAAGAAATATCTCATTACAGTGTTTCCAATCTTCTCCTCCAATGGTGTTGGTGATGAAACCCTAGCCTCCAAGTTTATGTGTTATGCCAAAGATGAAAATGTTTTGCCCCCTAGTCTTCCTTTTTATGTTTCCCAATTTTTCCAAGTCCAAAAAATGACAAAATATGCCCCAGATTTTCGTTTTTGCAGTTCTGCCCGTATTTTGCAAATCTGTCCCGTTTTTGCAAAACTGTCCACTTTTGACAGTTTTGCAAAACTGTGCAGTTTTGTCCAATTTGACCTCTTTTTGACTTTATTTTCACTTGATTTCTTCCGATCACTTCTAAATCACATAAACCTGTAAAATAGATGTAAATGATATTAAATGCACTATTTTCTCAAGCAAACATAGCAAAAATATAAGATTAAAGAAGAGATAAGTTGGTAAAATACCAACTTATCAAACTCCCAAACTTAAACTATTGCTTGTTCTCAAGCAATTCAAAACATACAATCTCTTTCGAAGAAATCGACTCAATAGTGCACCAACATCATACCAAGTTAAAAAGTTTACTTTAAGCACAAAAACGTGACTTTGATTGGTACCAACAATTAATTCAAAACATATGAATCACCAACTTCTTCTTAAAAACTTCATTTTCCTTTCAAGTGCTCAAACACCAAGTTAATCAAAGTAGCAATCAAGTCATGACACTAAAGCTTCAAAATTTGCCTCCTTATCACAAAACAACTTTCTTTTGTTCATTCCTCTCAATTGGAAAATGAAACAATTTCACAACTTAAATTCTCATGTGCCCTCACACTCAAGAGAGAATCCCACACTTATAAAATATAATTCAAAACACAAATGGGATATTAAATAGAAAGAATTAACTCTCTTCTCTCACAAAGATGTTCAATTGCACAAGTAGTACCATAAGCTTGCCCTTCATGTATTTCTCCACTAATATAGACACACTTGGTTCAAAATCAATTAGGACTTAAAGGGTTGTAATGTAGGCTTTTAGTTAAGGTAGGGACATAATTTGGAAATAGTGACTCAAAAACCTCCCTAAGCACTACAATTTTCAACAATCAAAGCACACTTCCTTTCAAGCTTTTCCACCATTTTTTTCATTTTTCATTTCGCCAACTAGTCTTCCCTTTATTCATAACTCTTTATTATTCCTTCCTTTATTTTTATTTTTTTCTTTTTCAAAATAACAAGGAAGTTTCCAATTTTTTTTTCTACTACTTCATTTTTTTCTTTCACCTTAAAGTAACTCCCACATCACAACTTTTTTCAACTATCACCCTCAAACTTAGGCTTTTAGCCTACGTTTGCACTTTCAACGCACTTAAGGAGGTAGGGTACCAAAAGATGGATCAATGAAGAACAAAAGGTTAAAGCTTGTAACATGGTTGCCAAAGAAAAGGTTAAAGGCTCAAAAGGGGTTGACTAGGGAAAATATGCAAGGGTAGGAAATTTAAGGCAAAACGATCCAAAGAAGGCCTAACATCATTTTTCAAACCAAGTGTAACCTAGAATTTCGCCTTGAAACACATTCCGGGCAAGTTCTAGACCACAAGTAATGTAAAAGAACTCACAAAAAAACCTCATCACACATGGCACATGAAAACTCAAGTAGAATATGTATCCAAGAACCAATTGAAACAAATGAACTCAAAAAGTCACTCATAGCCTAAAGAGACTAATTAGTGAAAGTAAAAGCAAAAAATTAAATCTAAAAGTCACAACAAGAAACCTTACTTCAATCATTTTTCTTTTTCAAAAATCAAGAGTTCATATGTTAAGGTTTAAATAAGTTGGTACCAAGCAAGCCGAAAATTAGCCAAGGGGTAAAAAATCACATCCCAACACCATTTTTACTCCTAAACTACCTAACTAAGAACGGAAATAAAATAACAAAAGTGACTAATCCACAACATGCAAAAAGAACGAAATTTTCAAGAATTTGAGCAAGTTCCATTTGTAACGTTTATCCACAGCCACACCAACAATCACAAAATAAGCCCGACAAGGGCACACAATCAAGCATAACCAAAATATAACGTGCTACCACATGCCACCCCTAACTAAAAACATTGCAGTGTCCTCACTGCACAAGCAAAAACTGGACAGTTTCTGCAATTTTCAGCAGCTACTGGTTTGGGGCTGTCCGAAAATTCGACCTACTCAAAACAACTCCAAAAATTCTGAAACTTTGCAGATTAGTCAAAAACCATAAACAAAACTATTCTAAAAAATCAAATTTCAAAAATAATTTAAAATTTTTAAAACGATGGGTTGCCTCCCACCAAGCGCTTAAGTTAACGTCGCGGCACGACGGTTACCTTTTACCACTTTTCCCTCCATTTGGAAGATATGAATTTGCGCCCCAACTTTGAATCAAGATTCCGGTGATGCTCATGAGAAGGTGGTAGGAAAGCAAAGAGGCCAACTCTCGGGTGTCGCAATTTGCACTTTTTGGCCCTTAAGTGAGGCATGCCATTTTGTCTTCTTGGCATAGCAAACTTCAAAATAAAAATGCTTTCTTCTTCATCTCCAAAAATCTCCATTGGCTTGATTGGTTCAACTTCCATATCATCAACCAAGCACAATGTTGAAAAATGGTTAGAATGTGGTCCAATGCGCTCAAATTCCAAACTTGCATGACTTTTGACATCCTCACCCAAAAATGAACTAGAGTCTTCAAAAACTATTTTATGAACTTTTTTATGCAACACTAGTATCATTTCTTCAACTTCGGCATCTTGCATTATTTTTGGATTGGTCGGTAGGCAATACATCATTAACTCATGAAAATCAATCTTGACCTCTTCTTCATTGGAAACCAACTAAAAATTACAATCCATAACCTTTTGATATTGAGCATCACATGCTTCAACTTTTGCATTCAACTCGGTCTTCAATTCTCGGATAGAAATTTCAAGTAGCTCTACTTCTTGACTTTGCTCAACATGCATTTTTAGATATTCTTCAATCATCCATGAAAAGCCTTCACGGTGATCCCCATAGACTTCAAGATGTTGAGCTTGATTCATTAGCCAATCGTGGCTCACAATATCCACTTTGTCAAGTTTTTCTTCATGGTGAGAATCGTCCAAATCTTGTAAAAATCCTAACATGGTGAAATCCATGTTTTGGATAGTTTCATCATCTCCATTTTGAACTACTTCCCACCATTTGGCCACAATTTTCCCATATTTTTCATTTCTCTCCATAATGCCACTTAACATTTCCTCAATTTCCTCTTTTCGAGTATTGGAGATTTCTTCTTTATGACTTAGCTCATTTTCTTCAAGTTGAACCACTTCTTCAATTTCACAACTCTTGTTGTGGTCACAAGAATTTTCGGGCTCATCTTGTAAATTTGAAATCTCTTCTTCAACTACTTCATTTTGAGGAATAGGCACATCCATGGAAATTGAAAATTTTTCATCCTCAAGTGATTTGTTCATTTCCAAAATGGATTGCCCGGCGAGTTCTCGCTCCTCCTCCCTTTCTCGGTCAAAGTATGCTTGGAGCAATTCTATGATACCTTCATATCTGGTACTTTGCCCTTCGTTTGCCATATCATTGTTCCTATCAAACTTAAAAGCACAACTAGTATTTTCATTAGAACAACTTGGGGGAGGGGAAGGAAAATAATTAGGACAATCACTCCAATGTCCATTCTGACCACCACATATATTACAAATATTCCCATCATAGGATTGAGACGGTGCACACATCTCTCTCCCGGGAGCATTTTCACAATCTCGCCAAAAGTGAGGTCCTTCACAATATGGGCATGGGTCATCAAAGTATGAACAACTACCATCCAACCAATTTTCATTATATGATGCCATTTTTTTTAGCAAAAGCAAAAACTGAACAGTTTTGCAGAAGCAAAAACTGGACAGTTTTTCAGAAACTGGACAGTTTTGCAGAAACAAAAATTGGACAGTTCTGCAGAAACTGTGCAGTTTAGCACAAACTGATTTTTTTTTTAATTTTTATATAAAGCAAAGAAAGTTTGGACCAAAGCAAGTTAGCTTAAATCCCAAACTAACCCAAATACGCCAAATTGTTCCCCGGCAACGGCGCCATTTTTTATAACGTCCAAATCCACCCTATTAATTAGAATGGGCACAGTCGTATGCAAATATAATTTACCCAACTATGAGTCGGGGTCGAATCCCACAGAGAACAATATGTAGGCGATTAGGAAAAGTAGGAATTTTCACCAATAATAGCTAAAGCCAAACGATAGATAATATTTTGGTTTTGTTTGAGAGAAAATTATAACTAATGCAAAAATGTAAACTAACCTAGAAAGCAAGTAAAATGATCAATGGCCACAAGCATGGATACAAGGGAAACTACGCTCAAGTAACGATCCAATATACTTCATGATTTACAAATAATAGTGAGTTTATATTACTTAGCCTCGGATAATGACTCTAAATTAGCTTCTTCCGAAGACTAACTAGACTACCTAATTGAATATCCCTAAAGCAATTAGGAGCATTAAGAACACCCGAATATGGCTACAAGTGGTGTCGCCTATCCCTAGGTCGATTTCCATTAGATGAGGGTTAACGCCTCAAATTCTTGTTAATTAATCTTTCCCAATCCCGAGTTTGCCTCTTCCAAGTTTAAACCGAAATAAATGGGCAATTCTTAGGGTTAGCTACTCCCTTAAGAATCATTCAAAATGAGATTAATTAAAGAAACAATAACCCACTTCATTAGGAATAAAATCATTCAACACATAAGCAAAACAAGAGATTCAATCCAAACTTAAACAATGTATACTTCCATAAACAAGGTTCAAGTATTGAAATGAAATACTACACACATAAATATTCAATACAAAACAAGGAATTGAAGAAAGGATTAAGAAATATCTCATTACAGTGTTTCCAATCTTCTCCTCCAATGGTGTTGGTGATGAAACCCTAGCCTCCAAGTTTATGTGTTATGCCAAAGATGAAAATGTTTTGCCCCCTAGTCTTCCTTTTTATGTGTCACTTGAATTGCTAAAACCGGGGCTGATTTGAACCCCAGTGTATCCTTAGGTTCCCCCAACTGAGGAACAAAGTGATAAAAATCCTTAGCGTTACGGGGGTGGTCACCAGCGAGATAATTGAAATCCATATCAGTCTCTAAAAAAGTAACAGATACAGAATCGTCCATCACATAACGTAGCTCAGGATATCCACTAGAATCTAGTGGACAAGAAACATTGCCAGCTAAGGGTGTATAGTGTTTGAGAATGAGGGAAAGTGAATCTTTAAGAGAAGGAATAATGTTTTGGACAAAATCGAGTTTGGCAATCGGAAGCTTGTAGAATAAAATCCGCCGCATACGGTGGAAAGCTAACCAGAAATGATCGAAATACGTAAAAGGGAGTGTAAACTCCACTGCACCGTCGGGAGGTGGCGCAACTTGACATTGCTCAATCAATGTATCCATTAGTGTTTGGTTAAGAATTTCAGTAAAGGGGAGTCTATTTGGCTCATAAATATATAGAATTGCACGAAATATGAATCTGGACGTTAGTGGCTAACTTGTGCAGGTGGCCGGAATGGGGCGAGGACGACCAAGAAAGACAGATACTGAGCGGCTGATACAGGATATCCGATTAGTTACCGGAAAATAAAATACATGCTCTAACAAGTAGACAGTCCATGGAAGGTCTTGACGAAGTTACCAACTTTAAATCAAAATACGACTATTGCTCCGGGAACGAGTGCTATTCCTGGGGTGTTGGTGTTACACCTCGTAGTCGTGTACGTGGAATCTATTGGGCGTTAGTTGGTTAAGTCTAGACGTGGCACATTCATCTCATGGTTACGAGGGTTTGAGTTCATATAATAATCTATGGAAGACTCGGGGACCAAGCAAATTAAGAAAATTAAATGTGTCGAAAAATTTGAAACAGGATTTTGAGTCAACTTTGGAGGGGTATATCTCTATGAATATTAGGAGTTTTAAGGTGTTTCAAAATTCTAAGACGAAGTTCGTCGAGTCTAGTTTCTAATACAACAAACCACTCGTTGATAGGACATCGGAATAGGGAATTATAAACGTTACAAATTGAGCCGATGAGCAGAAACAACACTGCTACAGCACTGTAGCTACAGTGCTGCGGCCCAGCCCCTATAAAAAAGGTCAAACCCTCATTTTCTTCATCCAAAAATTTCCAGAAAATTCCACTCCAAAAAGGCTCTTAAATATTACATAGATGTGAAGATTTGAGCAAAATTCTAAGCTCTAGAGTGCTAATCGAAGTCCGGACAACGTATAGTCGCGCGTATCATATCGTTTTGTGTTGAAGATAGATTGGAAACAAGTGGGTATTGAAGAACTTGCCACTTTAGTGAATATAAGGTATGAATCCTTGAATCTTTTTCCTTATTAACATTGATTAAGGAGTAGTTTAAGAATAAAAGTGGTAATTTGTTGTATTGATGTTGTTGGCTTATGGATTGAGGTTGGAAGAGGATTTTGGATGAAAATACATATAATTGTCTTGTAGAATGTTAAGGATGTTGTTGTTGATGTTGTTGGTATTGTTTGGGAGTTGTTCTGATATTTGGAGGAAGCCGATGATATAAGGGAAATGCTGCCCAAATTTTTGTAACCCCAAATTGGACTTCCATAAATGGGTGCTCATGAGTTGAGGGAAATAGGCAAATTAGTCTTTCACAATTAATACTTATAAGTTGATGGATTTATGATGAAGGTTTGATTAATGATATCTTTCTCGATATATATTGGCTCGGGTGAAGGGCAAGCGTCGATATAAGGAATTCTTAAGTGGTGGCTCGACGGATAAGGTATGTAAGGTGTTCGTTCCCTCTTTCTTTGGCGCGAATCCAATTAGTACATAAACACGAGCGTTCCATAACAAATGCCACTTCATGCCTATGCTTGTATTTCAAATATTAAGGTCTTGTGGTTTGATTGGTTTTAAGAAATTATTTCACTCGTTGTCATCGATTATTCCTTTGGACTCGAGATGAATTCCATAAACTATTCGGGGGTTAACGACCTTATGTCACCCCGAAAGGCCAAGAATAAGATCCTTGATTTTCTCATGCAAAAGCAGCCTCAAAACAGTGCTACGGACGGAAAACAGAGTTCTGCGCAGGAAGCTTCAGGCAATTGTGCTTTCCCCCCTCATCGCGGAAGAAAAGCGGAAGCCCTCAGAACTGATGCGGAAGGAAAGCGGAACTCTGCACAGTCCCTTTTTTCAGTTCAGCCCAATAATGGTATATACATATATATACATGTATTGCACTATTT
This sequence comes from Lycium barbarum, assembly GCF_019175385.1. Classification (NCBI taxonomy): domain Eukaryota; kingdom Viridiplantae; phylum Streptophyta; class Magnoliopsida; order Solanales; family Solanaceae; genus Lycium; species Lycium barbarum. The sequence continues at coordinate 7,642,894 of NC_083337.1, read as the reverse complement.
TACTACACCGTGCCGTGCTATAGTCGGCCGGGCATGGCGCGTAGATGCGCACACCACTGCAGTGGGCATGTTATGATATTGCCCCGGACGCGGGCTAATGATGGTAACACCGAGCCTTAATGGCCGGGCATGATTTTACATATATGACACCGAGCCTTACGGCCGAGCATGGATACTCTTTATTATATATAGATATATATACATATGAGCATACAAATGATTTTATCATGCATTGCATTTTGCGCTACTTCCAGATGTTGGATTTTTCTTTTTGCCTATACTAATGTCCCATTTTATCTTAATTGTGTTGTTGCCTCCTGCCTTACATACTCAGTACATTTATCCGTACTGACGTCCCTTTGCACGGGACGCTGCATTTCGTGCTGCAGGTCCTGACAAATTTGTTGAAGAGCAACCACAGTAGGACTTCCCAGCTTCAGCGGTGCTAGCAAGTACCTCTACTCCGGGCTTGCTATCTTTTGGTATTTTTCTTTTGGTGTAATATATGTTCATAGGTATACTCCTAGAGGCTCATGGACATTGTGGGATATGTAAACATTATGTATGGCCTTGTCAGCCTTGTTTTGGCTTCTTGATATGTTTTGATTGCCTTGTCGGCTTTGAGATATACTTGATGATGTAGCGACCTTGTCGGTCCGCGTGTGTATATATGTGTTGATTTATCGAATACCTTTATGTTGGATCCTTTTCCGCGAGCAGACATTCTTGAGTTATGGTATGTGATGTCCAAGTAACAAATAAGTCACGTGACTCCGGCTTACGGGTCGGAGCCTGTCATACTCCTGGTCGGGGGTGTGACAGTTGGACCACGTGAATGCTTCAAAGGGACCGATTAAGGCGGCTAGCCCGACAATCCCAATGAATGCTAATTCAAAAAGGAAGCCGAATGCAGGTGAAGGTACAAGGCCAGGTAGTACTCCGATAACACCAGCTAGTGGGGTGTTAGCTATTGGTACTCCACCAGTGGAAAAACCCCCTAATTTGGGAGGGGCGAGTAACCCACTTACTAGCAAATCCCCGAACCCAGTTGATGCAACAACTAAGACATCACAATTAGAAGGAGGTAAAACTTAGGCTAGCATAGTCTCAGGTGGGAAACTAACTGCTAGGGGAATGGATCTAGATTTTGTTACTCCTATGATAAAGGAGGGTGAAAATTTTGTGCAATTGGAACTGGAGGATACTGTGGAAGAAACAGAGAAGTGGAAAATTGCACTTGTGATATATATCATTGGTGTATCTTCTACTATTGGTGCAATGGACAGATTTCTAAATAGCCAGTGAGACTATGAAGTGAAGCCAAATTTATTACCATAATGATGATTTTTTCATTGTTAGATTTCAGAAAATGGAGGAGAGGGATGCAGTACTTCAATCAGGTCCCCATACTATCGCAAGTTGACCAGTGGTTATGAACCGTGGACTCCTAACTTCAATTTGAATGAGGAAATTCTAAGTACCATGCCACTATAGGTGATGTTACCTAATCTCCCCTTGTATTTCTGGAGTAAAAAGGTGTTAAGTAAGATTGGTAGTGTTTTGGGCACTCCGTTATGATGACTGCACCACATCTAAGTTCAGAATATCCTTTGCTAGATTGTTGGTGCAGATGGATATAACTAGAACACTGCCTAGGTCTATTAAGGTCGTGGATTCTCATGGCCAGGTGACTGATCAAGTCGTAGAGTACGAATGGGAGCCGGAATACTGCAAGCTTTGTCTGCAAGTAGGTCACTGCTGCAAGGTGCCTGCACAAGCTAATGCTAAAAATACAACAACTAAGCAACCTACTCCGCAACCTAGACGGAGGGATAATCGATATAAGCAAGAATCGAGGAACATACCAGGGGCTCGAAGGACAAATCAGTCAGGCACTGAGACATTGAAACCAGTGGTTATTAAGCCAACTGGATATGGTGCCAATCCAAGTGATGAAACAAACAAGGATAGTAGATTAGAGGTTACTCAACAACCAAGTATGGAGGTTGGGAAGCGTATAACTCAACAAGATACAAATACAAGGAAGGAACAGATGGATGGGTGGATATTGGCCAAGGGGAGCACATCTCCTAGCAAAGGGGTAAATTTGCTATTCCTACAGAACAAGTTATTGATACAAGTAATAGGTTTAATATTCTTAATGAGCAACCAGCTACAGAGAGTTTATTAAGAGTACGGATGCCGCGGGGTCAAGCAATACTGGAGGATCTGAGGGGAAAGCACCACCAATCCCTATATCTTTATGAATATGGTTACTTGGAATGTTAGAGGGCTAAATAAGTCCTATAAACATAGAGAGTTAACAGTAGCTATAAGGTAAATGTCACGACCCAACCCCGTGGGCCGCGACTGGCACCCTAGCTGGGTACCCGTACATACCTACCTGACCGAATTTCGTATCGTACAGATTTTTTTTTTTTGAAACAGAAATTACAAAAGTAGGCCGATACAACTACGGCACGCGCACAAACATATATATATATGAACATACAGAAGCATACGGATAAGCCGACAAGGCTAACATACAGACGAAACCCGTAACCCACACATCTATCTACAGGCCTCTACAGACATACAGAATCATATGACGGGACAGGGCCCCGCCGTACCCAGAATTTTCCATACATACAGAACATACGGAAAACAGAAGATATGTACCAAAAGAATATGCTCCGGATCAAAGGAGCTCTTCAAAATAGCTGAGTCAGGAACCTATGCTGGCGGCGTATCACCTGGCGCGTCTGTACCTGCGGGCATGTAGCGCAGCCCCCGAAGAACGGGGGTCAGTACGAAAATGTACCGAGTATGTAAAGCAGAAATATAACAGATATAAGCATAGTCCGAACCAGAGTCACAGAAATATAACGGACAGAACCATAAATCAGACTGACGGACAGAGTCATGATCCAGACAGACATACAGAATCGTGTTCCATACAAATAAATCGAATTATGGTTCGGACAGACAGACGGAATCATAATACGGACAGACGAGCAGAATCAGAATCCATACGGACATACAGACATAGTCGTAATTCAGACAGACAGACAGAAGTATGTCGGACAGAATTATGCATGCAGAGTAGTACAGAGTCATACAGAATCATACAGAGGCATGTGCTTATATAAATATAGATAGCACACGCATACATTCATACAGATCCCGGCCCTGTCTGGGGGCGCGGTAACAGAACCTGGCCCTCTTAGTACGGGACGCGGTGGACAGACAGAATCAGATCAGATCATATGCCATCCTAGCCGCCATCCCCATACACAAATCATAATATCATACAGACATACAGATCCCGGCCCGTACGCCGAGGGACGCGGTGAATAATGCAGAGAAATATGCACGATAACAGAACCTGGCCCGGGTCGCAGTGAAAGAATGCATTGAGACAGACACGAACCGATAAATGAGAAACTACTTACATACAGACTCAACATACAGACTCGATCAACCTGAAGGGTGCCAAATGGCGAGTCAAATCATAGTATCCAGATAGTATGCATAGTACGAGCCTACATCCTAGTCGGGAAGGCACGGTAGATTATTATCAGAATCAGAATCTTAGATGTTCAAAAATCATTTCGTATAAATCGCACAAAAATGGTTATATCATACACAAAATAGTAGTCCAAAGATTTTTAGAGAAAATCGGACAAAACGAAAATATTTAAAATTTACAGAAGATATCGGGCCTTGTGGGCCCGCCTCGGACCAACTCGAGGCTACATAGGTAAATTATTGCTAATAGACCTTATGAGGTCATCCATAGTCGTTTGGAAGTGTTCCGACTCCGTTTGGGGAAGTTTTGTACAAAAATTCACTTTAAAGGCAATTTGTAAGAAAATAGCTTCAATTGAATTGAAGGAATTGGAGCGGTTTTCCGTCTCGAATTCCGGGGAACGGAGTCGTACTTAAGGCTCGCGGCCGAGCCTATCACATCCAGAACATGCCTAGGAACATAGGGAAATGCTTCACATACCTCGATGGCGCCTTATGCTCGCTTGGCGTCAATCCAAATTTCGTCCAAAATCTGGAAATGGTCAAGTTTACCATTTAGTTAGTTTCAAACTTTCAATATTCCAACTTTACACATACTTGCCTACCGAAATTTCGGCAGCATTTCCTCTGTATATACGACATCCCCGAGACTTAGCTCGGCTCAATTCATCAACACAACAACCCAGAAATGACATCAAAACATCAATGGACATTAAAACATAAACTAAGGCATCATTAGCCATCTTTCGACATAACGAAACATTTTTCGTTTCAAACTTGCATTTCCAAACCAAACTTATTATTTTCATATCCATTATCCATCAAAATCATTACGACATACACCGGAGGCATCCATACCATTTTCACATAATATTCATAAGATACACAAACATTCCAACTTTCCATTAAATCGCTACTTTTCCAATCTTTTCCTAACTTTCAACATACAAGTTCATAACACATTTCCATCTTCCAAATTCATCAACAATAATCATAATTTGCCTCTTGATACCTTCATTTCCATTTTTTCATAAATCATAACAAAGTTGCATACTTTCCTACAACAACTTGATAACCATTTTTCCAAAACAATAAAGATTGTTATCTTTTCCATTCACTTCACCATAACATACTTAATATACAAACAAGATCAAATTCATACTCCATCAACACATGACCATACCACACGGCCACCTCCTACATTCTTCAATTTTCACTAATTCATTCCACTTCCATTTCTAATACAATTTCCACCACACTACAATTAAATTACAACAGGAATTCAAATCATCCAAGACATGTAATACATATACATATATTCGGCCAACATGCATATCTTTCCACACACAAAATTTCCATGTTTTTCATTCATTCACACATACTACAACATACATATACCATTTATAACATAACAAAAGCATTAAATCCTCACCTTTCTTCAAGTTCTTCACTTGGAGGATAGAATTGCTTTCTTGCCACAATACTTATACCAACTTGTAGAGGGCTTTGCACTTGGTAATATTCCCACAAGAACTTGATTTTTAAACCAAAGATTAGGCCTCAAAAAATTTTTCTTTCTTTTTCTTTCTTTTCCTCCTTCAAACCCGAAATGCCTCTTTCTCTTCCTCTCAATTCTTTTTCTTGAAGCTTCTTTGGATAAACATGTATTATTACCTCTTTATATTAACTAGTCATGTGACTAATCACATGACTTATGGCCATGGATTTTGGGCCAATATGGCCGGTTGGGCCTCCAAGTTTGGGCCTTGTTCTCTTATTTTTTTTTTGAGTCCAACTTGGCTAATTTTGTAATTTATGGAACAAGTTTCCAAAATTCCAATTTTGCCCTAGGCCTCCTTCCGTAATTCCACACCAACGTATTCATAACCTACACATTCATACCAAGAAATGTCCAATAGTGGCCTTATTCATCACAAGTCCATTTATCTTGAATTTTTCGAATAAGCGAAAATGTCGGATGTAACATCCTCCCCCCCCCCCCCTTTTAAATCATTCGTCCTCGAATGTTAAATTGACCTTATGGGGCATCATACTACTTCGGGAGGGTCCTCTTTATAATCGTCCTTTGCTGACTTTCCGACATGGCTTCTTTACCAACATTATGCGGAATTGTTTTTTTTCACATCACTGATTCAAATGCCTCCATAATATACTTTCTCATACCCCACATAATCATCGAACCATAAGTTATATTCTTGTAACAGACGAACGCTTCCCAGATATCATAGTCAATATCATTTCTTGTTACTCTGCTGAGTTCCCTACCACATTATCGTAATCCCTCTTCATACCAGACACTTCATACCAGCAGCTTCCGAATTAGGACCGGACGCGTAGAAGCATATCGGACGGATTCGTAATCGGGGGCAGACGTACTAAACTATGGCGGACGGATTCGTAGTCGAAATCAGAGGTACGGAAGTATGTCAGACAAATCTGAGATCGGAGTCCAACGTACAGAGAGGTATCAGACAGATTCGAAATCAGAATCAGACGTACAGAGGCATATCAGACGGATTCATATCCAGAGTCAGACATACAGAGGTGTCAACCAGAAACAGATTCAGAATCGGATGTGCAAAGATCTATCAGATGGGAACGTAATCGAGTTCAGGAGCATAGAGGCGTAATAGACGGAGCCTTATCAGAATCGGAAGTGCAAAAGTATAACAGAGAGAATCCGAATTAGGGTCAGATCACTCCTATTAAGGCTCTAGTGATTCATGAAAATTTCCCTTTATTCGTAAACTTGTTCGCCAAGTGGTCATACAGATCATCGTCCCTTTTTCGCTTCATGTATTCGGTTTAGTAAAACCTTCTGTCTATCACAACATCAGTCGCCGGGACTCGGCTCTGGATCCATACAGGCATCAGACGAAAATCGTACTCATACACATTCACATACACATACGCACATACAGATATATCTACTAATATCTTACTGGCAAACGTCTCTGACTGTTATCGAATTCGCTCAATTTCCCGAGCGGTATTGCACCTTTTCTTTTTGCCCATTTAGTCCGCCTCGTTCTGCGCGACCCCTGTAAGGGCACTAATTACTCCACACATTCTCTTTTCCTTTAGATTACCCCAAATTTTCATTTATATCTATCATACTTACACTTGTGCAAAACTTTGCATTACTTCCCAGGGGGTCACCCATCCCAGAATTGCTCTGGCTTGAGCACGCTTAACCCCGAAACTTTCATGCATTTTGACGCGTTAGGGCTAATATAATTCCGTCGATTACCCCGCAGGGCCTTTGTCACATAATTTTAGGGCAGATCGGGGTCTTAGCAAATTTTCGGAAATATTTTGTAGCGGGTCCCACCCCCGGCTAAGTCGTACCATTACCATGTCGCCTTTTTGAATCTTAAACATTCACCTTCATACACATATACATGTGATTACGGATAACCCACGGATTTAAGTCTTCGTCCCACGAATTCCACCTCCAAATAATCGGTGGAATCTGATAAAATATCACCGTAAGGTGTTCTCCGGCCACTGGCAGAATAAAACTAAAGTCCGACAAGTATTGCGGGACCTTTTTGTACTTAGTCTACATATTTACTTCCATATTTCTGGAAAAATTTGGGCAGAGGTTCCTCTGTTTTTCTTACTATCCGAAACCTGTACACCAGAAATACCAATTATGCCTCATGGGGCCAACACATATACACACACATACATATCATATCTTGTCGTATCGCAGCCACACGGGGCTGATAACCTCAAGTAAGAATTATAACGTCGTCGACACCTACCACACGTGCCCAACTCAACAGCATCGGAGGCGCTTTCCTGTTTACTTTCATCCGGGATTTCTAGACTCACATTGACGGTGGGGACATCTCAGTCGCCCTTGCCTTTGGTCACTAGGTCTCTAATCCTTTTAAATTTCCGTCGTCTTCATAGAACAACGTTTTACAGATATCATACACATATCGAAAATTCTAGGAAACTTACATACTCATAACTGATCAACTCGAGTCTAACCTGGGGAGCTGCCGTGGGAACTGTGTCCCTCATCATCGTCGTCGGTCTGGCCCCCACTGTTACCTGCATCTGAATCGGAGGAGTGTAGGTAGCCTGGCAATTCCTGGTTCACCGACGGCCAGGACAAAGGGCTGGAATAGGGCGTAACACTCTTTGGGGAAGCCTGTCTAACATACTGCTCCACTACCGGAGCTGCTGGCACATCCTCGGGAATCTCCTCCCTCGGCGTCCCAGAGGAGTGCTCTAGTGGCTCAGCCTCGGGGCTATCCTCCTCCCTGGGAGTAAGAAACTCTGGAGGTATCGTCGCTGGGTCCTCCGAAGGGTCGGTGTCATAACTATCTTCCCTGGGAGCCTCTACTCTGGGGATCAAAAACTCTGGAGGAATTGTCTCTGGATCCTCCGAAGGATCTGTCTCAATCGAGTAGCTGGGGATCTGCCTACTCGGTCCTGGTGATGTCCTAGGGGCCTTATTAGCACCCCCATCCCCATCATCCGAAGCGCTCCTCTTCATTATTTATCAACCTACGATCACCTGCAGGAAGAGGGTCAGAAACATTTTCCCCAAATACCGACACTTCTGCTCTTCTGGAGCCTCGCTGTAGATACAGCAATTCGTAGGGGAGAATCATCCTAATCATATAGCTTTATCGCACGATCTAAGAATCCAAAGAAGGGTAACATCCTAAATGCCCTGTAGCTTCCTGTTTATAGGTGTGGTGCACAACACATCGATAAACAAGACTCTACTAGACACGGCCTGTAGACATTCCGAAGACTAACCGCTCTGATACCACTTTTGTCACGACCCAACCCCGTGGGCAGCGACTGGCACCCTAGCTGGGTACCCGTACATACCTACCTGACCGAATTTCGTATCGTACAGATTTTTTTTTTTTGAAACAGAAATTACAAAAGTAGGCCGATACAACTACGGCACGCGCACAAACATATATATATCTGAACATACAGAAGCATACGGATAAGCCGACAAGGCTAACATACAGACGAAACCCGTAACCCACACATCTATCTACAGGCCTCTACAGACATACAGAATCATATGACGGGACAGGGCCCCGCCGTACCCAGAATTTTCCATACATACAGAACATACGGAAAACAGAAGATATGTACCAAAAGTATATGCTCCGGATCAAAGGAGCTCTTCAAAATAGCTGAGTCAGGAACCTATGCTGGCGGCGTATCACCTGGCGCGTCTGTACCTGCGGGCATGTAGCGCAGCCCCCGAAGAACGGGGGTCAGTACGAAAATGTACCGAGTATGTAAAGCAGAAATATAACAGATATAAGCATAGTCCGAACCAGAGTCACAGAAATATAACGGACAGAACCATAAATCAGACTAACGGACAGAGTCATGATCCAGACAGACATACAGAATCGTGTTCCATACAAATAAATCGAATTATGGTTCGGACAGACAGACGGAATCATAATACGGACAGACGAGCAGAATCAGAATCCATACGGACATACAGACATAGTCGTAATTCAGACAGACAGACAGAAGTATGTCGGACAGAATTATGCATGCAGAGTAGTACAGAGTCATACAGAATCATACAGAGGCATGTGCTTATATAAATATAGATAGCACACGCATACATTCATACAGATCCCGGCCCTGTCTGGGGGCGCGGTAACAGAACCCGGCCCTCTTAGTACGGGACGCGGTGGACAGACAGAATCAGATCAGATCATATGCCATCCTGGCCGCCATCCCCATACACAAATCATAATATCATACAGACATACAGATCCCGGCCCGTACGCCGAGGGACGCGGTGAACAATGCAGAGAAATATGCACGATAACAGAACCTGGCCCGGGTCGCAGTGAAAGAATGCATTGAGACAGACACGAACCGATAAATGAGAAACTACTTACATACAGACTCAACATACAGACTCGATCAACCTGAAGGGTGCCAAATGGCGAGTCAAATCATAGTATCCAGATAGTATGCATAGTACGAGCCTACATCCTAGTCGGGAAGGCACGGTAGATTATTATCAGAATCAGAATCTCAGATGTTCAAAAATCATTTCGTATAAATCGCACAAAAATGGTTTTATCATACACAAAATAGTAGTCCAAAGATTTTTAGAGAAAATCGGACAAAACGAAAATATTTAAAATTTACAGAAGATATCGGGCCTTGTGGGCCCGCCTCGAACCAACTCGAGGCTACATAGGTAAATTATTGCTAATAGACCTTATGAGGTCATCCATAGTCGTTTGGAAGTGTTCCGACTCCGTTTGGGGAAGTTTTGTACAAAAATTCACTTTAAAGGCAATTTGTAAGAAAATAGCTTCAATTGAATTGAAGGAATTGGAGCGGTTTTCCGTCTCGAATTCCGGGGAACGGAGTCGTACTTAAGGCTCGCGGCCGAGCCTATCACATCCAGAACATGCCTAGGAACATAGGGAAATGCTTCACATACCTCGATGGCGCCTTATGCTCGCTTGGCGTCAATCCAAATTTCGTCCAAAATCTGGAAATGGTCAAGTTTACCATTTAGTTAGTTTCAAACTTTCAATATTCCAACTTTACACATACTTGCCTACCGAAATTTCGGCAGCATTTCCTCTGTATATACGACATCCCCGAGACTTAGCTCGGCTCAATTCATCAACACAACAACCCAGAAATGACATCAAAACATCAATGGACATTAAAACATAAACTAAGGCATCATTAGCCATCTTTCGACATAACGAAACATTTTTCGTTTCAAACTTGCATTTCCAAACCAAACTTATTATTTTCATATCCATTATCCATCAAAATCATTACGACATACACCGGAGGCATCCATACCATTTTCACATAATATTCATAAGATACACAAACATTCCAACTTTCCATTAAATCGCTACTTTTCCAATCTTTTCCTAACTTTCAACATACAAGTTCATAACACATTTCCATCTTCCAAATTCATCAACAATAATCATAATTTGCCTCTTGATACCTTCATTTCCATTTTTTCATAAATCATAACAAAGTTGCATACTTTCCTACAACAACTTGATAACCATTTTTCCAAAACAATAAAGATTGTTATCTTTTCCATTCACTTCACCATAACATACTTAATATACAAACAAGATCAAATTCATACTCCATCAACACATGACCATACCACACGGCCACCTCCTACATTCTTCAATTTTCACTAATTCATTCCACTTCCATTTCTAATACAATTTCCACCACACTACAATTAAATTACAACAGGAATTCAAATCATCCAAGACATGTAATACATATACATATATTCGGCCAACATGCATATCTTTCCACACACAAAATTTCCATGTTTTTCATTCATTCACACATACTACAACATACATATACCATTTATAACATAACAAAAGCATTAAATCCTCACCTTTCTTCAAGTTCTTCACTTGGAGGATAGAATTGCTTTCTTGCCACAATACTTATACCAACTTGTAGAGGGCTTTGCACTTGGTAATATTCCCACAAGAACTTGATTTTTAAACCAAAGATTAGGCCTCAAAAATTTTTTCTTTCTTTTTCTTTCTTTTTCTCCTTCAAACCCGAAATGCCTCTTTCTCTTCCTCTCAATTCTTTTTCTTGAAGCTTCTTTGGATAAACATGTATTATTACCTCTTTATATTAACTAGTCATGTGACTAATCACATGACTTATGGCCATGGATTTTGGGCCAATATGGCCGGTTGGGCCTCCAAGTTTGGGCCTTGTTCTCTTATTTTTTTTTTGAGTCCAACTTGGCTAATTTTGTAATTTATGGAACAAGTTTCCAAAATTCCAATTTTGCCCTTGGCCTCCTTCCGTAATTCCACACCAACGTATTCATAACCTACACATTCATACCAAGAAATGTCCAATGGTGGCCTTATTCATCACAAGTCCATTTATCTTGAATTTTTCGAATAAGCGAAAATGTCGGATGTAACAGTAAAATAATATGGGATTTCTTGCAGTATTTGAGCATAGAGTTAATAGTAATAAGGAAGCCAGTATTGTTAAAAAAGTGGCCCCAGGATGGAATTGGGAAACTAATAACAGTGTGGGAAGCAAAAGGAGGATTTGGATTATCTGGGACTCAAGGAAGGTGAAGTTCACCATGACTGAGCTAGATACGCAGTACATACATGGTCATATAAGAATTTATCATATTAACTACATTTTTCAATTTACAGCAGTCTATGGATTACATACAGTGGTGACCGGGAGAGATATATGGACTAAATTGACAGCTATGCATAATAACATCCCTGACCCTCGGTTAGTTATGAGGGATTTCAATGCCATCATGAGGGTTGAAGATAGAATAATTGGTTCAGAAGTTCAGGAATATGAGGTGAAAGATTTCAGGGACTTTATGTTAGATACTGGAATGCATGAACTGCAGACTATAGGGAAGGAATACACTTGGACAAATAACCACACTTACAGTATCATTGATAGAGCACTAGCTAATGCCACATGGATGACCTCAATGACTGGAACCTGGGTTTTCAGACCATTCCCCTGTGTGTATCAGGTTCAACAGACAGGGTAGTAGTGGAGGGAAGCCTTTCAGATTCTTCAATTGTATGGAAGAACATGTTTTATTTGCTAGTACTGTTGAGGAATGTTGGCACAAATCACAACCTACCAAATACATGGGACAAATATGGAAGAAACTGAAAATAGTTAAGCAGGGGTTGAAGGTGCTGGATAATGAACACTTCACGGGTGTGGAGCTGAAACTTAAACAAATCAGACAACAACTACATGAGACACAGGAAAGGATGAACCATTCTTTACTTGATCCTGCTCTAATAGAGGAAGAGAAGGGGCTCAGAGGTTTGCTGGAAAAGTGGGGCAGCATAGAAGAAAGTATATACAAACAAAAATCGAGAACTCAATGGCTAAATGTGGGGGATTTTAACTCCAAGTATTTCTTTGCTAGCATGAAAAACAGACACTCATATAATAATATTAGGTAGATAATAGATGTGACTGGTGTGATGTTATTTGATGAAGCGGGGTATTAAGAATGAGATTTTGAGGTTCTATAAAGCATTATTGGGGTCCTCAACTAGCCCTCTTCCTGCCATATACCCTCAGGTGATTAGCAATAGTAGACTACTGACTAGACAACATCAGGTTGAGTTGATCAAGCCTGTTACTAAAGAAGAGGTCTATGATGCGTTACAGAGTATTGATGACGGGAAAGCTCCTGGATGTGATGGACTAAATTCTTGTTTCTTTAAAAAGGCTTGGCCAACTATTGAGGGTGAAATAACTAAAGCAGTTTTGCACTTCTTTAAATCTTTCAGTATGGCCCAGGCTATCAACTACACTTATGTCACGCTTATTCCGAAAGTTCAGAATCCAGCATCAGTGAAAGATTATAGACCAGTCTCTTGTTGAACCATATTATACAAGATCATTTCTAAGGTACTAACAAAGAGGCTGCAATGAGTTATGGAAGTACTGGTGGATAACTGTCAATCAGCATTTGTGCCAGGAAGGATGATTACTGATAATATAATTCTCAGTCATGAATTAGTCAAAGTATATGAGAGAAAAGGCCTGTCAACCAGATGCATGATGAAACTTGACATGCAAAAAGCATATGACTCACTGGAATGGGATTACTGTGAGCAGATTTTAGTAGGACTAGCTTTCCCCGATAAATATGTAAAGTGGATCATGACTTGTGTGAGGAGTATGTCCTACTCCATACTCTTGAATGGGAAACCAAGAGAGCCCTTTGAAGCTAAGAGGGGACTGAGGCAAGGGGATCCTCTGTCCCCCTACCTTTTTGTACTTGTTATGGAATACCTAACTAGGGTTGTCAAGAATGTAAGTAAAGTTCCGGACTTCAATTATCATCCTAAATGTGAGAAGATGCAACTAGTACAACTCGGGTTTGCGGATGACCTCCTCTTGTTCTGTAGGGGTGATTTAGGGTCTGTGCAGTTATTATTTGAATGTTTTTCTCATTTCTCTCAAACTTCCGGGTTAACTCTAAATAGACAAAAAAGCTATATTTTTTGGGGGGTGTATCCATTGAGGATCAGTAGCTGATTCTGGATTATCTTGGCATCAACCAAGGTGTCCTACCAGTGAGATACTTGGGAGTTCCCCTTAGCCTAAGAGGTTGTCTGTTTTGCAATGTCAACCGCTGCTGGAAAGGATGTTGGGAAGAATAACTACTTAGACATCTAGGTTTCTTTCATATGCAGAGAGGTTGCAATTAATCAAGAGCATCCTGTTTTCAATGCAAACTTTTTGGTGTCAAGTTTTCATCCTCCCAAAGAAAATCATCCAGCAAGTTAAAGGGATTTGTAGCAGATACCTCTAGATAGGAGGAAATGAGGTTAACAAGAAGGCATTATTGGCGTGGGAATGAGTCTGTTTCCCTAAGGCTGCTCGGGGAATCAACGTTATGCAGTTAGAAATTTGGAACCAAGCTTCCATATGTAAACACTATTGGAATGTATGCCGAAAGAAGGATCGACTATAGATTCAATGGTTCCATAATTACTACATAAAGGGACAGTGTGAATGGGATGTCTATCCGAAGCAAGCGTCATGGGTAGTGAGGAAGATCATGAAGGCTAAAGCTACTTTTGAGAAGGCAGGATACACATATGATGATATTCTTAGACAGGATCAAATTTCCATCAAGAAACTCTACAGCAAGATAAGAGGAGACTTCCAAAAGTGGACTGGAGGAAACTTATTTGCAATAATGGTGGGTGTCCAAAATGGTTATTCGTTCTACAACTTGTGCTACTGGGCAGATTCTACACGAAGGACAGGTTGGCGCCTTGGGGAATGATTCAAAATGAGAAGTGTGTTCTGTGTGATGTGGAAAATGAAAGCATAGAACACTTGTTCTTTCAATGCATCTATACTTACTCAGTTTGGGAAACATTATTGAGATGGTTAGGGGTTGGGAGAAGTCCAATGGGGTGGCAACAAGAAGTGCAATGGGCGATCAGTAATGCGAATGGATCAAGTGCCAAAGCTGGTGTGTATCGCATAACCTTAGCGGCATGTGTTTATTACCTGTGGATGGAGAGAAACCAAAGGCAATTCCAAGGGAAGAAGTGCACTGGTCAGCAAGTGTGTAGGGGTCTAGTCCAGGGAGTTCACTGTAGGGGGAATTTATTTCCCAGATTTGCTGATCATCTTAGAAGGTTGGATTACTATCCCGCTGAAACATAGTGATAGGTACACTACAGGGGGTATAGAGAAAGAGGCTAGTTGATTTGTAGGACTTACAGTCTTGTTTGTTTGAGTGGTCAAGCTTGTTTGTTTGAGTGGTCAAGCTTGTTTGGCCTCTGGGTTTTGTTTGCTGTGCTGTAAATATTTTCCTTGGTAATATACATACTTATTTACCAAAAAAGAAATATGAATCTGTTGCTTTTGATGAAATGTACTTTATTGATAACATATATGTGGCCAATATGGAGGCCTTTGGTCTTTATTTGTCTCAACATGAAAGTAAAAGAATCTGTGGATAAAAGCTGCTAGGAGTGGGTCAGAAATTAAGTTCCACGTCTTTTTAGTGTACAAATGATTTTCACCTGAAGTCTTTTAACCTACTTACATACTCGTTATTTGTTGCAGGTAGAAAAGCAAATATTTTGACTAGAGATATGATCATCAGTTATTCCATCCCTTGTATGTTTTGTTTTAGTTAGATTAAGCACGACATATAAAAAATATGAATAGTATATTGGCATGATCCAATTTGTCTAATAAACTGTAATGGCACCTAACCCCTACCTGTTAGGCGAACTCCCTAGCATACCAAGATCCATTTTTATTATGAAAAGACGATAATAAGTTTGAAAGAGATTAAACAACATAGTGAAATAATTTCGTGAACCCGAACAGTGCAGAAATACCACTGCAAGAAAGAAGATATTTGCCAACAAAATTTTTTTGTTGCCATAGTATTGACTATTGTTGCAAAAACTACATTTGACAACAACATTTTTCTATTGTTGCATAACTTTTTCATCGGCTGTTATTGCAACGGCTTGCCAAAAGTATTTTTTGCAACAATATACTATGACAACAAAAAAAGTTCATTTTTAAAAGTTTCATCATATATGCCAACAATAAAACTAATTTGTTGCCAACTATTGAATTTTGCCAACAATATTATTTTTGTTGCCAAAGATTTGTTGTCATTTCTGTACTTTTTTGTAGTGTACCAAAAATACCCCGAGGGTGTGGTGTTACAGGTCATGAGCTACTAATACATAGTCAATACAATAATCTCAAATTAAAATCTGTCCGGAAGGAAGGACGACAATAAAAAGATAGAGGGTGTCCAGTGTTGCGAACAAATCCAAGGAGCTCACCCCAAATATCTCCAACAGTTGCTAGACTCGCACTCCAGCTACACTAGTGCACTGATCAGTAAAAAGTGTAGCAAGTGAAGCATGAGTATAACAATGAGCGCACATCACGATTTTCCGACTACCTAAAATCGGTCGGGAAATCTTCGTTTTACTACAACTGTCACTACAAGAAAAATGGCCTTTAGCGAGGGAAAATCTAGTCGTTAAAAGTCCAAATCCGGTCGCTACAAGTCAATAACGACTGGAAACAATCCGGTCGTCTCCGGTCGTTAAAAGCCTTGTCGTTAAAAGTTAACGAACGGATTAGAAAACCGGTCATTAAAGACACTTTAGCGACGATGAGATATACGGTCGTTATACCTCTTTTTAACGACCAAATTTTACCCTTGCTAATTGTCATTTCCCGTCGTTAAAAACCTTTAATGGAGGGAACAAATCCAGTCACTGTTAGTGCTATCAGCGATCAATTTTATGTTCGTTGATAGTTCGTTAACCTTTAACAATTGAAGAGTAATCATATGGTATAAAAACATCTAAAAACAAATGAAATTACCAATTTTATACAAACTTTAATCGTTAATTACAAGGAATTAAAGCATCACATTAAAAAAATAAAAGAAATGTATCCATCCAAATTGTGTGACATCACATTTGTCAACTACGACAAAAGAGAACAGAATGTAACATGTACAAATGAAAAGATCTTTCTAAAAAGTCCTACCAAAATAGAAAATAAGTTCCTTCTGTGCTTAACTTGTGCTGCACTTTCTTCAAGAATAGCTTCTTCAGACTTACAAATCCTTGAACTGTTGAAAGAAAAAATTTCATGTCAGCTTATAACATAACTCATAATAACTACCTTATTTTTTTTCCTTCCACAAAAGCAAGCCTTATTTTGTGCTTAATCTCCTCCAAATTTGGTATGCAATTTGACAACCAAGCTTCGAAATATAACGCCTCAGTAGCAGCTTATCTAATTGGAGGGGACCGATCTTAAGACTAAAACCACAACCAAGCCACAGACTGGCATTGAGATCAAATTAGTTTGAAATAGGTCCAAGAAGCAAGGTGCTCACTTTCAGTTCAAAGACTACAAATGACATCAGAACAGGTCAGATCTAATGTCATGGACAACAGTAAATCAGTAAATGGAGGTGTATAGATTTAACATAAGCTCAAAATTCTATCGAGAAGTTTCTTGAAGTGAGTTTATTATTCTAGGTGCAAAATTTACTATTGAACTATCTAAATGATTTCGAACCATGTGTCATTGTGTACTGCTAGTAGAAAAATCCAATTGTGAATCCGTGTGTCAAAGAAATGATTCTGAAATTTTATTCTGTAAAAACAAATGCAGGAAATCATACACTTTCATATTCACATTAATTCATGATATCTCAAGGTAAATCTAAGAGTTTATTAATTAACTCTTCTATGATGAAAATGTATAAAAAAAAAAGCAAGGAGAAACAAAAATCATTGAGGCAGAAGCAAAGGAAGGCATACCTTTTACTGCTAATATATGCCAGTATTGATGTTGAAAGCAGATGTATCTGAATTTGTTCCTTCTGACCCATTTATTGTGATTTCTTAAAACTCCATCTACTAGTAGAAGCTAAGAATACACATAAAAGCTCTCGAAATCGACATGAATACCTAAAAGATTGGTTCTTCTTAGTGTTCTTTTAAGTGAACAAATACTAGCAAGTCTTTTTTTTTTCCATCTAAACAAGTCACTTTTTAAAGAATTCTTCCAAGTAGCACATCGCCCAACTATAGTAGATATAGACGTAAAGCTTCGCAAGTCAAGCTTATTTATTTTAAGCTCTTTTAAGAATGGTATAAGTCAATTTTGAAGCTCATGAGAATCTTTTTTCCTGATAATTCCCTTATAACCACCTCAGTATCATTGAAATGATCATTTACATTAAACATAAGGTAAGTAATTAAACAGTGTAAATAGGCAACATCTAAATCTTCATTTGATTACTTTATAGTATCACATGACCAGCCGAACAGATGATAGGTCAAACCAACACAAATCAAAATAGGATCATGTAGTGTGTATTTACAGTAGCCCAAGTACTGATCAAATAATTGAACTATCAACTACGACCGCGATCACATACTTAATTGGGTTCAGCAAATGTAAAATTCAGAAAGCGACAGTGGCAAAAGGCCAATGAAACTGTAACCCAATTCAATAAACACCGAAAAACACTCTCACACCCGCTCCACTCCAGTGAAATTTAGAAAGACAAGGAAGTCTACCAGTCCTTAATAGTCATAATAATGTCCATAAACAATCATAAAGTATCAATGTTTGGTGAAAGGGAAAGATGATTAACAACCAAAAGAAAATTGATGAAACAAGCATGTTCATCATTCTTGAATTAATTTAATTCCTTTCAAACGTTACCAAAATATCACCAGTAAAGAAAATAACATGTAAATTAAGAACCAAAAAGAAAATATTGTAGGAGCCTCAGAGATGGTGCAATGATATTGTATTATGTATCAACAACTCTACACCAATCCATAAACATTAAACTACTATTGCATTGCTTGAATATGAACCATTTGCGACAAGTAAAATAACCTAACACTTACAGAGAATTCCAAGAAATAAATATAGGGGCAGCTTTATGTATCGATAAAAAGCCACGATATCAGTATGTGCAGAGAATGACTTGATGCCCTAGCCACAATATACAAAAATTCAACAAATGAAAAATACAAAACAGAAAGGAAATATAAAAATAAAAAGCAACAAAACTCAAAAAATAAATAGACTAAAGCATGATGAATTAACAGTAAAATCAACTCAAGGGTACTATTATCACACTACCTGGATGCAAAAATTAACTTTGCAAAACCCTTTCACCTCATAAAAATCTCCAGAACAAAAAATATTATCACATGATAGTGACAAATGTTTAGAATTATAGAATTTCAGCAATTTAAGAATGTGTACAGAATAGTTAGGCAAGAGATAGGGACAAAAGTACATACATTTAGAGATTCTTAAGTTATAGTAGAGGTTAAGGCCCATGCCGTCATCAATTTTGCAGCGGATGCTATCACGAATTTCCCGATGAGTGTTGTCTATGGGTTTGTCTTCTCGCTAGTTTTCTTCAAATCCTGCATCCTTTATGTGTATGGTGGTCAGATTGAAGGTATGGCGAAGGGTGGAGATAGTGTAACCTTTATGCTCAGCGATGGAGATGACAACTAACCCTAGGCTTGTAGGAGACCAAGGAGAATTTGGGGTTTCCGTTTTCTTTTTTTGGCTAATAACTTAGTAATTATTTTTTTTTGTTTTGTGGGTTGGGGTGGGGGAATTTGGGCGGGGATAATTAATTAGCCGCTTTCTTTTCCGCGAAAATATTAGAATTAACAACTGGATACTGTGGTTTTTACTGACCGGTTAATGTCCCTTTGTTATTGTTGAAGTAAAAATTAATGAATTGTCGGAAAATCACGATTTTTTTTAGTAGTCAGCCCCTAGTTCGATGGCAAGCAAGACATCCTCAAAATTCATAAATTTCAAATCCTAAATCTATATCTCCTCGAGAAATGAAAATTCAATAACTTGCTTGGTCAGTCATCTCATACATCAAAAATAATACTAGTACTAACAATTCATGGAAAGTTCATCATTTGAGTTGGAGATATGGTGATCATATTTTTCACGTTTGTTATCAAGGAGTTCAAATGAAAACAAAGTGAAGTTGATAGCTCTGCTTCAGAAAACTTAGTTCCCAAGCATATGTGAATAGTAAACAATGTTAAAAGCAAAGTTGTACGTTGCTGATTGCATTAAATTAATTTGATTCCCATTTCTAGAGAGTACTGTAGTCTGTACCTTAGTAATTGGGACCGCTGAGTTTTTCTGGTTATGAGTTATGCCATAATTACACTGGGTTTTGTCCTTTTGCGTTTGCACAAATGGTCAAGTTTTATGCAGGAAATTATACCTAATAATCTTGAAAATGGGTTATCTTGAGTTTTCTACGGACAAATTTTCAAGATCAAAAGTCAAAACTTGTTAACTTCAAGTTTTGTACATGCATGAGCCGAGCAGGATCAACAGTTCAAATCCTCAAAGGTCATTATTGTAAATCATCCGGTTTTATGGAGGTATTACAACATCTTAGTTGAGCACTTAAGGGCTTACGTGGGTGGTGTTTGTTTACCCCGAATTTAGGTAATCAATTAAATTTGTAAGTGAGGCATAGGATATGTGGATGAGCTTTAATCTATTTGGTTGGAAGAAAATGTATATAGATTTGTTGTGAGCAAGTGAATCGAAATCGCTGATTTACACTAAATATATGTATTAAATAATATTTAAGTATTGGATGAATAAAGCTAAAGGACACACAAATCCGGACCAATATCAGTGAGAGGGAGAGGGAGAGGTTTTATATATTTTGCTATTACAATGTTCTAGATTTGAAAAAGCTAATATTTGAAAGTAGGGTAATGCCTCCTATTTATAGTTTTGCCTTATGGGTCTTGTACAACATAAAGCCCTTTTGAATAAAGAAAACCCTAAAAGGATAAGGTTTGGTCATACGGTCTGACACCCGTACGATTGGCAGTACAATGTGGCAGAACGGTCTTGACGCGTGGCAATTGTGTAACTGATCACCCGGACCAACGGCCACGATTAATCGGACTAACGGCCACGATCAACTCGGCTATGGAGAAACCGGACTAAACGATTCCCTTCGCTTTCTTCTGATCAACCACTTCTAGTGCGATACCTCCGGTTCGAAGGAAAGTCTTCATGCTCATGCTTGTTTCTTTCTTCCCTCAATTCCCGGTCTCACCGGTCTAGCATAAGTCTGATTTTTACCGTATACAGATAGTCCCCACACTTTCCGGATCGTTGTTTTACCGGAGTAACGGGAAGTGGATGAGTCACGAAACCGGTGGTTCCATAAGCTCGTTGTTATCTTTTCATTTTGGCGGGAACAGTTGCGTCACGTCCCACTGTCATCAGCCACGTGTCTCATCCCGAATGGCCAGCTCTGACAACCACCGTAACGTACGTCGTTTCAAATCACTTCTCATTAATTGTGGGACACGTGGCATCCCCCGGTTGGCTGGGATCTGTAACCGTCTCGGTTCCCATGCCTATATAAGGCCTTCAACCCTTTCACTTCTCCATTTTACTTCTCTTCACTTCTAATCATTTTCCATCTCATATTTCTTACTGATTCAACCGTTTTATCCCCTTGATTCATTGCTTATATTGTGTGAAAGAAAACCAACTCCGCCAACTTCTTCATTTGCCGTTTTCCTATCGAAAGTGCTGGTTTGTAACACTTTTGTTATATCCCGTAATTTTGCACATTCGGATAAATTGAAATAATTGTGACTTGTAAGAGGTAAGGTGATATTTTTATTTTAGTTAATATATATATGTTGTTCATGAAAAATGTTGATGCGGAAATACGGAGGAAGGCCAAGGGCAAAATTGGAAATTTTGGAAATTAGTTTCGGGAATTACAAAATAAGACCCATAACTAATTGGGCTAAAAAAAAAGGCCCAATTCATATGGGTGGCCTGCCATGGAGGAAAAAATGGGCCAAGCCCATGTGCCCATTAAATTCAAGACTATTAAATAACAAAAGGGGCCACAAAGTCTTCATTTTCAAGAAGTTTCAAGAACAACCAAGAACTTGAGAGAAAGAGATAGGGTAGTTCGGCCAACAAGAGGAGAAGAGAAAAAAATTAAGCCACCAATCTTTGATCCAAAAATCATAATTTTCTAATATTCTTACTAATTTCAAGACCCTCTTCAACATGGTATAATTATTTTGGCAAGAAAATCACTTTGGTGGCAAGTGGAAGATTAAAGAAAAGGTAAGAATTCTATCCTTTTTATATCATGGAAGGTTTATATATATGTTGTAGTATGTGGAAATGAATGAAAAGTATGAAATTTGTGTGTTGTGGGTGTCACACCCCAATCCGGATAGGGCGTGACGGGCACCCGACCCTTACTTAGAGCCGAGCGAACCCGCTGGATCTCATTGTACTCATAATCCTTAGTCATGAACTGAAATGCATAGGGAAAGCTTTTAACAAAAACATTTTTTTTATCTTTCTCGAATCAAATAAAATTTGTAATCATATAAATCTGTGAAGTGATGCATAATGAATACATCGGCTTAAATAGCCGCTTACAAGACTGGCATACTTTATACATGACTCTGTCTGCAAAGACTCTAACATAAATCAACATACTTTAACGCACATACTCTGACTCGGCAACACTCCGGAATGAAATGGAGCTCGCCAATCCCGCTGGAACGTCTTCTAGCCATGTCCTCTATTCATCGGTATACACCTGCGCGGCATGAAACGCAGCGCCCACAAGAAGGGGCGTCAGTACGAATAATGTACTGAGTATGTAAGGCATGAATAACAACATAAGATAAACATGAAAGTAACAAGGAATAAGAGAGGTAACCTGTGCATCTGAATGCCTCGTAGGGCGGATGTCATGCATGCTTAGCCTTTTTAAAAAAAAAACATTTTTATACATATACATAGTAACATGCCCGACCATTAAGGCGCGGTGTCATATATGTAATATCATGCCCGGCCATTAAGGCTCGGTGTTATCATCATTAGCCTGCGTCCAGGCCTCCCGCGTCCGGGGCAATATCATAACATGCCCACTGCAGTGGTGTGCACATCTACGTGCCTGCCCGGCCGACTATAGCGCGGCGCGGTGTGAGAAAATATATATATATATATATATATATATATATATACAGCATGCATAAGAGCCCAATCAAAATCCACAACTGTATCGGAGTGACGCAAGGTCGGTAGCCTCCGATTATATTATGGAATACTCATCGTCGCTTTGTCTCACCTTGAAGGAACGATGATTTTAAGGTGAGACTATCGATGAAGAATAGAATTAAGAGAAAACATAGAATAGGTTCGTAAATCTCATAAGGCATCAATTTATATACTTTGGAAGATGTAGAAATAAAGTCACCATCTGGAATAGATTGAGAAATCAATAAATAGCTCGACATTCTCATATCGTTATTGAGGTCGTAAACTTGAAACCTTTAAACATAAGATCGTTCTCATCATAGTCATCATAATAATATTCTCATTTGTGACATCATCGTGGTCATGGAAAATATATCCATCGTCTTTATCATAAGAGCTCACATAATCACAAACTTTAGTTTGGAAAATACGAATATTTTGGGAAAACAC
Source organism: Lycium barbarum (assembly GCF_019175385.1). Taxonomy (NCBI): domain Eukaryota; kingdom Viridiplantae; phylum Streptophyta; class Magnoliopsida; order Solanales; family Solanaceae; genus Lycium; species Lycium barbarum. The sequence continues at coordinate 7,619,704 of NC_083337.1, read as the reverse complement.
TTATGGCTTATCAGGAAGAAAATCATGCCTTGGAATCTTAGACTTTTTAACTTTTGATAACAAGGAAACTATGGAAACATTTATGACATTATAACCTAGGGATCATGCCTCTGAAAGAAAGCGGCGAGCCTTAACATGCCTGGAAGATAATTCTCGACTTTCAATTTACTTCCTATCTTGCAATTCACTGGAGATTATCTCTAGCCTCGTAATCTACATATAGAACCATTCATAATATTATTAAAATCATCATCATACGCTCGACTCGAAACTTTAATTAAAATCCTTTTAGGTTCTGTCGAAATTCGGGCAGCATTTCTCCTGTTTATATGACTCGCCCGAAATTCCAATTCAATAACCAACAACATCAACCACAATACCAAAATAAATTCAATCATTTTCATACCAATATACTTCCTAAAACATCCCACACGATGTTTCCTAAATTTCTTAACTAACCCACTTGTAATACGACTATTCAATAATCTTTACTTTCGTAAAGAAGCCGAAATTAACACTAACGACATTAATAATAACATCCCAAACATCCTAAAAGATAAATATATGTATTTTCATCCAAATTTCTCTTCAACCCTCAATCCATAAATCAACAACATCAACACAACAACTATAACTTAATTCTTGCAATTATTCCTTAATCAAACTTGATAAAGAGAGAGATTTAATGATTCATACCTTATTTTTATGAAAGTAGCAAAATATTCAACATTTTCTTGTTCCCATGCTCCTCTAACTCCAAACGAAATTATATTCGTGACTATGTGTTGCCCGGACTTCGATTAGTACTTCGTAGCTTGAAATTTCGCCCAAAATCTTCACTTTTATGTGAGATTAAGAGCCTTTTAATGGCTGAATTTTCTGGAACTTTGTAGAATTTTTTGTGATGAAAATGGGGGTTTTTAGCCCTTTTATAGTGGGTGGGCCGACGTACTGTAGCTACAGTAATGTAGCAGTACTGTGCAGCCCTGTTTCTGCGTGACAGTTCAGTTTGTAACGTCTTTAAGTCTCTACTCCGAGGTCCTATCAACAAGAGGTTTGTTGCATTACAAACTAGACTCGACGAAATTCATTTTAGGCTTTTGAAACGCCTTAAAACTCCAAATATACCTGGAGATATACCCCTCCAAAGTTGACTAAAAATCGTTCCAGCATTTCTCAAATTTTCGTCGAACTTATTTTCTTCAATTTGCTCGATCTCAAAATATTCCGAAACTCTCCATACATGATATTTATCACTTATTATACTAATAATGACCATGTTATCGTGTTTCAAAAAAACTCTTTTCCGATTACAACTTACGAGATCGTAATTCGTCTTTTTATTTCGTTGTTACATACTTCCCATGGCTTGTATCTTTCAAAAAATCATGGGACATCTCCGATACTTCGTTGCTACGGTGATGTACAGGTCATGCTCATGCTCTGAAAGTGTGGGGTGTAACAGTGGGTGTGCGGGTGTGTGGCCGTGTATGTGGGTGTGGTGGAGGAACATGAATTAAATTTATTAGTATGTTAATTGTGTTGTTGTGGCCTTGTGATGTGAATGGAAGACTAATGGTTCAAGTTGGCATGAAAATTGGTTGCTAAGTTGTTGTAGGAAAGTATGTGATTTTATTATAGTTTTTATGTAATTATGGGAATGGAGTTGTTAAGGTGTAAATTGTTGTTGTTGATGATGAAATTGGAAGATAAAAATGTGTTGTGAATGTTCGTGTCGAAGATTGGAGGTTTCGGGTGAGGTATGGTTTTTGGTAGGATTGTTGGAATATTGTGTAGATTGGTTGAAATGTCCTTGAATTATGTTTGAATAATCTTGAGCTAGTAAATGAATATGTAAGTGGCGATATTGGCTTGAAAAGACGTAGTTGAATCGAATATGATATGCTATGTAGAGAAGAAAGTTATTAATGTTAGAATGCGTTTAAATTGATTCTTGATGACTATTACTATGGTTGTTGGTATTGTTGGTGTGGTTGTTGATGAATTTGGCCGAGTTAAATTCTCGGGGATGGTGAATTTACAGGGGAGATGCTACCGAAATTTCTGTAGACAAGTACAAGTTAGAATTGAATTTTTAAGTACTTGTAGCTAATGTTTGGTAATTGATAACGTTATTGTAAATCTTGGAGAGCCCGAGACTTGAGTCGGGATTTGTTTAGCGGGTGATCGGGATTTGTTAGCGAGCGATTGAGGTATGTAAATCCTACCTTTCTTTCTTTTGGCATGGCCTTTATGAAATGAACACATAACGTATATGTATGCTTCTAAAGAAAATTCTATTCTTAGTGCCACTAGGATGACCAATGTCTTTGACTTCTATAAACTATCCCATATGGTTTGATACGCACTTATGATGTTCGAATTTTTAGTTGATATGTTTCCGAATGATGTCCGAAAAATATTTGATATGGCTAAAGTCTTGGATATATATATTTCGATATGTACGTATGATTCTAAGGCTCCATTTGATTTGCTCCATAGCGATATTTGAAAGTTCCCTAATATGATTGCTACTTGAATTTCCAAAAAGAGTTTCTGAAACGCTTTTAGAACGTTTTGTACTTCAAAAGTTCATAACTTTCGTATACTAATTCCGATTGACCCGAAACTGATTTTTGAGCCTTCGGATGCCGTAAATATATTTGTTCATCGGGTTTTGGAAATTTATTTATTTATATGCATATGGTTTCCGCACTACTCCGCTCGTGCATACTACTATTACATCATTCGCCGGTTCCCGGGCCGGTTTTGTGATCGTGCGCACTACGTTATATTCGGTAGTATGATGTGTTACGGTTCCCGAGACCTCGCCATAGGGTCGGGTACCGCTTGTATACAGCGTTATGATGTGATATAGCATATGATACGTTCTGATGATGTGATATGATATGATGATGTGATATGTTCGGGGATTGTACGGAGATTTGAAACCTTCTGGAGTATGATGTGTTGTGGCGCCAGCGTCGGAGTGGCGACCACGTTCCTGAGCCTTATGCATGATTTTTATTTGCATTACTTATGTTTTTAAAACAGGCTTGACATACTGATTCTGTAACCGCTTTCCATACTCCTTATTTCAGTTCTGATTTGGATTACTGTACTTCATGCTTTACCTACTCAGAACATATTTCGTACTGACCCCCTTTTCTTTGGGGGCTGCGTTTCATGCCCGCAGGTGCAGACGTTCGTTCTGGTGACCCGCCAGTGTAGGACACTTATTATGCCATTTGGAGTACTCCTTTGATCCGGAGCTCATATTTTTGATACATATCTTTTGTTATACATGTTTCTGTATATGACTATTTGGGGTACGGCGGGGCCCTGTCCCTTCCTATGTTCTGTTATGGTTTGTAGAGGCCTGTAGACATATATGTGGGTCATGGGTCGTGTTTGTTGGGTTATGTCTGTGACTTGTGCCTTAAGCGGTCCCGTTTGCTATTATGGCCAAAACGGCCCATATGTTTGTATATGTGTGTATATCCGGGCGATGTGTATTCCGCCAGCCTGCCGGCTTTTGGTATGATATTTCTGTTACAGGTGACCGCTTAAGATGATGTCTGTCTTCAGTATTTGTGCAAAATAACGTATTTTAAATTTGAATACGTCTTTGATATGTTGATTTGGTAAGCGAATGGGTTTGGGTGTCCAATTAGGACACTAGTCACGGCCCACGGGGCTGGGTCGTGACAACTTTACCATTTTGAATTTTTTCGACTGCTCCTTTACTCCTATTTTTTAACTTCTCCCTTTTCGAATTCGCTAATCTCCTTTTCCATAACTTCCAAATGTCTGCCAATACCGAAACCACCTCCCATGATGTTCCCTATGTTTCTTCTCAAGGAACCGAGCCAACTTCTCAACCCAAAGGAAAAATCGCCTTCGAGCTCACTGCTTTGGAAATTGTACCGGCCAAACCCAACAATAACAAGGACTTTGAAGTTAAGAAGCCTTCTCCGGTTTCTAATAGAGGGTTTGATGTAAGACGGTACCCGTCGTCCATTACCGAGGACAAACTTGATCAAGTCCGGACTGATTGCAGATAGGATAACCGTCCGGTACAAGTGTTTGCCCCTGGACCTGATGAATCAATCACCGATCATCGGGAGGACTTCTTATACGTTTACAACTATCCTTTTACACTCAAGCTCGACCCCCAATCGACCGGGTTATTTTAGATATGTGTCGGACATACAATGTAACCCTGGCCCAGATTGGTCCGATTATCTAGAGGACCGTGGCCTGCCTCTGGCTGTTGGCCAACGACTTGAAGAAGGATTTTACGCTGGCTCACTTCATCCGATTATATTCCCCGAGATTGTTCCGAGGGGGGGTAATAAAGTGTCGCACCCCCGACGAGGAGTATGACAGGCTCCGACTCGTAAGCCGAAGTCACATGACTTATCTGTTACTTGGACATCACATACCATAACTCAAGAACGTCTGCTCGCGAAAAAGGAGCCAACATAAGGGTATTCGATAAATCAACACATATATACACATGCGGACCGACAAGGTCGCTACAACATCAAGTATATCTCAAAGCCGACAAGGCAATCAAAACATATCAAGAAGCCAAACCAAGGCCGACAAGGCCATACATAATATTTACAAATCCCACAATGTCCATGAGCCTCTAGGAGTATACCTATGAACATATATTACACCAAACAAAAAATACCAAAAGATAGCAAGCCCGGAGTAGAGGTACTTGCTAGCACCGCTGAAGCTGGGAAGTCCTACCGTGGTTGCTCTTCAACAAATCTGTCAGGGCCTGCAGCACGAAATGCAGCGTCCCATACAAAGGGACGTCAGTACGGATAAAAGTACTGAGTATGTAAGGCAGGAGGGCAACAACACAATTAAGATAAAATGGGACTCTAGTATAGGCAAAAAAAATCCAACATCTGGAAGTAGCACAAAATGCAATGCATGATAAAATCATTTGTATGCTCATATGTAGATATATCTGTATATAATAAATAGTATCCATGCCCGGCCGTAAGGCTCGGTGTCATATATGTAAAATCATGCCCAGCCATTAAGGCTCGGTGTTATCATTATTAGCCCGCGTCCGGGGCGATATCATAACGTGCCCACTGCAATGGTGTGCGCATCTACGCGTCATGCCCGACCGACTATAGCACGGCACGGTGTAGTAAAATAGTGCAATACATGTAAATATACGTATATACCATTATTGAACTAGACTGAAAAAAAAGAACTGTGCAGAGTTCCGCTTTCCTTCCGCGATGCGGAAGGAAAGCGCAAGGTTCTGAAAGCTTCGCTTCTCTTCCGCGATGCGGAAGGAAAGCGCAATGTCCTGAAGCTTTCTGCGCAGAACTCTGTTTTCCTTCCGCAACAATGTTCTGAGGCTGGTTTTGATTGAGAAAAATCAAGGATCTGATTCTTGGCCTTTCGGGGTGACATAAGGTCGTTAACCCCCGAATAGTTTATGGAATTCATCTCGAGTCCAAAGGAATAATCGATGACGATGCGCGAAATAATGTTTTCAAACCAATCAAACAATATGACCTTAAGATTGAAATTACAAGCATAGGAATGAAGTGACATTTGTTATGGAACGCTCGTGTTTATGTACCAATTGGATTCGTGCCAAAGAAAGAGGGAAACGAACACCTTACATACCTTATCCGTCGAGACACCCCTTAAATAATTCCTTATATCGAGGCTTGCCCTTCTCCCGAGCCTATATATATATATATATATCGAGAAATATATCATTAGTCACACCTTCATCATAAATCCATCAACTTATAAGTAATAATTGTGGAAGACTAATTTGCATATTTCCATCAACTCATGAGCACCAATTTATGGAAGTCCAATTTGGGGTTACAAAAATTTGGACAGCATTTCCCCTATATCATCGGCTTTCTCCAAATACCAAAACAACTCCCAAACAATACCAGCAACATCAATACAACAAACTACAACCTTTATTCTTTATAACTATTTCCTTAATCAAGGTTGATAAGGAAAAAGATTCAAGGATTCATACCTTATATTCACTAAAGTGGCAAGATCTTCAATACTCACTTGTTTCCAATCTAGCTTCAACACAAAACGATATGATAATCGCGACTATACGTTGTCCGGACTTCGATTAGTACTCTGAAGCTTAGAATTTTGCTCAAATCTTCACTTCTAGGTGATATAGAGGTCCCTTTTTGGTGCTGAATTTTCTGGAAGGTTTTGGAGATTTTTGGATGAAAACAAATGAGGGTTTCACCCTTTTTATAGGGGCTGGGCCGCAGCACTGTAGCTACAGTACTGTAGCAGTGCTGTTTCTGCTTGTCGGCTCAGTTTGTAACGTCTGTAATTCTCTACTCCGATGTCCTATCAATGAGTGGTTTGTTGAATAAGAAACTAGACTCGACGAACATCATCTTAGAATTTTGAAACACCTTAAAACTCCTAATATTCATGGAGATATACCCCTCCAAAGTTGACTCAAAATCCTGTTTCAAATTTTTCGACACACATAATTTCCTTGATTTGCTTGGTCCCCGAGTCTTCCATAGATTATTATATGAACTCAAACCCTCGTAACCATGAGATGAATGCGCCACGTCTAGACTTAACCAACTAATGCCCAATTGATTCCACGTACGCGACTACGAGGTGTAACATTCTCCCCCCCCCCCCCCCCCCCCCCCCCTTTTTAAAACATTCGTCCTCGAATGTTGGAGTACCCTAGGGTTAATAATTTGTACGGAACGTTAGTAAGGTATCTCTCCTACAAGTCACAAGTCCTAACCAACAGTCTTACCTGATACAGTAATTAATGACGCGCGATCATACGATGATTAGAATAATATTTCTCATCCTATTAAGCTTCAAGGAGGGTTTAAATATAATTCTTACCTTGTAAGTGATTTGCGGATGTAGCCAAACCTTGCAAGAATTCTTTCGGAGAAGTATCATTTGTGACGGGGAATAAATGGGGATACTTGGACTTCATTTCTGCTTCGGCTTCCCATGTAATCTCTTCCTTATCTTTACTCCTCCACAAAAGCTTCACTGAAGCCACGTCCTTGTTTCGGAGTCTGCGAATTTGTCTATCAAGAATAGCAATTGGTTCTTCCTCATATGTCAAATTTTCTGTAACTTGTATGTCATCCACAGGTACGATTCTGGATGGATCTCCAATACACTTCCTAAGCATGGACACATGGAAAACTGGATGAACCGCTTGCAGTTCTGATGGAAGCTCCAATTCATAAGCCACCCGGCCTACCTTTCGGATGATCTTATAAGGTCCGATATATCGGGGACTAAGTTTCCCTTTCTTACCAAACCGCATCACGCCTTTCATAGGTGATATCTTTAGAAACACCCAATCACCTACCTGAAACTCTAATTCTCGTCGTCGTACATCTGCATAAGATTTCTGACGGCTCTGAGCTGTGCGCAATCGTTCCTGAATCAACTTTACCTTTTCAATAGCCTGATGAACAAGATCTGGCCCAAGTAAGTTCGCTTCTCCAACTTCAAACCAACCAGCAGGAGACCTACACTTCCTACCATAAAGAGCTTCATATGGGGCCATTTTGATACTGGCATGATAGCTATTGTTGTAAGCAAACTCTATCAAAGGAAAATGATCATCCCAACTTCCTTGGAAATCCAGTACACAAGCTTGTAACATATCTTCTAAAGTCTGAATGGTCCGCTCAGCTTGCCCGTCTGACTGCGGATGGAAGGCCGTACTAAGATTTACTCGAGTACCAAGACTTTCCTGAAACTATTTCCAGAACTTTGCTGTAAATTGTGCGCCTCTGTCTGAAATAATTGACAGTGGAATGCCATGAAGGCGCGCAATCTCCTTAAGATATAGCTTAGCATAGTCTTCAGCAGTGTAGGTAGTTCTTACTGGCAAGAAATGAGCTGATTTAGTTAACCTGTCGATAATCACCCAAATAGAATCGAATTTGCGACGAGAACGGGGCAATCCCGCGACAAAATCCATATTAATCACTTCCCACTTCCATGCTGGACTCTCCATTTCTTGTAATAACCCACTGGGTTTCTGATGTTCGATCTTCACCTGTTGGCAAGTGGGGAATTGAGCTACAAAGTTAGCAATATCTTTCTTCATGTCATTCCACCAGTAAAAGCCCTTGAGGTCATGATACATCTTGGTGGACCCGGGATGAATTGAATACCGGGAGTGATGAAATTCTGACATGATCCTGTCCCGAAGCCCAGTTACATTTGGAACACACAACCGACCTCGATATTTGAGAAACCCATTCGAATCCAGTTCGAAGGCTGAGATTCTATTCTGTTGCACTCCTTCCTTGATGTTAATTAAAACTGGATCTTCATACTATTGAGTCTTTACATCCGAGGCTAGATTCGATTGGGATATATTATGTAGAGCAATTCCAGTGTCTTCCGAATCGAGTAAGCGAACTCCCAAATTTGCCAAGCGATGAAGTTCTCTAGTCATTTCAAATTTTTCTGTTGGCACGTACAATAAACTTCCCATTGATTTACGACTTAGGGCATCAGCTACAACATTAGCTTTGCCGGGATGATATAAAATTTCAACATCGTAATCCTTTAGCAATTCGAGCCATCTTCGTTGCCTCAAATTCAATTCCTTTTGCTTAAATATATGTTGAAGGCTTTTATGGTCCGTATAGATATCGACATGAACTCCATATAAGTAATGCTGCCATATCTTTAGAGCGTGAATTACTGCCGCCAGCTCTAGATCATGGGTTGGATAATTTTGCTCATGTTTCCGCAGTTGTCGGGAAGCATAAGCAATTAACTTACCATTTTGCATCAACACACATCCCAGACCAGTGCGTGACGTATCACAGTAAACAGTGTAACCCTCGGTGCCTTCTGAAAGGGTGAGGACAGGAGCAAATATCAACTTATCTTTTAATTTCTGGAAACTCCGTTCGCACGCTTCTGACCATTGAAACTTGGCCCCCTTATGAGTTAATTTTGTAAGGGGAGCTGCTATAGAAGAAAATCTCTCTACAAATCTTCGATAATACCCAGCAAGACCTAAGAAACTTTGGACTTCCGAAGCGGTCGTTGGTCGAGGCCAGTTCTTAACCGCTTCAATCTTCCGATCATCAACTTTAATACCTTCGTCGGACACAATATGGCCTAGAAAGGCCACTGAAGTTAACCAAAATTCACATTTAGAAAATTTGGCATACAACCTTTGATCTCGCAGTGTTTGCAACACCTTTCGGAGGTGATCAGCATGTTCCCTCTCCGAATAAGAATATACCAAGATATCGTCAATGAATACAATAATAAAAATATCCAAGAAGGGTCAGAATATGGTATTCAATAGTACCATAAACGCCGCAGGAGCATTTGTCAATCCGAAAGACATAACTAAGAATTCAAAATGCCTATATCTCGTTCGAAAAGCTGTCTTCGGAATGTCTTCCCCTTTTAATCGTAGCTGATGATACCCTGACCTTAAGTCATTCTTCGAGAAGCATTTAGCATCCTGTAGCTGGTCAAACAAATCATCAATTCTAGGCAATGGATATTTGTTCTTGATAGTCACCTTATTCAACTTTCGATAGTCGATACACATTTTTAGTGAGCTATCCTTCTTGCGCACGAATAATACCAGTGCTCCCCATGGAGAAGTACTAGGCCTAATGAAGCCCTTGTCTAATAAATCCTGCAATTGCACCTTCAATTCGTGCAAATCGGCGGGGGACATACGATATGGGGGAATAGAGATGGTTTGAGTGTCCGGATACACATCAATTGCAAATTCAATTTTCCTTTCGGGAGGAAGACCTGGTAATTCATCGGGGAATATGTCCTAAAATTAATTGACTACAGGAACGGATTGTAAAGTTGGCGGTTCAGCTTCAATACTCCTGACTCGAACCAAATGATAAATATACCCTTTAGAAATTGTTTTTCGCGCCTTAAGGTAGGAAATAAACCTACCCTTTGGTGCTGGGGTATTGCCCATCCATTCGAGAATTGGTTCACCCGGAAACTGAAATTTCACAGTTTTGGACCAACATTCCATATTGGCATAGCAAGAGGCTAGCCAATCCATTCCCATGATAGCGTCAAAGTCCACCATTTCTAACTCCACTAGATCAGCAACTGTTTCACGACCACATACCGTAACCACATACTTATGATAAATTCGTGTTGCAATAACAGGTTCCCCGACCGGAGTAGAAACTAAGAAAGGCTTGGACAAGGATTCGGGCTTTATACCGAACTTATCAGCAATATAAGGTGTGATATAAGATAGTGTGGAACCCGGATCGATCAATGCATAGACATCATAAGAACAAATGGATAAGATACCTGTCACAACATCGGGAGATGACTCAAGATCTTGCCGTCCTGCAAGTGCGTAAATACGATTCTTGTTGCCGCCGGAAGCTGATACCTGACCTCTTCCCCTACCTCTACCTGCTGGGGCTGGGGAAGAACCTTGTCCAGTAGGGCGAACAGAAGATGAAGAACCAGCGATCGAACCTGTTGGCGGGCCTCCTCTACCACGAGATGGACAGTTTCCAATAACATGACCAGGTTGCCCACAAGAGTAACACACCCCCATTCCTTGGCGGCACTGGCCAGAGTGGCCTTTACCGCACCGGTCACAACGGGGCAATGGAGGCCTTGCCTGGCTAGATTCTCCTCTGTAGGAAGGAACTGACACTCTCGAGCCTCGACTCGGCCCAGAATAAGTAGGTCTATCATGACTCTGCCTCTGGAATCTGGAAGGTGCACTAGTCGCTGAAGGATCGGATCTTCTATAAGAATGGGGCCTATAATCTTCCTGATAAGCACCTGAATAACCTGCGGATCTGGCCCGCTTATGACTGCTCCTTCTCGATTCTTTCTCAGTCCGCTGTCGGCATTCAAGGTCCTCCAAATTTTGGGCATACGCTTGAATACGAGCAATATCCATACCACTCTGTAATGAAGCCGTCATACAATCCTTAATCAAGTGAGGCCCAAGTCCTGTCACAAAACGATGTACCCTGTCTTCCATCTCAGCTACCATCGCCAGGGCGTATCTGGCCAAGGAATTAAACTTCAAACTGTATTCCCGAACGCTCATATTATTCTGGCGAAGCAATAGAAATTCATCAGCTCTAGCTCTACGAACTTCAGCTGGCAAATAATGATCCAGAAAAGCTCTGGTAAATTTCGACCATACTGCTGGAGGTGCGTTGGGCCCTTTTGATTGCCGCCAAGACTCATACCATACCACGGCTACATCCCACAGTCTATGAGAAGCTAGCTCCACCGATTCTGTGTCAGAAGCATGTATTACCCTCAAAGCGCGGCCCATTCGATCTATAAAATTCTGCGGATCATCCTTCGGGTTTGTCCCCGTGAACACCGGAGGGTCCAAGGTATAAAAATCACGTACACGGGAACTGACAGCCCTTTCTGGAAGGCCAGCCTACCGCTGAGTTTGAGCAGCCACCAATCTAGTCAATAACTGGATTGCGTCTCGCAAGTCCTGTTCTGTAGCAGCGGAGTGAGGAGCTGGAGGTTGAGGAGCCGGAAGGTATGGAGCCCTATCTTGCTCTCCGGCACCTGATGAAGTTGGAGTAGCATGCGAGGGGGTAGTACTCTGATCCTCGCCATGCTCTAACTCAGGTGGCGGTGCTCGGCTCGGGCCTTCCCCAGCAGTGACCAGTATTTTACTGACTTTCTTCTTCCTTGGAGGCATCGCTGATAATTAAACACGGAAATATTAGATGGTTGCATTCTTAACTTGGCTCTGTCGCGCGATCTAGAACAATGAAGAAAAGGATCTTCCTAAATGTCCTGTAGCCTCCTAGCTATAGATATGGTGCATGACATATCGATAACCAGGACTCTATTGGACACTGCTCATGGACATCCCTAGGATTGAACCGCTCTGATACCAATTTGTCACACCCCCGACGAGGAGTATGACAGGCTCCGACCCGTAAGCCGAAGTCACATGACTTATCTATTACTTGGACATCACATACCATAACTCAAGAATGTCTGCTCGCGGAAAAGGAGACAACATAAGGGTATTTGATAAATCAACACATATATACACATGTGGACCGACAAGGTCGCTACAACATCAAGTATACCTCAAAGCCGACAAGGTAATTAAAACATATCAAGAAGCCAAAACAAGGCCGACAAGGCCATACATAATATTTACAAACCCCACAATGTCCATGAGCCTCTAGGAGTATACCTATGAACATATATTGCACCAAAAGAAAAATACCAAAAGATAGCAAGCCCGGAGTAGAGGTACTTGCTAGCACCGCTGAAGCTGGGAAGTCCTACCGTGGTTGCTCTTCAACAAATCTGTCAGGGCCTGCAGCACGAAATGCAGCGTCCCGTACAAAGGGACGTCACTACGGATAAAAGTACTGAGTATGTAAGGCAGGAGGGCAACAACACAATTAAGATAAAATGGGACTCTAGTATAGGCAAAAGAAAAATCCAACATCTGGAAGTAGCACAAAATGCAATGCATGATAAAATCATTTGTATGCTCATATGTATATATATCTGTATATAATAAATAGTATCCATGCCCGGCCGTAAGGCTCGGTGTCATATATGTAAAATCATGCCCGACCATTAAGGCTCGGTGTTATCATCATTAGCCCGCATCCGGAGCGATATCATAACATACCTACTGCAGTGTTGTGCGCATCTACGCGCCATGCCCGGCCGACTATGGCGCGGAACGGTGTAGTAAAATAGTGCAATACATGTATATATATGTATATACCATTATTGGACTGGACTGAAAAAAAAGAACTGCGCAGAGTTCCGCTTTCCTTTCGCGATGCGGAAGGAAAGCGCAAGGTTCTGAAAGCTTCCGCTTTTCTTCCGCGATGCGGAAGGAAAGCGCAATGTCCTGAAGCTTTCTGCGCAGAACTCTGTTTTCCTTCCGCAGCAATGTTCTGAGGCTGGTTTTGATTGAGAAAAATCAAGGATCTGATTCTTGGCCTTTCGGGGTGACATAAGGTCGTTAACCCCCGAATAGTTTATGGAATTCATCTCGAGTCCAAAGGAATAATCGATGACGATGCGCGAAATAATGTCTTCAAACCAATCAAAAAACAAGACCTTAAGATTGAAATTACAAGCATAGGAATGAAGTGGCATTTGTTATGGAACGCTCGTGTTTATGTACCAATTGGATTCGTGCCAAAGAAAGAGGGAAACGAACACCTTACATACCTTATCCGTCGAGCCACCCCTTAAAGAATTCCTTATCTCGAGGCTTGCCCTTCGCCTGAGCCTATAAATATATATATCGAGAAATATATCATTAGTCACACCTTCATCATAAATCCATCAACTTATAAGTAATAATTGTGGAAGACTAATTTGCATATTTCCATCAACTCATGAGCACCAATTTATGGAAGTCCAATTTGGGGTTACAAAAATTTGGACAGCATTTCCCCTATATCATCGGCTTTCTCCAAATACCAAAACAACTCCCAAACAATACCAGCAACATCAATACAACAAACTACAACCTTTATTCTTTATAACTATTTCCTTAATCAAGGTTGATAAGGAAAAAGATTCAAGGATTCATACCTTATATTCACTAAAGTGGCAAGATCTTCAATACTCACTTGTTTCCAATCTAGCTTCAACACAAAACGATATGATAATCGCGACTATACGTTGTCCGGACTTCGATTAGTACTCTGAAGCTTAGAATTTTGCTCAAATCTTCACTTCTAGGTTATATAGAGGTCCCTTTTTGGTGCTGAATTTTCTGGAAGGTTTTGGAGATTTTTGGATGAAAACAAATGAGGGTTTCACCCTTTTTATAGGGGCTGGGCCGCAGCACTGTAGCTACAGTACTGTAGCAGTGTTGTTTCTGCTTGTCGGCTCAGTTTGTAACGTCTATAATTCTCTACTCCGATGTCCTATCAATGAGTGGTTTGTTGAATTAGAAACTAGACTCGACGAACATCATCTTAGAATTTTGAAACACCTTAAAACTCCTAATATTCATGGAGATATACCCCTCCAAAGTTGATTCAAAATCCTGTTTCAAATTTTTCGACACACTTAATTTCCTTGATTTGCTTGGTCCCCGAGTCTTCCATAGATTATTATATGAACTCAAACCCTCGTAACCATGAGATGAATGCGCCACGTCTAGACTTAACCAATTAATACCCAATTGATTCCACGTATTCGACTACGAGGTGTAACATAAAGCTGGCCAAGCGAAGCCGGAACCCAATCTTTTCGAAGATGGACGAAGATAGAGACCGGGGTTGGCTAGAGCGCTACGTCCGGGTGAGGACCGCGGACATTATTCCGGCCAACTATATGCCCTTTCTGGAGAGGTGGAATGAAAATCGTAAGTGTCTCAGTTCTTTTAATAGTTACTTTTGAATGCTTTGTCAAACACTAGTCCTTTCACATTCTCACGCTTTTTCCCCTTCTTTATACTAGTCGTGGCATGGATACCTCCGGCTGTCCGGAACACGAACGAATGGGTTGGTGCTCTCCTTAGTCAACACACCCATGAAGCACGGACATGGGGACTCCTGTCGCCTAGCCGATGGGTCGCTCAAAACCACGGTAATACTTTTGCTTCGATCGGTATTTATTGCATTTCTACCTTTCCATTTTATAACATCTTCGACATTCAGGTTTACCCAAGGGCTCGGTGGAAGCCAGATCGGAGCCAGCGGCCGAACCCGCTGCGTTGGCACCCGAATTTGATTTAGCGGGTACATCCCGTATTATTGTTGCCACCAACAAGAGAAAAAAGCCCTCAGACAAAGGGCAAAAATAGAAAAAGAGGGCAAGGAGCGTCGTTCGGACTCTAAGAGACGAAACGGAGCCCGATTTCCTCATTCGGAGGATCGGTGTGACCCCTTCCTTTGCTTCTATTCTGGAGAAGGGTACCACCATTTCATCACTTTCTTCAGCCGGGGAAGGACCGTCAGCTCCGGCATTGCACACAGGTGGGGAAGAAGTTCATTACCGGACTCCTCTAAGGTCGATTGAATTTGTTGATATTTCAGGTGATGCTTCATCTGAGGAAACCCCCCCTGCAATGGACCTGAAGGTCCGGGCATGCTCCACCTACCGAAGCTGATCAGAGGGCTGAGCCGGTCCCCGAGACCGAAGTTCCAATGGATGTTGGTCCACTGCCCGGCTACGAGACTACTGCAACTTCTGAGATCCTATCTCTACCGAGGTTGCTGAGGCTGCTCCAAGTTCTCCAACTCCAGCTTCAAGGTCAGATAATTTTGATGACATGTTCTCGGATACTGCTCCTGCTACCGGGGAAGCTGCCGGTTTTGGACATCTCCCTATCCCTCGAGTCACGAGGGCAGCTAGCCGGTCCACCGAGACTGGTGTGCATCTTCCTAGCCCCAAGTGTGGAACCTAGAAGGATAAGATCAGTCGTGATTACCGTCCCCGAGGACTGCAGCTTTTTGTCTCGTTCGGTGGGAGTAGCAAGCTACGTGAGGCCCCTCGTGTCGGACTCGGACAAACGGAAGATGAACGGAGTCCCCTGGCAGAGTCTCATTAACGAGGGCATGCACGCGGGCAATCGAGTAAGCTTATCAGCCTATACTTGCATAATTCAATGGGAATTTTAACTTCTCGTTTATCCAAGTTTTAACTTCTTGTTTCTTTTACAGAGTGTGGTGCTTGTTAATGAAGCCTTCGTCCTTGCTCAGCAAGAAGTTGACGATCTTAAGGTCCAGCTAGATGCCCAGGGTCGAGAAACGGAGAAGTTCCAACACCTTTTGCGGGTGAAGGAGGATGAATTGAACTGAGCTGTTGCCCTTTCCACCCTTCTACTCAAGCTCGACGCGGCGAAGGCTGAAAACCTTCGGTTAAAAAATGAGTTGGCCGAGATGGTCGAGAATAACCGGCTTCTAGAAGCGGACAAGGTCGGCCTTAGACAAGACAACGCTCGTTTTTCTTCGAGGCTTGGTGAGCTCGAAACCACTATCTCTCAACTCCGAGGGGAGCTTGACTCAGTCAAGTCTGATGTCGTGAACATGGCCGAGAGGCATCGGCTGCTTGAATCTGAGAGCACTAAGTACAAAGAGAGGATGAGGGTGTTCGAGCAAAAAGCCAAAGACAGGGCCCGGATATGTGCCGAGGCTAATGACCTTCTCAAAGCCGAGCTCGAGTCGGCCACTCAAATCCAAAGAGTCTTTGATGAAGAGAGGGATGAACTAGTGGCCAAGCTGGCCCAGGCTGAGGCCGATCTAGCAGAAGCCCTTACGAGTGTGGAAGCTGCCGAGGCTCATACCACGATTGCGGTGAAGTATGAACGGTGGAAGTCTCGGAGGGCCACCCTTGAGCAAGCCAAGCATGGCTTTGCGGATCTCCTGGCCCTAATACTCGACGCCAAAAGGGTCGAGGAAGAAGCTAAGAGAGCCCTCGATACTGACTCCGAAGATTCCGAGCGGACAGAATCAGAACATTCCGGATCCAGCCACACCGGATAGACTAGGGCCTGTATTTAGCCTTTATTTTGTCTTTTGCTTTTTGGCTTGATTTTTATTTTTCAACTTCGTGGGGATTTCAGGTGTAAAAAACTTATATATATGAAATGTGCATTTTTCTTGACTTTATTCTTTTGCTTGAATGCTTGTTATGACTTTTGCCCGAATTGTCGGTCCGTTTTAAGGACAAGCAAAGACTCGGAGTTATTTTTTCGGACTATGCCTGAATATTGGCTTTTCTCTTTGTCAGGTATGTTTTGTCCGGGAATTTGATCGAGTGGTTTGCCCGCAGGACTTATCTATGCTTTGTGAATTCAAACGCTCCGAATCACGTTAGGCATTTTTAGGACCGATATTTTTTCGGCTATTCACTTATCATAGATTAAGTTCGGACACCTGAATCCCAACCTTAGCAAATTCTGATGTAGCAGTCCCTATTCGAGGGTGTTAAAGATTTTGGCTCGGTTCATTGTGACCTTGTTGCCTTTGTCGAATTTCGACTGTAGTGCCCGGAGTAGGGTATATGATGTTGACACCCAAATATTTTCCCGCCTTCCTCCAAATATTTATTTACGCTCCTAATATTTTGGCAATTCAAGAAATAATTATTTATATTTTACTACGATTATTAGCTTTTATTAATATCTGCATTTCACTATCCTATTGTAGTCACTAGCTATAATTATTGTTATTATTATTATTATTATTATTATTATTATTATTATTATTATTACTATTATTATTATTATTATTATTATTATTATTATTATTATTATTGTTACCAGTATTATTATAATTCGCATTTTTATCATTTTAGCGTTTTTTACCAGCTTATGCACACGCATCGCATAATTAAATAATAGCGTTTATTTATGGTTGACTTGCAAAATATTATTGCACGTCTATTGCGACGTAATGTAATTTTTATTTTTATCTGAGCACTAATAATTACGTATTTTATATTAATGCAGTCCATATTTAAGTCCTAAAACCATTTGGGCTAAAAGCCAATTCGTTGAAACCAGCCCAATTCATTTACCCAATTCACCACCAATATTTTTGGATCAGCTCGAAACAATTCAACTTGGCCCACACTCATTTAATCTACCCAGCCCACATTTTTCAGCCCACTACATCTAAATACCCGACCCGACCCGTGCCTTCAACTAAATGAACCACTAGGGTTCTTCATCGCTTTCTTCAACGCCGCTTTCCCCTTTCTCTCTCTTCTCTCTCTCTCTCTCTCTCTCTCTCTCTCTCTCTTCCCTTTCGTCTTTTTCTCTCCTCTGCATCTCTCGATTAAGAATGGCAAAATCACAGGCTTATTTCGCCTTCCCAGGCCTTGCATGGCCATTTCGGGGAAGGCAATTAATGTTTGTACCCCCTCGTCAATTTTTCAACCGTTGAAGAGGTAAGAGTTTTGTTTTCTTCTTCTCTCTTTCTCGCTTGCTTCTGAAAAATCTTAATGGGTTTTGTTTGTTTTGAACCCAACTCATTTTTTTATCCATTCCTTTGACTTCGGGTACAAAATCTTTATGAATATTGTTTTCTTCTTCTGGTTTCTGATCGATGACAGAAGAGTTTTAGCGTTTTGTGTTTGAAAAGGATCAATCCCGCCCATTTTATGAAACCCCAAAACCCCTAATAACCCCCTATAAATATTCGCTTCCTAATCTGAAAAAAGAGAGGTCTTTGAGCGGCAGGAATTCCCTAAGATTAAACTCCTCGAATTGCCAAATTTACTTGAAAATACGAGTCTTTAATTGTTCTAGTTCTCCTTTAAAATATCGGCTTTAATTTTCTCGATATCGTCACAAAATACTAAATCCTGTTCTGTTTTTGCTTTGGGTGTTCGTTTGAACCCGAGCATACGCAAGTTCGAATTTCGAAGTGTTTCGAGGTATATCGGAAGCTGGAGCCCCACTTCGATGCACCCGAAGAAGGTAATTCACCTTCCTTTAGTTAATTTTTTTTCACCCAATTGGTTGAAGTGCTTTAAACTACTTAGGTGATTTGTTTGGTCAGTTATGTTTTAGTTCCTGTTTGTGGTTGTTTTTAGTTGTATTATGCATGTTTAAGCTTAGATTAATCCTGTTTCTAGTTCTGTAGTTGTTCAGTTCTATGTTATGTATCAATTTGGGTTAATCATGTGCTTGTTAGGTCTACTATTATTCCACGTATTAGTTTAGCAGAAATCCTGTTGATATAATTATGTATGCTTATTGAGATATTTTAGTAGTTTAATGTAAAAATTGAATTTTGCTTCAGTTTGATATCTCTTTCATATTAGCTTAGCATGACATATTTACCTTTTGTGCCTCTCTAGTTGTTGGTCTCAGTTTGACTTGAGCCATGTTTGGCATTTGTGTCATGGTAACTTAACTTAAAATATGGCATGTGTTTTCCTTATTTGACTAGAGTATGTTGTTAAGGTCAGCTGGTAATTAAGAAATGAGTTTAACATGTCGTACTAAATCATAAACCTATATTCTAAATCTCATCTATCTATACTAGAAATGCCACCCTTTGTTTCTTCTTTTTTTTGTATTGTTTGAATCCCCTGGATATGAGTTCATGCTTAAATATGACTTAATTGGCAGGATCACTAACTTAAAATAACAAAGTTTGTCCATTCCTTGCCTAGTATGATGTAATTAAGTCCCTGTTTGTTCTATGAATTAATTTTGATAAGTGTTTAGTATTAGCATGAGCTTGTCTGATCCACTTAGCTGAACCTTTTGTTGTTAAACCTGCAAACTACCATAGTGTTATTTGTGAGTCAACTGCTACTGCTGTGCAACCTATTTTCTTGGCTATTTGTTTTGTTTGGAACCATGGTTATGCTCGTAAGAATCCCCTATGCTGCTGTTCTGTTTCCGTCATCGTGTCTGTCCTCTGTTAATTATTGGTTGCTGTAATGTAACGTTGATACTACACTCAGGAAACCATTGGTTTTAAAGGAAATAAATGCATTAATGTTAAGCCCTAGCTTCTACTGTTTCGACGTTTCTAGAATTGAATTTCTGTGTTTAGCATAGTCGATTGGTTGGAACATTTTTCATACACTTCTAAGTGTTTTAATCTTGCTAAGGCAGTGATGTTGTGTATCCATGTATTTTGAAGTATATTCATGAAAATACATTAATAGGGAGGTTAGATTGGTCATTACGGATCAAGCTTGAACCCTCCCCGGTGTTAGCCATGCCTGGGATTCATGAAATACCTTGGAACTTGTGCAACATCGGGAGGGCGGGGGCAAAAGCTTTCCGATATTGACCTTCTATACATCCTTATGAATGTGTATACATGATATATACTTAAATATACACAACATATACACAATCTTTGATCTGTTTTAAAATTTTATCTTTACGTGCTCGACCTTATTCTTTTGATTATATTCTAATCCTTTTCCTTTCATTTTTGCATGACCACCGCATACGAGTCCGAGGGACTCGTTCTTCTTCCATATTCGGTGTTGGGCTAAAGCCCAACGAAATCTCTCTCGCTTCAGCCCCTGTCCAGCATAAAAAAAGATTCTGGGCCAAAGCCCAGTGGCAAAAAATGGATTACAGCAGTGGCCTAATTGGGCCGATCCGCTCAAATATTCATCCTTCTATGCTGTTTCGTCTTGTGCATTTAAATTGCCTTGTATGACTAACATTTTTGTTTCGTTGAACCTTAGTGAAATTAATGGGTTTAGTAACGGGTAGCTAATTTAAGGAAAATCAATAATTAATTCCATAAGTTTTATTCTTTTCTTTTTTATATTAAAACTACTTATAATGACTAATATTTACTCTATGCGGAATAATTGATTTACAAAAATAGCATGACCATATGTTTTGAGTTAAGGAAATCGTATTTTTCTTACTATCTTAAAGATTTCAAAACGTCACTAATATGTAACTAGTAACTTAAGTATATTTTATAAACATTGTTTCCAAGATTCATCCAATTATACATATTTTAGCCAAGCATAGTTAAATAAAGTTAGTAAAAAGAGAAAGAAAACTCATCACCTTTTGCATTCTATTTATAAAATAAGTCTAGATTTTCTACACCACTATACTCATATAATGTAATTTTATCCCAAGTTTAAATTGGCTAGGTCTTCTCTTAAAAAGCTATCACTTTTATGCAAATTATCATATTTTCTACCAACCTCATTCTAAATAGCATTATATTTAAAGCTTTAGCAATATTTATAAGTTTTATTTTAAATGGCATTTGAAGTCTCCTTTTATGCAAATTATTATATTTTTCTATAAGTGTTTTATTCTAAATAGCATTTTTCATTTAAAGCCTTAATAATATTTATAAGTATTATTTTAAACAGCATTATTACATTTTCTTTAAAACCTTAGCAATATTTACAAGCTGTTTTCTTAAATTTTAAATATTATATTTGCGTCTTTAGCCCTGATTAATTAACCTAAGTTTGACCGGATAACCGTAGTTAACGGATTCTAAAGGATGCCTAACCCCTTCCCTTTAAGATAATCTAGAACCCTTACCTAGAATCACGCTGATTAAGCAGACCATTAATAGAGATTTAATTTGACTTTGCCTTAGTTAATGTTTAGGTGTCCTAATTCACCAATAAACTAATTAGGTGGCGACTCCTTAAAATAAACAAAACAGGAATCACCAATATGTTGTACTCCTACTTTAACCCAGTTAAAATGGGGTATAACATATGAATAAAGCGATGCCGAAATACGGCGGTAATCACCGGGGTAGGGCGTTTTAACAAGAAGGCATATCCGAAATGCAATAATCCGAACTCGATAATCTTTGTATTGCAAGTATTTGTATGTACATGATATGAGAATTTTTTCTGTTTCCTTCTGTTTCTGCCGCAGCAAATACTAAGTGGACACGATTCATTCTGATCGTTTAGTCCTTACATCGAAACCTAATACAGAAGGTCCGATTTTGGTTTTGCCGTAGCAAATACTAAGTGGACATGATTCATTATGATCGTTTGGTCCTTATATCGAAACCTAATACAGAAGGTATGGTTTTGGTTTGTTGAGCTCCTCCGTTTTCAACTAACCGGGGTAAACCTCGATGTGGGTATAGTAGTCCCCTAGTGCTTATCCGAGCTGCAAGATCGGGTAAGCACTATCAAGTCCCCACTCGTAGGGTGTGGCCCCGAGTTTCCGGGCGCTTGTCCTCGTCTTTATCAAGTAACACGTTGTGCTTGTCTGATTAAAAACCTTGTCGAAAAACCCATTTTGGGACAAAACTGTACTAAGGAAAAGAGTGCAACACGTGTTTTCAGACCTAGCACCTAACTTTATCCGGTACTCGACTTCCTGCAAAAAATAAAAGGTTAATAAATAAACACAAAGTGTCCATACCTTAGAAGTAGTATCTCTTCAAATGAGCCACATTCCAGTTATTGCGCAACCGTTGCCCGTCCATGGATTCCAGCTGATACTATCCTTTGCCCGTTACCTCGGTTATCCTATACATCCCTTCCCAGTTCGGACCCAGTTTTTCATTGTTGGGATTCTTGGTGTTCGAGGTAACTTTCCGAAGAACCAAGTCCCCAACTTGGAAATGTCGAAAATTGGCCCTCCGGTTGTAGTACTTTTCCATTCTTTGCTTCTGGGATGCAATACGGACCAACGCGATTTCGCGAAGTTCATCCGTGAGATCGAGTTTTACGGCCATGGCCTCCTCGTTTGACTCCTCGGTGGTGTACCTCAATCGGAGAATTGGTTCACCAACTTCTATGGGAATGAGGGCTTCGGCCCCGTAGACCAACGAGAAAGGTGTTTCTCCTGTGCTTGATTTCGATATGGTTCTGTAAGCCCACAATACCTCTGGTATTACTTCTCTCCAGTGATGCTTTGACGTTTCAAGTCTTTTCCTCAGATTTTGAATTATTGTTTTATTTGTGGATTCCGCCTGTCCGTTCGCACACTGGTGATATGGAGTTGATACGATTTTCTTGATCTTCAAACCTTCGAGGAAATCATTGACTTTGCCGCCAACGAACTGAGGACCATTATCACAAGTTATCTCGGCCGGGATGCCGAAACGACAAATAATGTGGTCCCATATGAAGTCAATAACTTCCTTTTCTCTAATTTTTTCGAAGGCCTGCGCTTCAACCCATTTAGAGAAATAGTCAGTCATAAGCAAAATAAAACGGGCCTTACCTGGTGCCCATGGTAATGGACCAACAATGTCCATTCCCCACTTCATGAAGGGCCAAGGTGACATCACCGAATGCAGGAACTCCCCAGGTTGATGAATCATCGGGGCATGTCTTTTACACCCGTCACATTTTCGGATAAAATTCTTCGAATCTTTCTCCATCCGGTTCCAGTAGTAACCGGCTCTGATAATTTTTTGGACCAGGGCTTCAGCACCGGAGTGATTGCCGCAGGTCCTCGCGTGTACTTCTCTCATCACATACTCCATTTCTCCGGGACCCAAACACTTGGCCAGGGGTCCGAAAAAACACCGTCGGTACAATTGGCCGTCTACCAAGCAGAAACGCGCAGCTTTTATCCTTAGTGATTGTGATTCTTTTGGGTCACTCGGGAGTTTTTCATCTCGCAAGTAGTCGATGTACTTGTTGCGCCAATCCCAAGTTAAACCCATTGTGTTTATTTCAGCATGTCCGTTTTCTATCGCTGAATTCATCAAGTGCACCATAGTCCTGGGGTTGATTTCTTCCCCTTCAACTGAAGATCCCAAATTGGCCAATGCATCGGCTTCGCTGTTCTGCTTCCTGGGTACATGCTGCATGGTCCATTCTTTAAATCGGTGTAGTATCACTTGGATTTTTTCCAGATACCTTTGCATCCGTTCGTCCTTGACCTCGAAGACGCCATTCACCTGGTTAACGACCAAGAGAGAGTCACACTTTGATTCAACTATTTTGGTCCCCATACTCCGGGCTAATTCCAAACCTGCAATCATAGCCTCATACTCGGCTTCATTGTTAGTCAATTTAACAGTTCTAATAGATTGTCGGACGGCATCCCCGGCGGGGGTTCTAAGGACGATTCCTAGCCCGGAACCGTTGAGGTTTAAGGCCCCGTCCGTGTGTAGCGACCAAATACCCGAAGCTTTCCCCGAGGTTAGAAGAAGTTCTTTCTCAACTTTAGGGACCATAGCTGGGGTGAAGTCCGCCACTAAATCGGCCAAGATCTGGGACTTGATGGCCGTCCGCGGCTTGTATTCGATATCATATCAGCTAATCTCTATGGCCCATTTAGTTAGTCTACTCGATAATTTCGATTTTTGCATGATGTTCTTTAAGGGGTAAGTAGTCACTACACATATTGGATGACATTGAAAGTAAGGCTTGAGCTTTCTAGAAGAACTTACCTATGCCAATGCCAACTTTTCCAGGTGTGGATAACAGGTCTCCGCATCCCCTAAAGTTCTACTCATATAATATATGGGGAATTGCGTACCTGATTCTTCTCGGACCAAAACACCACTTACCGTTACCTCGGAGACGACAAGGTAGAGAAAAAGTTGCTCGTCCGCTTTCTGTGTGTGCTGTAGCGGCGGGCTGGACAGGTACCTTTTCACTTCTTGCAAAGCTCTTTGACACTGCGGTGTCTAAACGAAGTCATTCTTCTTCCTTAGTAAGGAGAAAAAGCGGTGACTCTTATCCGAGGACCTCGATATGAAACGACTCAGCGCCGCTATTCTTCCGGTGAGCCTCTGCAATCCTTTGACGTTATTTACCACCTCAATACCATCAATGGCTTTGATCTTATCCGGGTTGATTTCAATCCCCCGATTTGACACCATGAAACCCAAAAATTTACCAGAAGGGACACCGAAGGCACATTTTTCTGGGTTAAGCTTCATGTTGTACTTGCGGAGTACATCGAAGGTTTCCTGCAAATGCTTTAAATGGTCCTCAGTTTCCAGGGACTTGACCAACATGTCGTCAATATAAACTTCTATTGTTTTCCCTATTTGTTCTTCGAACATTCTATTACCTAGGCGTTGGTAAGTTGCACCGGCATTTTTTAATCCGAAAGGCATAACATTGTAACAGTAAGTCCCATACCGGGTAATAAAGGATGTTTTCTCTTGATCCTCCGGGTGCATCCGGATTTGGTTATACCCGGAGTCAGCATCGAGAAAACTTAACATCTCACACCCGGCCGTCGCATCGATCATTCTATCGATGTGAGGCAACGGAAATGAATCCTTCGGGCATGCTTTGTTTAGATCCTTATAATCAACGCACATTCAAAATTTATTACCTTTTTTCAGCACCACTACTACGTTAGCTAGCCAGTCCGGGTACTTTACCTCCCGGATAGAGCCTATTTTCAAAAGTTTCGTTACCTCATCCTTTACGAAGGCGTGTTTTGCCTCTGCCATAGGCCTTCTCTTCTGCTTCATCAGGGGAAACCTCCCGTCTAGGCTGAGCTTGTGAGTTGTTACTTCCGGTGGCACACCTGTTATATCTATATGGGACAATGCGAAGCAATCCGCATTAGCTCGAAGAAATTCAATTAACTTGTTCCTGAGCTCCGAGGTTGACCCCGTGCCCAGGTATACCTTTCCGTCCGGTAGATATTCGAACAAGGTGATTTGCTCCAACTCCTCTACTGTTGACTTGGTTGCATCCGAGTCATCTGTCAAAATGAATGATCTGGGTACACCGAAATCATCCTCTTCATACCCCGGATCCAACCCCTTCTGCTCCGTTGTCGAACCCGTGTACTTTAATTGCTATTTGGTGTCCTTGCCCCTGGTTGAATCATCTTCCTTTTGATTCGATTTTTTGGGAAGAGGTGTCGCTTCCTCGACCGCGAACATCTCCCTTACAGTGGGCTGTTCACCTCGGATGGTTTTTATCCCCTCCGGGGTCGGGCATTTCAGCAGCTGATGTAATGTTGATGGCACGACCCTCATGCTATGTATCCAAGGTCTACCCAGCAATACATTATACTTCATATCTCCTTCGATTACATAGAACACTGTTTGCTAGATAGTGGTATCAATGTTGACTGGCAAAGAGATCTCCCCCTTCGTGGTTTCGCTCGCCATGTTGAAACCGCTGAGCACCCGAGCTACCGGTACGATTTGATCAAGTTGCCTTAGCTGTTCGACTACTCTCCACCGGATGATGTTGGCTGAGCTATCTGGGTCAATCAAAATACGTTTAACTTGTGATTTAAAAATAAGTATAGAGATTACCAATGCATCATTGTGCAGTTGAATGATGCCTTCTGCATCCTCGTTGTTGAAAGAGATGGAACTCTCGGGTAAGTAATTCCAGCTGCACTTCTCACGCACAATAGAAACCTTCGTCCGTTTCATCACCGGCCCTCGTGGGGTATCGGCACCCCCGATTTTCATGTTGATTATATGTTAAGGTTCTACTGGTTCGGCCCGTTTATGAGATTCCCTTTCCTTGTAGTGACCTTTACCTCGTTCACTTAGCAATTCTCGGAGATGGCCATTCTTTAGTAACCGAACCACCTCCTCTCTTAGTTGGCGACAGTCCTCAGTTCTGTGTCCATGGGTTCCATGATATTCACACATCACGCTCGGGTCCCGTTGGCCTGGGTCTGACCTTAGTGGTCTCAGCCATCTTGCTTCTGCGATGCGGCCAATAGCCGAGACGAGGTCCGAAGTGTTGACGTTGAAGTTGCACTCCGATATCCTCGGCAAGTCTTTGTTGCTGGCCGAGCTTCCGTCATCACTCCTAAATGAAAGACCTAGACTGTTCGACGGGCGCTCGGCCCGTTTATCACCCCGACCGGAGAATTGACTCGGGACAACCCTAGATTTCTCCAACCTGAAGCTTGGCCTTTCCGAATGAGAGTATGGCCAATACCTTTCCCTCGATAGTCTGGACTCCGGCTCATAATTTTTTCGCGATCTCTCCGAGCTTTTGTTGATATTCACGGGCCCCGAGGGGAGCTCGAGTTGGTCATCCTCTACCTGAATCTTTGATTCGTATCTGTTATGGACATCCGCCCAGATCACAGCCTCGTATTCCAGCAAGTTTTCCTTTAGTTTGAACGAGGCCGCCGAGCTCCGAGGATTGAGCCCTTTAGTGAAAGCTTGTGCAACCCATTCCTCTGGAACCGGAGGGAGCTCCATTCATTCCCTTTGGAATCGGTTGACAAATTAACGCAATAACTCGTCATCCCTTTGGGCTATACGAAAAATATCCGTCTTACGGGCCTGCACCTTTTTGGCACCGGCATGAGCTTTTATGAACGCATCGACGAGCATTTCGAAAGAAGTGATTGAATGCTCGGGCAGATGATCGTACCAAGTCAATGCTCCCTTCGACAGAGTTTCCCGAAAATTTTTCAACAACACGGATTCAATTTCATCCTCTTCAACATCAGTGCCTTTTATGGCACAAGTGTATGAAGTCACGTGTTCCTGAGGGTCCGTTGTGCCGTCATATTTCTGGATATCCGGCATTTTGAACCTCTTCGGGATCGATTTCGGAGTCGTACTCGGAGGAAAAGGCCTCTGAATGCACCTCTTCGAATTCAGTCCTTTCAGAATAGGCGGAGCCCCCGGGATCTGATCCACCCGAGAGTTATACGTTTCCACCCTCTTCTCAGTCGAGTCTACCCGCTTAGCCAATGTTTCGAGCATCCTCAGAACTTCAGTAGATGAACCAGCTCCGGACCCATTACTCTCGACCATCCGTGTCTCGTCCCTTCTGGGTTAGACAACACCTTTCGTCCTCTCCGGGGTCGTTTTATCATTTTTGCTGTGTAACTGGGCTATTGCGACTCCTTGTTCGGCAATAGCTTCCCTCTGTTCCTGCAACATTTCAAAAATTAAACGTAAGTCAATTATATCATCCAGGATATCCGGCACTTTCCGGCCTTGTGTCCGGGACAAAGTAATCGAATTGTGAGTATTTAAAGGATCGGTGGCCGGCGGGGCGGCATTCTCCTGATTCACGGTGTTTTGCCGGTTGAGGCCCTCCCCCGAATTAACGGGGTTTAGGTCGACGGGATTTGCTGGTAATCCCCGTGGCCCACTGTCTTTATTTTCGGCCACAATCTCGTTGTTGTTGACGTGACCGGATTGTCCATTGTTTGTCATTTGGTCCGTTTTCATAGAGACGAACTGTTATACCCTATTTAACCGAAGTTAAAATAGTTTACAACATTCCGGTAATACCGGGGTTATTTAAAGTTAAGGAGTCGCCACCTAATTAATTATGGTGAATTAGGACACCTAAAGTTTACTAAAGTTATTTTTAAAGTTAACTCCGTTTTAAGGTCTACTAACTTAAGATTCTGGGTAAGGGTTCAATTAGTCTAAAGGGAAGGTGTTAGGCATCCTTTAAGACCCATTAATAATTGTTAACCGGTCGGACTTATGTTAATTAATTAGGCTTGGGAAATCATTGAAAAACTTTGTATGCCAAAATGAAAATCACGTTTTGAAAGAGTAAGTTAAACATCAGATTAAATATATGACTCTCAAAGTATACTTGAAACAGTGGGTAAAAGTTTAAAGAAACATTCTTTTTCAGAGAAAACCAGACTTTGAACGTTCTAATCAAAGAAAGATAGTTTTAAAAAGAGACAAAGAAATGTGTTGACTCAAGTTTGGGGAAAAGAATCAACACATCTAAGAAAATAAGCTCGTATGATTTTTAAGAGCCCAAAATTAATTAATTAAGAGTTAATCATAACATAGACATTTATATAAGCTATTGCTAATCCTAAGTGAGATGAACTGAAAATAATAGAAATCTTAAAACAAGCAAGGTTAAACAGTGATTAGATGATAATGAAAATAACTAAGGTAGAAATCCTAAATGAGTAATCAAACTTTATTCTCAATCTCATTGTTAGTCACGAAATCAACAGATGGCAAATGACCTAAAGTGGACCTTAAAAAAAACACACAAGCAACACACAAGCACACCAACATAACGAAACAAATCACTTTCAATGGCTTTATGCAAGCTCGACATAGGGAAGAAAAATGGGGGAGCGAAAGGTAGCAGACAGCTTGCATTGCCTCGCCCCCTCATTCAATTTTTGTTTGGATGTGAAGAACAAGTAAAGGCTATATATGGACTCGAATCTAGCGGCTACGAATATTGAGTCTCGGTGCGAGACTGCTTGTGGTGAGAGTCTTTATGGAGACTCCGTTATGCTCCGAAGTGTACATGAAAAAAAGAAAAGATACAGATTAGCATAGAATTATCATATGATGAACTCAACAGATTTCAGACCAAACGAGAGGGATGCTATGAAAACGCTATGAAAATAAATTTCAGACTAAAGAAAGGGGCTGCTGCCATCAAACAGCAGCTAGAACCCTGTTCCTCACCAAACCAAGTTTTCCAAATAAGAGTGCACATCAATCATTTTAGCCTTGAGACAAAAGTTTAGTGATTGATCTTAACTATTCCAATCGGCATTTTCAACAGGAAAAAAAAAATTAAGGGAGCATTATCTTAAGCAAACATAGAAGGAGGCAATTCATGAGGAGTTTAAAAGAGGGAAACAAAATCCAAACTAGGTAGTCTTTTTAAAGAAAACTTGATACAAGCAAATTCAAACTTTAAATCTAGCTATATTCTGTCGACATATGATCATTATTTAATATTATGCTAGTTATCAAGAAAAGAAAGTAAAACAGCGAAGGGAAATGAAGAAAAACATCACTCAACTCTCAAAGGAAAGCATTCAGTCAGGATACACACCAAGTGCTGGTTTGAAGGTTCTTTAGGACACAAGCTTGTTTGAAAAAAAAAAGAAATACTTTTAAGAAAAACAACAAATGAACTGGACACTTAGTTATTCAAACAGAAGGAAAGAATTAAAGTTAATTATTATCCAACAACCTTTCAAGTATCAAACATTTTTAAGGAATCCAGACTAGTCTGTTAAGCGAAAAGGAAACTGAGAAAGGAAACAAATCATTTCATGCCCATATAAAGGGAAACACTCAAAAATTCAATCAACTAACTGAACTGCATTTTAACCGAAATAGAGCCAAAGCCAAAGACTTAAGACATAAAAAAACACATGAAAAAAAAAACTGAAAATGACGGGATGGGATTAAGCAAGACTTCAAGATCCTTCAGTTACAAAATCTGTTACTCATATACGATCAAGCCGGATTTTACTTATATGCATTCAAGGGGATAATTTAAGCTAATTAATTCATAGACTAAACTCATACGAATTGAAATGAAACTGGAGAAGAACTTCACATTCAGAAACTCTAGAAAACAGAGTTAACATGATCTGATTTATAGGGATTTCATAAAAACATATCTGAATATTAACAAATGGTAAAAAATAAGACGCGAACCTTAATGTCTATTTATCATTCGTCAACTACAGCTACTACGCGAAATAAGCAATGCAAACAAGTTTTCGAATCACGAATGCAAGCAACAAGATATTAAACATAATTTTTTTTATACTAACTTAATTTAAACAGAACGATGCGTCAAAACAGCCTCAAATTTTACCTGTTGGTAGTGCAGTGAACTGGGGTCGTCGGCGTCGAATCTACTCTCTCGTTATGATTAGAGTCAAACCCCGAATCCCAAATGAGTTTTAAATCTCTGTTGCGATAAAGTATAAACCGAGATTGAAGAAGTAATTCTGGACGATAAAAGGCTCTAAAGTATGCAGATATTGTATGGTATTTTAAATCACCGTCAAGAAACAAATAAGACTGTTTGCTATTTTTTGAGAATTGAGCCGGCTAAAAAAATGAACTCTGGAATAGAATGGAATTTTTAACCAATCCCCGATTTAGAATAGCAGTGGAGATATCCCCCAGTGTAGTAAAGTATCGGTGCCTGTTTATATCAGACCAAGACTAGGGTTTCAGACATTTTCCATTTTAAATTCAAAAAAAAGAAATTCGAAAGAGGTTTCACGGGTGGAGATTTTGAAATTTGAAATTGAGTCAAAGCTCTGCTAATCTGAATGTTGGAGTCCATTTCACGTGATTTGCTTCAACCTTTTGCCCGAAGTGGACCGAATTTTTTGTTCTTTGTGAAGCTGTTGTGTTTTGAAGCGAAAATGGGAACTCTTCCTCTGTCAACGACAGAAAAAGCAAGCAAAGCAGAAGGAAAAGACAATTTTGTGTGGAAATGGGGTGGACAAGGACTACTTTTGCTAAAGGGGATCTGCGTTTTTGCTAAACTGGAGGGGATAAAGAGAGTAGGGAGAGAGGAAAGAAGACTAAGGTGCGGTGTCTGTTTGATTTCGTTAGGGTTGAACGAATGGAAAGGGCGACGTGGGCCAGATCGGAACAGAAGGAATGGGCTGGATCGGGTGAATGGGTTGGATCGGGTAGGTTATTAGATAAATGGGCCGATTGAACTGGTCTAGAAAGGGTTTTTGTGGGCTGATTACTTGGGTCATTTATTTGGCTGAAATTCCTCTTCCATATTAATTATTTTTTGGGCTTCTAATTTAATAACTAGTACAATATATATTATGTGAAAACCAATAGTAATTAGTGATTAATAATGTAGAAAATAAAAGACTAGATAAAGTATAATTAATTTAACGAGCACAAAATTCGAAAATAAAATGATGACGAACCATTTTGAAATTTGTGATAAAGTAATGCTAGTAATGTTGATAGTAAAATAGTGAAAATGAAAGTAACGATATTAAGAATAGTAGCAATAATAGTGGAAAATAAAGTGTTTAGCTCGTTAATAAAATTTGAAACCCGAGGAAATAAATTGTAATAAAGGAGGGGCAAAATTGGGTGTCTACCGATGTCCCTCTTCGACCGGAGATGATGTAAGAGTTTTCGGGCGAAGAAGTTGACGTAATAGCTAATTTTGTTCCGACCAACAAATATGAACTTGGAAGAACTTGAGAAAATACGGTTTAGGAGAATTGGTGGAAAAATATTATGGGATGGAAAGAATCATGGCCAAAACCAGTCTCAAGTTGCCTACATATCTCGGGTTTTGGGAAAATCAAGTTGTATGTAGTTCGAAAGAATCGGATCGATACCGACGCTACACCTTTTGCCCCAGTGTTGAATTATGGTGAGATTGGGATATAGAAAAGCTACAAGATTGTGAAAGGGGTTGATTGAGTAGAATTTTAACGGTGGATATGAAAGAGAAACTTTGGATAACCCACGTATCACATGTTTATGGACGTAGGCGGAGTCGAGCTCGAGAGTAGATCCGTGACCTTTGCTTGTGAGTTTGATATTCCTCTTCAGCATATTTGCCCCCGTTCACTGCGTAAGATAATGTTCCACGTTGCGCTGTGTCTCTGTATGTATATTGTACTTTCTGTCAAAACTGAAATTCATGTCAAAATTAGTAATAAAGTCTGGGGTAAAGTTGAAAATGTAAACTCATAAAGAATGTAAAAATGATAATAAATATGAGTCTAAAAATGAGGATGAAACCGTGTGGCTTATAATGAGGTCGTGTGTCCAAATATTGTCTCTGGTTGTCTTCAAGGACTTGAATAAATGCTTGATGTTTATGTCGAAGATGTGATAATATCTCCAGTTGTATTTGGAGACTTTAATGATAATAATAAGGCCTCCGGCTGTCTTTCGGGACTCAGTGATAATGATGTCTGTGGATTTTAAGGTAAAGTCATTAAAGTAGGTAAAGTGGATGATAAAGTAAAGTGATAAAGTAAAGTAATAAAGTAGAGAGTAAAGTAAAAGCGCAGCCGTTTGGCTTATGCAGATGAGGCGGTATAGCCAAATGAGGTCTCCGGTTGTTTTCGGGGACTTGATGGTAAATGATATGCTGATGAGGCCGTACAGCCGAACGATGTCTCCGGTTGTTTTGAGGACTCGATGATATCTGTGAAATTAAGGTAAAGTTATTAAAGCGAATGATAAGGTAATTAATGAAGTAGAAAGTGAAGTAAGAGTGCAGCCGTCTGGCTTATGAAAATGAGGTTGTATAGCCATATGATATCTCCGGTTGTCTTCGGAGACTTGATAAAGATTCCCGTAAAGTCCGGGGTAAAGTCGTTAAAATAGGTAAAGTGAATGATGTCTCCGATTGTCTTCGGAGACTTGATGAATATTCCCATAAAGTTCGGGGTAAAGTCGTTTAAAGTAGATAAAGTGAATGATGTCTCCGGTTATCTTCGGAGACTTGATGAAAATTCCCGTAAAGTCCGGGGTAAAGTTGTTAAAGTATGTAAATGATGTCTCCGGTTGTCTTCGGAGACTTAATGAAGATTCCCGTAAAGTCCGGGGTAAAGTCGTTAAAGTAGGTAAAGGGAATGATGTCTCCGGTTGTCTTCGAAGACTTCATGAAGATTCCTGTATAGTCCGGGGAAAAGTCGTTAAAGGAAAGTGAATGATGTCTCCGGTTGTCTTCGGAGACTTAATGAAAATTCTTGTAAAGTTCAGGGTAAAGTCGTAAAGTGGATGATGTCTCCGGTTGTCTTCGGAGACTTGATGAAAATTTCCGTAAAGTCCAGGGTAAAGTTGTTAAAGTATGTAAAGTGAATGATGTCTTAGGTTGTCTTCGGAGACTTGATGCAAATTCCCGTAAAGTCCGGGGTAAAGTCATTAAAGTAGGTAAAGTGAATGATGTCTCTGGTTGTCTTCGGAGACTTGATGAAAATTCCCGTAAAGTCTGGGGTAAAGTCATTAAAGTAAAGTGAATGATGTCTCCGGTTGTCTTCGAAGGCTTGATGAAAATTTCCGTAAAGTCCGGGGTAAAGGCATTAAAGTAGGTAAAGTAAATGATAAGAATGTAGCCATTTGGCTTATGCATATGAGGCTGTATAGCCAAATGATGCCCCGGTTGTTTTCGGAGGCTTAATGACAATTCCTGTAAAGTTCAGGATAAAGTCGTTAAAGTTGGTAAAGTAAATGATAATTGGTAAAGTAAAGTGATAGTATAGCCGTTCGGCTAATGCAAAAGAGGCTGAATAGCCGAATGCGGCCTCCGGTTGTCTTCGGAGACTTAATGTTGATTCCTGTAAAGTTCAGGGTAAAGTGGTTAAAGTAAGTAAATGATGATAAAGTGATTGATAAAGTATAGAGTAAAGTGATAGCGTAGCCGTTTGGCTGATGATGTTGATGATATCGCGATAGGCCAAATTAATGACACGTAATCCTGAGTTAATTTGCCTTCGATCTCAACAACCTGCAAAGACAGGTGTATCTGTTAATAAAGTCATAAAGTTATTGTAATAAAAAATTAAATTAAAGATAAAGTTGGAAATAAAGCCGTTTTGGATTTTAAGGCGAGGCCATGATGGGCCAAATGATGCTTTTCGGCCATGATTGATAGACTTGACTGTCGTTCTCGCGGCCTTTTAATTCCTGCACTCAAAGAAAAATTCTTAGTTTGGGGAGGGGGAAGTTGATTCGTGTTGACTCGAAGCTTGACGTTGTTGGTGCTCCACTCGTCTTGTTTGTTTGGATCTTGTGATCTCCGTTCAAGCCTCGGTAGATGAATAGTAGTGAAACAATTGAAAGAAAGTGTTTCATTTGAAAGGTATATATGTAAGTATATGTATAAGGAAATGTATATACGTAAGTATATGTATATAAGGAAAGATATATATGTAAATATATGTATGTAAGTTGTAAAATATTTCTGCCAACTTCAGATTGTGACACTTCTGAAACAATTGAAATGTCATTTGTCTATAACACTTCCTGTCTAATAGCCTTAATCTTGTCGATGTCCAACCGTTCTTTTATCTATATCTTTTCAAAATATGCCCCAGTTTGGGCTCAAAAGGGTATACTAGACTTATGTTGTGGTGTGACCGAACCTTATATAGGTTGCCTACATATCCCGCCAAGGAATCAGGTCAGAACGTAGTTCATAAGGTACATAAGAATGTGGTTTGAAATTTTCTAATAAAGGGACCGAACCCGATGTGGATTGCCTACGTATCCCGCCAAGGGAATCAGGTCAGCGTAGTTCTGTTATGTAAATGGCTAAAGGTTTGTTGGCTTTCTACCTAAATATGACTGAACCGTATGTTGATAGTCTACGAATCCCACCGAGGGAATCAGGAAATGTGTAGTTCTCCTTACATAAGGATTTTGGATTTTCTGTTATAATGCAACCGAACCCTATGTGGGCTGCCTGCGTATCCCGCCGAGGGAATCAGGTCAGCGTAGTTCGTATTGTATTAAAGGAAAGGTTGCAAACTAGGCTGTCTAACCTAATGTCGTTTCTTGATTTCTTCTTGACTTGATAGCCTTCATGCTTGTGTCATTGTCTATCGGCTATTTCAATTTCTTCCGAGTGAAATCTTGTCTTGTTCGCTAGTTTTCTTTGTTACTCTCTCGAGACGTATGTTGTCTATTCGTTCATTTTATGTCACAATCATAGAATTGACAGATTTGATAAATAAAGTAGAAAATAACAATAATAGACAATTAAGGAAAATCAGAAATGCATTCATAGATTTTGCAATTACGTTTCCAAAAGATGAGGCAAAGTAACAAAAGTTTTGAGCATGATTCAAGCCTCAATTTTAAAATCGTGCTATTTCAAAAGTTTTCTACATGTTCAAACTACCAAGACTCCTGGCGAACCAGGGACGGAGTCAGAGTCCAATTCTTCAAAGTCTCTCCTGGTTCGGCACCCCGGATGGTCGGTGTCTCAGTGTCAACACGAATCAACTCTGTTTGGGGATATAAGAACATAAACATGCAAATGATGTCAGTCTTATAACATATCTAGGTAAAGTCATGACCACATAGAGTCCAGTAAGTCATTGTCACACCCTGATCTTACTAGGGTGTGATGGACACCCGACCCTTACTTAGAGCCGAGCGAACCCACTGACTTTTAATACATACATAATCCTTTGGACTTTTTAAATCAAATAAAGATGAAATGCATAGTAAAATTTTCAGAAATATTCTTTTTCGTTACCTTCAAATCAAACAAAATCTGTAATCATATGAAACTTATATCATGACACGAATGACACCTCGGCTGATGGAGCCGCTTACTGAACTGACAACCAATACCCACAACTCTGTCTGCAAAGTCTCTAGCTTCGAACAAACTGTATAGCACATATACTCTGACTAGGCAGCACTCCAGGAACAAATGGAGTCTACCAACTCCGTTGGAACGTCTTCTATAATGGCTTCCACTCATCTGGGTGTACCTGCGTGGCATGAAACGCTGCCCCCAAAGAAAGGGGGTCAGTACGAGCAATGTACTGAGTATGTAAGGCATGAATAGTAACATAGTAAGGGATAAAAATATGAATAATAACAGAATGGAAATACAGAGCATATCATGAGGTAAAAGTGTAACCTGTACATCTGAGTGCCTTTTAGGCGGATGCCATGCATGCTTAGTGCTGCGGAACGTGTAGCCCGATCCATATACATATACTACTGCAGAACGTGCAACCCGATCCATATATATTGCTGCGGAACGTGCAGCCCGATCCATATATATTATACTTTACTTTTTTTGAAAACATTTCTTTTTCATATATATAGAAAATAGAACATATCATATTGCCGAGGCGTCGGCTCCGATCCATTTAACCACATATCCCGCGTCCGGGCATCCCGCGTCCGGGATGGTATCATGTCATACAATACCAATTGATCAGGTGGATAGCGTCTATAGCGTTCTGGCCCTTTTCCCATCTTCCCCATATATATATATATATATATATATATAGCAGCATGTAGGAGAGCCCAAAGAAAGTTATGTATCTATCGGAGTGACGTAAGGTCGGTAACCTCCGATTACATTATGGAACAATCAACATCGTCGTGTCTCACCTTGAAGGAACAATTATCATAAGGTGATAAAATTATCATCTCATAAGGCATCAATTCACATACATTTGGAACCTTTAAGAAATAATCGTCATCCGCGAATAAAATTAAAAGTCAAGAAAATAGTTCAACATTTTTGTATCGTCATTGGAACCATAAACTTGGAACCCTTAGACATAGATTCCTTATCGTAATCATCATAGGAAAATGTTCTCATCTTTGAAATCATTGCCATCATGATAAAAACATGTCTATCCTTGTTGTCACAAGAGATTTCAAAATCATAAACCTCTAGTTTGGAAAAATATGACATTTTGGAATTCATCAACGGGTTCTCGTGAAGGTAGTCATGCTTTGGGATTATGAACATCTACTTTCGAAAACAAGGAAGTTATGGAAACAATTATGAGATCATAACATCGGAATCATGCCTTTGAAAGAAAAGGGGCGAGCCTTAACATACCTGTTCCGCGTCCTATTAGCTACGCTTAATTGTCCAAGCTTTCTACCGTTAGTCTACGTTCAAGAAGATTAACGCAATATTAGATTCATTACCACACACACTTGTCTTAGTGTTTCAAATAAATTCACTTATGATCTGCCGAAATTTCGGCAGCATCTCCCCTGTTTATATGCCTAGCCCAAAATTACAATTCAGCAACCAATCAACAACAACAATAATACCAACATCAACATCGTTATTATTCATACCAACATATTCCATAAACATCCCACACGATGTTTTTCAACATACAACAACAACACACACTTTCTTCCAACCCAATCCAGGAGTATAATCTCATCAACACACCAACAATGTTAGATACCATTTTTATATGCATAAATCAGTCCATCCACACGTCCACAACATGTTCAAAATAGCCCGTAACACAACAACTTCAACACAACACTTTATGACCTTTTCTCCATAACTATTTTCATTTTTAAAGCTTGCTAAACCTTTAAATAAACTCAACACAAGAGATGGGATGAATAACATACCTCATTTTTGAAGAAACTCAGCCACATCAACCTTTTTCCAACACCAAGCGTAAGTAGAAGCAAGAATAATCACCTTTCACGGACTAGTTTGGCGTAATCTTGTTAAATTCTTGATTTATCGGACTATAATATTTGGGAGATGTTTGAGAGGCTTCTAGGAGTTTTGGGAGTGTTAATATGCTGAAAATATGAGACTTATGGGGTATTTATAACTCCCTAGGTCGGTTTCACCGACCTCCCTATGTGGGGCCCGCGGAGATTGTTTTTTTGTTGTTTTGGCAGCTTAAGGTCTTGCTCTTAAAATGGCCATAACCTTTGATCCCGACATCGTATGAGGGCCCACGACTTATGGTTGGAAATCTAATTCAATTATCTACAACCTTCATTCTTTGAGTTTTTCCAAATTCCGAACGTATAATAGCGCTTTGGCCCCTCGAAGTCGGATCATCCGAAAACGTTTTCTTAGATCGTCCTTTTGGAGGGCTTACACTCATTTTTGGCTTATGGGTCCTTCTTAGGACTTGCTCAACTTCACATGTACTACCCATATGTCTCTTCATATGTCCTTTATAAAATCTCGACATGTGGTCCCCACCTTAACTTATTGCGGTTATCTTGAAATATCTGAATGTGCAAAGTACGGGATATAATAGTCATGTAGCAAATAATTCATCAAATAAAGTCAAACAAGTTGTCAAACAAATGTAAACGAGTATATCAAACAATAACGCGTCCTAATATGTATGTGACCTCTTTGTGCCAGAGGTAGGCCTAACGTCTGTTTGAAGGGCAAAGTGTGCCATAATACGTCATCTCATTGCTTTTGGTTAATTAAACAAAGTTTATTTCCCCAAAATAAAGTACAAAAGTAATGTAATATTTATTACATGTCAAATGAATACAACATAAAGTGTTTCCTAATCTAAGTAAAGTAAATACAATTTCCATGTCTAACTTCTAGCTCCAATTTGCGATGTCCTTGATCTTCGTCATTTGTTGTACTCCAATGCAAATCAATAGCTTTCATAGAAACGTTAGTCATTCCCTCCCCCCTAAAGTTTAATTAGTTAAAGCAAATAGTCCATATTTAGGCATAGTTATCCTTCAAAAATGCACATAAAGTATGATTAGTGTCACTCGGGGTCGTGAACCCACTTGGACGTTTGGGTAAAGTCATCTAATGGGTTTAATACACCAAGGGTATTAAACCTCCTAGGTCATCAAATGTATGCTCCTAATAAAGGGTGTTGGTTTAGCTCTACCCTAGGTTGACTAAGAGTTGGTTTCTTATGACACAAGGTTCTCCCAAGTGAACAACTTGGGAGTGGAAAGTCCGTGGCTGTCGACTGCACCGCCGATCGACTAAATCCACAAGATCGATCCAACTAAAGGGTGATTTTGTAGTGTACGGCCGTGAACCACGAAACCGCTTTAAGTGTGTGAATTCGTGTGAATTTTCCAAGAGTGAAGGAAAGTGAAACGGAATGACAGTTTATCAAAGTAGTAACACTTAAACAGTTTATATCAAACAAACAATTAATAGCATGTACAAACAGTTAACAACAAATAAAGTAATTAAAACAAGCACACAAAGCCTACTTTAACTAAGTCTGTTATGGTTAGAACCTAAGTAATCCCCAGCGGAGTCGCCAAGCTGTTATACCCTATTTAACCAAAGTCAAAATAGTTTACAACATTTCGGTAATCCCGGGGTTATTTAAAGTTAAGGAGTCGTCACCTAATTAATTATGGCGAATTAGGACACCTAAAGTTTACTAAAGTTATTTTTAAAGTTAACTCCGTTTTAAGGTCTACTAACTTAAGATTCTGGTAAGGGTTCAATTAGTCTAAAGGGAATGTGTTAGGCATCCTTTAAGACCCATTAATAATGGTTAACCGGTCGGACTTATGTTAATTAATTAGGCTTGGGAAATCATTGAAAAACTTTGTATGCCAAAATGAAAATCACGTTTTGAAAGAGTAAGTTAAACATCAGATTAAATATATGACTCTCAAAGTATACTTGAAACAGTGGGTAAAAGTTTAAAGAAACGTTCTTTTTCAGAGAAAACCAGACTTTGAACGTTCTAATCAAAGAAAGATAGTTTTAAAAAGAGACAAAGAAACGTGTTGACTCAAGTTTGAGGAAAAGAATCAACACATCTAAGAAAATAAGCTCGATTTTTAAGAGCCCAAAATTAATTAATTAAGAGTTAATCATATCATAGACATTTATATAAGCTATTGCTAATCCTAAGTGAGATGAACTGAAAATACTAGAAATCTTAAAACAAGCAAGGTTAAACAGTGATTAGATGATAATGAAAATAACTAAGGTAGAAATCCTAAATGAGTAATCAAACTTTATTCTCAATCTCATTGTTAGTCACGAAATCAACAGATGGCAAATAAACTAAAGTAGACCTTAAAAAAAAACACAAGCACACCAACATAACGAAACAAATCACTTTCAATGGCTTTGTGCAAGCTCGACATAGGGAAGAAAAATGGGGGAGCGAAAGGTAGCAGACAGCTTGCATTGCCTCGCCCCCTCATTCAATTTTTGTTTGGATGTGAAGAACAAGTAAAGGCTATATATGGTCTCGAATATAGCGGCTACGAATATTGAGTCTTGGTGCGAGACTGCTTGCGGGGGTGAGAGTCTTTATGGAGACTCCGTTATGCTCCGAAGTGTACATGAAAAAAAGAAAAGATAAAGATTAGCATAGAATTATCATATGATGAACTCAACAGATTTCAGACCAAACGAGAGGGCTGCTATGAAAACGCTATGAAAATAAATTTCAGACTAAAGAAAGGGGCTGCTGCCATCAAACAGCAGCTAGAACCCTGTTCCTCACCAAACCAAGTTTTCCAAATAAGAGTGCACATCAGTCATTTTAGCCTTGAGACAAAAGTTTAGTGATTGATCTTAACTATTCCAATCGGAATTTTCAACAGGAAAAAAAAAATTAAGGGAGCATTATCTTAAGCAAACATAGAAGGAGGCAATTCATGAGGAGTTTAAAAGAGGGAAACAAAATCCAAACTAGGTGGTCTTTTTAAAGAAAACTTGATACAAGCAAATTCAAACTTTAAATCTAGCTATATTCTGTCGACATATGATCATTATTTAATCTTATGCTAGTTATCAAGAAAAGAAAGTAAAACAGCGAAGGGAAATGAAGAAAAACATCACTCAATTCTCAAAGGAAAGCATTCAGTCAGGATACACACCAAGTGCTGGTTTGAAGGTTCTTTAGGACACAAGCTTGTTTGAAAAAAAAAAGAAATACTTTTAAGAAAAACAACAAATGAACTGGACACTTAGTTATTCAAACAGAAGGAAAGAATTAAAGTTAATTATTATCCAACAACCTTTCAAGTATCAAACATTTTTAAGGATTCCAGACTAGTCTGTTAAGCGAAGAGGAAACTGAGAAAGGAAACAAATCATTTCATGCCCATATAAAGGGAAACACTCAAAAATTCAATCAACTAACTGAACTGCATTTTAACCGAAACAGAGCCAAAGCCAAAGACTTAAGACATCAAAAAACACAGGAACAAAAACTGAAAATGACAGGATGGGATTAAAACAAGACTTGAGGATCCTTCAGTTACAAAATCTGTTACTCATACATGATCAAGCCGGATTTTACTTATATGCATTCAAGGGGATAATTTAAGCTAATTAATTCATAGACTAAACTCATACGAATTGAAATGAAACTAGAGAAGAACTTCACATTCAGAAACTCTAGAAAACAGAGTTAACATGATCTGATTTATAGGGATTTCATAAAAACATATCTGAATATTAACAAATGGTAAAAACTAAGACGCGAACCTTAATGTCTATTTATCATTCGTCAACTACAGCTACTACGTGAAATAAGCAATGCAAACAAGTTTTCGAATCACGAA
Source organism: Lycium barbarum (assembly GCF_019175385.1). NCBI lineage: Eukaryota > Viridiplantae > Streptophyta > Magnoliopsida > Solanales > Solanaceae > Lycium > Lycium barbarum. The sequence continues at coordinate 7,578,503 of NC_083337.1, read as the reverse complement.
TGGCAACAGCAAGATATTAAACATGATTTTTTTTATACTAACATAATTTAAACAGAACGATGCGTTGAAACAGCCTCAAATTTTACCTGTTGGTGGTGCAGTGAACTGGGGTCGTCGGCGTCGAATCTACTCTCTCGTTATGATTAGATTCAAACCTCGAATCCCAAATGAGTTCTAAATCTCTGTTGCGACTAAAGTATAAACCGAGATTGAAGAAGTAATTTTGGACGATAAAAGGCTCTAAAGTATGCAGATATTGTATGGTATTTTAAATCACTGTCAAAAAACAAATAAGACTGTTTGCTATTTTCTGAGAATTGAGGCGGCTAAAAAAAATGAACTCCGGAACAGAATGGAATTTTTAACCAATCCCCGATTTAGAGTAGCAGTGGAGATATACCCCAGTGTAGTAAAGTATCGGTGCCTGTTTATATCAGACCAAGACTAGGGTTTCAGACATTTTCCATTTTAAATTAAAAAAAAAAAAGAAATTCGAAAGAGGTTTCACGGGTGGAGATTTTGAAATTTGAAATTGAGTCAAAGCTCTGCTAATCTGAACGTTGGATTCCATTTCACGTGATTTGCTTCAACCTTTTTCCCGAAGTGGACCAAATTTTTTGTTCTTTGTGAAGCTGTTGTGTTTTGAAGCGAAAATGAGAACTCTTCCTCTATCAACGACAGAAAAAGCAAGCAAAACATAAGGAAAAGATAATTTTGTGTGGAAATGGGATGGACAAGGACTGCTTTTGCTAAAGGGGATCTGCGTTTTTGCTAAACTGGAGGGGATAGAGAGAGTAGGGAGAGAGGAAAGAAGACTAAGGTGCGGTGTCTGTTTGATTTCGTTAGGGTTGAACGAATGGAAAGGACGACGTGGGCCGGGTCGTAATGGAAGGAATGGGCTGGATCGGGTGAATGGGTTGGATCGGGTAGGTTATTAGATAAATGGGCCGATTGAACTGGTCTAGAAAGGGTTTTTGTGGGCTGATTACTTGGGCAATTTATTTGGCTGAAATTCCTCTTCCATATTAATTATTTTTTGGGCTTCTAATTTAATAACTAGTACAATATATATTATGTGAAGACAAATAGTAATTAGTGATTAATAATGTAGAAAATAAAAGACTGGATAAAGCATAATTAATTTAACGAGCACAAAATCCGAAAATAAAATGATGATGAACCATTTTGAAATTTGTGATAAAGTAATGCTAGTAATGTTGATAGTAAAATAGTGAAAATGAAAGTAACGATATTAAGAATAGTAGCAATAATAGTGGAAAATAAAGTGTTTAGATCGTTAATAAATTTAGAAACCCGAGGAAATAAATTGGGATAAAGGTGGAACAAAATTGGGTGTCAACACGAACAAAAGATTTTTTCGATCCTAACGGGTAAGAGGTAGAAACCAAGATCAAAGACCACTATTATCCTAGCCCCACGGTGGGCGCCAAACTGTTTACCCCGAATTTAGGCAATCAATTGAATTTGTAAGTGAGGTATAGGATATGTGAATGAGCTTTAATCTATTTGGTTGGAAGAAAATGTATATAGATTTGCTGTGAGCAAGTGAATCGAAATCGCTGATTTACACTAAATATATGTATTAAATAATATTTAAGTATTGGATGAATAAATCTAAAGAACACACAAATCCGGACCACTATCAGTGAAAGGGAGAGAGAGAGATTTTATATATTTTGCTATTACAATGTTTAGATCTGAAAAAGCTAACCCTTGAAAGTAGTAATGCCTCCTATTTATAGTTTTGTCTTATGGGCCTTGTACAACATAAAACCCTTTTGAATAAAGAAAACCCTAAAAGGATAAGGTTGGGTCGTACGGTCTGACACCCGTACGATTGGCTGTACAATGTGACAGAACGGTCTTGACACTTTGTGTAACTGATCACCCGGACCAACGGCCACGATCAACCGGATTAACGACCACGATCAACTCGGTTATGGAGAAACCGGACTAAACGATTTCTTCGCTTTCTTCTGATCAACCACTTCTAGTGCGATACCTCTAGTCCGAAGGAAAGTCTTCATGCTTGTACTTATTTCTTTCTTCCCTCGATTCCCGGTCTCACCGGTCTGGCATAAATCCGATTTTTACCATATACAATGTTGGTGGAGAGCTAATTAATCTTTGTATTAAAATCATTATATATCATTGCAATGTTTGGCTGGTAAGAAAGATCAATCTCTGTATAAAAACTAGCATTGCTCCAATTTGAATAGTAGAAGAGTAAATTTACCCAAATGAGAGAAAAAATAATTGAGTCCGAGACAATTTTTCACGTGATCACAATCAAAACTTTTTTCATGTCAGGTGATCGTTAGTAGAGAGGGACATATTTGGACCTTTAAGTAACATCGGGGTTTATTGTTCGGATATTATAACGGAGAAAATTTTAAACCTTTTCAAATAATAAAGGGGGTAAATTTAACCCTTTGATCTCCTACTTCTTTTCAAAGAAAAAAACGTAACCAATGCAAAGGCCTTATTGTACGTTCTTGAACTTTTTCATTATTATTCGAATCAAGTTTCATGTGACGATAACGACCGGTAAAGTGGTTTGCAATATATAGTGGTGGTTGACAGTGGTGATTGACAATAGCGATTGATGGTTGGTGGTGATGATTGTAAGTAATGACTAGATAACTAAATACTCTCTTCGTCTCAAATTATTTAACACATTCCCTAAAATAATATTGTTTCCAATTATTTGTCGCTTTAAAAGATTAAGACACAATTAATTATTTTTTCTATTTTGCCCTTAGTAGAATTTTGTTATTAATGGAGATGGCACATAAATATAGTAAATATTTAATGAAAAAAAATTATAACTTAGACATAAATAAAAATAAAGTTAGTCAAACAATCCTCTTAATTAATATTTGTTGGGGCGTTTAGAAAGGAGTAGATTAAGATCCAGATCTTCATTAAATAGAAACAAATGTGGTCTATGTGGATTCAATTCCTTATTGTTCCAGATTTTCTTTCCTCTTTCCAATCCCTACAGTAGTTTTTTTTTTTTTTTTAGAAATTATCATCATTTTATTGTTCAAGAAGAGAAACCTACAACTACAATGTTATAATCATGTGATTCATGTAATCTGAACGTGCTTGGTTGGACCCACCTGTTTAAATCGATAATCGAGTGATAGACCCCACACGAATCCCTTCATGCATCATGAAATCTCGTCGTGTCATGTGGGGCGGCGGGGGGGGGGGGGGGGTCCATTTTCCAAACAAGATAATCTATTTAATTTGTTGAGTAGTAAAAATTGAACTTATTAATTCGCTAATTGGAAATTAAAAAATTTGATTATAGTCAGACTTGATTACAGTCATCTCTACGACGACATCTTCATATAACCATTTTATAAAAATTAAAATTTTTTAGAATTAATTTTTTATGTTATATTTTACCTCTCTATAATATTATTTTTTTTACATATAACAGTAACAACTATCTTTATATAGTTCTTTGTAAAATTATCCCTTTATATTCTTTTTTTTTTTTTGGTAATATAGTAGTTTATTATTTTTATAGAAATAGAATCTCTAAAATTACCAATAATAGGTCTAGAGATTTTGACCCTATATTTTGATATTTTAATACACTATTTATGACAAAAAAATATTCTATGAACATTTCATTGTTAAAAGAGTTTTATTCGTTATATAAAGTGTGATTAAATTTAGTATTTGACAATTAAAAAATGAAAAATTATATTTTATGTATCTCTTTTGCCTATAAGAGCAAAATATTATTTAAATATCAATACTCTTATAGATATATAACAACAATTCGCTATAGTAGTAAAAAAACTTCGGACTCCGTGACGTTGTTATAGAGTGATTTGATTGTATTAGAAAATGTAAAGCTTATTTACCTGGTTCCGCTAACTAACTGATTGATGTCATACTTTATCGGGCCCTAAGAACAATTACTGATATAATGCACCTAATTAATTCCGAAGTCTTGACTTTGGTGGAGTAACCTCCTATGTACATTTGAATTACCTTAAACTAAATCTCTCAATTTTGTCTTCACGTGATAAAGTTGAGCACCATTGATTTTTATATTTCAAATAACTTTAACTTTAAACTTTTCATTTAACTTTTACGTGTTATTTTTTTTTTAATTTGTTAAAAACGAAAAACATGTTTCTATATTTGAAAATAATTTTATTTTAAATTTGTCATTTCACTCTTAATAAAATGTTTTTATAGCCGCAAATATATCTAATAAAATGTTTTTATAGCCGCAAATATATCTATGATATGATTAAAACCACAAATTCTAAAAATCTTGCATTACTTTTTTTTTTTTTTAACTCTTGTGTCCAGTTAAACACCCTAAAAAATGAAAGGAGAGAGTCCAAAAATTTAAAGAAGACTTAAATAATATGCACTGGTATTATAATAGATTTTTAATCTCATCAATATAATTTAACTGTTACAGTCTATTACTTAGCATTTATTCTAGAATACTGGACATTTATTTAAATAAAGGTATACTCCTTCCCGTTCAAAATAAGTGTCAACTTTGTTACACTCCGGATTTTCGCACGTTAAAGTCGCATCGTGAGTTAGTCGACGCAAGTTCGAAAGAAATCATCTTGAGGTTAAAAGCGATTGATATTATTAATATATATGGTTATAAAGACCTAATAAATATGATTAGTAAGTGGCGGAAAGTTTGGAGGGTGAATGAATCGAAGAAGAACGAGTTTCGTCAAAAGTCGGCAAGTTGGGAATACGATAACTCGTACTTTGGGGTGAGATTAGGAGTTCTTCACATGCTAAGAAGTAATGATATGAATTTGAATCGTATAATAGTCGCTTATTAAGTTTTGAAGTCAAGCCAGTTGTAAGAACGAAAATCGACAAAGGTCGTCGCAAGTTACATTCACAATTTCATTGAAAATTAGGTCAGCTGTCGCGGAGCTTTTCTCTCAATCTACTTGGATTTTTGGGTTGATCCAGCCACCAAATTGAAGGTCTATGAGTCTAGTTTCCAACGCATTTAACCGTTCATCGATACAACGTTGGAGTAGAGAGATATTCACATTTCCGTTCGAGGGTGCAAACTGTCGCGGGACAGAAAAACCAAAGTCGGTGGCTGCCTAGCTCAACATATATAAAAACGCCCCAAATCATTTTGAACCTCATTTCTCTCAAGACCAAACCCTAAGACACCTCCTAAACCCTCTCAAACATTCCTCCATGATCCATGAACATATCAAGGAGCTAATCAATCCATCTTAACACAATAAAGACTGTGGCGATCACGAAACCTTCATTTCTCCATAAATTCGCTTTTCGGAAGAAAACGTCATCTTGAAGCAACTTCTATTTTGGGTTGAATAAGGCAGACTGAAGCGGATTGAGAAAGGACAGAGCTATACTTAAGTAATGGAGCAATAAAGATGCATATAAAGAGATCTATAAGAATTGGAATACGATAATATGATATAACCAGTGTGGGGCAAATTCATCATACAAGCTAAGGGTATTGACGCGAATAGGTACCGGGGGAGAAGATATGTGATGTCACCAGTAACAAACCCGAAAAAGAACTAACCAAGTGGAAGGTGAATGGAAGGATCGCAGGGTAAAAAGAGACATGGCAGCAAGTATGAAAAGTATTGACAAGGAAACAACCAAGCATAGAATTCGATTGCAAGACACATTATATATACTTGTTGGATAAAATCGACACTGGGAATGATAACTCTAACCGGAGAATATAAGGAAAACGACATATGAAGCGGGGCAGTTTCTAAGAAAATTTGAAGTTACTCGAGCATGATAAGACAACTTAATAGTAAGAAGGCTAGAGAAAGAAGGGGGAGAGAAATCCACGGCCTCGTACGAAAAAAGGGCCTAAATTGCACAATATGAATCTACAAGTCAGACGGAAAGGCCAAACGCCCCATTCAGATGCCCGAAAATATAATACGAACTTATGATTTGGATTCAAGGGAAGTATTTATGTCATTCATTGGATTCATATATAATAATGGCTATCATTCGGATATTCGGACGACACCATATGAAGCCTCATGTGGACAGAAGTGCAAGTCCCTTATTGGTGATTCAAGATCGACAAGGAAAAGTTATTTGGACCTGACTTAGAATAGCCAGTAACGAAGAAAAGGATAAAGTTAGTTCAGGAGAGGATAAGACTCAGAGTCGACAAGAATCCTGCATAGATAACCGGCATTAAGACATGGAGATGAATGGGAGATTGGATGTTTTGAAAGTATCTCCCATGGAAGGTTCTGCAAGAAGGATAAGCTTAGTCACGAATTTGCCAAACCAAAATCAAATCTGTTATCAATTGTTGATATTGTTCATATATGAACTTTAAGATGCTGATATTGTTCTCTTAATTAAATTGTTGCGTCAATGGTGATTAAACAATTCAAAATAGCCAACTATGGGGGGGAGAAAATGAGGAACCTCGAGTGATGAAGTAACAGGGAACACCAAAGAGGACGCCGAAGGGGGTGATGCCAGCTCCACAAGCTTCTGAAATTAGATATAATTAAAGAAGATGACATATTTTATTTGATTAACTTAACTACCTAATAGATGAATAAAAACACAAGCAAAAAAATCCCAAAATTTGAACCGAAAGTATTTAATTGAAATACGTTATTTCGAGTTGAGGTGTTCAATTGAAACAGAGCTTTATTTGAGCGTTTAAATGAAATATCATGACAAAATTATAGGGCTGACTATGTGTTAACAGGGGCGGATCTACGTGTAAGTGAGGGTGTTCGGCAAAATATTACAGTGTATATATAGGGTAAATTTTCTGTATATATTAACTTTTGAACACTCTCGGCAAAAAATTACAGTGTATATTTAGCTTTTTTTTTTTGAACAATCTGAATGAAAATCCTGGATCCGCCACTGTGTGTTAAGCTCGTATCAACATATAATAGGGAAAATGACATAGGGTACCTACTTAAGACTCTTTATTAAAAAAATATATAGATAGTTTTCTTTATTTACAAAACATAACGATATTGTACGAAACATGACGGATTTTCATATATTTTTCAGAAAATAATTTTTTTAAAAAAATATATTTTTTTTAAAAAAATTAAAATTATTAAAAAAAAAAAAATCTTGCTCAAAGGCTTAAAAAATTACCTCAAATTTTTGTGTATGAAATGTGTATGTATGAGCGAAATTTTTAATATAATTTTCATATACAAAATTGTGAGCAAAAACTTTAAGCCTTGAATATTGTATGAAAGTTGTTACAATGTTGTTGTAGTTGTATTAATTTTCCAGAAACCTAATATGAACTTTATATACGAAAAATGTGAATGAAATTCTAAGTCTTGAGCAAGATATACACATTTCATACCATTCTCATACATAAAATTTTGAGCGTAATGTTTAAGCCTTGATCGAGATATACACATTTCATACGATTTTCATACACAAAATTTGAGCGAACTTTTTAAGCCTTGAGCAAGATATACACATTTCATACACAAAAATTTGAGCGATTATTTTAAGTCTTGAATGTTGTATCAAAGTTGTATACAATGTTGTTGTAGTTATATTAATTTACAGAAATCTAACATGAACTTTATACACGAAAATGTGAGTGAAATTTTAAGCCTTGAGCGAGATACAAATTTCATACCGTTTTCATCCACACAATTTTGGGCCGATTTTTTAAGCCTTGAACAAGTTATCCACATTTCATACATTTTTCATACCGTTTTCATAGACTAAACTTTGAGTGAACTTTTTAAGCCTTGAGCGAGATATACACATTTCATACAACTTTCATACATAATTTTTTGAGCGAAAATAATTTAAAAAAAAATTAAAATAAATATATATATATATATATATATATATATTTTTAAAAGCATGTTTTGTATAGGGTTTGAAATGTTATGCTTTGTAAATAAAAAACTATCGTCACATTTCGTAAATATTTCTCCTTAATATGTATACATACGATACTTTTCCCAATATAATATTGCATGTCATAGAAAGTGTTGCCTGTAGTGACTAAAAAGGCGACTTCATACCTGAATTATTAGAACGGAAAAGGTCCAAAAATACCCCTAACGTATGGGAAATGGCTCACAAATACCCTCCATCCATCTATTGGTCCAAAAATACCCCTCCATCCACCTATTTGGTCCAAAAATACCCCCAACCTATTTTTTTGGCTCAAGAATACCCCTCAAACGAAAAAAATTAATTATTTTCCTATTTCGTTTTTATATAAATGAAATACAAAATATATATATATATATATATATATATATATATATATATATATATATATATATTTATCCTATTTCATTGGTATATATATATATATATATATATATATATATATGTATTCCTATTTCGTTTTTATATAAACGAAATGAAAATAAAATTATTTTCCTATTTTTTTATATAAACGAAATACAAAAATACAAAAAAAAAGTATTTTCATATTTAGTTTTTTAATAAACGAAATACAAAAAAACAATTACTATTTCGTAGATATACCAACGAAATGCAAAATATATATATATATATATATATATATATATATATATATATATATATATATTCCAATTTCGTTTTTATATGAACGAAATTAAAAAAACAAATCCTATTTCGTTTTTTTATTCACGAAATACAAAAAAAAAATAAAAAAAAAATCGTTGATAAATTCACGAAATGCAAAAAAAAAAAAAAATAGTTTCTTTCATATTTGTTGATTAATTCACGAAATACAAAAAAAAAATATTTGTTGCATTTCGCTTCAACTTGTTACAAAATGGGTTAGATTAAATGGGTGGGGTTTAATTTTTAAATTAAATAATATATGTGTCCAATCAAAACAAGCCACGTGGCATTTTAAAATTGAAAAAATACCATCAAAATTAGGGTGTTAGTTTGAGGGGTATTCTTGAGCCAAAAAAATAGGTTGGGGGTATTTTTGGACCAAATAGGTGGATGGAGGGTATTTTTGGACCAATAGATGGATGGAGGGTATTTGTGAGCCATTTCCCATACGTTAGGGGTAGTTTTGGACCTTTTCCGTTATTAGAATTACCCTGACAGTGCTGGAATGCAAAAATTAATATGGAAATTAACACATGTGTAGTGAGCCATAGATTATTTATACATATTAAGAGATTTTTTTAATACAAATAGTACATAACTAGGACCAGAGTTAGGGAGTTCAGCCGAATCTGTAACTTCAACGATAGATTTAGTTACCCCTATTTGTTGGAAATCCAATTCCAAATTAATTATTTTTAATCTTTACAATAATTATCTCTCCAAGTCTTTTAATCTTTTCGTTAACTAACGAAATTTGGCTTGGCTTTGGTTTTTGGGATGGTTATAACTTATAAACTAAATGGAGTTGGGCTGCTACTGTAATATAAAATGCCATAATAACTATAGTGATATATGCATATATAAAATGCATGTACACTCAAACCTATCTATAATAGCAGTGTTTGTCCAATAAATTTATGACTATTATAGTGAGGTGTTATAATGTATGTATATTGACATTTGATATTTAGATCTCACTTAGTTGTTATAAATAAAAGTCCGCAAAAACATATTTTTTATACTTTTTATGTTATAAACGAAAACAAAATATTTGTTAATTTTAAAATCTTAGTTGATTTTCAAATTTCATTAATTTAAAATTAAAAAGACTAATAAATTACTAATAAATCAATAACTAATTGTACCATACCAATAAGGAATTAAAATCTAAGGAACATATGCATTTCAAATTTATTGATAATTTAAATATTTTGACTTTGAAGTAAGAATTCTATAATTGTAGGGTGTTTCATATATAAATCTCAGTCTCTTAGCGATATATAGTATATTTCTTACACAATATTTGAATATGGTTGTTATAGAGAGATAACTCTACAATTAGTGTACCTCTATAATATATGTCATTATTGTTATAGGTAGAATGTTATTATAGAGAAATAAAATATAATATGAAAAATCGGTTCCGAAGAAAATCAGGCCGTTAAAGTGAAATGTCGTTATAACGAATGATAATTATAGAGAGGATTGACTTTAATGAGAAAGGATAAAATTATAAATACTTCGAACATGTTACAAAGTAAGGGATGATGCTTTATATTTTGTAGATGGCAGAGGATTTTAGTCTGCTTCTGTATTGTATATTCTGTTAATTAATAAAAAGATGACGCCACTTACGGCTTGAATTATATTTTTTTTTTCAAAATGCTTTATATTTTTTAAAAATCACTAGTAAAATGCTTAGTGAAAATTGTATGGATAAATAAGAAAAATATATATGCTGGCTATTCATGCATATAAGAGGCTGTTGACAATGGCACGACTAAAGAAATTGCTGTTTAGTGACACTGATACATGTCAACTGTGTGGAGGACATACTGAAAATATAGAACATCTGTTCTTTCAGTGTGACTTCTCACAAGCTTGTCTTGAAAATATATTACAATGGCTGCAGATTACTACGGGGCAGTTGGAGATACTGGGGTGGTGGAACAGGATTGCAAGAAGGGCAAAGGGAAGAGTGAGCAGGAATTTCCTTTGGGCAGTCACAACAGCGTGCATCTATCACATCTGGATGGCAAGGTGATGAGACCAGAGATAGTATGCAAGCAAATCAAGATGGAGTGCAGATTCAAAATAGTTGATACGTTATATAGGAAGAAGTGTAAATATAGAGACTGGATAGAGGAGATCTTACAAAGAGACAATGTATAGAACTTAATATGATGAGGGATGGGTAGTTAGGAGCTGTAGGCTCAGTTTTGTTTTATTATATTGCTCGTCTTTGTAATTGCTGGAAGAGGTGTTAATAAGAAGCAGTTGGATCATTTTGACCCAAAAAAAAAAAAAAAACAGAGAAAAATATATAGTTGTAATACTTCCAATATTATTTGAAAATGCTATAGATATTGTTTTAACATTTTAAAGTAAAATAGCAACTTCTGGGGATAAATGGGTTGTAGAAAGACAGAATTAAATATCAATATTTGTTAAATTTAGAAAAAATTCCAATCAGCTGTAGCTCTAAGAACCAAATAACAATGGCACGTTCAAGTGCTGAAGCTGAATATAGACCTGTTTCTTCAGTTGCTGCGAAAGTTCAATGGGTCGTGTTTCTCCTTGGTGAACTTGGGCATTCAGTTTCCATGCCAACAATCTACTGTGAGAATATATCCACCATGTATACATGTCAAAATCTAGTAACTCCGAAATGAAAAATCTGGAAATTATTTCACATGTTTCGTCCAAAGACCAGCTTGCTGATTTGCTTACAAAGTCATTATCCAAAGAACTATTCTCTCATGCCCTGTGTCTTATCAATATCATGAATAAACAAATGAAATACAAGGTTTTCAATTCTAAAATTTATTCTATTATCGAAGCTGTAACACAAATTACAAAAGAGAACATATATTAGGAGCATAAAATGCAAAAATCTCATTTTAGTATAGCAAGAATGTCACACAATTGAATAAAAAAGTGCCATCGCTTGCACAAAATAAAAATGCAACTCTATTGTTTGGTGAAATTATAATTTTAGTTAGGCTTACTATAAAAAGCTGAGCCAGTGGGTGAATATAGCAGCAAAAGCATTCATTCGAGTTTTAGACAAAGACAAGCCAACCTCTAAATCTCCATCAAAGTCCTTTGATTTACTAAGAGACATCGATATTCCACTACCAGTGTCAATAGAAATGAACTCTAACTTCGCAGGCCTTCCCCAGCCAAAATCAGCAGCATATAAGTCAAGCTTTGGTGATCCAGCAACTGAAAACGACCGATTCACGTCTAAGGTGCTATATGACTTAAACCAGTTACCATTGAGGATCTACTCCTCATCCTTCATATTTTTCCGAATGGCTTCTCTAATTAATTCGACAGACATTGTAAAGCCTTCCTTTCCAACTAAGTCAGCATGTCTTATTCTTGCAACGTACCCTACCAGGCAATTCCCGAAATAAGATGGAGGAAGTGGTGGATCGAATTGCACTCTACAATCTGCTACGCATCCAAAGAATTCCATTATATTATCGTCTGTCTTTTCTCTGATCGCGTCCTCTGATTTTACCAAGCAAGTCCATACATAAGCACACGTTACAGTGAAAGATGTTAGATGAGTTAGACTTGGTCGTCTTGACAATATCAAATTCTTGAGTTTCCCAATATCATCTCGTGTTATAGTAAATGTACCTCTAACCTTGTCAGGAGGACTCACAATGTCGCACATCTCCAGCTTATGTTTCTTCATTTCGCCCCATGTCAACTTCCCCAGCTCATAAGGGTCTTTGATTACTGACCTATCATAAAATGGAATGAACTCATTTGCTAAGAATTGTTCATGTCCACAGAATTTGTTGAGCAGAGCCCACGCCCTTACGAACCCTACTATGGTAGCTCCATCAGCGGCAACATGATGATTAGTGAAACCAATAGATATGCCAAGATTTGGAAAAAGTGTCACTTGAATGGCTAAGAGTGGGGCTAATTGGACCCCCGGTGCATCCTTAGGTTCCGCCAACTGTGGAACAAAGTGATAAAAATCCTTAGCAATACGGGGATGGTCACCAATAAGATAATTGAAATCCATATTAGTCTCAGAAAAGGTAATAGATACAGAATTTGCCGTCACATAACGCAACTCAGGATATTCGCTAAAATTTAGTGGACAATCAACATTGCCAGCTAAGAGTGTATAGTGTTTGAGAGCGAGGGAGAGTGAATCTTTAAGAGAAGGAATAATGTTTTGGACGAAATCAGGTTTGGAAACAGGGAGCTTGTAGAATAGTATCCGCCGCATACGGTGGAAAGCTAACCACATATGATCGAAATACATAAGAGGGGGTGTCAACTCCGCCGCGCTGCCGGGAGGTGGCGCAACTTGGCATTGCTCAATTACGGATGCCATGTTAATTATAACGTTTGGCTAAGAAATACACAATATATAGAATTGAGGATTGGCTTATCAATATACATGGATTTACACGCTATGAAACTGTTGCTTCTGATGACTCAAAGAGATGACTTCATGGTAATGCGGATTCATGATTTAAAATTTATGAATTTCTATATCAAGCTTAAATTAATATAATAATAACTATTCACAATTAAATATTTAGAAGTAATTAATAAATTTTTTAGTATATATACAGAGTGTAGATAAAAATTACCAAATTCACGTGAATCGTACAAGCTTCTAGATCTGCACCTGAAAATGTTACCTAATCGACAACACGGCAATGCATTATATATATTATTAAAAGCCAAGGAAAAAAGCACCACATTAAGCCAAGTGGTGTTATCATAAAAAGCCTCTCATTAACTACTCCTATTAACTAATAACTAATTGATCCATGTGGCATAATTAGAAAAGACCACATATGACTTATTACCTAATTACAGTAATAATGTTTTTTAAGTGAATCCGCTAGGCAGGTGCCTAGGGCTATTTTTTATTAATAAATAAAAGTTAACCTCACAGATAAGAGTACAAGTAAGGGGGGCTAGGCCTTACCTTATTAATCTTAATGAGGTAACAAAACCTCTACTAACTAACAAGCATGAAGAAAATAAGAGTGAGAGAAAACTAAGTATTCTATGATCATCACAGAGTTTATAATACACTCTATGATGATATTACAAATGAGGATACTTAAATAATGTAAAAATATAAAAGCCAAGAATAAAGTTGAGTTATCAACCTCAAACTTCATTTTATATATGTATGAACTAAAAAAGATAGTTTGCCCGTCTAAAGTAGCCTGGAGTATTTCTCTCTTGTCTTCTTCTTCAAATTTGTCCAACAACACTTGATAGTTCATCACTTCTTCTTGGATTTGTTGGATCTTGTTAAAGTTGCTGACACTATCATATGATTTTGCTTTGCTAATCGCATTGGTAGATGCCTCGGAACAAATTCATCTGTCACCTTGCCATCCCAACTATGTTGTCTTTCATGTTTTGCTTTTGTTGCTTCCACTTCTTTGTTTCCTAGGTGAGAGATCTCCATCCCTGGCCACCTTATCAAAGCATAAGTCCAGCATATCATCCTCATCATCCCCATCGAACATGTCATCGCCCAAGTCAATATCATTAGTTGTATTTGGACTAAATCCTGAAACTACAGCTCTTGGCTTATAACTCTCTAGCAATACTCCCATATCTTTGGTGGTAATGGCCAAGCTCTTTTTAGAGTTATCAATTGCATTCAATGTATCCATACCATGCGAAACAAGAGAATGAAGGATATCTCTATTAGCCAATCTTACTTTTGTAGCACTTAAATTAGAAGAAGTACCTGTCACTGCCATAGATGGATTTGTGTTACTTGAAGGCACAAATACAGGTGCTTGAGGACTTAACTTACTCCTAGGAGGTGAAGTAATATGCTTCTCTTCCTCAACTAAATCTGCCCACCTAGGAGCACTCGTTTCCCCTTGTTTTTTCTCTTGCACCTAGGTGTTCATTGTGCCTAAATTAAGCACCGAAATAGGCGTCCCCGTTGCATTTAAATTCCTTTTGGATTGATTTGTATCATGATTAGTAAGTAAGTTCCTCGGCAGTGTATGGACATGATTCATGTTCTCCAATGGATTTGAATTTGAATCTTGCCCTATTACTTTAGCAATTGCGGGTGATAAGGATATTGCTTGAGCCACATCTTGAACATCTTCGGCAACCACTAGTTGAGGATCATCAACGACGACTTCCGGTTGCTTCTCATTACCCTGTACCTCTTTACCACAATAATCATCTGCAATAGCTTGAAAAGCATTTTGAATTGACACAACTGGAAGAGAATTCGAGTTGATCTTATTCGCCTTAGCAGCTGAATTATAATTAGCAGTAGATCCTCTTGCACCAGCCATGCCATCTTCTTTCAAAACTTCGTTACACACTAATTGTTGCCCAGATTTTTCAACTTGCGCCACAATTTTCACAGCCTGCTCATTGTCAAATTTCACTTGTTCGCTGCCCAGAATCACAAGCTTGCATTTCATTCACCAGTTGAAACTCTTCGTTCCCACTAGAAGTAATTCGAGCAAGTACAGCACTGGTAGCATCAATTTTCTCGGCTTCTTGATGATTAGAAACAGTAGCAACTTGTGGTCTTGTATGATTTCCTTTATTTGGCGATCCAATCCTATTTCCAGTAGGTTTCTTATACGTCACCACAGTCCAACCATCATAATTTTTTGTCTCTACAGCCTTTTCATTATTATTTTCTTTATTGCCTTGAGCAGCTGAATTAGTTTTTGTAGCATCAGCCTCTACTAATTCTTTTCTAGTATCTGCAGTAGTAGGTACTGCCAAATCAGTTTTTGAGGCATCCCTATTCACCAATTCACTTGTGGCCATCCTTTTCTCATTTAACATCTGCTGCAAATCACCTTGATATTTTCCCCCATTGGCTTGCTCCTCATTTTCATGTTCTGCATGTTGTAGCACATCATTCTGTTGGTTCTGCAATCGTAAACGACAAACGGATTCATCATGTCCTTGATGCTTGCAACATGTGCAATATTTTGGAAGATTATCATAGATAAAATCTTGATAGTGTTCTATAACTTTTCCGGACTTTTCATCCACGCAGAATAACCTTATACGCTTTGGATGCTTGTCTAGTAAGTCAAGAATGACTTTAACCCTCGCAGTGCTTGGCCTAGACCTTTCTTGCGTAGCTTTATCTACTGCCAATGGTTTCCCAGCAGCAGAAGCTATTGATAACAAGGATTTCTTGGCAAATAAACTTGGCGGCAGCCCTGGAAATGAAATCCATACCAATGCCATAGAGGTTTCTTCCTTAGGATTAAAGAAAATAGTCCAAGGGAAAACTCTAAATTGATGTGCTTCCCCATTAACATTAATATAACCAACAGATTTGGACAAAACTTTCACAAAATCTTCATATAAATCAAACCTGAGAAGCAAGTGCCGAAACTCGAGCTGTCCAATACTGCATCGCCCTTTGATATCAAATTGTTTTGGAATATTCTTGCAAATCTCATGAAAATCCGGTTTGTTATGTGCAAACTTCATAATCACTGCTTGGTGTAAGCCTTCTTCCATTGAAAAACTATCCAATTCCTCCATTGTGAATTTAATAGTAGGTTCTTCATGAATGTATTCAATTGGTTTCAAGATTGTTCTGGTTAACGGTTGGTGAGATTAATTGTTGAGGCAGATTCGGCCATGGACGCCTCAAGTCTCCATGAAGTCGCCTAAGAGAGAGAGAGAGGAAGCTTTCCTGGGGTTTAGGGTTTTTTCATAGCATATTACTGTAATAATTAATACATGAGAGGGGAAAAAAAACTAATTAATAATTAATAATTAGTAACCGTGTTTGTAAAGTACGGGACATAAAAACTGTAGTAGCATTAGCAGACTTTTCTTATTTGCTTTTAACCAAATCTAGATCTATTAGTAAATTTATTAGGTTAGATGAACGTACTATTCCAATTCAAAATCTAACAATGAAGTGATGAAGATATAGATAGTACCTGTCTAATTCAAAATGTAACAGTAAAATAAGCAAAACAATTAGATAATAATAATATTAAAAGCATCTAGATAATGCCATTCAAATTCAAAATATAACTGCACAAACCACTAATTACTTGGATTTTGCATGTCTCAATTTCAATTTCACTTACGTGTCTATAAAAAAGGTAAAGCGAAGCAAGGAACCGTGGATTTTAGCATTCAGAACACGTGTAGTGGTAACTTTTGATGTTTTATATTTCTGATGTATATCTTAACATAAAAAGATATTTTCTAAAATTTTGGTCATTTGTTAATTAAAACACAAAGATAGGACAAGGACAAGTATCTAATATTGTCAAGCTTCTAAAATTCGCTTATTTTGAAATGTCCTATTTTGAAAAGCACGTTTGAAAAGTGTATTTTTTGTAGGAAATAGTTTGTGTTTGGCTAATTAATTTAAAAAACACTTTTGAGCGCAACTAGTGTTTGATTAAACTTTTAAAAAGTGTTTTTAAGTGCATTTTTCTAAAAGTACTTTTAAAAAAATTACTTCTGGGAAAAAACTACTTTTTTAGCTTCTCCAAAACTGTTTCTACCACTCTCCAAAAACACTTATTTTCTCTCAAAAGTTTGGCCAAATACCTCACTTTTTAAAAATAAGCAATTATTGAGAAAAATAAGATTGGTCAAATAGGCAATTTATCTTACTTTGAAAATTGATAAATCTCATACTCCAAATAAAATCACGTAACTAAAATTATAATAGATAGAGTCAAATGGCAACATATTAACATTTAAAATATATTTATTTAAAAATAATTAAAGAAAGAAATAATTTCAAGCAAGAAAATATAATTAAATTTCTCAAATAGGAAATTTTGGTAATTGCTTATTGAACGTAATACGAAACTAACAATTATTATAAATCAATATAGTTTATAATAAAATAATAAAAGAGCTTTGCACATATCAAATGGTAAAAAAACTCATTAAGATGTCATATTAGAAAAAATAAATATATAAATGGGATATTATTTAATATAATTATACTTTGATTTAATTTAAAATATAACACAAATAAAAAAACACTCAAAATTATTATTATTATTAGCAAATTTAAATATTAATAGAATTCCAAGAAATAGAATGACAATATACAAATAAATAAAGTGTAAGAATAAGAGAAATCATATTTTTCTATTAAAAGGGAAATAATGAACAACAATATGAGTCAAATTAGTAAAAAGTTATTTGGCAATGAAATATATCAAATAATAAATATAATGCAATAACAATAAACATTTACATATATGATAGAATAAGACTTAGAGTCTATTAAGACGGGTAGGAATTCTAATTTGTGACTTTTGATTTACTTTTGTTATTTTAGATTAAAATAAGTGCTTAAAAGTTTTTTTTTTAATTTTGCTCAAATACTACAAAAATACTTAAAAGTTATTTTAGCTTAAGAGCATTTATAAGTCAATTCAAACAGGCTCTTAAGTATATGCATAGAATATTTAACCGTAAAAATAATTAATATTTTTCCCACATCGTGCGGGTACATATAATAATATGACTGTAATGGGCGTCTTAATCTTGTCAGAATTATTTGAATTGTGTCTCTACTCTTGATGCATATGGATAGGCATATGTGGCTAATTATGGATTATGCCCTACCAGAGGCCAGAGCCACATCAAAGCTGCCTCTTTTGAATCTCTTCTAGAAAAAGTGAATCTCTTCTGGAAAATATAGTCCAACACAATATGGAAATATTAGGGGTTGTTTGGTACACCGTATTAATTGGGATATCTCATTATTAATTGTGAGATTAATTTTATACCATATTTAGTATAAGGTATAAATTTATTCAATTGTGGGATTAATTTTGTACCATGTTTACTAGAACGTATAAATTTATCCCAGGATAAATTTATACCTTATACCTTGTATCAAATAAAATATAAAGTACATCCTAAACTTAAAGATGGGATATCCCATCTTATTCCATTAATCCTGAGATTATTTTATCCCATCTCTTAGATGAGATAAATTAGTCCCAAGAAATGGGATAAATTAGTCCTAGGATTATAATCCTGAGATAATTTTGTTTACGTTCCAAACGACCACTAATAGTATTAGCCTGTTTAGTCAAGCTTCTGAAAAATTAAAAGTGATTCTTCTATTTTTAAAATAAAGTGCTTATTTTAAGAAATTGAGGTATTTTGGCCAAATTTTTAGGAAAACTGCTTTTGAATAATAACATAAGCTAAAAAAGTACGTAATTTTTTTCCCATAATTAATCACTGCTCTTATATTAGCCAAACAAAAAAATCAAATTGATTAGTCAAACACAAACTGCTACTCTCTAAATTTTGGAATCTCAGTCAACAGGCTATAAAATAGCAAAGCAAAGCTATTCATTGCAATAGACTGAAATACCCTCTATTACTTACTTATTACGTATTTTCACTTCTATTTATCACACTAGCAATATATGCCCGTGCGATGCACGAGTCGAGCATGTTTATTTACTTTAATTAGTCATTCTTTAAGGTTTGAATTTTGAAAATAACTTTTAAAAACATTCTAATTGTTACAATATATAGCAACATATACAAAATGTATTTTATGTACCATCACTTTAGTTATAATTAGAAAATGGAGTTTAAAAATTAAAAACATAGACGGAATTAAGTCTTTGATATGAAAAGAGTCGGACTTTTTTCTCATTGTCATGATAATAAAAGTTGTTCATCGATGTGAAAAAGAAAATTAGTAAGAATATGAGGAAAAATTAATATTTTGATTCTAGATTTTTTCTTTTAAATTCTTTAATATCTTATATGTATATCGACAGGTTGATATCCATTTCAATTAACTAATTATTCAGATCCAAACATAAGAACCATTGTTGTATATATTGGATTTTTTAAAAGAAAAACTAACAAAATATTTTTATTAAATTAATTTAAAAACATATTTGTTATACCCCATTTTAATCGAGATCAAAATGGTTTACAACATTCCTATAATTCCGGGATTAATTAAAGTTAAGGAGTCGCCACCTAATTATTATAGTGAATTAGGACACCTAAAGTTAATTAAAGCTGTTGTCTAATGTTAACTCCGTTTTAAAGTTTACGAAACTTAAAGATTCTAGGTAAAGGCTCAATTAATCTAAAGGGAAGGTATTAAGTACCATTTAAGATCCATTAACAATGGTTAACCGACCGGACTTAAATTAATTAGCTTATGTGCTGAATATGCTAAAGGGTTGTTTAAAATATATAAATGTCTATTTACTATATTTGAATTATCTCTTTTTAAAACAAAATGTTGAAAACAATAGGCAGTGATTAACGTAAAACTTGTAATATTGCATTCACTTTTGAAAATATTGCTAACTGAGTAAGGGATATAAATGTACAACGTCAATAATGTGACTTTAGCTGGTAAGGTATTGTTTAGAAGCTGATTTTTAAAGTTGATAAAAATCTTGAGTATATTAGCCAAAAATCAGTAAGACATCCAATGATGATTAAAGCACAAATTTTAAAATCTTTTAAAAATTTGGTGTCATAAAATAGGTAATGAAGTAGCTTACTACGAGCCTGTTTGGATGGGCTTATGCCTATAAGCTATTTGCAGCTTATAAGCTAAAAAAAATAAGTTAGGGTAGTCTAACTTTTTTTTTTTTGCTTATAAGTTGTTTTCAGCTTATAAGCTGCTTTAGATAAGCTAAGTCAAATGGGCTCAATTATTTTTTTGAGCTTATTTTAAGCACAAAATGACTTTAAGCTGACCAGCCAAACACTCAAAAAAGCTGAAAACAGCTTATAAGCAACTTATAAGCCAATCCAAACGGGCTCTAAGTTCGAGAAGCACTTAAAGGATTGAAAATAACCTTGCTATTAATCCTATGTTAGTCATGGGTCCTAACAGATAATGAATAATTAAAAGTTTCAAATCACACCAGCAAATATAACGAAGCAAATCAATGGCACATTCCGCCGAGTTTCGACGGTTTTTGTGCAACTAGAATATAAAGAATATGTAGTGGACAGCTTGCACTAGAACCCAGAATTTCGCCTCGCTCCTCTTTCGTTTCTCTATTCGGATGCATTTAGGAGGGAGCGAGGGAAATAAATGGCAAGGAATGGAGAGGTAATGCAGACTCCTTTGTGAGGCATCGTTGAGTTTCAAAGTGAAACTCTTCGGCTCCGGTTTGTCATGTAAAACAAAGAAAAATAACAGAGGAATTATCACAAGGAAACTTAATTCTTAACAGATTATAGAAAGTAACATATGTGCAGCCAAGCTGTTACATCCCGTATTTTTGAACGTCGGATTAATTGTAAGTTGAGATGGGGCCCACACGTCAAGATTTTTTTTGGGACATGTGACAAATTATATGAATCACATATGTGAAGTTAAACACAACTCAAGAAGGACCCTTGGGCCAAATCAAAGTGGAAGTCCTCCAAACGAATATTTTTAAGAAAACGTTTTCGGGTAACCTGACTTTGGGGGGCAAAAACGATATTATAAGTTTGGAATTTGGAAAAGTACCAAGAAATAGAAGTTGTAGATAATTGAATTAGCTTTCCATCCATAGGTCGTGGGTTCCCAGGTGACGACGGTACAAGGAGATATGGACGTTTTAAGGCAGAAAGGTCAGTGGGCTAGGCCCAATCCGAGCCCAACCGGGTTAGGCCCATTACCCATGTCCTTATAAGTGCCAATTTCGGCCTTCTTCATCATTTTAACACCAGGAACAACCAGAAAATTCTGGAAAGAGAGAGAGGAGCTTTGGAGAGAAAAAAAAACAATTTTGACCAAAATTCGAGCCCCGAATCCCGAAGCCCATGAAGGGAAAAGTGTTGTACGCTACGTTGTCTTCAATTTGAGCTAAAAATCAACCAAAGAGGAGAGTGATGACGTGGTGGCTGCCTACTTAAGGTAACATGTAGGTTCTTTTTCATTGCTAACAAGTTTATTTAAAGTTTTAACGGATTAGAACGGGAAAAATAGCGATATAAATTCGTCAGTTGGTATTGTGAATTATGGAATGAGATTTGAAGAGAATTTTGGATGAAAATAAATGTAGTTAACTTGTAGAATGTGGAGGATGTTGCTATTGATGTTGTTAGTATTAATTTCGACTTCATTACGGAAATAAAAATTATGAAATAGCTATATGTGAATTGTTATGTTGGTTGGTGAATTTAGAAGGATGCTAGTCCATATTAGCATGGAAATTGGTTGTAGGAAATTATGTCATTTTAATGTGATTTTATGACATTATGGAAAGGAAGTTAATAAAGTGTGGATTATTGTTGTTGGATATGAATTTGTAAGTAGAAAATGTGTTGTGATGGTTTTGTTGCATATGTAGGAATGTTGGGTGGAATTGATGGAATTGTTTAAATCCTTGGGTATTGATTGGAGTGTTATTGAATTATGTTTGAATAACCTTGAGTTAGTGAATGAATATGAGAATGGTGATATTAGCTTGATATTGTGAAGTTGAAATGGAAATGAATTAATTTTGTTTAATATGTTAGTTGTGTTGTTGAGATCCTTATAAGGAAAATGAAGGTTAAATGGTTTAAGTTGGCATTGAAATGGAATGTAGAAGGTTATGTCATTTTAGAATGATTTTATGATATTATGGAAATGAAGTTGTTAAGGTGCAAATCATGATTATTGTTGATGAACTTGGAAGACGGAAACATGTTATGAATAAGTATGCTAAAGATTAGAAGCTTTGGGTGAATTATGACTTTGGTGGAAAGTTTGTATATTTTGTATACCTTATGAATATTTTTGTGGAAATGATATGAAATGCTTCTAAATTATATTGTGATGATCTAGATTAATGATGAATGTGAAACCATTGAGATTGGTTTGGAAATTGAAGTTGAAATGAAGGTTATGACATTATGTTGGAAAGATGGCAAGTTAAGTTATATTGTGTTTATAGTGATTGTTGTTGTTGTTGATGTTGCTGTTGGGTTGTTGTTGATTGTTTTGGCCGAGTTGAATTCTCGGGGATGTTATATGTATAGGGGAAGTGCTGCCGAAATTTCGGTAGACAAATATAAAGTTAAGTGAATTCTTAAAGTCTTGTAATTCCTAATTGGTAACTTTGACCATTTGTAGATTCGGAGTGAAACGGGATTTGAGTTTTGGCGAACGTAAGACGCATATAAGGTATGTAAAGCTATCCCGATTCTTCTCTTGGCATGTCCTAGATGTACTAGGCTTGGATTTACGCCTCGGGGAATATTCTGTCCATCGGAATCCGCGTTTGAAATCGTCGCTTTTTCATTCAATAGAATTGAATTCCTTAAGTATGCTTTGATGAAAAATTATGAAAAAATTTCCCAAATTGCTTAGGAAGTTATGGAATGTCCTAGAACCTTTGTAGGTGACCCCATAAGCTTAAAAATACGTAATTTGAGCCCACCGCTTCATTGGTTCCGAGGTGGGCCCACTATTTCCAATTTTACCCTTTATGTGTCTATGACTTGTCTTCGAGCGTTTTCGTTAGAGATACTCTAACTACTCCTTTATCTACTAAATAAAAACTATTTTAAATATTTCATTAAGTCTTATAAATTGTTTTGAATCTTGAAAACGATCTCGGATAGATTATGCCTCCGTAACCCGTTATGACATCTAAATTTACTTACTATGTTTCCGTCCGATTTCATTGATTTGATTTGACATTCGATATGCCTCATTGAGTCTCTGGAAATATATATATATATATATATATATATATATATATATGGTATTTTTAGTGCATTTAGTTTCTCACTACTCCGTTCGTGGATGCCTCAATGTTTCCCCCACTGAGCCCGGGCCAGGATATGTTGTCAAGCGTGATCCTTTGCATTGTTCGCCGTGCCTCGATGTGAGGGGGCAGGTATATGCGTACATGGGTTTGTGGAGTATGTGTTGACACCCAATTTTGTCCCGTCTCTCTGCCAAAATACCTATTTTTAAGCTTCTAATATTTTTGGAAAAAAATAAAAAAATATATATTATGTTTACTATAATTATTAGCCTCTTATCAATACCGCCATTGTATCATTCTATCAATTATTATTATTTACCGTATTTTATTATTATTATTATTATTATTCACAATTTTTATCATTTTGGCATTTTACCAGCTTACGCGCACGCATCGCATTTATCTTTGCATAATTAAATAAAAAGTATTTATTTTAGTGCGGATTTTCGAAGAAAAAATAATATATATTATTACACGGCTATCATAACACCATATGATCTTATTACCCGAGTCTAATAATCACACATTTTTTGGTATTAAGTAATATTTTGTCACCCTCGGTATATTCATTAATTAAATGGGTCTTTTTTAAAAAGCCAAACTATTTCTTGCACTCGGTCCGCATTTTGACTTACCGGACTCCAAATTAAAGCCCGATTGACTCTTGGTAATTTTAGGACTAGTCCGTATCCCTTGTCTCAATTTTTTAGAATAATCCATGTTTAATTTACTAGTCCGTTCTTTTAATACCCAGTCTAAAATTTGACCCGGTCCACAAATGGACCGGGTCCAATTCATTTTTTCGGCTGAATAAGGAAACCCTTTTAGGGTTTCCCCATCACTTTCCTCCATACCACCGCCGCAACTCCCTCGTCTCCCTCCCCATTTTCATCGTCATCTCCACCATCGCACCTCCCTCCGCCTCCCATCCCCGCCGTCTCCATCTATCTCTCCGTCGCCACCCACCTCGTCATCACCCACCTCCATCGCCATCGCCCTAACTCCACCCACCTTCCACCATCTCCACCGCACCTGTACCCCCCACGTGATTTCCACTTCCTCTGACTTCGCCCATACCTCTGCCATCCATCTGTTCCACTCAACTTCATCACTGACACCATCACGCCCCCATACCCCCACGTTACTTCCATTGTACCACCGACACCCCTTCGTCTGACACCCCACTCCCTTCGCTCCATCTCACGCTTTCTGACATTTCCACCCACGCCTCTGCGCTCCACTCTCCTTTGTTCCCTCTCCTCTGAAACTCGAACCAAAAATCAGTCTATAAATGTGTTTTCATCATCCATTAGAAAGGGGACGGATTGGTGAAACCCCCTAAGAACCGAGAGGAGACTTTTCAGTTCATGAAATTCCCCAAGTTTGAAAGCCTTGGAATTGCAGAAATTCCCCCCAAGAATCAATGTTCCTGAATCACTAAATTTCCTTTGAAAATACAAGTCTTTAATTGCTCCAGTTCTCTTTTAAAACACCAGTTTTCAATTTTCTCGACATCATCACAAAATATTAAATCTTGTTCTGTTTTACTTTGGGTGTTCGTTTGAATCTGAATACACGCGAGTTCGAATTTTGAAGTGTTTTGAGGTATATCGGAAGCTCGAGCCTCACTTCGCTGCACCCGAAGGAGGTAATACCCCTTCCATTAGTTATTTTTTAATAAATGTTTGAGTGCTTAAGCTACTTGCGTGATTCATTTGATCAGTTGTGATTTAATTCCTGTTTGTGTTTGATTTGGTTGAATTACGCGTGTTTGAGATTAGTTTGATCATGTGTCTAGACCATGTGGACTTCGTTGTCAATTTGTCGTCTGTTTTAGTATCTATAACCTCATAATATCTTTTCTATTTGGGTCAGAAACCTTTTAAGTTCGACCCTTGGCTATTTAAAATTTGTGTTGGCATTCTGCTGAAGCTTGTGATCAATAATTGAAACTCTTTGTCGATATTGGGTAGTGAATGCTTGAAGTTTTGTTATGCGTTATGAAGATTCCCCTGTTGGTGTGTAAATTCTGAAATTTATTTTCTCCTTAAGCAAATATGGCTAAAATATTTTCATACTTCCGTTTTTCATCATTTGAAACCAGCTTAAGTTATTTGATTTGTAAGTTTGAAAAGATACTCATCATGGTTATTTGGTTTTGTAAGATATTTGGTTTGTAAGTTTGAAAGTATGCTCATCGTAGTCTGAAACCAACTTAAGTTATTTAATTCATGCCTATTCCCTTTCTTTCATCCTTTACATGTTAACTGAAGATTATTTATACTCAGAGTTCTCTTTTCTAAATCTTCCATTGAGAATGTAGATTGGTAGAGTTAACTTAAGATTGCAAGAAAATATAATCTTATTTGTATGATCAATCTTGAATATTTGCTGCCTGGACAACCTGTGCTCTTGGACATCATTAATTAGATATCAGTTTCATTGCTGCTGATTTCCCAGTAGTTTATATCCTAAGATTTTTTTTAATTCGTATTCCTTAAAAAATATTGAAAGTTGAGCTTCTGTTCTCTGCCTTGTCATTTGAAGTTTGTCTTTCTTTTAAAACATAAATTGATCCCTGCTTAAACTTATAAATATGACTGAGTATGTTTGATTACCCTGTACGAATCTTACATGTTCATGCCTTAATTCAGTTCGGCTAATTTTAGTTTTATTAAGCATGTTTGTGTCCGTATGTAGTTCATGTGAGTATATTGAGTGTTCATGCCTCTGTATAATTGAACCTTTATGCAGTATTGCATTTCTATTCTCCTTTAACCTTGTTGAGCATCTGAATCCATGAGATCTAGTTATGATCTTGCCTGATATTCGAGAGTGTTTGAATGAGTTTCATTTAATGAATCAGACAATGCTGGAAGTTTAGCTCAATTAATCCCTTTTAAAATAACTGATTTTTCAGTATTCGAAATATCATGTATGTCTTCATAGATCTTTATTTGCCTATGTTCATCGGCACTAGTATGTATGCATATCTGCTCCCAGCCCTTTGTCTTTCCCTCTGATAAAATATAACTGTGATGGTTGAATATTTTATTGAAAGAGTCTGTACCTTTCTTCAAAAACTTATCTATAAGGGTTGGCTCTACTATTTTGTGCAATCACATGAAAATATCTAATTTTCAATGCCTGTCTTGTGTTAACAATGAGAGATTTATTTGTGGGTAAACATCATGTGAATTGCGAACTTGTATCAAAAGTTAATACCAAGAAATGCCCGTCTTTGTGACTTTTTAATCGTTAACCTGTTGGATGTGAAATTCTAATGCGGTGCTAGTTCTGTAAGAGTAGGAGAAGGGTAAAGGATAGAAATTCATTTTCGTATGTCCATCCCAATAGAAACATAGTTAAACATTCCTAAATTGCGGCAAATGATTGGCTTTCTAAGAGAAAAAATGTGATAAAAATGAATCTATTTTGCTTCCAGAGATTAGTTAAGTTCCATCTGACATGCAAGGGGGATGTGTATTTTGGTTTTCTTGGAGTTTATTTTTTCAAATTGCGTATAAAGATTGCTGTTTAACATTACTTATCAAACTACCAATTACTGGAGCGCAAAAAAAAAACTGCAGTATGTCATTTGATGGATCTTTTTTGGCTTCAGTGATATGAATTTGCAGCCAACTCGAAGGCTTTCATTTCTTGAGCACCAACTAAGTTATTCAGTGATATAAAATAGACTATATGGGCTTCAGCCGTTTCTTTATTATTGTATCGTTTGGGTTGAACATTTCCTCTAAGTGTCCTATTATTGCACTATGTGTTAATTCAATATGCATACTTAGTTTCTTTATTTAGGCCTTAATATTTTATTAAATACTAATCATTTTCCTTTCATTTTTTATGCATGACATCGCATACGAGTCTGAGGGACTCACTCTTCTCTTGCATTCTGTGTTGGGCTAAAAGCCCAACCACATCTCCTCCGTGTCAGTTCTGTCCGCAGACAAAGAAAAAGGGTTCTGGGCCAATGCCCAATCAGAATGAGCAGTCGCAGCAGCCTTAAAAAATGGGCTGAGCCCATTCCTGACAGCAGCAGTCCTAAAAAATGGGCCGAGCCCATTTAACTTTATTTATGCTTCTGCTTTATTTTTGTGCCTTTGACTTATGTGTTATTTGATTAACATTTTTTTCCTTATTGTATTTTCCCTTAGCTTAGGTAAATTATGGAAATTAATATGGATAGTTTTTCTTAGTAATGGGTAGACAGTTTAAGGAAATTAATGATTAATCCCACAAGATTTATTCTCTTTTTATGTTAAAACTATTTATAATGTATAATATTTATTTCGGGATAATTGATTTGCAAAAGCGGCGTGGCTATATATTTTAAGTCAAGTGAATCATATTTTATTCTTACTATCACATACATTTCAAACATCACTAATACACATAATAAACTCAAATATATTTTATGAGTATTGTTTTCAAGGTTCATCTAATTATATATATTTTTAACCAAGCATAATTATATAAAGTTTTAAAAGAAAAGAAAAACTCATCATCTTTTGCATTCTATTTATAAATAAGTCCATGATTTTTATGCCATTGCATTCATATGATATAATATTACTCGGAGTTTATGTACCAATCATTATATTTTGCAAGTTTCTCATTTTACAATAAAATTATTATTTTAAACTCAACAACATTTATAAGTTTTATTTTTTTTAAGTGGACTACTATGTATTTTTCTTCAAGATAGTTTAAATAGCATCATTATGTTTCCTTTAAAACCCTAATAACATTTACAACCTATTTTTCTTAAAAACTTCAAGCATCTTATTCAATCTAATTAATTAACCTAAGTTTGGTCGGATAACCGTAAGTTAACGGATCCTAAAGGATGCCTAATCCCTTCCCTTTAGGATAATATAGAGCCCTTACCTATAATCACACTGGTTAAGCAGACTATTAACAGAGGTTTAGTTTCAACTTTACCTTAGTTAACATTTAGATGTCCTAATTCATCGTTAAATTAATTAGGTGGCGACTCCTTAAAACAATAATTTAGGAATCCCCAATATGTCATACTTCCTAAATCGACCCGGTTAAAATGGGGTGTGACAGCTTGGCGACTCCGCTGGGGAGTTTCAGGCTCTTAACCATAACAACTTAGGTTAATAAATCATTTGTTGGATGCTTTGTTTATTTTGCTTTATTTTGTCTATATTGTTGCTTTATATGCTTTTAAGTATTTTTATTCCTTATATGTATTTTCTGTGTAGTATGTTATTACTGCTTTCCTTAAACTGGCATTCCGTTCATATTTCCTCCACTTTTGGAAAATTCACACTATCACACGTACACGCGAGGTGTGCTTAGCGCACCCGCAAATTTCTTCAGAGAATCCAAATTTTAAGGGAGTTGGCGCATGCGCGGGGGTGCCCGAATAACGGGGACCGCGTAGCCTTCTCACTCGAGCAGTCCGCTCGGGAACCTTGTGTCTAGCAAACACATTCTTAGTCTACTTAGGGTAGAGCGAAGCCAAAACCTTGTAAGAACATGCATCATTTTAAACCTAGGAGGCTTAATACCCTTGGTGTATTAAGTTCATTAGTCAACCTTACCAAATGTCCAAAAGAGTCCATGACTCTAAGTGACACTACTCACTATCTATGTGCATTATTTGAAGGATAAATATGTGGAATATGTAGACCTAGTACTCTATAGATAAGTATTTCAAGAAAAACTGACCTTTTGTTGCAGGTTGACGTGGAGCATCTAAATTAATGCTGGAGGTTGAAGACAACCAAAAGAAATTAGTGGAGTTGAAGTATTAGATATCTTAGTTTAACTTTGAGATGTATTATTTATTGGCATGTAATAAATTTTATTTTATTGTAAATTAGTTGTAAGAAGAGTTATGGAATGATACATAAAAGACATGTTTGTCCTTCAATGTTCGTTAGGCCTACCTCTGGCATAAAGAGGTCCCTTGCATTATAAAACGCGATGTATTATGTGCAATAATGTGTTTATATGCAATAATATTATCCTTACCGTATACTGACTCATTTTCCTTTTCTTTTTCTTGTTTTTATCCTTTTTCTTTTTAAACTTATTTTCAAAACAAAAAAGGTTGACTTGTGCTAAAAGGGAACTGGCGGAGCATCCATATTTCACACGGTCTAAAGCCAAGAAATCAGATTCTGACTCATCACTAATCACCTGGTTAACTAAAAGGACTCGTTCTAAAATGGAGCAAAGTTTGATCAATGCAACCACTTCATCTGAGCCATCTCTTAGTTTACCAATCACGAGTGATCCCACATCTTCTAATCAACCAGAAACACATTTGGAGATCATTGCTCGTTTGGAGCGACGAGTTGCTGAATTAAGTCACATGGTACTTCACAACCGGTCATTTTCTCAAACGCCACCACATATGACTCCATCCCAAGGAGTTCGTCAGACTTTGCCTGTGCCACCTCCATTCCCAAATTTGGACGAATTTAACCAAGCAAATTATTTCACCACTTCTCAACCAGTTCGTTCCGAACACCTCACTCAAAATGCTCCCTTTTTATTTACAACCACCTCTTCAAAAGCTCAATTCATACCGCCAGCACATGACACACATCAAGTTCCGCCAGTGTATACTTATACCACAGCTCCACCCATGACACAGATTCAAGGACAATGTCGCACAGATGTTGATCATTATGTCGAAGTTGAAAATGAGGCACGGTCAGTTAATGATGAAATGATAAATAGAAAGCTCAAAAGTTTGGAAGATGCCATGAGAAGTTTGCGTGGACTTGGTAGTAACCAAAGCGTGAGATATGAAGAATTATGTGCATTTCCTGAGGTAGAATTGCCACCAGGTTACAAGATTCCAAAATTTGAGAAGTTTGATGGGTCGGGGAACCCTTTCTTCCATTTGAAGGTCTATTGTGAAAAGTTGATTGGTGTGGGGAATAATGAAGGGATAAGAGTCAAACTATTCAATCAGAGTTTGAGTGGAAAAGCCTTGGAGTGGTATTCTAAGCAAGATACAACCAAATGGCGTACTTGGGATGATTTGGCAAATGCTTTTGTGGATCACTACAAGTTTCATGTTGAGATCGCTCCTGACAGAATCTCAATTACAAAGTTGAAGAAGAAGTTCACCGAATCATTTCGAGAATATGCTATACGGTGGAGGGAAGAAGCATCTAGGGTACACCCACCCATGGAGGAGACAGAAATGGTTACTTTCTTCATTCAAGCACTAGAACCGGAATACTATGAACGTTTGGTGACAATGAGTGGAAAAACTTTTGCAGAAGTGATCAAAGCTGGGGACATGATCGAAGATGGCATTAAGACAGGGAGAATAACGAGTCTAGCAGCTTTGCAGTCTACCAGTAGGGCTATACAAACTGGTACTCTCGGAAATGGAAAGAAAAAAGAGAAAGAAGCAGCATCGGTGATGGCCTTGGGAAACACATCATACCGCCATCAACGACCACCGCGATACCAGCCTAACGCTCACCACTCACAATATTTCCAATATTCTCCACATCCCTACGACTAAGCTTTGTCATCTTACCAACCTCAATCACCACAAATATCCTACCCTGTTTACAACACACAACCAGCATATCGAGCTCCACGACCACCAACATATCCAGCTCCACCATCACAAACTCATCATCCAAACAATGCATCCGCACCTCGCCCAAATAAACCGTTTCGCAATTTCACACCATTAGGAGAGCCACTGAGCGTTGTTTTTGAAAGGCTGCAAGCTTCAGGCTTAGTATATCCTGTGGAAGGTAGAATTCCAGATCCATTACCCAGAAGCTTTGATCCCACTAAAACATGTGCATATCATTCGGGGGTAAAAGGCCATTCCACTGATCGTTGTTACGCATTGAAGCATAAGGTTGAGGATCTTATTGAAGCAAAACAGATCACGGTCAAACCACCAACACCAAATGTGGTTAACAATCCACTCCCGACCCATGATGGGGCCACGATAAATATGATTGGAATAGATGAAAATGTTGACGACCCAGCCGAATTTATAGTGCCTGTGGATCGTGTGGAGGATCATGATTTTGTAGCCGTTGCTTCTCCAGCTGTAGTGATAAGGGGTTGTGTGCCTGTCGAGATATTAGGAGCTTCATCAATACCTGTGGAAGTAGTTCAAGCACCAAATCAGTTACCAGTGCTCGATACAAAAGCCGTACCATGGAATTATCAACAAACTGTGATGGAATGTCGAGGAAAGGACACGATCACTGACAAGGTTAAGACATCAGGAATGACAAGGTCTGGAAGATGCTATTCTCCAGAAGAGCTAGTTAGATTGGGGCAAGTTAAGGAAGCCAATGTACCTCCCAAAAGGGTCGTGACTGAAACCGAAGCAGAAGAATTTTTGAGGAAGATCAAGGCTAGTGAGTACTCAGTTGTGGATCAGTTGAAAAAGACCAATGCTCAAATTCCTATTCTCTCTTTGCTTTTGAGTTCAGATATGCACAGGAATGCATTGTTGAAGATCTTGAATGAAGCGTATGTTCCAAGCGAAACAACTAGTGAGGCGTTAGCTGGGATGATTGAGCGCGTACTTGACAGCCATCGAATCAGCTTCGATAATGAAGAACTGCCGCCGGAAGGATGCATGCATAACAAAGCACTCCATATAACTGTCAAGTGTCGTAACATGTTTGTGGCTAAGGTATTAGTTGATGGGGGTTCTGGACTCAACATCTGTCCATTAACAAGTCTGAAGAAGATCGGATATAATGTTAGCGAGCTCAAGACCAGTGATATGAATATTCGAGCATTTGATGGGGCTCCAAGGCGTCCTATTGGGGAAATAGAGTTGAAAGTGTTGATTGGCCCTGTTGAATTCATTATGGACTTTCAAGTACTTGATATTTCCACGTCATACAATATGCTGTTAGGTAGGCCGTGGATTCATCTGGCTGGGGCTGTACCATCTACTTTGCACCAAACTGTCAAATTCGAGTGGGATCAACAACAAATATGTATACATGGAGAAGGAGACACGTCTTTCTATATAGAGCAATCCACCCCATTCATCGAGGCAGAAGGAGGGTTCGACGGAGCAGCTTACCACGCTTGGGAGGTTGTGAATGTCACTAAGGAGAGTGAAGTATGTCAAACTCAAGAGTTCAAAAGATCATGTGCCGCAATTATGGTTGCAAAAGAAATGGTGAGAAATGGGTACCAACCTGGATTTGGGCTAGGGAAAACACTAAATGGGCGGGTTGAGCCAGTCGTTCTCCCTACGCAACAATTTACATTCGGTTTGGGATATGAGCCAACTGAGGAAGAAGTGAAGAAAGCACGAAAGAATAAAAGGAAGGAGATTGCATTGCCAAAACCTATTCCTACCATTGATCAAACTTTCTCAAAACCTTCAGATCTGATTGTTGAAGTTGCCTATGATGATATCGTGGAGGGAGTCAAGAACCTGTTCGTGGAAGATGAAAATGATCATGCTGCGATAATCAAAGACTTTGCTGAAATATTGACTTTATAGGCTGCTGAGCCAGGACCTGAGTTGCAAAATTGAACTTCTATCTTAGCCCCGGTTCGTCGGGAGTTTCAGTATTTTCAGTTTAAATTTCCTTTTGTAGTAGGCCGGAGGTATCAACTAGAACATTTAGTTCCTTTTGTCATGTTGCCTCTATGTTTTGTTACGACCTTTTTAAATTAAGATTCTGTCATTTTGTATGAACGAACTACGTTTGGCCTGACTTCCTGTTGGATACGTAGGCAGCCCACATCGGGTTCGGCCACTTTTTCAAAATATTTCAGTGTTTTTGTTGTATGGTTGGAACTACGTTTGGCCTGACTTCCTGTTGGATACGTAGGCAGCCCATATCGGGTTCGGCCATTTTTTCAAAATATTTCAGTGTTTTGTTGTATGAGTGGAACTACGCATGGCCTGATTTCCTTTTGGATACGTAGGCAACCCACATAGGGTTCGGCCCCTTTATTAAAAAACAAAACAAACTCAAAAATCTTTATGTTCATAACGAACTACGTCTGGCCTGATTCCTTTGGGATACGTAGGCAACCCGAGGCGGGTTCGGCCCTTCTATCTTAAAATTTTTATCTTCAGTTTGTCCAAACATTTTGGTTCGTATAAAATACATAAGGATTTTTAACAAGATTTTGGTCTTCCCACCATTTAAATTCATGTGTCTTAGTATCTTGAAACTGGGACAAAGTTTTGAAGTCGGTCAAATCACTTTCAAAACTTTCATTATAAGTTTTTACTTTTCAATTGTACAGAATCAAGCATCTCTAGGACTGAAACTGGGACAAATTTTTAGAAGTAGCATAAAAGTGGTCTTAAATAAAAGTCCATTCATATTTCTAAAAATGTGAGTAAATTCAAAAATCGAGTCTTCTTAATCATGTTACATATTAGAGCCACTAAGTATTTCCTTTCAAAGTCATCCAAATCTCATTACTTTTTTCAAAATACATTTTTTTTATAACTGAAACTCCCCGGCGAAGCAAGATATGTGGTGAGACATCGAAGAACGTGGACGCGACCGAGACAAAAGTCAATTCAAGGGCCAAGTTCCCCGATATGCACAAGTCAACCAATTTTCTTTTAAACTCACAATTTTTCTTTGTTGAGACAGGTCCAATTAACATGAACATGGTGCATATGTTAAATTATGGGCGTAATCAAAAGTTAACTTTCTTCAAAATGCAAATATTCTTCAACGTGGATGCAAAGGTAGCTTATGCCGAACGGCGGACGTCGTTCCACTCATCACGAAATTTCAATTGCAACAGTGGACACAAGTTCATCTTCTCAACCAAGGGCTGTAAGTATAATTCTTTCAGACCCAACTATTTATTCTTATCACTAACAATTGTTTTAGCTCGTGACATTCATCGATGGATCGAATACATATAATCATGGACACTGACCTTGATCACCTGTTATTGGTTAGAATTCCTCAATTTCGTCATCACTTCATACATGTTCAAATCATTATCAAATTCTTTTAGAATGAAGTATGTTAATAAGATAACAAGATCGAAATATTGCATCGTAT
This sequence comes from Lycium barbarum, assembly GCF_019175385.1. Taxonomy (NCBI): domain Eukaryota; kingdom Viridiplantae; phylum Streptophyta; class Magnoliopsida; order Solanales; family Solanaceae; genus Lycium; species Lycium barbarum. The sequence goes on along the minus strand of NC_083337.1, from coordinate 7,544,089 downwards.
ATCAAATTGTGGGGTTAATTATAGATTTAACCCCCGTCACAATGGGAGATCGAGTAAGACGTGGATATCTTTTTACAATATTATCTCTAGAGTGGACGTGGATTTACATTTATATTGTGGATACGAGTATGGGAGTGGGAGTAGAATTATATTACAGAAATATACATATAATTGTAGAAAGTGGATACAGATTTATGTTTCGAAAGTAAAAGTGAATTTATTTTTGCGCCGTATAATGCAGACGTGAAAGTAGATGTAAATTTACTGTTGTACCGTATAATACGGACGTCAAAGTCGACGTGGATTTATATTTTGTACCGTGAAATGCGGACGTAGATTTATATTTTGAACTGTGAAAGTGGACTTGGATTTATTTTTCTGCACCCTGAAAGTGGATGTGGATTTACATTTTTGCACCATGGGAAGTGGACATGATACAGGCACCCACCTTAGAATGCGGGTATTTCAATGTTCAATTCAGGCACCCACCTTAGAATGCGGGTATTTCAATGTTCAAATTAGGCGCCCACCTTAGAATGCGGGTATGTCAATTTCAATCTAGGCGCCCACCTTAGAATGCGGGTATGTCAATTTCAATCTAGGCGCCCACCTTAGAATGCGGGTATGTCAATTTCAATCTAGGCGCCCACCTTAGAATGCGGGTATGTCAATTTCAATCTAGGCGCCCACCTTAGAATGCGGGTATGTCAATTTCAATCAAGGCGCCCACCTTAGAATGCGGGTATGTCAATTTCAATCAAGGCGCCCACCTTAGAATGCGGGTATGTCAATTTCAATCAAGGCACCCACCTTAGAATGCGGGTATTTCAATGTTCAATTCAGGCACCCACCTTAGAATGCGGGTATTTCAATGTTCAGTTCAGGCACCCACCTCCGAATGCGGGTATCTTATATTTCAGTTCAGGCACCCACCTCCGAATGCGGGTATCTTATATTTCAAGTTCAGGCACCCACCTCCGAATGTGGGTATCTTATATTTCAAGTTCAGGCACCCACCTCCGAATGCGGGTATCTTATATTTCAAGTTCAGGCACCCACCTCCGAATGCGGGTATCTTATATTTCAAGTTCAGGCACCCACCTCCGAATGCGGGTATCTTATATTTCAAGTTCAGGCACCCACCTCCGAATGCGGGTATCTTATATTTCAAGTTCAGGCACCCACCTCCGAATGCGGGTATCTTATGTTTCAGTTCAGGCGCCCACCTCCGAATGCGGGTATCTCATATTTCAAGTTCAGGCACCCACCTCCGAATGCGGGTATCTTATATTTCAGTTCAGGCGCCCACCTCCGAATGCGGGTATCTTATATTTCAAGTTCAGGCACCCACCTCCGAATGCGGGTATCTTATATTTCAGTTCCGGCATCCACCTCCGAATGTGGATTCAACTTTCGAAACAGGGGCTGCAAGTGTAACTTCTCCAACCCTGTCTTATTTACATATATTTCTTTATTGCTAACAATTGTTTTTTAGCTGGTGGCTTTTGAACAGTATCGAAGTTGGCATCACACATCAAATCGTGGAACTTTTTCTTCGGCAGCGAACTGGGGCAATTTGTCGGGAAGGATAATAAAACTTCCCGACACGGGTCAAAGATCTACCTCGAACACTCGTCTCTAATCACAAGTATTCTTTTGCAATTCAATCTTCAGAATTCTCAAGTTTCTATCACAATACCCAGTGTTATCATAATTCAGCACTGAGACAATATTTTGCAAGTATCGCGTCAATTGGGTTCACGTGTCGTAATTATCCCAGAACTACACTCGACCTGATTCTCGTAAAGCCCGAGATATGTATGCAACTCAGAGACCGGAGTCCGGTCATAATCCTCTCAAGTTTCCTTTAGCCGGGACAAAATAGGCTACTAAGTCAACGTCTTTGCCCGACAACTCTTTTCATCATTACCGGGCAAAGAGGGACAAGTTGTTGACACCCAATTTTGTCCCGTCTCTCTGCCAAAATACCTATTTTTAAGCTTCTAATATTTTTGGAAAAAAATAAAAAAATATATATTATGTTTACTATAATTATTAGCCTCTTATCAATACCGCCATTGTATCATTCTATCAATTATTATTATTTACCGTATTTTATTATTATTATTATTATTATTCACAATTTTTATCATTTTGGCATTTTACCAGCTTACGCGCACGCATCGCATTTATCTTTGCATAATTAAATAAAAAGTATTTATTTTAGTGCGGATTTTCGAAGAAAAAATAATATATATTATTACACGGCTATCATAACACCATATGATCTTATTACCCGAGTCTAATAATCACACATTTTTTGGTATTAAGTAATATTTTGTCACCCTCGGTATATTCATTAATTAAATGGGTCTTTTTTAAAAAGCCAAACTATTTCTTGCACTCGGTCCGCATTTTGACTTACCGGACTCCAAATTAAAGCCCGATTGACTCTTGGTAATTTTAGGACTAGTCCGTATCCCTTGTCTCAATTTTTTAGAATAATCCATGTTTAATTTACTAGTCCGTTCTTTTAATACCCAATCTAAAATTTGACCCGGTCCACAAATGGACCGGGTCCAATTCATTTTTTCGGCTGAATAAGGAAACCCTTTTAGGGTTTCCCCATCACTTTCCTCCATACCACCGCCGCAACTCCCTCGTCTCCCTCCCCATTTTCATCGTCATCTCCACCATCGCACCTCCCTCCGCCTCCCATCCCCGCCGTCTCCATCTATCTCTCCGTCGCCACCCACCTTGTCATCACCCACCTCCATCGCCATCGCCCTAACTCCACCCACCTTCCACCATCTCCACCGCACCTGTACCCCCCACGTGATTTCCACTTCCTCTGACTTCGCCCATACCTCTGCCATCCATCTGTTCCACTCAACTTCATCACTGACACCATCACGCCCCCATACCCCCACGTTACTTCCATTGTACCACCGACACCCCTTCGTCTGACACCCCACTCCCTTCGCTCCATCTCACGCTTTCTGACATTTCCACCCACGCCTCTGCGCTCCACTCTCCTTTGTTCCCTCTCCTCTGAAACTCGAACCAAAAATCAGTCTATAAATGTGTTTTCATCATCCATTAGAAAGGGGACGGATTGGTGAAACCCCCTAAGAACCGAGAGGAGACTTTTCAGTTCATGAAATTCCCCAAGTTTGAAAGCCTTGGAATTGCAGAAATTCCCCCCAAGAATCAATGTTCCTGAATCACTAAATTTCCTTTGAAAATACAAGTCTTTAATTGCTCCAGTTCTCTTTTAAAACACCAGTTTTCAATTTTCTCGACATCATCACAAAATATTAAATCTTGTTCTGTTTTACTTTGGGTGTTCGTTTGAATCTGAATACACGCGAGTTCGAATTTTGAAGTGTTTTGAGGTATATCGGAAGCTCGAGCCTCACTTCGCTGCACCCGAAGGAGGTAATACCCCTTCCATTAGTTATTTTTTAATAAATGTTTGAGTGCTTAAGCTACTTGCGTGATTCATTTGATCAGTTGTGATTTAATTCCTGTTTGTGTTTGATTTGGTTGAATTACGCGTGTTTGAGATTAGTTTGATCATGTGTCTAGACCATGTGGACTTCGTTGTCAATTTGTCGTCTGTTTTAGTATCTATAACCTCATAATATCTTTTCTATTTGGGTCAGAAACCTTTTAAGTTCGACCCTTGGCTATTTAAAATTTGTGTTGGCATTCTGCTGAAGCTTGTGATCAATAATTGAAACTCTTTGTCGATATTGGGTAGTGAATGCTTGAAGTTTTGTTATGCGTTATGAAGATTCCCCTGTTGGTGTGTAAATTCTGAAATTTATTTTCTCCTTAAGCAAATATGGCTAAAATATTTTCATACTTCCGTTTTTCATCATTTGAAACCAGCTTAAGTTATTTGATTTGTAAGTTTGAAAAGATACTCATCATGGTTATTTGGTTTTGTAAGATATTTGGTTTGTAAGTTTGAAAGTATGCTCATCGTAGTCTGAAACCAACTTAAGTTATTTAATTCATGCCTATTCCCTTTCTTTCATCCTTTACATGTTAACTGAAGATTATTTATACTCAGAGTTCTCTTTTCTAAATCTTCCATTGAGAATGTAGATTGGTAGAGTTAACTTAAGATTGCAAGAAAATATAATCTTATTTGTATGATCAATCTTGAATATTTGCTGCCTGGACAACCTGTGCTCTTGGACATCATTAATTAGATATCAGTTTCATTGCTGCTGATTTCCCAGTAGTTTATATCCTAAGATTTTTTTTAATTCGTATTCCTTAAAAAATATTGAAAGTTGAGCTTCTGTTCTCTGCCTTGTCATTTGAAGTTTGTCTTTCTTTTAAAACATAAATTGATCCCTGCTTAAACTTATAAATATGACTGAGTATGTTTGATTACCCTGTACGAATCTTACATGTTCATGCCTTAATTCAGTTCGGCTAATTTTAGTTTTATTAAGCATGTTTGTGTCCGTATGTAGTTCATGTGAGTATATTGAGTGTTCATGCCTCTGTATAATTGAACCTTTATGCAGTATTGCATTTCTATTCTCCTTTAACCTTGTTGAGCATCTGAATCCATGAGATCTAGTTATGATCTTGCCTGATATTCGAGAGTGTTTGAATGAGTTTCATTTAATGAATCAGACAATGCTGGAAGTTTAGCTCAATTAATCCCTTTTAAAATAACTGATTTTTCAGTATTCGAAATATCATGTATGTCTTCATAGATCTTTATTTGCCTATGTTCATCGGCACTAGTATGTATGCATATCTGCTCCCAGCCCTTTGTCTTTCCCTCTGATAAAATATAACTGTGATGGTTGAATATTTTATTGAAAGAGTCTGTACCTTTCTTCAAAAACTTATCTATAAGGGTTGGCTCTACTATTTTGTGCAATCACATGAAAATATCTAATTTTCAATGCCTGTCTTGTGTTAACAATGAGAGATTTATTTGTGGGTAAACATCATGTGAATTGCGAACTTGTATCAAAAGTTAATACCAAGAAATGCCCGTCTTTGTGACTTTTTAATCGTTAACCTGTTGGATGTGAAATTCTAATGCGGTGCTAGTTCTGTAAGAGTAGGAGAAGGGTAAAGGATAGAAATTCATTTTCGTATGTCCATCCCAATAGAAACATAGTTAAACATTCCTAAATTGCGGCAAATGATTAGCTTTCTAAGAGAAAAAATGTGATAAAAATGAATCTATTTTGCTTCCAGAGATCAGTTAAGTTCCATCTGACATGCAAGGGGGATGTGTATTTTGGTTTTCTTGGAGTTTATTTTTTCAAATTGCGTATAAAGATTGCTGTTTAACATTACTTATCAAACTACCAATTACTGGAGCGCAAAAAAAAAACTGCAGTATGTCATTTGATGGATCTTTTTTGGCTTCAGTGATATGAATTTGCAGCCAACTCGAAGGCTTTCATTTCTTGAGCACCAACTAAGTTATTCAGTGATATAAAATAGACTATATGGGCTTCAGCCGTTTCTTTATTATTGTATCGTTTGGGTTGAACATTTCCTCTAAGTGTCCTATTATTGCACTATGTGTTAATTCAATATGCATACTTAGTTTCTTTATTTAGGCCTTAATATTTTATTAAATACTAATCATTTTCCTTTCATTTTTTATGCATGACATCGCATACGAGTCTGAGGGACTCACTCTTCTCTTGCATTCTGTGTTGGGCTAAAAGCCCAACCACATCTCCTCCGTGTCAGTTCTGTCCGCAGACAAAGAAAAAGGGTTCTGGGCCAATGCCCAATCAGAATGAGCAGTCGCAGCAGCCTTAAAAAATGGGCTGAGCCCATTCCTGACAGCAGCAGTCCTAAAAAATGGGCCGAGCCCATTTAACTTTATTTATGCTTCTGCTTTATTTTTGTGCCTTTGACTTATGTGTTATTTGATTAACATTTTTTTCCTTATTGTATTTTCCCTTAGCTTAGGTAAATTATGGAAATTAATATGGATAGTTTTTCTTAGTAATGGGTAGACAGTTTAAGGAAATTAATGATTAATCCCACAAGATTTATTCTCTTTTTATGTTAAAACTATTTATAATGTATAATATTTATTTCGGGATAATTGATTTGCAAAAGCGGCGTGGCTATATATTTTAAGTCAAGTGAATCATATTTTATTCTTACTATCACATACATTTCAAACATCACTAATACACATAATAAACTCAAATATATTTTATGAGTATTGTTTTCAAGGTTCATCTAATTATATATATTTTTAACCAAGCATAATTATATAAAGTTTTAAAAGAAAAGAAAAACTCATCATCTTTTGCATTCTATTTATAAATAAGTCCATGATTTTTATGCCATTGCATTCATATGATATAATATTACTCGGAGTTTATGTACCAATCATTATATTTTGCAAGTTTCTCATTTTACAATAAAATTATTATTTTAAACTCAACAACATTTATAAGTTTTATTTTTTTTAAGTGGACTACTATGTATTTTTCTTCAAGATAGTTTAAATAGCATCATTATGTTTCCTTTAAAACCCTAATAACATTTACAACCTATTTTTCTTAAAAACTTCAAGCATCTTATTCAATCTAATTAATTAACCTAAGTTTGGTCGGATAACCGTAAGTTAACGGATCCTAAAGGATGCCTAATCCCTTCCCTTTAGGATAATATAGAGCCCTTACCTATAATCACACTGGTTAAGCAGACTATTAACAGAGGTTTAGTTTCAACTTTACCTTAGTTAACATTTAGATGTCCTAATTCATCGTTAAATTAATTAGGTGGCGACTCCTTAAAACAATAATTTAGGAATCCCCAATATGTCATACTTCCTAAATCGACCCGGTTAAAATGGGGTGTGACAGTATGCTGTGCCATGTACGCTTGTTCTGATATGATTTGCTATGGCCATCTGATATGACATATTATGTTACGGGGTTATGCCCCTGTTCTGATTCTTCTGTGTTGTGGCACCAGCGTCGGGAGGGTGGCCACGTTCTGTCTGCCGAGTCCCTTGGCAGGGGCCGGATTTGATGTGACATATGTTTCTGTACACACTCTGCATGTTTTGAAAATATGTATCTGATACTTTGGGTTTTCTATTTACTTTCTGTACGTTCTGTACCAGTTATGATTTTGTTTCTGTAATTCAGGCTTTGCATATTCAGTACATATTTCGTACTGACCCCCTTTCTTCGGGGGCTGCGTTTTCATGCCGCGCAGGTACCGACGACAGGTTTGCTGAGCCGTCCGCTTAGGATCTTATTCTCCTATTTTGGAGCGCTCTCTTATCCAGAGCCCATCTTTTGGTATAGTCTGTCACTACTGTATATATATATATATATATATTCTCGTTCATGGGTATGGCGGGGCCCTGTCCCGTCATATGATTCTGTCGGTCTGTTTAGAGGTCTGTGGACATGTTTGTGGGTTAGGGTCTTTCTGTATGGATGTATGTACATGTCGTTTGGGCGATCCCATACGCCGAGGCGGCCGGTCCGCGTATGTTTATATATTGCTTGGTTAGCCCTGTGTGGCTTTTGTTGGTATTTTCTGCGTGCAGGGTATATTGGATAGTCCGTAAAACAAAGGAAACTCTGTCGAAATGTTTCTGGAAATTACCTAAATTTGAAATAAAGCCTTGTCGGCTTCCGCCATATACTAGAATGAGTTGATAGAATTTGAGATAATATTTGATAGATGGGTTCGGGTGCCCAGATCGGGCACTAGTCACGGCCGACGAGGTTGGGTCGTGACACAAGCAATTAAGTGCAAACTAATGTACATCAAATTCGCCATGTCTAGAATGGTTCGACACAAAATGGATATCACACACATTTAGGGGTAGGTACAGTTTTTGTATCGAAAGTGGCTTCAACGTCTCAAGGAATACTCACATAGTTAAGTGATGCTAAACATAGAGAGAACTTAAAATTCAAGAATTAACAACTTACAAATATGTGCCACAGAACTAAACATGGTTGTTACTCATATAGAAGGGTCGTAAATGTAAGTTTCTAAGTGAGTACCATCAGGATGTATATCTTCATTTGAGATCTAAAGCTAACTGGTACAGAATTCACCAAAATATCTATAGGTAGTCCATTTAAACACAGATTGAAATTGTGTCCTATATAAGTGATATCTAAACACTTTACTGAGAAACAAAGACAAACACACTTTTCAAATATTCAACAGAATATAACCATTCATCACAGAAGCCGACGTCTCTTATCCACAAAACATTCCAACGAGAAGTAAACCCAACAACCATATAACATGAATTCTAAAGTGTATAAAAAATACATATACTATATAATAGACACATAGCACATATTCTAAATTTATATAACATTCGACTAAACAAATTCATTACTATAGTCATGTTTTCTAGAACATAAACTTAGATACTAAAAACACGATTTCTAAACACCAAAACACACGTCGACACTAAATGAATAAGAAGAAATTCAGATTTTACCTCTTGTGGGTGCAGGGAACTGAAGCTTTGAGGTCCTATTCAGATCCACCCTTTTGTAAGCAAGATTGAGTCGGAGAAAGTGTAAGAGTAATGAAATTGCTAAAGTTTCTTTGAGAGACAACAGAAAATATAAATATCTTAGATGAGAGAGTTTTCCATAGTTCAAGATTCATTTCGGCTGAAGCATTAACAAGGTATTTATAGGAGAAAGTTAGGATTTTCATATTTGAAATTTTGAGCACAACAAAGAGAGTCACGGGTGTAGAGTCATTTGAAATTAAGAATTAAATCTCTGAAAAGTATTGTTTTTGCTGAGATTTCTGATGAAAGGCTTTGCCATCTTTTGAATTCACCTTTTGACTGAATCTTGTAGTTGAAAAAGGAGAGAGAGAGAGAGAGAGAGAGAGAGAGAGAGAGAGGGTAATATCATTTCTTGCACAAGAATAGCAAGGCAAACTCTGTTTTATGAATGAAGGAATTTGGATTTTAGCTGAAGATGGAGAAGTGCCGTAGTGAAGGCGTGGAGAGACAGAAAATTATGAGAGAGGGTAAACCTAGTTTGACTCTTGGAAGATTGGGCTAGCCTTATCCGAATTGGGCCTCGGTCTGAATGGGTTTGAAGACTAATTTTGGGCTATGTTTGGGTCGTAAAACCTGGGCTGCTGATGCTTCTATGTAATGGGCAGCCTTTTTGCTTATTTTAGGATTTAAACCTCTTTTCCTTGTATTTCTTTGAGCTTCTTTGTATTAACAAGATGAATACTATATATATATATGTGTGTGTGTGTGTGTGTGTGTGTGTGATGATAATAATTTAGCAATTACCATTAATAAGGTGTGATTTAACATGCTAATTTTATTATTAGTAGATAAAATATAAGTAAGGTAATAGTATAGTAAAATATTATCTGGGTCATATCTTATGATTAATACGTAATAAGTAAGTAGCAAATGTGCGAGGTATTAATCAAGTAACAACACTTAACAATAATAATATAGTAGTAGCAATTGTAATAAAGTAAGGGCAAAAAAAAAAAAAAAGATATCTCAAGAAAATGAATTGGAATAAAGGAGGGACAAAAATGGGTGTCAACAATATTATAATTTTTTCTATTAACAATTATAGATAAAAAGAATTGTTACAAAGAAATCAAAATTAGAAAGATATATGTTATATCGTAAATCACCAAATTTTAATTCTGAAATGAAAATATAAAGTAATACATTTTATAAATATAAAGAAACAATAATCAGAGAATGCAAAGCACAGTAAAACAAGTAAAGTATTGACAAAGAAGGAAAACGGGGATAAAAGCACTCCCTCCCTTCAGTTTTACTTGTCCACGTTGACATATCAGGAGAAAGAATTTTTTTTTCTTCTTATTTTACCCTTTACATTAATTACTCATTTTCAAATCATTTTTCAAGGCTATTGAGATTATACACCAATAAATATGGATATTATGATAAAATGTATACTTCATTTATTAATTCTTAAACAATGTGAAAAGTCAAAAGTGGACAAGTAAAAGTGCACGGAGGGAATAGATAGGTGTAGGAGAATTAAAATTGAAGTGCATATGTGTATACATGAGATGAGAATAAATACTCAGTACTATGACATATGTCTAAGTGGGATAAAAAAAGTAGTTAGTTAAAGTGTACAATGTATATAACTTTTGGTACAAATTTGCATTACTGTTGTTCTCCTCTCTTCACGTTTAAAGTATTGACAAAGAAGGAAAACGGGGATAAAAGTCACACCCTTTTACTTGTCCATGTGAACATATCGAGAGAAAGAAATTTTTGTTCTTATTATTAATTTTACCCTTCACATTAATTACTTATTTTCAAATCATTTTCCAAGGCTATTGAGACTTACACCAATAAATATGAATATTATGGTAGAATATATACTCCCTCCGTCCCTTATTACTTGCCACTTTCCTTTTGCACGCCCCTTAAGAAATCTATATATAATATAAAGCTAGGCATAGACAAGATGGTGTGACACCTCTCTATGGCCTCCATTGATATTTATTTTTTTTCTCCTTTTTTTGGATTTTTTAAAATTTCTTTTATACATAATCTACTGCCTAATTGGCTTATAAAAGACTCACAAAATAAATTTTGAAGCCCACGTATCAGTAATCATGTAAGATCTTAATGCTAATTAAATTTGTTTGCATTAAGCAGCTCCCTAATATATGAGGAAGTGAAAAGACACAGTTTCACAAATATAGAAAAGACCCTGTAAATTCTGGTCAAAGGATAATACATAAGAAAAGAGAAAGACACCAGTTCAAAAGATTTAATTGACATAAACACCTTTAACTATCCAGTATAAAGAGGAGTAATTCCATTGCATGGGCAGATTTGCTTCTGCTCCGATGACTATTAGTTATTCATCCAAGAGAATGTGACAATAAGTTCACCAAACCTTTGATACAAGAGGTTCTGATGTTATGGAGATTGAGAAAAGATATAATAACAATATGACATGGGATTCCTGTTGAAGCTCCCATTAGAGAAATTTGCCATCAACTGATCTCAATCGCTTTGATTTCTACTTATTTCGCATAATAAGGTAATAACATGTGTTTCCTGTTAGTTTTTTTTTTCTCTCTTCTAATTTTATTTCCTTTTGAGTCCTCTTTTTTCTTTTTATCACTTTCTCATATGGTTATTAAAGTACATAGAGAAAAAGAAAGCAGTAGCGAAACAAAATAATAATCTATTGATTGCTTGATCATTAGAATTGTAGTGTTGGGTAGAAGACTTTTGATTGCTTCAGTAACTCTTCACCGTATGTTTTTCATTTCTTTTCTGCTTTTGATCATTAGAATGGAGAGATCATTTAATTAGGAGATGTAATTAAAGTGAGCAAATTCGGAACTTGTATTGCCACTTTTTTTTCTCTTTATATGTTAAGTTTCTTCTTCATGGTTTCTTTTATTCGAAATGAAGCTTTTGAAAAACCAAAATTATATTATCTAATTTTAGAAATCTAATATTACTGTTGGAAGTGAAAATCTGCTTTTATATCTTTTTTTTTTAAAGGAAAACATAATAATAAAATTATAATTCATCTAGCCTTTATTCTAATATAACATTTTAAAATTGCAATTTCAACGATATTTACAATTCTTTTATGCATATACATGAAATTTTTTATCTAATTTGTTTTTACAAAACTAATGCACTGTGCGAAGCTTGAATATATTCCCTAGTCATAAATAAAAGATGTATTTTACTATGTTACCCATATCTCTTTCCAATAAATACATTCTAATCAAAATTAACTATTTTCAAGAAGATTTATTACTAAAGGTAAGATGAGAAAGATTTAATTAATTTTATCTTGGTGGACATATATTTTTAGTAATGTGGCCAAGTAATATGAGGCGGAGAGGGCAAGATAGGAAATATTTAATTAATTTTATCTTGATTTTGTAAATGAACAAGTAATTTGGACATATACTTTTAGTAATGTTGTCAAGTAATGTGAGACGGAGGGAGTACTTCATTTATAATTCTTAATGAACGTGAAAAGTCAAAATGAATAAGTAAAAGTGCACAGAGAAAAAAATACATGTCGGAGAATTAAAATTGAAGTGCATACGCGTATACATGACAAGAGAATAAATATTCAGTACTATGACATATGTCCATGTGGGATAAAAAAGTAGTTTAGTAATGTGGTCAAGTAATATGGAACAGAGGGAGTATTTCATTTATTAATTATTAAAGAACTTGAAAAGTCAAAAGTGAACAAACAAAAGTGTACGGAGGAAATAAATGTGTCGGAGAATTAAAATTGAAGTGCATACATGTATACATGAGAAGAGAATAAATATTCTGTACTATGACATATGTCCACGTGGGATAAAAAAAGTAGTTGGTTAAAGTGTACAATTTATATAGCTTTTGATACAAGCATTAATTGCTGTATTAGTCCCTCTTGGACAGTTATGTATAATATAAATATTGTGATTTGATATGAAGAATATGAGCCCGTTTGGCTTAGCTTATATGTTGCTGAAAATAGTTTATAAGCTGTTTTCAGCTTTTTTTGAATGTTTGGTTGGCCAGCTTATAAGCTATTTTGTGCTTAAAATAAGCTCAAAAAAATAAGTTGGCCCGTTTGGCTTAGCTTAAAAAAGCAGCTTATAAGCTGAAAACAGCTTATAAGCCCCCCCAAAAAAAATTGGTTTACCCTAACTTATTTTTTTTTGCTTATAAGCTGCTTTTTTTAAGCCCATCCAAACAGTCTCTGTAAACACCTAATTTTTGACCGAACATAACTTTACACCCTATTTAGCTTTTAAATATTTCTTTTAGGTCTAGATTAGATATTTTGATTTTTATGTCAATTTTAGTTAGTTTTATTTTAAAAATTGAAAACTTTTAAAATAGAGTCACATTTTAGAATAAATCTTGTTTTCATTTTTATTTTTAAGAGAAAAGAAATTTGCAAAAAAAAAAAATATTTTTCTTCTAATTTGAGTTTAATAAATAAGCCAGTGATTTTACTATTCTTTTACTGTGAACTAGCTATTTAATTTTTGCTATATTTCATTGATCTATAAATAATTAGCTAATTCCTTATTTTGTATACTTTTGTCTTTGTTTAACTAAAAAAAAAAAAAAAACTAAAACAGTAAATCCTAAACTACCACAACCTAAACACCTCACCTCACGTCCTCATCCTAGCTTCCCCCATCCTAATCCCTTTAAACCTCCTCCCTTAAAACTCTCAACAAAACCTTATCCCTAACTCTCCCACTCCCTCACGTCCCATATGTCGTGCAACAAATTAAACATACCCACAAACATCTATTTAATGCACAGATACATAAAAAAAAAAAAAACATAGACAGAACGTAGAAAAACACAACAAATACTACACACAAGAACATATACATCCACAAACACATAGACACACAACACACAGAAACATAAACAGCAAACACACACAAAAAAAAAGGTTTTCTTTAAAGTTCGAGTTCGAGGTTTCCGTTTGTGGTTTGAGTTCGTGGACTTGAAGTTAGTCGTTATTAACTGGGAAATCAGTAGAATATTATAGCTTCATATTATTATTTTTCAGCGAGGTATTTACGCAAAGGTAACACTCAATCTTCATTGTATGATTTAATATCACGATTATATGAGACTTGATTCCAATGTTACGAGATTGCTCAAATTTCATATGTTTTAAGTAGTTATTATTATCCCGTGTTATGATATGAAGTAGGTTCATATTTTTGATACAATTGTTTGCCTTGATCTTATTTCAAATATTTGGTTAAATGGGTTTACGCTATGTACGTTGATGAAAGTTTTGTTTAAATTGTTTGAATAGTAAATCTTGGTTGGTATTTTTTACATTATATCTTGGTTGGTATTTTTTACATTATATCTTGGTTGGTATTTTTTACGTTATATATGTTTTTATTTTTCTTGTTTGCCTATTATTTTACTGAATAACATTACTTTTGATTTGTTTCAAAAATAAAAAAATTATTAACAGTTATAACACAATATTATGCACGTGTAGTAATCAGCAAAGAGATTTATAGAAACTAAATATAATGAACGAATACAGAACAAGGGAGGATTAAAACTAATCCCTTAAATTAGGGTCATAATATTTGATTCCTTAAATGAAGGTCTCCTAAATTAAGTATAACCCCTAAACTTGACAAATATAGTCACATCTAACGTGCAATATTTTATTCTTAATAAGAGTCAGTTGAGGAAAAATAACACTTCCCAACCTTTATTTGGACTTGGACTGTGTGTAATCCAATTTACACTCTCCTAATCACATTAACATATTTTCTTAATCAGATAAAATAAAATTGTTTTCCTCAATAAGTTAATATACCTAACTTGTCCCTAATATTTGATTTATAACATATAGATGAAATACAAAATAAATACACTTATAAGTTTATGCTAAAAATATTTTCATAAATCCAGTAGATATATGCATAATTTTTTGGTTATGCTTTTAATATTCATGGTATATTTCTAGTATAAATATTTTATATCTTCAGCATGCCATGCATTTGCAGTAGGTTTTTGTCTATACATTAGATAATCAGAATCATGCGTACACTAAGAGTATTACTTGTACTATATTTATGTCATAAAAAATAAATCATAATATATTAATTTATATAATTTATATATCCATTTTTCCTTTTCTCTGTTGCAATTGGTAGTTTGTTTATGTGACTGTATCCACGATTTTCTTTCAATTTAGGTGATCTGTTGGTTTTAAAATATATCTAAAAAATATTTGTTGGGTTTCTCCGATATAATATGAGTGGAAAAGGGACCAAATAATCATCATGGTTTAGGCAACGCGAGTAGGTTAAAAATTCTAGGTGTGGTATGCAAGTTAAGGTCGCGTTTACGCGTCTAGCTGACGTATGTCGGGGCTGAGGTCGCAACTACGCGTCTTAGTCAAGACTAGTAAAAGGTCAATAATATTTAAGCGAATCATAGGCATAGCTAAATAAACACATTTTATTCAAAATAATTTAAGCCGAACACAAGTTGATAAAGCGACCGTGCTAGAACCACGGGACTTGAGGGGTGCCTCACACCTTCCCCTCGGTCAACATAATTCCTTACCCGGACTTTTGTTTTCGCAGACCAATAAAAATAGTCATTTCCATTTGATTAGGGATTCATAAGGTGACTTGGAACACCAAAACTCAATTCCAAGTGGCGACTCTGTAACAAATAAAATAATCCCTCTTCAAAACGTCACTTTAATTGGAAAATCCTTTTTAAATAAAAACAAAACTAATTTATTTATTTTTCATGAAAAAAAGGGGTGTGACAGGCTCTATGACATAATTTTACGAATTACGTGCATAACTGATAAACCTCAACGCTCAATGTAATTTTTGTGCTTTCTTTGATGGTTTGTGTTTATAGCAAACTAGTGATATAAGGACGTGTCTTTTGCATAAAATTTTATTACTTAATTTTAATTAATTAATCTGTATATTTGCTTCAATTTATCACTTAATATACGAGATAAATTCATGTGATTTGATGTAAACACTGAACATTAGTTCTATTTTAG
The DNA here is from genome assembly GCF_019175385.1 of Lycium barbarum. Lineage (NCBI taxonomy): Eukaryota > Viridiplantae > Streptophyta > Magnoliopsida > Solanales > Solanaceae > Lycium > Lycium barbarum. The sequence continues at coordinate 7,528,493 of NC_083337.1, read as the reverse complement.
TAGTCTAATCTGCATAAATTAGACCAAGAAAAAAAGTTCTGTGGTTACACCGTTTCCTCTAAATTTTGATTGTCAGCAAGAATAGAACTAAAGTCCAGGGGGCGACTTTTTAAAGATTTTGTAGTTTGAAAAAACGGAAAACGAAAAGCCGAGTCCAAAAGACAAAGTTGGAAGAACTGGCAGTTGTACCTAAGCTCTCGCATCTCTCCTCTCTCTAGCCAATCATGGCGATTTAGTTTCGAAATTCAGATATTTTTTGCACAGAATTTCAATTTAAAATTCTCATATTTTTTCAAATTCCCAAACTGAAACTGTAAGAATAAATCGCAAGGTATAAGACAATGATTGTGTACCTTTTAGTGCAGCGGAAGATCCTTGAACACACCACCAAAAGAATAGCTCCAAGTCGAACTTTGAATCATTACGAAACAAAGTTAATATTCACAAACTAAATGCCTTAATCGATTTTGACCGTTCTTTTCTTGAGAGAATTAGAGAGAGAAAGAATTTCTTTCTTCAAGAAGGGAGCAGATACTTAGTATTTTCAGAAGAGGAACAATTCACCCTTAAGAGAGAAAAACTAACGTGGAGCAGTAACTTTCCTACTGGAAAGTTTTATTTTAACTGCTCTTATACTTATCCCTTTTTATATGGGTCGGGTCAGCCCTTATAGACAGACCCACGATCCAAAATTCAACATCTCCCACTTCGCTCATGATGGGCTAGACCCAAATGAGTCTCATATCGATAATACACATAATTCATACTGGCAAATAGGTCATGCGACCTGCGAGAATCAATAGCTATAACACTCCAAAACCAACTGAGGTTGTCTAATAGCTCCATGTATAAATCCAATCACATGCGGGAAGAATTCACTACGAACTTGAGGATCTTCTTACTCGCAATACCCCAGACATCATTCGCTACTCCAATAGCTAGTCATCTAATCCCTCATCCTCTAAAGAGGCGAACTCGAGTTCATGTATAACTTTATCCACAATTACACTTGTTACCCTTATGGTAAGTATAATGGTTGACTTGTGAATATGATTTATATTATTTATTTTAGTTGTCTTCCCTTTCTACTCGAAACTATCCATCCCAAATCAACTGCTTTCCTAGACATGCATTGCATTGCCGAATCACTCATAGCTATTAGTGCCATGCTAAAGTAGCAACATTGATTGGTACTTCAAGATACAGTAAAAGATCAAAGGGTATTCCAGTGGAAAGTCAATTTCGACTTTCAGATTCTCACACAATGAAGAAGCAGGGATCGATCCATTCTTCCATTAACCCAACGGTCACTAAGCACACATGGTATGAAACACGTGCTACGGTGTTCTCACCTTATATTGTCTTGTGTGTCTCATTCTTTCACTCATTCAACACCGTACAGATCTTGATCAAGACATCTGCAGATATCTAACCCGAGCTTCTCTCTTCAATGATCCTCAAATTCATCTTCTTAGAGAAACTCACATCTGACTTTCAAAAACAAGTCATAAGGATATTGCAATCCGTTAGTCTGAGATCTATTCTAGACCGATCTTTTATCAAAAGATATATGACCTTTCACTAATCAAAGTTTCAATAGGTCTCATCTCTGCGTGTTCCTCGACGTCACAGGCGATTGCCCATGTGAGAGAGTCGATCCCGTGACTTGGTCGATACCTTTATCCTTCCCTAGGATATCATTACGTGCACATAGAATATCAACATAGTTTCAATAATGATTCATTGATGAGTATACAATTATAACCAAAGCATTTTACAATACACAAATATTAACATATCCTTCGCAAACACAGAGCCACAACATGTTTTCTAAGGTGTCTCGAGATATTGATTTTGTAAGAGGACAACTATCATTTTTGTGTAGGTATTTATTGAAATGTTATTTCTCCACTTTCCAGGATGTCTCACAAGGTTATGTGTACTTGAAATCAATTTGCTTGGTCTTATTATGAAACTTAGGATTCTTTGTTTAGGCAATAGTCTCTTGACTATCACAATACAAAATTATGGAACCCTAAGAATCCTTTGCAATATCAAAGAATCCTTAACCAAATAATTTCTTGTACTACAGATGCACAAGCCAAGAATTCAACTTCCATACAGGAAAGCACCGTGCAAGTTTATTTCTTACTTTTTTGACATAGTACCACTATTAGTAAGAAAACATAGCCGGAGGTCGATTTTCTATCATCCGATCACCAGCCTAATCATCATATGTATAACCTTTTAGGAGTAAATCAGATCCACTATAGCATAGTGAATAATTTGTAGTTCCTTTCAGGTACCATAAAATCCTCTTCACAGCTTTCCATTGATCTCTTTCAGGATTGGATTGATACTTACTACCAGACCTATGGCATAACAAATGTCCGAAAAAGTACACATCATAGCGTAAATCAAGCTCCCGATAGCATTTGAATATTAAACTTGAGACATGTCTTCCTTTTATTTTTCAGTCTATGGACACAGATCAAGGCTGAAAGTTTCACCTTTTGCCATAGAAGTATCCACGAGTTACAACTATTCATTCGAAAGAGTTCCAGAATTTCCTTTATCTATGTTTCTTGAAACATACTCAAAAAACTTTTCTGGAACGATCTCTTGGATCTTAACACTCAAAATATAGTCATATTCACCCATGTCTTTCATGTCGAAATACTTTGAAAGCTATGAGTTAATAGTTTTTACATACTCTAAATTATTTCTGGCTAATAATATATCATCCACGTAAAGGGAAAAAAGTACAACCATTCCGTTGGAATTTTTCATATAGATGCAATGGTATTCATTAATCATGATAAAATCATATGAAATCACCTCTTGATGAAACTACAAATACCATTGCGTTGAAGAACGCTTCAGGCCAATAATAGATCTTTTCAATTTACAGATGATAGGGTCTTGGCCTTTAATGATGAGACCTACATGTTTTTCCATGTCGATTTCCTCATTTAGTTTTCTATTGATAAAAGTTGTCTTCATGTCCATTTGTGTAATTCTATATCCAAACATGCAACAATAGCCAAAAGTAAGAGAATTGAGGTAAACTTCACAACTGGTAAAAAAAAAAAGGTTTCTTATAATTTATTCCAGCTTCTTGAGTAAAACTTTTTACCACCAATCGCGCCTTGTATCTTTCTATTGACCCGTTCGCTTTGCGTTTAACTTCGAGAACCCATTTGTTCCCAACAACTCTATGTTAGGAGAAGGGTCAACCAGATCCCAAACCTTGTTGGTTCTCACAGACTCTAATTCTTCTTCCATTGCTTTGATCCACTCATCTTTCCTAGGACTCGCTAAAATCTTAGTCGCAGAATTAGGCTCATCCAATTCTATAGGTGCTACCACGAAACGGTAATCTTTAATCTTATAAGATTTCTTAGGTATACCTTTTTTGGTACTCTTATGTAGCTGAAATTCAGATTAATCAAAAAGATTTTGGGATTGAGAACTCCCACTCCCACTGTAGCTGGAAAAACGTTTTTCAGAAATATGACATCTCGTGATTCAATTTCAGTATCAGTTTCATCCTTTAATCAGCATTGAACACATACCCTTTGGAGTGTTCATATATAGAGTATCTTATAAAGATATATTTCTTTGTCTTTTGGAACCAGTATATCAAGCTTTTTAAAATGATCTTTTACACATGTAGCACAATACAAGGTCGCAGATAATTCAGGTTTGATTTCTGACTAGTCCATAGCAAGGAGTGGAAATAACTGATATAGAATGCACATTATTCAATATGTAGGCTTCAGTCAATAACGCATCTTTCCAAAACGAGATAGGTAAATTCGTATGCATCATCATGGACCTTGTCATTTCCAATAGTGTTCTATTCCTTCTTTCTGCTACACCATTTTGTTGAAGTGTCTAAGGAATGATTAACTGTCTGTCACTGCGCTTTTCATTACATAATTCATCAAATTGTCTTGAGCGATATTCACGCCTTCTAATTGATTCTCAACCTCAATCATATATCTTCTAAAGTATTCAAGTGCTTCAGATTTTTGAGAAATCTAATAGACATAATCAAAGTGCGTGAAATCATCGACAAATGTAATGAAAAGAAACACAACAGACCAAGCCTTCACATTTCTTGAATTATAGACATCTGAATGGATTAATTGCAATAAAAAGTCAGCTATCTTAGCCTTCCCATATGGTTTATATCTAATCTTTCTGACAAGATAATGTTCACAAGTTGGGATATCTATGTTGGTGAAAGAACCCAAGTGTATTTTCTTAGACAACCAATTCATTTTATCTTGCCCAATGTGACTCAATCTTGAATGCCATGTAAAAGCAACAACATCTTTGCACTCGAAGAGCATGTCAAAATGTGTTAGACCACATAATAGTTATAAGCGAAAGAATTACAATTCTCTAGAGTAAATGTGTCCAGAACCATAGAAAACATTCTCTAGAGTAATTTTTCACAACATTATTGCTGAGGAGAAACCTAATACAAGGAGAACAAACATTGACAGTTGCAGCACTGCAATTTTAATCTTTCTTCTTGTAATGCCACTTTTCCTTGTTGGAATTAGTAGGTCTCTTTCCCTAGAGGATCCATCTTCGGTCTCCTTGACCCTTTTTTCAAGTCTCTTGTGCTTGAAGCCTGGAAGTTTTAATACCACTTGATTTGTCGCATAAGCATTAGATATTGGCTTAGCAGCACTAAGTCTCTCATCTTCAAGCTCCACATGACGGACAACAATAATAATTATTTTGATGTCATCATTATGGATCAAGTTAACCTTTTAAAGATTCTCAAATATTAGGAAGAGACTGGATCACTTCCTACCCTTACTGCTCGTCCACTAGACTATGACCAACACTTTTAAGTTGAACAATCATTCCAGACATCACCTTTTGGTGTTGCTTGACGCGATGAGCAATTCACTTCTTTTACGTGCCAAACTTGATTGCCAATTATCTGAGGCGAGTCAGAATTGTACTGTCACACACACACACACACACACACACACACACACACACACACACACACACACACACACACACACACACACACACATATATATATATATATATATATATATATATATATATATATATATATATATATATATATATATATCATGTAAGTGTGCCTACATGACATGAGCAGTATAATATATTTCACATCATAGATGAGATCATTAACAACTGAATTTACAATAATTCCACAGGTAGGGGAGTCTTTCTTCTTCTTCTACGCATTGTAAGAATCAAGATTTCTCCTATGTAGGCAGTGTTACCCTCATTTGGGTGACACATCACAAGGTTTATACTATTTAGAGCATCTTGCTTTTTAGTACAAATCATATCTTATGGCTTCATGTATCATGATTTTCGCCGTTTGACTTATCACCCTTATTCAGATCACTAATTATACTTTTTGAAGCCATAATCTTTATGAGAGACAATCATCCAAGTAAGACTCATCAATTATGCATGGGATATACATACTCAAACAAATCAATTCTCATAATGACTTCACATTTAGTGTAGAATTGAAAGGTCATTTAATTTCCAATCATCATCCTCCAAATATTTGATCAAAAATAGAAATTATTTCTTAGTATGTATGAAATTATATTTGTAACTAGAATCACAAAGATTCTTTAAGTCGCATCCTCCTACAATATTCTGTTATACATATTAATGAGTAGAAATTATAACAGAAGAGACAAACAACACATTCTTTTGAAAAAAATAAGTTTATAACACTTTCAACCTAAGTCTTAAAGAGCCTGCCTATAGGAGAAGGTTGATAAAGTGAGGCAATTGACATGTCATTAAAAGCAAAGATTTCAAAATTTAAGCTTCTCTGTTCTTTTTCTCCTCCCACTTGGTTTCAAGTGCCAGAGTATATACCAAATGAGGTTGATTTGGAACATACTCATGATAAATATTGTCCAATCCTTTTGTCACGCCCCGAACCATGGCCTAGGTATAACACGACACTCGATGCCTAACTGCATGTGACCGAGTGAACCCATAGGCTGGCTGAATCAACATGTGATATCAAAATATACAAGAATAAGAAAATAAGACCCAACACTTGTTGATCTACTAAAAAGTTTGACTGAATTATATTAAATGCGGAATTTACTGTTTAAGTCTGAAACATCTAAATAAATAGCCAACAAGGGTAATACATCAAAGTCTGCTAATATCTAACTGATTGAACTATGTCTATGAAGCCTTTAATGAATACTAAAATATAACTGTCTAAAACTGGAAAGACTGAAAGCAAGATAACGCCTCGGAGGAAGTGGGGCTCACCAAGTAGCTAATACAAGCAGTCCTAGCTAGCTGAATCGTCAACCTGTATATCGTTGTCTGCATCGAAAGTCACAGGCCCCTAAGCATTAAAAAGGGATATCAGCACATTTGAATTGTACTGGTATGTAAAGATACTAAAAGAAGGAAATATAAGTACTGAAACTGATAATTGTAAACTGAACTAAACAGGGAGGTAAGGATCTAAAATGCTCCCTGTTCTGAATGCAGAACCATTTGTATAACTGTAAATATAAATTGTGGCCTAGGGCCCAAATAAATGTGCACAAAACTGTGGCCTCAGGCCCAAGCAAACACGTATGCATAAATTGTGGCCTAGGGCCTAAAAATGGAGATACATGTGATCAACATTAAGCAATTTATGATACTGAGACTGAGCTATAACTGATAGCATAATTGTTTCTGATTATGGAACATAAGCAAATAACTGATTATACACTGACTAAGACTCATGTGATGTCAATACACAAGTCTATAATGATTACGTACTGATCAGTTCATTATATTCAAAATGAAAACCATGAATGAATTATGAAACTATATCCCTAGAAGATAGCAGTTCTACAACTATTCAAAAAACTAGGGCTAAACTGTATTCTGAGTCAAATCACTGATAAGCATGAAGAATAAGGTGTCGGGAGAATCATAAACATTCCCTAACGTAGATAGTTAGCCTCACATACCTGTAATGCTCCAAAACTTGAAGAAAAGGTCTGAACTTTTGAAGAAGAAACCCAAAGCTTAGAACTTGAAACCTTGAGAAGAGGTTTCACCGATTTTCGTAGCTACTGTTCATAGCTCAAACCACAATCCTCAGGAATTCCAAATCTGATCTCCACCGTTCACATTTAATAACTATGTATTGTGATCACTCAGTTAAAATGGGCTCGATCCAATGGTTAAATTAGCGAGAAATACCAAAAGAAGCTGGCTGGTCAGAGGGAAATCTACAGTAGAATTACTAGGGTTTTGAGTTTGATGGAGTGCGTCTAATTAAATCCTATTTCATGATTGTACCAACCATTAAATGTCTAAAATATAGTAATAACTCCATATAATCCATTAATGATTGACGAGCTTACCTTTTTAAAGAAATCCCAAAGCTTCATTCCAAATTCGATCTTAAATGGATTTTTTTTCCAAAATCTAGCGATTTCAAGTAATTATTTGGTGTTAATCTAGTGTTAACTTAATATAATTGACATACGGATTTGAATAAGAACTCACCTTAGGTGTTTGGTAGTAGCTCTGGTAAAAAATCCTTACATAAAACGTTCTAGGGTTGTATTTATAGGTTATCATAAAGGTTTAGGCTTTAAAACCTAATCTTACAAGAATCGGGATTTTCATTTTACACGTGGCCCCTATATGGATGGAAAGACATTTCAATGGGCTACAACTTTCATGTTTTGAATTTTCTGCAATTCTCAACGGATTTTCACGAAATCAGGCTAGAAGACAAACTTGCCGTAAACTTAGCTGATTCTATCGAATCTTAAGCATTTTACTATTAGCCAACTTGCGACGATTATATCCCCTTGCTCCGATCTCTGATTGGCCTGATCCTTATATGCTTGGAAAGGTACTTCCACGTACTACAACTTTCATTAGGAACTATTTCAAAATTCTCAACTAATTAAGGGGTTATTGTTGCTCGAAATAGGCCCCTCGACCACTTTCGTAAAACGTTCAAACCTTCAAATTTCGATTGAAACTCTAACGACACAAGTCTAACTTTTGTTGTAAGATACAGGGTGTAACACCATTGCCTACAATATTCTCGGAGAGAATTCGGACAAAATGACCATTTTATTCACCCCATAAATAATAAGTTATCGATTATGCTAATTTCTCCCCCAAATAGGCAAAGAAGTACTAGTACAGTAGCAACAAAAAAAAAACATTTTCAACTTAATAAATTCCTCATATTTTCTTCTCCCTTCCCTATGACAATATCGCTCATCCTTAAAGATCCTTTGTACCGCCGGCAAAGCATTAGACCTTACGATCTCAAAATAAAAATAAAAAAAAGCAAACCTGATAATAGTCCTGTGTCGACGTACTCTTCTATGTTGTCCCTAACTCAGCTCTCAGTGTCACTTCCACTTGGAGAACTTCGAGCTAGTCCACCTCCAGATGTTTTTGTTAACAAGAACAAGGAAACAACTAAGATGGTCACAACCATTAAATGTGACAACATATGTCACAATAACTCTGTAGAAGAGAAATTTAGTAAAGAGTTGTATTTATTTTATTTTTTTATATATATAAATTCTCGATCCTTTTAGGAACACTCGTGTAACAGTAAAAGAATGACTACGACTTGGCTAAATCCATTCGCTCCAAGTAATAATGAGTTGATTTAGACCGAACTTGAACCATTTTGGTTAGTTTTAAATACCAAAGGACACGTAGCCCTTTTACTGTTAGTGCTAGCATATGTATTGCTAATTCATCTAACCAACCACACATTCAGGTCATAACGAAAAATAATTTGTTGGTCAATCAAAGTTAAAAATTTACTTTAGACAAGAAACAAAATTGACCAACAAAAAAAAGAATGCAGAATCCATCTGCCATCATAACAGGACAAAACAAAACAAAAGATGGAGTACTAATATCTTAGGGGCAAACTAACTTTTTCAGTCCATCTCTCTAACATTTTTTTACTCAATGAAAAAAAAAAAAAATCTTCCTTTATCAAGTAAAAAGAACCACATGGGTCCTTTGAGATGGCAAACTATAGTTAGTTTGGAGGAAAAAAGTTTCATCTCTTACAAAATATTTTGTGTTAGAACCACCAAATCAAACTGATGATCAAGAAGGCAACACAGTTGTAATCAAACAACTTTTACTGTACCTTTCATATCAAACAATTGCTCTGTCTTTTTTTTTTTTTTAGTTTATTAAACTGCTGCAGTATAATAAAATTGCAGTATCAATCTCAAACGCAAAACAATCTTCGATAGAGAAGATGCAAAAAATAAACACAAAACCTTTTCGAATATTTCATTAGTGGTACCCATTTCAGTGGTGGTACCCAAAACAAGTTTTCATTGCACATCTAGCCACCACTGTAAGAATAAATCACGGGGTGAGATAACGATTGTGTGCCTTTTAGTGCAGCGGAAGATCGTTGAACTCACCACCAAAAGAATCGCCCCAAGTCGAACTTTGAATCACTAGGAAATAAAGTTAATATTCACAAACTAAATGCCTTAATGAATTTTGTGTGTTCTTTGCTTGAGAGAATTAGAGAGAGAAAGAATTTCTTTCTTCAAGAAGAGAGCAGGTATTTGGTATTTTTAGAAGAAGAACAATTTACCCTTAATAGAGAAAAACTAACTTGGCGCAGTAACTTCCCTAGTAGGAAGTTTTATTTTAACTGCTCTTATCCTTATCCCTTGGGGTCAGCCCATATAAAGCGACCCATGACCCAAAATCCAATAGAAACGGTAATTCCGAACAAACACTACCTTTAATGAACTGGCATGTCCGAACCTGTTGATACCCAAATGCATGGCTATAAATTCAGACGCTTCACCTCAGCTTTTTGACAACCGAAAATTAGCAAACATTCTACATTGTTTTTCAAAAGCAATAACGTAGGTATCTAGTGTGATTTGCTTCACCATTTGAGTTCACTGAAGTTTTACAATTTGCATTACCGTTATTGCAGAATAGTTTTAATTTTCGTTCTATTCTAGGAGAAATTAATCCATGTACCTTAAAATCTGTAAGTGAATTAATATTTTTAAGGACACACAAGAAAATTGTGGGTTCGAAAAAAATTCTCTATTTCTTCTACATTTTGTTTTTTTGTGTAAATAAAATATTTTATTATCAAAAGAAAAGTTAATTACAAAGCATTCATGACTGAGAGCCGGACAAAGGTCCCAACACTTCATTATCAAAACCAGCAACATGCTAACTAAGAAGGCAAACTACTTATTACTGCAGTAGGATAGAATTAAAGTCTACCAACCATCTTGTTATCTGGTATCTGGAGTCTCATACAAAATAGATGACTTGATAGTTGATATATACTACAAGATGAAAGCTGTCAAGTGGTTGTTGGCACTTGGCAGTGGGGACCAATGGTTTCGATTTTATAGATTCTGAATTTCTAGAATAAGATAATATTAAATTCGTTATAAATTATTTATACATGTTAAGAATTTTTTAACGCAAATGCAAGATTTAAGCTAAAAGATATCGTTCTGTCGAATCCCTGATTTCGATAGGGTCACTACAAGTAAAAATATATTTCGCAATAAAAATTTTTTTGTTGTCATAGATTGATTATTATTGCAAAAAATAGTTTTAGCAACAAAAAAAAAATTATTGCATGAACTTTTCCCAACAACTGTTATTGCAACAACGTGCAACAACTTCTTTTGTTTTTTTTATTATCTTTTTTTTTGGTAACTATTTATATTCACTACCAAGTGTAACTGTACAACACAAAGAAAATTTCAAACCTGGCTAACAGACATGTCCTATAGCCAGTTTTTCAACCACATTCACTCTACCTACCAATTACTTAGTCTTCTCTACTTACCTACTACATAATGCACAGGGCTCATCATACCTACTATCACCTAATCACCTATGGATAGTGATTCATTGCATCTATCCTATTTCTCAGCTTCACATCATGGTATCCTCTATAACATGATTCCTGTATTATCACCTTGACTATAGACTCGGCTGGTCTGATTTTTTGTTGGAAGATCCTTCTGATTCTCTCCAGCCATATGTGGTAGACTGTACACACCAGTGTCATTCTTGCTATAGCAGCTTCAGGTCTCCTTCCTTTCATGTGGTGGCAGGCCCACTCTGGTTCCTGCTCCCAGTCCATGCTACTCCTTTGTATCCCTTGCCACTGCAGTATTTTGTTCCATACACTTGATGACCAGTTGCATTTTTTTTTTTTATTATCAAAAGTACTTTTTGCAATAATAATCAATACTATGACACTAAAATTAAATCTTTTGGCAACAAAAAAATCATTTGCTGACAATATAACTAAGTTGTTGCCAAATATAATTTTTTTTGTTGCGATTTCTATACTTTCTTGTAGCGGATATCCGACATTGATTCCTGGAAACTTAATTCCACATTAATAATCATTAATCTGTACAATATTTTCTCCCCAAGTCTTCTTATCATTCCTCAAATTTTTCAATATATTTAAAATTCATTAGCTCAACTAATCTGAATGATAAGCATTTCCTAATAAAAATTCTTTAAATTCAAATCTTGAAAAAATCTTAATCATCTCACCAAACAGTCTTATAGTTTCAAGTCTTTTTATCTACTTATGCGGTTGTGGACAGAAAATTATGAATCATGAACTTCCTTGAAATGAGAACATTCAACTTCTTCATTGATTAGTTTCTTGATCAATCATATAGTGAATCAATATTATGGGAACTTTATTATTGCCTTGAAATGGCGATATATTTCACCTTGGTTATTGTGAATGATGTCTTCAATTTTTTTCTAACTCTCCGCTCGTTTGAGGCATAAACTTTCTCAGGTCGTAGCCCTATATGGGCATATTTAACGAATGTTCAAGATATGGGTTTGGAAAAAATAGGGTAAATAAATAGGATTGTTTGTTAAAACATTCGAGGATATTGAAATTAATTATAGTTTAAATCTTTCTAAAATTGAAAAATGTAAAGGACCCACAAATATAGTAATTTAAAAATCAAGTAGAATTACAGAAATGGAGTTTGATCATTTTGGTTTCTCGTCAATTGGTGAACAATAAAATAAAACTCTCTATCTTGGTTACATCTTTCCCACGCGCCACCCTATGGCTAAATCCAAAATCCCAACATAACTTCAACCACAAGTCAGAATCCACATAAATGCTCGTATGCTACCCACTATTAAAAAATGAAGGTTTTCCTACCGACAATCGGCGGAAAATTTATGTTATAAATTATGATTTTTCTATATTATTTTCACCGAATCAGTTCATTGAGAAAATGCATGGTGAAAAACAGATTTTTATTAAAACGTTGAGAAACATCCTAATTTTTTCATGTGAAAACACTACTATTTTTCTTTTCTCACTGACTCAATCAAAACATATGTGGAAATATAACCACTGGACATAGTGATTTTTAGTTGTGACCTCACTAACTAGACCTTCGAAGCCCAACTCTAGCTCAACTCAAGTTTACTCAAAGATGTACTCTAGTTAGAGAGCTCTCATCTAGTAGAAGATTAAAATCGGAGAAATTCGGTCAGACTTCAGAGCTCAGATGTCAATCCGAGCTTAGGAAAAGATAGGACATTTTTTTATCCACATGTTTTTACTAATTTCACCTATGATTAAGATGGTGATATTATCTATTTCAAGAGCATGATTATATATTGTTGGAGGCTATCTGATAAGAATCTTCAAATTAAATATAGTCTCTGATGTTCAATATATAAAGAGGGTAGGGTCCATGTCAAACTCTCCGGCCTCTGCCACCCCAAGGTAGATTAATAAAGAAAAATCAACTCCCCTGAGTTTTGACCTAATGAAGAAACCCCTTTTAGCCACTTCATGACCTCTTTTCATAAAGTAAAAGAGTGTTTATTATTGTTTAACAAGGTTATAAAGTGATTACGATGAAAATTGTTAAAATTAACAAAATATGGTACAATCACAAAAGACATATATTAGGGACCCAAGATGCAAAAAAGCTCATTTCAGTGCAGACGATATGTCACATAATTGAATAGCAAAGTATATTATTTGGACCAGATCAAGGTTACACCAAATAGCGTTTGAAAAAGGATTTATATATGTCCAATTATTGCAGCTACTATTTGAATTGTTTCATCTTTAATCAATCCACTATATCATGTGTGTACATATATGGAAGGAACTATATATTATTTGGTGAAAATGTAATTCTAGCCAGGCTTGTTATTGAAAGCTAAGCCCGTGGGTGAATATAGCAGCAAAAGCATTCATTTGAGTTTTAGACAAAGACAAGCCAACCTCTAAATCTCCATCGAAGTCCTTGGATTTACTAAGAGACATCGATATTCCATCACCACTGTCAATAGAAACGAACTCTAACTTCGCAGGCCTTCCCCAGCCAAAATCAGCAGCATATAAGTCAAGCTTTGGTGATCCAGCAACTGTAAGGCACCGATTCACGTCTACATCGAAATATTGTCTAAACCAGCTACCATTCAGGATCCACTCCTCATCATTCATTCTTTTCTGAATGGATTCCCTAATTAATTCCACAGCAATCGTAAAACCTTCCTTTCTAGCTAAGTCAGCATGTCTTATTCTTGCAATGTACCCTGCTATGCAATTCCCAAAATAAGATGGAGGAAGTGGTGGATTGAATCGCGCTCTACAATCTGCTGGACATCCAAAGAACTCCATTACATTATCGTCTATATCTTCTCCGATCGCGGCCTCTGATTTTATCAAGCAAGTCCATACATAAGCACACGTTACGATGAAAGAGGTTACATGAGTTAGACTCGGTCGTCTTGACAATATCAAATTCTTGAGTTTTCCGATATCATCTCGTGTTATAGTAAATGTACCTCGAACCTTGTCAGGAGGAGTCACTATGTCACGCATCTCTAGATTATCTTTCTTCATATCCTCCCATATGGACATCCCTTGTCCATGAGGGTCTTTGATTACGGACCTATCATAAAATGGAATGAACTCATTTTCTAAGAATTGTTCATGTCCACCAAATTTGTGGAGCAGAGCCCATGCCCTTATGAATCCTACTATGGTAGCTCCATCACCGGCAGCGTGATGGTTAGTGAAACCAATGGATATGCCAACATTTGGAAAAAGTGTCACTTGAATTGCTAAGACCGGGGCTAATTTGATCCCCGGTGCATCCTTAGGTTCCGCCAACTGGGGAAGAAAGTGATAAAAATCCTTAGCAATATGGGGATGGTCACCAATGAAATAATTGAAATCCATATCAGTCTCAGAAAAAGTAACAGATACAGAATCGTCCATCACATAACGTAGCTCAGGATATCCGCTAGAATCTAGCGGACAAGCAACGTTGCCAGCTAAGGGTGTATAGTGTTTGAGAGCGAGGGAGAGTGAATCTTTAAGAGGAGGAATAATGTTTTGGACGAAATCGGATTTGGGAATGGAGAGCTTGTAGAATAAAATCCGCCGCATACGGTGGAAAGCTAACCAGAAATGATCGAAATACGTAAATGGGAGTGTCAACTCCACTGCACTGCCGGGAGGTGGCGCTACTTGGCATTGCTCAATCACAGTTGCCATGTTATAACGTTTGGCTAAGAAATATACAAATTATATAGAATTGGACGTGCTTATCAAATATAACTAACGCCATAAAACTGTTGCTTCTGATGACTCAACAGGTGATCTCATCAAGGGCGGATCCAAAGTATGATATGTACGGTCACAGGACGTTAGCAGCTTTTGTCCAAATTCTGTATATGTATTAAGAATTTTATTAAATATCTATAAATATTTAACTGTGAATTCAATTATTGTTGCATATTAACTTAACATCGTTCTAGAAACCCATACAATTTAAATTTTAAATCCGCCTCTGGACTTCATACATAAAGTAATTGACGCATTTGGTTTCTGAATCTAACCTTGAAACGTAGAGAGACGGATCCATCATTTGAAGTTCCTACATTAATCACAAATTAATACTACAATGATAATTAAGTTCATAATCAAATATTTATAAATATTTAATAGATTTTTTTTATGTAGAGTCCTGATAAAACTTATTGAGATCACATGAACCTCTGAGCAAGCTTCGAGATTCACCCCCGGAAATGTATACCTTATCAACAACATGGCAATGCATGTATGGTTGTCATGGACGCCTTTTGTCCTAATTTGAATTGTTTGTTTCGATATATGTGGCTGAAATTGGATTAAGGCCTACCAGAGCCATATCAAAGATGCCGTGTCTGAATTAAATTCCAATTCAACAAAGTTTAGAACTCTTCTAGATAAATTAGTCCAGCACCGTATGTGAATAAATGTAAAAACTATTCATTGCATTAGAATGTGAGATGTACTTCTATTACTCCCTTTGACCATGAATTTCGATATAGAATCTTTAAATTTTTTGAAATAAAATTTAAATATTTGAAAAATACACAGAAAGTATTATAATTCATAATAATTAATAATTTAATATATCTAAAAGGTATATGAAAAAATCACGCGCGATAAGAAAAAAATTTGACTGTCAAAATTCGAAAAATGTGACATAAATGGAGGCGGGGATTACTTAATTATGATTTATTAATATCTATTTTAACTTGTATTATCACATGTTGTGATTTGATATGAAGAATATGACATAAGTTGACTAATCACGTAGCTGATAAACCTCAACGCACAATGTGTGTTTGGTGCTCTCTTTGACGGGTCAGTGTTCGTACTTTATACAAACCAGTGATATGATGAAATGTGTGGATAAACTTTTATCACTTAAAATTATGAGTAATTAACATTTATGTTTGCTTCAATAATTGTACGTGATAAATTAATGTGATTTGATGTAGATATCGGACTCTTATCTCCATCTTTAGCACTTAGCAGACTAGTCTGCATAACTTGAGAAAAAATAGTTCTTAGGTAACACCGTTTCCTCTAAAGTTAATTGTCAATAAGAACATAACTAAAGACCAATTTCAGACACAACTACTAATTTCGCCTCAAATTATGTGGCAGTGTTCAGAACTTCAGATTTTGAAAGTTAATCGAGTTCTTCTTGATCATAATTTTTTCATATGCCTTTTAAATATTTTAAAAATATAATTGTCGTAACTTATATTATACTTTTTACGTAATTTTCAAACATGTAAATTTTATTAACTTTTAAAGATTCTATGTCCGATTTCAATACTATATTAAAATAAAAAATTTAACTCTCGAAAAGCGGATTAAACACATAAAATGAAATAGATGGCGTATATCAATTTACCTGAAGAAATGTTCGATATGACAAGTGAAAATATGATCGTTATAATTACCACGAGTGCTTCGTCCTTGATCCTTAAAATATAAATTGTATCAACCATAACAAAATAAGGTCGAAAGCATATTTTCACTGTCAACAAAAATGGAATTAATTAGAACACATATTTGAAATGAGATTTGCATAGAAAAATCTAAATACTGTTCTATATGTTCGTAGTTCCAAATGTGCATTAGGAAAATCAAGAGATAATATCTCAATGTTCACTCAATTATGAATGTTTCAACTTTGTTTTCTAACCTGAAAGCCACTCAACAATGGGTGTTTTACTCAAAAAGTTGCTTAACTTTGTTTTCTAACCAAAAGTCACTCAACTGTTGATGTTTCACCTACATAGTTACTCAACCTATTTAAGTAATTTTTTAATTACATTTTGATGATTTTTATTTAAAGCCAAAATTATTAGAAAGAAACAAGTAAAGTAATCATTTTAACTATTTTATTGATTCGACCCACTAAAAATATAAAAGCTCTTTGCCCAATGGCGAGACTAGAGAACATTCCCTCACCTCCATCCCCTTTCAGGTGAGTTTTATTGCACAACTCTCAAATTCCCAATTTTGGGATTTCCGTTCTCTTTGTTGAATAGCCCTGCTTCAATTTTTAGTTGATTTCAGTTCTAACCCTTTATGTTCGAAAATTGTACATATAGAATCAACTTACTGCTCTTTCATATGTTCAAAAGGTTGAATTTTGCGCTTAAATTAACCGGCAAAGTTTTTTAATTGGTATTATTATCATTTGACTATATGGTAAACCCCACCTCCCAAACCTCCAGGAATCAACATGAATATCTTTGAGCAAGGAATCCTTAAATGAATGATTCCTGATCAATACAATATCAATACTCATACTGAAATTTACAAAGTCATCTTTTTGAAGATCGAAGAAATTCCCTCCTTTTCAGTCACCCTCTCACTTCGTTCGAGCTGAATTACATCCACCCTATCACGGTTAAAAAAGTGATTAACTATCTCGAAAATAGCTTCTTTGGCCAAGCTTCTAAAATCGCCTTATTTCGAAAACTTTTCAAAAAGTACTTTTGGCGAAATGCAGTTTGTGTTTGGCCAATTAATTTAAAAAACACTTTTGAGCAGCAATTAGTGTTTTGGTCAAACTTTTAAAAAGTGTTTCTGACTATATTTTTCTCAAAAGTGTTTTTGGGCAAAAAAACTATTTTTTTTTAGCTTTTGAAAAATTGCTTCTGCTACTCCCCAGAAACATTTATTTTCTCCAAAAACCTTGGTCAAACACCTCTCTTTTTTAAAATAAGCACTTTTTGAAAAAAAAATAAGTAGTTTTGGGAAAAAATAAGCTTGGCCAGACAGGCTATGAGAATCAATGTTCAAACTGGCATGATTTATTTTTGAACTGCCCCAGTTGATAAATACAAGTGTGTGTGTGTTGTCCTTGGTAAATATATTTTTAGTGGGTCGGGTCAAATGGGCGGATCAATAAAATGGTTTAAATGGTGCTTGTTTATTTCTTACAATTTTGGCTTTAAATAAAAATCAGCAAAATGTAATTAAAAAATCACTTAAATAGGTTAAGTGATTTTGTACGTGAAACACCAATAGTTGATAACTTTCTGGTTAAAAAACAAAGTAACGTGACTTTTTGAGTGAAACACTCATTGTTGAGTGACCATCTAGGATATTATCTCGGAAAATCAAGCTGACTTAAAAATTAATATCAACAGTCAACAACATTCCCCTTACTAAAAAAAAACTATATATTTTACCGTCTTATTTTTGTATTAAGGGTTTTAATTAGATCAATTGGATTATAAGATGTTAATTTGAGATACACAGACATGTACACAAACAAACAAACAAACAAACAAACAAACAAAAGTGCAGTAAAAATGTCACTTTAAAGTTTTTAAATTTCATTACTTGAACAGTAGGAAATTGAATTTGAGTCATCCATGTAAGTCAACCTTGATATATCCATACCAAAATAGATATATAAAATTGTTATTTTTATTGTTATATTTTTTTGTGTTAAACTAAAGATTTTGTTTATTTAATTACTAAGTATGTCGTAGGTACCAAGTTTTGCAAGATTACTACAGACCAAAGCGCTAACTTTTTTACTACAAAAGCGTCCCTCTTGATCATTTCTTAACCTTTCTCCATAACAGACTTGGTTGGATCCATAACAGAGCTTCATGCCAACACATTAGTTGATTTAGTTGTAGTAGTTGAGTTAATTTCTTCAATTTCCAAACCATGAGCTACGTACACTGTTGCCTTCTCTGTAATTACAGCCATGGAAAAGAAATAAGAAAGGACTTTGTTAATAATATTGAGTTTTCATTATCATAAATAACCAGTAAACAAATAGAAATCATAAAATTATGCAAGAAATATGTTATTCGAAATATCTGTGCCAAAGATTGTCAAATTTTTTTTAAAGACTAAAATATTGTCAACTCAAAATCAAAATTGACATACACTCCCTACGAACTGGAAAAAGTTTTTTTTATGACTTTTCAAGAGACCTCTAAGTTAGTTATAAGTCAATTGGTATAGGCATCTCACCTCCTCGGGAAGAATAATGATCATAAATTTCTTCCTTGAACTATATTGCCTCTTTTGAACCAAAATAGTAGCGACTCGTTGATATAAACAAAGAGTCCACCAAAACATGTACCTTATCTGTTCCCTGCGACAGAAAAGCAGTAAGTAAATAAGCACGATATTTACGTGAAAAATTCCTTGCTCAAGGGATAGAAAACCACGACCCACCGGAGTAGGATTTCAACTTCACTTAACGATCAATGTTTCAGATTACAATCCCTTTGCAACCTAGGAATTAAACTCTTAATCTCTCCCCTTACAATAACTCTATTGCAAGCTAAGTCCTTAACTAACTCTAGCTAAGACTTCACTGATTCAACTAGAGCTCAACCCTAACTCACCATAACTAACTCTAATAAGGCGTTTAAACGAAAATCTTGTAAAAAGCAAATACCTATCAAACCTTTCTTGAGAGAAGTGTAGGTTTACAATATTGAGAACAAAAGATACAGACTTAAACAACCTAGGACTTAAGACATCTTCAATCTACGAATCTGGTCCTTGGAATTATTTAAGCATGATCTTGAAGGCTATGAGGAAACAGTGGCGGCTGCTTATTTCACACAAATGAGAATTCTTTCTTTGCAAGTGCAAGGTTAAATAATGCCAACATGTTGTATATATAGGGAACCAAAAGAGGAGTGAGAGGCATGTGACCATGGATAGTGATATTACAAAGGCCTTTGGCTTTTAGCAGACATGCAGCTGTTGTTCTGCTGAGGCACTGTGTGTCGGAACAGTGCTGCAGCTTTTACAGCTGTCGTGGTCGTACAACGCCCAGGGACTCTCATCAGGGACCTGGTCCCTTAGCGAGTATGTAAATCATCAAAACTATGAAATGTTTGAACTCATCAATTTCCCCCTTTTTAATGATGACAAACTCATAAGTAGTGTTCCCTCTGAGTATCAGGTTTCCTTTGCAAATTTGGCCTCAACAACATGTAGCATACAACGATCTCTTACTCCATTGCAGAGGACTAGTTTCCCCCTGCGAACATGCTAGCCTTGTTCACACCTGTGCAGCAAGAATCATGAAAAAAAAATACCTTCATGAAAAAAAAAAACTTTGTCCATCCCACTTTCTTCCCCCTTTCGGCATCATCAAAAAGAGACAATAGTTGACTCAAGCAAGAAGAAATTCAGAAATATCAACCCATGTCACTTGGGCAACTCAGCATGAATACAACCAAATTCAACAATAGCAAAAGTAAGAGAATCATATGCAAGAATCAGAGAAATTGCCAAATTTAATAAATATAGCAGTCAATTCACAACAAACATACGAAATAAATTATCAAAATGCCAAGATCACTAGTACATAGGACAGGGTGAGTTTAGGGAAAAGGATCATGGGTTTGCAGGTTTGAAAGAACGAAAAGCGCTGAGCAATTGGTCCACACGGGCATCTACAGCCAAGCCAGGAGTTCGTCCTGAAGTGCTGCAACCTTCTGATGAAGCCTGGCATTCTCTTCCCTTAACCCAACAAGTTCTGTTCCTTCTCCACCCCTAGGACCAGGTCCTGCAACTTTTCTTTTAGCAAGTTCATCTTGAAGCAGAGAGTTTTCAACCTGAAGCCTCTCTACCTCAGTTAGAGCTTTTTCATTTGCCGCAATTAGACTGGAAACGGTGGATCTGGACCCTGTGCCTCCCTTTTTAGCAACAATTTCACAGTTTTCCAAAGTGGACAGGGAGAGCATGTGCATCTGGTTACCCTTTGTGACTTTTCCAGTGGGTATCTTAAAGTGCTTAAAATCCTTTGCAAGAAAAAAAGCCATAAGGAAGACCACTCTTACCATCTTTGACATCCACAACCCTCATCATGTGTTGCATCATGATACCAGGCAAACTGACCAAGTAATTGCTATCCAAGATTTCCATAAGGACCAATTCCGTTGTGGAAGCAATCAGTCTTTTCTCATCCAAGGAAATAGTACCTTGTTTACAAGCTCAAAGAGCAATTGATACTGAGACTTTATCTGTGTTGTGTGGATTGTCTCAGTAGTCAGTTGCACCCTCTTTTGGACGATGTGAGTTTTAAAAATAGCAGTAGCCTCGTCTCCCTCCTCAAGTCTAGTTATGCCATCAATGGGGACGATAAGGATTTCTCCCAACAGTGCTTTGGTCAAAGTAAACTCCACTTCCTCGACTTTGTAAACCAGAGTTTGATCATCCATATACACAAGATTTGCAAAAAAGTCTCCCACTTTCTATTCATAGACTACCAGGGGACCGACCATCAAGTGCTCCCACTGTTGAAATTTAAGTACCTCCATGAGATCATTCAAAGCTTGGTGCTCACTGATCTCAGGAGCAATCACTCGCCCCATCAACACTTTTTTACCTCGTATGTTGAACGGTCTTCCTTCCTCCAGTATTTCTTCTGTTTGCACATTTGCTTGTTGTTGCTTGCCTTTCTTAAAGTACCAGGTCCCTTTGTCACATTGATCTTCCTTTTCTTTGTGGAACCTGTCTTCATTGCCAGTGCTTGTTCTTTTTTTAGAGGAACTAGGTCCCTTCTTTCCCTTAGTCACGAGTTCTTCTTGTTCATCCTCAGAGGCCTTGGAACGCTTTATTTCTTTATGTCTGCTTTGCTCCTCAGAAGCCACTGTTTTTCCCTTCCCTTTTGAATTTTTCCTCACCAAGGGAGTGTGCTCCTCTTCCTCTTCTTTGTCAGAAACAAAGATCACTTCCTCCTCATCTCTTAACTTACTCAAATTCTTCAAAAGAACTAACTTTTTTTTCTTCTTACTGGTCGTCTCTTTGTTGGTCTTTAAGGCAGAGTCTAGTCTTGCCCGAGCCTTTTGCCTAGTAGTGGGAGGTTTCTTTCTTGTTTTTACAGAAGATTTCTTTTCAGCAATGTGTTTTCTCCAAGATTCCCCCTTTCTCTATGCTCTAGAGCATCCAAAACTTATTCTGAACATAGGTCGTACAGGAATGTCACCATCAGAGTCAACTTCGTCTCTTTCAGAGTTAACCCTCTCAGATGGAGTGGAGGAACCGGGTTTCTCTTCTGATAAGGCTTCTTTTTCAGGAGAGGTTTCTTTCCAAGGAACATGTATGGTAGACACTCCTGCAGACTCCAAATCTTCCCTTGAGGGACCAGGTCCTTTCTTTTCAGCAGGTCCATTTAAACTGTCTTGTTCCCCCTGAGGCTGTGCAGGCAATTCTTCAGTCTCCATTTTAGTAGTACCACTAACACCAATATCCACAACCTCATTTGCCTTTTGTTGCATTGTCTTCCTCAGTAGACACCCCCTCCTTAATTTCACTGGTCACACCCATATTGTCGTCAGAGTCAGGTCTCACAGATGGTGAGGGATTGGAGGACGCAATAGCAAATTTCTCGGGGGTTTGATTCTTACAAGTTCAAGAAGGACCAGAGATAGGTTTGAGAGAAGTCATCGGAGGCTTTGGGTCTTTTGGATTTTAGACAGTTGGGGATGATGGGTTAGATGTTTTATTTGGGGAAGATGGTGTTTTAGAGGGTGAGTGAGAGGGGTTAATTTTGGAGTAAGGTGGGGAAGAAGTTTCTTTGTTAGACATGTTGAACTTTTAGAACAAGGATGAAAGATTAGGGAGAAGAGAACTTGAGAGTTAGAGGGTAAAGTGAGAGAGAGAAGAGAATGAATTTGGTTTTAAAGACGAGGAAGGAACCGATACCAAACGATGGGTTGGTTTAGAAGAGTTATACTATTTGGGCATAAGAATTTAGAAAGAAGGAACGGATACACTTAATGATAGGACACTTGACAAATTTAAAAAGTATGCAAGTAAATAACAGACTACTAACCTGAGTCAGCGGGACCAGGTCCCTTGACAGTTTGATAATAGTTAGGAAATAACTCTGAATACTGCAATGTCTCTGGTGCTTATGTTGTTCTGAGAGCACCATGTAAGCATACCTGTAATAGTATAAAGTTGAGTTAGATGTATCCAAAAAAAACTTTATGCATTGTACCGCTTTCTCTTAACATAGCCAGTCATCGAGGGACACTTAGTTGAGCTTGATCAAGCCCAACTCCAAGTGATTTCTTTCACAGTGTTCTCTGCTCAAGGCCTTTGTGAAGATATCAGCAATCTGATCCTCTGTCTTGCAGAACTTCATGCAAATCAACTGTTTCTCCATATTATCCCTTAGGAAATAGTGTCTCACATTAATATGTTTGGTTCTTTTGTGATGTACTGAATTTTTTGCCATATTAAGTGCACTTGTATTGTCACACATTAGAGGCACACAATCAGTGAAGACACCAAAATCCTCTAGTTGTTGTTTGATTCACAGCAAGAGGCAGCAAATACATATTCAGCTTCAACTGTAGAGAGAGCTACGGGATTTTGCTTTTTTGTACCCCATGAAATCAAGCATGAGCCCAGAAAATGTGCCATTCCAGTAGTACTATTTCTATCTACCAAATAACCAGCATTATCAGCATCAGCATATCTAACCAAGTCAAAGTTGTCTCCAGAAGAATAGAAGAGGACCAGGTCATGTGAACCCTTGAGGTACCTCAAAATTCTTTTAGCCGCTTTCAAGTGAGACTCCTTAGGACTTGATTGGAATCTAGCACATAGTCCAACACTGAACACAATATCAGGCCTACTAGCAGTTAGGTATAGCAAAAACCCAATGATGCCTCTATACATAGTTTCATTCACTGGGGTACCAGGTTCGTCCATGTCCAGCTTGGTAGTTGTTCCTATGGGAGTATCAATGGGTTTTGAATTCTCCATCTCAAACCTTTTAACAAATTCCTTGATGTATTTTTGTTGACTGATCATGGTGCCCCTTTGAGATTGTTTGATTTGCAATCCCAAAAAGAAATTTAACTTTCCCATCATGCTCATTTCGAATTCACTTTCCATGAGCTTAGCAAACTCTTCACAGAGGGAATCAAGAGTTGCACCAAAAATAATGTCATCAACATAGACTTGAACAATCAACAAATTCTTCCCTTCTTTCTTTAAAAATAGAGTGTTGTCAATTCTACCTCTAGTAAACCCATTATCTAGAAGAAATTTTGACAACCTCTCGTACTAAGCTCGATGGGCCTGCTTTAATCCATAAAGAGCTTTGTCAAGCTTGTAGACATGCTCTAGATGATCATGACTTTCAAAACCAGGAGGCTGCTTGACAAATACTTCTTCTTTCAAGTATCCATTTTGGAAGGCACTTTTGATATCCATTTGGAACAATTTGAATTCCATATGAGATGCAAAAACGATTAAAATCCTGATTGCTTCCATCCTAACCATTGGTGCAAACGTCTCATCATAGTCAATGTCTTTCTCTTGATTATATCCTTGAACTACTAGTCTTTCCTTTTTCCTTATGGTGTTTCCAAATTCATCAAGCTTATTGCTAAACACCCACCTAGTCCCAATCACTGTTCTGTCTGCTGGCCTAGGGACCAGGTGTCATACTTTGTTCCTCTCAAATTTATGAAGCTCTTCTTGCATCGTAGTAATCCAATTAGCATCTTTCAATGCTTCTTTGATGTTTTTTGGCTCAATTTGAGATATGAAAGCAGAGTAGGCAAACATCTTTTCACCTTAGAACTGGTTTGGATACATGTGTCTAAAGGAGAAATTATATTGTCAGGAGGATGAGATTTTTTGTGTTTCCAGTTGAATACTTGAATTTGAGTGTTTGAGGGACCAGGTTCTGCCACATTTGATCCATTATTTGCTTCAGCTGACCCGATATCTTCACTTCTTGTCTCAGCACCAGGAGTGCCTAACACAGTATCAGTTATCCTGTCTTCAGCTTCAAGTGGAGTAATGGAGGGACCAGGTACTTCAGCCTATCCTGCACATTCTGCAACTCCTTCTTTATTACTAGCCTCAACTTGATTCATCATTTCAGTTTTCCTATTTGTGATTTCCAAAACCTCATCAGGAATTATGAGATCACCATCATCTGCTTCACCACTTTTTGTCCCTTTGTTTCTCAGCTCATTTGAGTCATCAAAGATCATATGCACACTTTCTTTTACCATTTGAGTTCTTTTGTTGAAGACTTTGTAAGCCTTGCTATAAGAAAAGTACCCAAGAAAGAATCTTTCATCACTTATGGCATCAAAATTTCCCAAGGATTCTTTACCATTGTTTAGAATAAAGCATTTGCATCCAAAAGCTTTAAGATAGGATAACTTGGGCTTCTTTCCATTCAGAAGTTCATATGGAGTCTTTTCAAGCAGGGACCTGATCATACACCTATTGATCACATGACAAGCAGTGTTTACAGCCTCAGCCCAGAAGGTTTTGGCCACACCACTTGCAATCAGCATTGTTCTAGCCATATCTTCAAGTGTCCTATTTTTCCTTTCCACAACACCATTTTGCTGAGGAGTTCTAGCAGCCGAGAAATTATGACTGATTCCATTTTCAGCACAAAATTCATTGAAATTGACATTGTCAAATTCGATGCGATGATCAGATCTAATGCTTGCAACTTGGTGCCCCAACTTTACTTGAACCTATTTCACAAAGGCTACAAATATAGGGAATGTTTCATCCTTGGTTCTTAAGAACAGAGTCCAAGTGAATCTCGAAAAGTCGTCAACAATCACAAAAATATACTTCCTGCCACCTCTGCTTTGTATCCTCATAGGTCCGCAAAGATCCATATGAAGAAGCTCTAGTGGCCTTGAGGTACTTACTTACTTCTTTGGTTTGAAGGAAGTCCTAACCTGCTTCCCTTTGATACATGCATCACACACCTTGTGATCTTTGAACTTGACATTAGGTAGCCCACGGACCAGGTCCTTCGACACAAGTTTGTTCAGCAGAGTGAAACTTGCATGTCCTAGTCTTCTGTGCCACAGCTCAGCATCATCATCTACAACACTGAGACATGTCAAGTCACTCTCATCTCATATACCAAAATCCACTACATCAATGTTCTTGTATCTTTTTGCAGTTAGAACCACTTCTTCATTTTTGAGATTTGTGACAGTACACAAGTGAGACAAGAACTCCACTTTGTTCCCTTTGTCACAGATTCAGGACATTAGCAAACTGTAGCTTAATCCCTTTACACAGTAAACATTTTCAATAGCATGGGAGAGTGTCTTTCCAATTTTTCCAATACCAAGGATATATCCTTTCTTTCCATTTCCAAAGGACACGCTCCCACCTTTTAAGGCTTTGAGTGAGAGTAAATTTTCAATCTTTCCAGTCATATGCTTTGAGCAGCCACTATCCACGAACCATTTTTTATTGCTCCCTCCCACTCCAGCCTACAAACAGAATCATTTGTCATACTTAGGAACCCAAACCAACTTGGGTCCCTTGTCGTCATAGAATGGATGAACAAGAGATCTATTTTCCCATCAAGCAACACATTTTTCTTCTTTCGGGGACCAGGTCCGGCAGCCTTTGGTTTATTCTGAGCATAGACTCTGTTTTTTTCCTAAAATCTAGCTTTGCAAGAGTCCTTGTAATGACCAATGTTACCACAATGAGTGCAAAGCCAGTTATCAGGCACACAAACATACTTGCTATGAGGATTTTATGGGGTCTTAGCCTTTTTATAACCAAGACCCTGTTTACCAGCATTTCCTAGGTACATAGCAACAAACTCATTAGAGAAAGTGGTCCTATGAAGTGACTCGTCGAGTTCAGTTTTCACACAACTTAAGTCATCTTGAAGTTGCTCATTCCTTTCTAGTGCAACAGCTAGATTTGTTTTAGCCTTTTTTAGTTCATTTTCAAGTTCAATGTGAATCTCATTTGCCACCTATTTTCCTTTAGCAGGAGTGTTTATCCATTTGTTCATATGACTAACATACCGGGAATTATCCATAGTTAGTTCTTCAGACTGTTCTTTCAAATCAACAACAGTGACCACCAAGTCATCTCTTACTTCTTCTAGCCTATCAATTTCTTCTTTTAAGAGAGATTTCTCATTGATAAGACTATGATAGGTATAAATCAGCACATTTGCAAGAGATATTAATTTCTTTTGAGAATAGCTTTTTAGATTATTCTTAACATCAAAGAAATTAACCTCTTCATTCTCGTTCTCCTCTTCACCTTCAGATTTAGCCATGAGTGCAAAAATGGACTCATACTTCGCAAGTTCATCTTCAATCGCCATTATGGTAGTATCCTCTGTCTTTTCATTTTCAGACTCACCGGAGGAGTCTCCCCAAGCAGCTAAAGCCTGCTTCACCAGGTTATCAGCAACATCTCTTCTGTTAAACTTTCTCTCACGGACCTGGTTCCTCTTCACATCCTTGGTTGTGTTTTTATATTGATCTTGTTTGTGAAGAGGACATTCCCTGATGTAATGTACAGGCTTCCCACATTTGTGACATAAGTCATTTTGTTTGAAGTTTTTGCTGGAACTTCTCATTTTAGAGAACCCACCATTTTTACGAATCATCTTATGGAACATTTTGTAAGATAGGCCATATCAGATTCGTCATCACTTGAATCGCTTCTAGCAGCTTTAAGGACCAGTTTTCTCTCCTTTCTTGGCTCTTGCCGTTCAAGGTCCTTCTGCTTCTTCAACTCACGAGTTTTGAGGTTTCCAATGAGGTCATTCATAGTCATGATCTCCAGATCATGAGCTTCATTTATGGCATCAACTTTACTCTCCCAAGAACTTGGTAGAACAGCAAGTATTTTTCGAATTCGCTTGTTGACTGGAATGATTTCTCCAAGAGAATGAAGCTCATTGATGATGGATGTGAAACGAGTGTGCATATCCTGAATTGACTCAACGTGTTTCATCCTAAATAGTTCATACTCAGTGGTGAGTATGTCTATTTTGGATCTTTTGACTTGGGAGTGTCACGACCCAACCCCGTAGGCCGTGACTAGTGCCCAAGTTGGACACTCACACCCACCTGTTATCTATAATCATCTACAGCTAGCATAGCAAGAGCTTATTTATATATAAAGGCAAGACGTTATTCTAAAGTTGTCGTATATATGCATGTCAAAGCCACCTGTCTCCTGAGGAGTTACGACTTTCAACAGTTTATATCGCACATAAGCCGGCAAGGCTGTCATATATAGGGGAACGTCCCAGTAATATATAAGCCGAAAAGGCTACCATTATACACAGCTCCCACAACAAATATATATATCTACGCAAGCCGACAAGGCTGCCACTACACATGGGTACGCCCCAAACATAAGTCATGTCCACACAACGAAACAGCAACTATATACAGACCCACACATATGTCTACAGACCTCTAAGAGTACCAACAGTATCATATGATGGGACAGGGCCCCGCCGTACCCTGAACAAACACATATATATACAACAAAGAGGATCTATACCACAAAGCTAGGCTCCGAAACAAAGGAGCACTTCAAAACAGCTGAATAGATATCCTAGGCTGGCGAATCTCCGAAACGAGCGTCTGTACCTGCGGGCATGAAACGCAGCCCCCCGAAGAAAGGGGGTCAGTACGGAATATGTACTGAGCATGTAAAGCATGAAATATAGTAAATAGGATTATACTGAGACAAGGAGTGTAGGACCCAGTGCAACAACCAGAAAACCATAAGACTTACCTTTGAACATAAATCATATCTGTCAACATCATAACCATATCATTATAGGGTTTAGTAATCAGGGCTAAATAATCATTCTGTATATAACATATATAATGTGTCCCGGCCCTCTAGCGAGGGGCTCGGTAAGTAAAATCATCATATACATGTACATATAACGTGTCCCGACCCTCTAGTGAGGGACTCGGTGAATAATGATCATATGCCATCCTGGCCACCATCCCCATATCATCATGTCATCATATCATATATATATATATATATATAACATGTCCCGGCCCTCTAGTGAGGGACTCGGTGAATAATGCAGTGAATATGCGCACGAAAACATGTCCTAGCCCGGGACTCAGTGAAGGATGTAACGGTAAGCACGAGCAGAGTAATAAGCAACCACATACATACAAATCATCTTTTAAGACTCAATGGATAAGTAAACTAATCATCTCTCAAGCATCAGGATAATAATCATATTAAGTTCTTCCTAAATGTCATTACAAACTATATCAAGGAACGTTTCAGGATTCATATACATGTATCAATTTAACATGATATAGCTTATGAAAGTCAAGTATACTTCTAATTATGCAATTCTTTAGGAGTAGGAATTCTTATACATCATTTATTAGTCAGTCATATAATAGACTCGAAACAATAGCTCGACTATCCTAAAAGTTCTAACATCAAGAACGAATAAAAATCATGAGTCATGCTTGGAATTAGAGAGAATAGAATTTCCCCAAGGCTCATATCATATCTTACTTACATCTAGGACATGCCAAAAAGAAAGAAGGGGTAGGCTTTACATACCTTTAGCGTTTAGTCGTATTATAACTCGTACACGCTGCCCAATAGTACCTTATCCTATATTAAGATATCAAGAGCTACGATTAGGCTACGAGGGAATTCAATACGTATTTTAACGTTAATAATCCCTTTCTAAACATTTAGACGACGTTTCGTTCGCATTCAAACCAACTAATACTACAAGCTAATATTGCTAGTCACACATTCAAGTATCAACCCAAGGTTATTTAACATGACTCGAAGGAATCTCGGACAGCCCGTGCAATATTCAAAACAACCCACTCCATATACCAAACAACCCGCAATCTTCACACTTGACAAGAATGACAATACATACTTTCTTCCAATTCACAACTCTTATCAACAATCACATGTTAACAACGTCACTTACACGATTGTAAGGAGCTATATTAACGTTCTATTAATTTATACAACAGCCCGCAACAATCACAATTCCAATTTTTAACCATCAATATCCTTATTCTTATTTTAGAACCCATGATAATAACAGTCAATATTCAAAATAAAATTAATCCACCTTTTTTTCTCAAAACAGTCCACGGTTCCAACATCAACATATGAAACTTCTTTACACATTCAAATCTAAAAAAAAATAGTTCACGGCTCCAACATCAACATGTGAAATTTCTTTACATATTCAAATCCAAAACAGTCCACGGCTTGGACTGTTTTCCATCATCACACATAGCATTTCTTTTACACATCAAACTCACATATTTACAATGCAAACAACGCACCACACTGTCCATAACAATCAACAACTAAAGCAACAATTAAATCAGTCCATTAATTCTCCTAAACCAGCCCCTACACGGCTTTAACATAACCACATACAAAATTCCATAATTTTCATTCCTTTCACACACACTACAACATTCTAACCATCCTCAATACATGTACAAGAAATTTGAGCATTACTTCATATAAGCCTATCACACACGGCTCACTTTAAACTTCAACAACAACAATCCAATACCAACATGCATAATCCTTATACATTAAATTCACATTTATACATATTCACAATGCATCCAACTCATTCTAAATGTGAAAGAAATGACCAATTCTTACCTTGAATACTTGGATCCAATTTGTGTCTTAATTTCTTATACTAATTCTTGCTTCTCCACTTCCTTCTCCTTGTCTTCTCCTTAGAATTTTACTAAGCAACAAAACTGATTTTTTTTTTAATCTTCAATCTGGCCGTGCACAGCCATGAGCACCTCTTCTTGTTTTTGAAACTTTGTTTGCAACAAATGAATATGGAGATGACCATTTTCCACTACACTTTGTCAAATATATATGATTTCTTACCTTATTACACGTATCCCCTCCCATGTTGAGTCACCATGCACTTTGTGTTATTATTTTTCTGATTTTGGTTTTATATTATTTTTTTTTATTCGGGTGGGGCCCACACGGCCTCTTAGGTTCAATTAATGAAGTAATTAAATTTTAATCCCACTTAATAATCTAATCATGGTAAATTAATCCCAAATTTCCATTAATATTTCTATACCAAACGAAATTTATAGGCAACTTGTGACTTGAAACAAAATCGGGAGTTAAAGTCTCTACCTCGTACCTTAAATAGTCTTGTCTTTAACTTGTCACGTTTAGCTTAAAATATCCCAATGTATTAAAATACGGGATATAACAGGGAGGTTCCTTCATGAGCAACAGGGCTTCCCATATCTCTTTTGCAGTCTCACAAGACGAAACACGGTTGTATTCATCTGGTCCAATGCCACACATCAAGATTTTCTTAGCCTTGAACCTTTTTTCAATGGCTTTTCTATCAGTCTCTGATTATTCCTTTCTAGGTTCCGAAACGGACTTTCCAGTCGCCTCGTCAGTCTTTGTTAGAATAAAAGGACCATCAAGAATGATGTCCCATAGCTCAGAATCCTCAGCTATCAAATAGTCACGCATTCTCGTTTTCTACCATCCATAATACTATCCGTTGAACCTTGTGGGCCTTGTGCTTGACTGTCTTTCCTCAAAGTTTGGTGGTGCAGCCATAATGAGAGATCCTTTCTAGGTGTAACCTTTTTAGAAAGAACCTGCTCTGATACCAATTGATATAAACTAAGAGTCCACCAAAACAGATAATTGACCAGGTACCTTATCTGCTCCCTACGACAGAAAAGCAGTAAGTAAATAAGCACGATATTTACGTGGAAAATTCCTTGCACAAGGGATAGAAAACCACGACCCACCGGAGTAGGATTTCAACTTTACTAAACGAGCAATGTTTCGGATTACAAGCCCTTTGCAACCTAGGAATTAAACTCTTAATCCCTCCCCTTACAATAACTCTATTGCAATCTAAGTCCTTAACTAACTCTAGCAAAGATTTCACTGATTCAACTAACTCTAACTGAACCCTAATTCACCATAACTAACTCTAGTTAGGTGTTTAAACGAAAAGCTTGTAAAAAGCAAATACCTACCAGACCCTTCTTGAAAGAAGTGTAGATTTACAATATTGAGAACAAAAGATAAAGACTTAAACAACCTAGGACTTAAGACATCTTCAGTCTAGGGATCTGGTCCTTGGAGTTATTTAAGCTTGATCTTGAAGGGTCTGAGAAAACAGTGGCGGCTGCTTCTTTCACACAAATGAGAATTCTTTCTTTGTAAGTGCTAGGTTAAACAATGCCAACATGTTGTATATATAGGGAACCAAAAGAGGAGCATGTTAGAGGCATGTGACCATGGATAGTGACATTACAAAGGCCTTTGGCTTTTAGCAGACATGCAGTTGTTGCTCCGCTAAGGCACTGTGTGTCGGAACAGTGTTGCGGCTTTTACAGCTGTCGTGGTCGTACAACGCCCAGGGAATCTCATCAGGGATCTAGTCCCTTAGCGAGTATGTCAATCATCAACACTATGAAATGTTTGAACTCATCACTCGTGAATAATATTAGCAATATGTTATAATCCTTAAACGACATCCAAATTTTCACCACTACTTGCATAAATACTAACATTGAATATGTTGTAAGGATATTAAAATAATCTAAAATAGTAAACTTGTGAAAGAGAATCTTGATGTAAAATGTGCAAGGAAGGTAGGCAACGTTTATGTAATAAACTATCTTGCGGATAGTAATATTTTTACACTGTAAAAAGGGTTTCATGAAAAAATTTGTCCTCGAAATTCGATGTATACTCAAGGCATTAAGTTAAATTTCTTAAATTTTTTATATGACAAAAACACGACTCAATTAAAAAAAAAAAATTAGAATCGCATTGTATGTTTTAAGAAAGAAGAGAGACAATATTCTTTAATATTGGTGGAACGAAGATCTGGCGCCATGTGTTATAAGAAGAAGAACTTTTCTCATATATTTTATTCACTTCAAGTGAAAGCTTTTAATAGCGCCATGTGTTATAAGAAGAAGAACTTTTCTCATATATTTTATTCACTTCAAGTGAAAGCTTTTAATAGCGCCATGTGTTATAAGAAGAAGAACTTTTCTCATATATTTTATTCACTTCAAGTGAAAGCTTTCAATAAGAAGGCTTTAGTTTTTAAAGCCAACGGTTGAACAAACTTGAAGAAACACGTTTGAAAAGTTATTTTGCTAATGTGAAAGAACACAACCCTTAAAATCAATTTTTTATATTTATTTTTTATGTAAGTAGAATATTTTGGGTATTTAGTTTTTAAATAGGAAGGATATTTAGTTTAACTATAAGGGCATTTTAGTAATTTAACTTTTGACTAAAGGGCTTCATGCTTGTAATATAGGGCAAAGGTGCAAATATACCCCCGAACTTTGCGATTTAGAGCAGATATACCTCCCGTTATAAAAGCGGTGTAAATAATACCTCCCGTTATAAAAGTGGTGTAAATAAACTCCTGTCATTACAAAATGGTGCAAATATACCATTTTTGCTGACGATTTAAAAAAAAAATCATTTAGTTTATTTTTAATTTAAAAAATTACCACATGGCTTTAAAAAAAGGGAAAAGGCTCAAATATGTCATCCAACTATCGGAAATGACTCATTTATGCCACTCGTCAATAGTTTGGCTCATTTATGTCATCGAACTATAGGAAATGACTCATTTATGCCATCGAACTATAGGAAATTGCTCATTTATGCCACTCATCAATAGTTTGACTTATTTATGTCATCGCATGTTATCAAAATGACTCATCCATGCCATATTTCATGAAAGCTGATTTTACCATACCATATATGACACGTGACCTCCAACTAGATTATGGTTGTGGGTGGGTAAGGTGTATGGGTCGGATTTTTTATTAATTTGATATTTAAAATTGGGTTAGTTTAATCAAACGATGTAGACCTCTAATTGGAGGTCACGTGTCATATCTGGTATTATAAAACTGGCGTTAATGAAAAATGGCATGGATGAGTCATTTTGGTAACGAGCGATGGCATAAATGAGTCAAACTATTGATGAGTGGCATAAATGAGTCATTTCCTATAGTTCGATAGCATAAATGAGTCATTTCCTATAGTTCGATGGCATAAATGAGCGAAACTATTGAAGAGTGACATAGAGCCTGTTTGGATGGGCTTAAAAAAAGCAGTTTATAAGCTGTTTCCAGCTTATAAGTTGCTTTAGATAAGCTAAGTCAAACGGGCCCAATTAATTTTTTGGGCTTATTTTAAGCACAAAATGGCTTTAAGCTGGCCAGCCAAACACTCAAAAAAACTGAAAACAGCTTATAAGCAACTTGTAAGCCAATCCAAACGGGCTCATAAATGAGTCATTTCCGATAGTTGGATGGCATATTTGAGCCTTTTCCGTTAAATAATAATAAAAAAAAGTCTACCCTTTTTTTTTAGTAGACATATTTTTCTAAAGCCCCATGACATTTTTTTAATTAAAAAATAAGGTAAATGATTTTTTTTTAAAATCCCGTTAGCGAAAAGGGTATATTTGCACAATTTTATAGCGACAAAGGTATATATACACTACTTTTTTAATGGGTATATATCTGCTCAATATCGCAAAGTTGAGGGGTGTTGCACCTTATCCCTTTAATAATGTAGATAGATAAAGTATTTGATGATTAGTGAAATAAATACAATGATCGACAAAATATGTGTTTTCAGTTTCCTTCGTAAACGAATACGAATTCTTCAAAATTGCAAATATTATAAAAAATAATTAATATAACTACTTTAATAGTTCTGAATAATTTGGGATTAAGCAATTATATATTTTAATTGATATATTCCATTATAAAAAAAATGTAGCATATAATTCAGACGAACAGGATATGACTTTTTAATGTAGGTTAATATAATAGGAGTGTTGTAATTTGTTAGTGGATGTCCACAAGGACTTGGCTGTCACGACCCAATCAGAGGGCCATGATGGGCACCCAGAGCTAGCCTACCGAGTACCTCAAAACGTACATCTTATAGTCATATCTGCGTGGGCTGTAAAGCTAACTCATAAATATCATATCTGAAAGGAGCACACGCCCAATATATATATATATATATATATATATATATATATATATATATATATATGTGTGTGTGTGTGTGTGTGTGTGTGTGTGTGTGAATGTACATCATCAAACTGTGCCCATATATATAAGAGTCGACATGGCTGACAAAGGATATATCAAAAACATAGACCGAGGAGGTCCTAAAACATCTAGTTGTACACATCTATCTACGAGCCTCTACATAGAATACATAACGTAGTAAGGATGGGACAGGACCCCACCATGCCCATATATACACAAAAGAATCATACCACTCTGAGCTATAACTCCGGAACAATGGAGTGCCCCTGGACCAACGCTGAAAGGGCAGCTTAAGGATCTGTGCTGTCTCCCTGTCTACCTACGGGCATGAACGCAACGTCCACAAATAAAAGGACGTCAGTACGGACAAAGTACTGAGTATGTAAGGCATAAGAGAGACATAAGAAAACTATAATGTGAGTGAATGCCACCCTGTATGTCTGAACTGTCCCTGAGAGTAAATCACGTATGTAATTTTTATACATCTAAACTTGCTTCTGAGGGCTGATAATATGCATAGATAATGTGCATGCATGCATGAGGTCATACATATACATAAATGCGTATATAACGTCTGTCAAGCCTCTGTGGGCATCCCATCATATTGTTATACTCTATTTTAACCGGGGTCAAAATAGTTTACAACATCCGGGTAATTCCGGGGTTAATTAAAGTTAAGAGTCGCCACCTAATTATTTACGGTGAATTAGGACACCTAAAGTTAATTAAAGTAATTATCTAAAGTTAATTTTGTTTTAGAGTCTACGAAACCAAATGATTCTAGGTACGAGTTCAACTAATCTAGAGGGAAGGTATTAGGCATCCTCTAAATTCCATTAATAATGGTTAATCCGACCGGACTCAAATTTAATTAGGCTAAGAATGTAGATGTAATATTTTCATAATATTCAAGAAAATATTTTATAAGTATTGCTAAGGTCATAATATAAACATGCTATTTTAAATAAAAACTTGTAGAAAATAATGATATGCATAAAAGCTTGGTTATAAATAAACTGAAAGAAGTGGGATGTGCCATGTTTACGTGTAGTAGGTTATACTGACTAACAAATTTAAAAGCGTTATTGTAAGATTAATACCGGTAAAGTTCAAAGTTTTTATAGAAAAGACTATTAGTTTAATATAGATTATGTAAAGATCGTTTTAACAAAAATATGTTTCAAATATCGAAAAAGAGCTAAATTGAAAAAGTTATCCACAGAATTAGTTTGTCTTTTGTTTCTCAAAATAAACTAACGTTACTGTTATGAAGTTTCAAATTTGTAAGATAGCAACAGTGAAACTTGATTCTTTTAACTCAAAATATGTAATCATACTATTTGAAAAATCAATTATTCTAATGAAAATAAATATTGTAAATACTATAAATAGCTTAAACATCAATAAAAGGGAATGAAGCTTGCGGCATTAATTATTGGTTTCCTTTTAAATTAACTACCCGTTATTTCTAACACTATCTATGCCAATTCTCCTATGATTCGTCTAAGCTAAGTAGAAAACAAGACTAAGATGAAGTGTTAGTCAAGACAATACAAAGTTAAATGCAATAAAGTAAAATAGAGGTGTAAAAAAAAATATAATGGGATGGGGCTCAACCCATTTTTTGGGCTGCTGCTGTTCGCTGCCACTGTGATGGGCCTCGGCCCAGATTATTTTTTGCCGCGGGTGGGCTGACTCGAGAGGAGGATTTTGTTGGGCTTTTAGTCCCAATCACTGAATGCGGAAGATGATGAGTCCCGAATTCGGACTCCATTTTCTCCGATGTGTACATGTAAAGAAAAGACAAAGATTAGTGATAAGGAAATTTACTCGAGGATATTCATGGTTTTAAATGCCCGCATAACATGAATGAACACACAATTACTGATTTATTTTTAGCTAATTCTCGTGACATAACAAAACCCAATCCGGATTACAAATAGTTTACATGTCAGGGACAACGGGCCCACATTTGGACTTATACGCCCACAAAGAAGGGAAACAAGCCAAAACACAAAGCCAGCAAAGTTATACACGTACTTGGAAGGGATAGACCCAACAGATTGTGCAAATGGCTAATTCAATGGGCTAAGCATATATATTGTTTGGCAGCAGGGAAAACCACATCAAGTTGTATTTCTAATTGTAAACATAAGCACATCAATAATGAGGTAAGTAAAACAAACACATCCACTAGTCCAGCTTTTCTCAAAGTCTTAATCGAAACTCTTTGCAATTTTTCAAAATCAGAAGGTATTTGGTGGTGCCACAACAACATGTAAGTAAAACAACCACAATCATGAGAACTAGGCAAAATCAACTGGTTGTGAGTAATCAAGTGTCAGACAGGTTCTTTAATCCCTTTTTTTCAACACAGAAGCATTCTACTAAATGATTTACTCTCGTATGGTCATAAGAGGAGCTAAGCAGGCATGACTTTCCAAAGATACTAACACTTTTTAGGCAAAAATACTTCTGAACTTTCAATAGACCAGCAATATATGCAGAAACAGGGCAAATTCAGCAGAGGGTGAATTTCTTGAGATGCGATTAATATTTCAACACCAAACAGTCGCTAATGCACTTTGAGACACACATAGAATTCATTTGAAGGACGTTATATATATGCAGAATACTGGACTGAACCCTACAATTCCCTTTTCACTTGCTAAAACGTTCGTTAACTATTTTAACTAAATAGACCCATATGAGTTTATGAATAACCAAAGTATATACATAGATATACAAAATGCGCCTGACCAGCTGAGTCCAGAATTTAACAAAATGAATTGGTTATGATGCTAAACTAAGGACAATACCCAAATGCAATACACGAGCATACGAAATCAGATCAGTTTGAACCTACACATCTTATCAAAACCATCATAGACATATGTTAATCCAAATAACTTATACGACAATCAAGTTTTAAGTTTAAACTAAACGCTTATGCATTTGAAGGCCAAACCATATAATCTAACAGCCCACACCAAATCATTTGAACAGATAAAGAACACATCATTATCCCTTAACATCAATCAGATTCTATTTTTAAACACACAATCATGACCATGTAAACTGGAGGAAACCACAACTAGACAGACAAGCGACTATCCTCTAGCATTAATGGAATTCGACTTAAACCGTGCAGCGAAGACGTGGTAAGTTACCTAAATCTCAAACTAACCATTCAACGTTAATCTTATCATCTTAAACAAACAGCCATGACCTTGTAGACCAAATAAAATCAACAACCAATATCGATATGTCGTATAATCATTTCGTCACATCCAAACTCAGGTAAATTACATTCATCACAGAATACGTTATTTCGAACAAATAGAGCAGAAGAGGGACAATGCTGACCTGTTTTGGGTACAGTGAACTGGGTGTCGACAGCCTCGAATCTACTCGAACACGCCGAGCTCGAACTCGAAAAAGAGTCTTTCGAATCGAAAACTTCGGTATCAGCCGAAACAGTATATTCTTATTGAAAGAAAAGAAACTCTGTTTTTCTCAAAAGTTTAAATGTAAGTAAAGGTCCAGGCGACTGAAAATAATTCCAAAACATAATGGACTTTTAACAAATTCCGGATTTAGAGTAGGTAAAGTAGAAATGTCGAGGGTCGTAAAGTATCCCTTTTGCCCTCCCTTTTCTTTCAGATATAGCGACTAAAAAGTGTGAATATTTAGAAGGGTTAAGGCGGCTCCAAAAAAAACTCCTTTTGTGGGTCAAGAAGGGGGTATTTATAGTCTGATTTAGAGTTAGATTTCAGCTTCATGAGTGTTGACACCTAATTTTGGCTCGACGTGCTTAAAATTAACGTTTTGGGGGGCCCTGATTCGTTAAAGAGCACGAAATACATTTTTTACACATTTTTACATTTTTTCAACAATTTATTGATGATTATCCTTATTTTAGGAATTTTCTCAATTTATTGTCATTTTTGTTTTCAAGAACCATTATTTTGCACATGTATAGCACAATATTACCATTTTCGTGCAATTAAATTGTTTCTTAATTTTATAGCAATACATTTTCATATCTTGCACATTAATATTTATATTTTATACTTACGTTATTATTTATACATGTATTAATTAATTATATTTTAGTGCAGTCCGACAGTGTAGAAAAAATTGGAGTAATTAATTTTTAAACGCGGAGCAAGAATTCGATCAAGTAAAGGTCTTATCACTTTTTAAAAAAAAAAGTTGATTGAGGTGATGTGTTGGGGACAAAGGGGTATGGTTTCATTATTTTTGGGCATAAAAAGGGGTGTTTGTTTATATTATAAGAAAAAGGGGGGATTAATTTAATGATTGGAAATCCAACACATATTTGCACAAACACACCCTAATTTTCAGATTTGGCTCTTCTTCTCTCCTAACAAAAACCCTAAACATTTCCCTCTCCTCACACCTTTCTTTCCTGCCGCCACCTTCTACGCCGGAGCTCCGAGCTCCGGCGAACCACCGCCACACCTCTCAGTCAACCATCATAACCAACAAGCAAACCTTACACTTCACCTCACATTTCTTATCAATCCATAAAAACCCCAAAACCCGCAATACATTTTTCTTGTAGTACTAAACAAGGTTGCTCTGTTCAATTGTTCTCTTTTCTCTATAGTCTTTACTGTCTTAATTACCACCGCATTAGCAGAGATCCAATCCGATTCACGTTCTACAATCCCCTTTGATGAATTCGGGTACACCCATTTCGGTCGTCTTAACCTCACTGTAACCGACATCACCTTATCCCACTCGAAATCTGGACCCGAACCCATTCCATCTGAATTGGATTTTCCCTTGTTACACGTGAAGCTTGGCAACACGTTCTTGAACAACCATCTGTGAAACAATTCAATACTTCTTTTAGTGTCGGTGAAGCGAATCAATTCACTCTTGTTTTTGCTAATTGCATGCCTAATTTGGAAGTTTCAATGAATGTTCATTCGGTTATGTATAATTATAACCCGAAAGTGGGAATCTTTATTTTCTGTCTGCAGGCAAGACTGCTCTTCCAGTGATTTATTATTTGTTTCTTGTAGTGTATGTTTTAATGGGGGTTTTATAGGTTTTTGCATTTTACAAGAAAAGGTTATTTGTTTATGGGATTCATTTCTTTATGCTTGCTGTTGTGATCTTGAAAGTATTGAATTTGTTGTGTGAGGCTGAGGATAAATCATATATTAAGAAGACTGGTACTGCTCATGGTTGGGACGTTTTGTTTTATATATTTAGCTTCTTGAGGGGTATTAATTTGTTCACTTTGATAGTTTTGATTGGAACTGGTTGGTCATTTTTGAAGCCTTACTTGCAAGATAAAGAAAAGAAGGTTTTGATGATTGTTATTCCTTTGCAAGTCGTGCCCAATCATGCTCAGGTTGTGATTGATGAAACTTGCCTTTTTGGTGAAAATTCACACACATGGAAGCAGGTTTTCTTGCTTGTTGATATTGTGTGTTGTTGTGCTGCATTGTTTCACACCATGGCCGATGAAGAAATTTCCGTCGATTTCCAAGGCCTTTCATGTACAAAGACGGATTTTTATTTTAAGTTTATTCATTATTTTTTAATTTATCTGATAATTATTTATTCTCTTACTAACATTTTTTATTAAGTCTCACGCAGGTATCCGAAGTTATTTTTTTTGAAGATGGCACTCAAAAGAAGTTCAAATTAGCTTCTTAAATTCTTTGTTTATATTTTTTGCATTCTTAAATTATGCAAGCATAAAATATAGTGAAACTTTACTTTTTAGGGTGTACGTTAGTGGTATTTATTTATGATCTGCTTAGGTGATTTAAATTTTATGTGTTTTAGACAAATTAATATTAGACAGTTATTATTTTTGTAGCTGATATTCTTATAGTTATCATGTTTTGCTAGAGTTTTAATTCAATAGCTTAGCACACTTAAGTGAATAAATAGGGTGATTTGCCTCAATATTTAGGCTTTAGAATATACTCTCATAATTAATTGATTAGGCGTACACACTTAGCTAGTTAAATTAGTTAACTCACTTCGAGTGCAAAATAATTACATGCTCATTTTTTATACCTTTGTCACATACCCAAGCTTCTAAGTTGCACATAACCTTTTTTTTAATAATTATTTTATCACATATGTATAAAATACGTATTGCATGATTATTTATGTGAATATTCATATCATTCTTTAGTCTAAATTTTATTAATTTTTGTAAATAATAAAGTCTTTTTACACATCCCTCGTATAGTTAAATTGGTCCAGCCGGGAACCACATTTGTGGATTCTGAAGGATGCCTAACACCTTCCCTTCGAAATAATTTGAACCCTTACCTAGAATCTCACTTATTTTCGTAGACCATGTTAAGCTGCATATATTAATAATTTATAGGTACCCTAGTATACCTTAAATGCTAGGTGGCGACTCTGTACATAATTAATTATTTCAGAGCTCCATAAGTTGTGCTTTGTTTAGCCTTGGTAAAAATAGGGTGCAACAACATGGCGACTCTGCTGGGGATACTTAGGTTCTAACCATATAGACTCAATTTGTTATTCGAGGTATGGTATCTTTATTCGAGTCTTTGTTTATTATTTTACTTGCCTGTATTTATTCGTCATGTATATCCTTCCCCTTGTTCCCTTATTTGTTTACGTACATATCTGCTTTTAATTTCATACACTGTATTTTTGCCTTTTTTACTAGCAAGTTTTATTTACCATACTCATTTTGTACTTTATTGTAAATTATGCATCTTGCTTTTACTGTTTCTCTTTAATTGTTATCTTTTGGTGGTTTTATATTAATATTCATATGTGTTATCGGTTTATATAAAATGGCATGTCGTTCATATTTCCGCCACTTCTGGAAAACTCACACTATCACACGTACACGCGAGGTGTGTTTTGCGCACCCGCGAATTTTTTTCGTAGAATCCAAATTTTAGGAGAGTTAGCGTATGCGCGGGGTGCCCGAGTAACGGGGACCGCGTAGCCTTCTCACTCGAGTAGTCCGCTCGGGAGCCTTGTGTCATAGGAAAACCAACTCTTAGAATTCCTAGGTTACTGTACATCCCATTTTGTAGTTATTTTTAGCTAGGTTGAATTTTATCTTTTATTTCGAACATTTTTTCATTTTTCACATACTCTTTATTTGTTACATGTTTTGTTCTTAAATAAATATTGTTGTTATTTGCTTTGCACTACCTTATCACTTTATCTAAATATTTTTTAGTTGACTTGCGTTGAACCCTACATTTTGTAAAACGTTTTTTCTTCAATCATGCATTTTATATCCTATGCAAGAACTACGCACACCTGATTCTCTTCTTTGATGAGATACGTAGGCAGCCCTTTTGGGTTCAGTATTCATTATTCATTATTCAAAAAATCACAAAAAAATCATTATTCAAAAAATCACAAAAAAAAAAAAAAAAAAAAAATATTTTTGAAAAATCACAAAAATATTTTATTTCTTTCTTTCTATCTTATCTGAACGAACTACGCCCACCTGATTCTCATCAAAGATGAGATACGTAGGCAACCCTTTTCGGATTCGGTACCCCCATTCAAAAAATACAAAAATATTTTTTTTAGATTCATATCTCTGACTTGGTTGGTACCAACACAGTTAGAATGTGCATAGGAAAGAAACAAGTAACAATCAATATGATGGAGAGGACTGACTTCGTGGTAAACTATAGATTCTTTTGGTACCTCTCATTCACACTTTAAGTGACACTTGAAAAATTCTCTTGCATGCTTGTAAGACAAGAACAAAACAAACCTCATTGTTTCATGTGCATTGTGTGGTGAGCTTTATATAACGTTCAATTGCATTGCATTGTGATCTAGAACTTGGCCTGAATGTCTGTTGAGGCGAAATTATGAGTAACACTCAGCATAGAAAAGGATCGTAGGCCTTCTTTGACCCGTTTGAGCCTTTCTAGCCTACCAAATGACGTTATCCCTAGCATTCCCCCTTTGAGCCTAAAGCCTTTTCTTTTACCACCACATCATAAGCCTATACCATTTCTGAGTGCTTACATGCACTATCTCTCTCTTGGCCCAACCTCCCTGAGCGTACTAAAAAAACGTGCAACTGCGGATAGAGATTTGAGCTGAAGCTTCAAAAAAAAAAAAAAAGGATTCGATCGTCCCAGAAAAACAAAGGCTAAGAACGACCTCCAAAGCAAGAAGGAGCCCACACACACAAAAAAAAAAAAAAAAAAAAACTCAGTCATTCGGGATCTCGGACATACAACCCGTTATTTCTTTTTATTTTTCACACTCAGGCATACAACCTAGAATTACTATCAAGACCTCGGGCATGCAACCCAGGTCAATTCTCTTAATCCCCACAGAGTCTCGGGCATGCAACCCTAAACTCAAAAAAAAAAAAAAAAAAAGGGGCTTTAACTTGCAAAAGAGGCCGCACAAGTACAAAAGAAAGGGACAATAAAACAAAGTAGATCAGCGTCAGAGCACACAAATACTAAGCACAGATATAGTGCAACGCTTAGGGAAGGATTAGTCACTCCTTATCCAAATAATATCCTACCCTTTTCCCAAGCCTACATTACAACACCATAACAAGCCCTACGTGATTCTATGCTAAGGTTTCTCTCATTAGTGGATACTTACATGACGGCCAAGCTTATGGTATTACAATTGCAAGCATTGAACATCTTTCTGAGTTTGAGTGTACTTCTCTAGATGTCCCAAAGTTCAAAAATACTGAATATGTGTGAAAAGTGACTTTCTTTCTGGTGAGGGCACTTGAAACATGAGACTAGGTATAGTTCATAATCCTTGTTTGAAGCAAAATGAACCAATCTTGTCGATCCTTAGGTATGTCTGAGGTACCACTTGAAGCTGTAAAAATTACCAATAAGTCGATCTTGGTTTGTTGGACGATAAATAATGGCGAATTCTTATGCACAATACTAATTGTTCGTACCAATTGAAGTTGAGGCATGCTATATAAATCATTGTTATTAAAAAAAACATTTTTGCTAGATTTTGCTCTCATGATTTTGCTATTTTTCTTAATTTTGTTTTTTATCGTTGCACAGTAAATATAGTTCAATGTTGTTGTGTTGTTACTAACTCTGCGAGGTATCGACATCTTGTCTTGCCATGAAAGATCCTCGTATATTATTTTTTTTTTCTTTCGCTGAAGCATGAAATTAGGAGAACATTTTTGAGTAGCTTAAAAAAAATAAAAATAAAAAAAAACCCCGCAAGTGCACATCGCATTCGCGGGAAGTATGCAAATTTTGTTTGTTTTCTAAACTGGGACAGAATTTTTGAGGGGGCCCTCAAAAATTCCACCAATGGCACATTTTGAGAGAAAAGGCACGGGCTCAGCCAGCCCCACAATAGGACACTGCATTGGCTCGTCCAG
Source organism: Lycium barbarum (assembly GCF_019175385.1). Classification (NCBI taxonomy): domain Eukaryota; kingdom Viridiplantae; phylum Streptophyta; class Magnoliopsida; order Solanales; family Solanaceae; genus Lycium; species Lycium barbarum. The sequence continues at coordinate 7,484,257 of NC_083337.1, read as the reverse complement.
CCCCACAACAGGACACCGAGGGCGTCATAGTCTAAAGGCATCATTCTCATCGCCTAAAGGCACCATTTCATGGCCCAAGGACCTTACCTTCTGCACTGCATTCGCGCCGAAGAAAAGGCGTTATCTTCCACACCTGCGTTATATTATCACTCTCAAATGCCATGCAGAGGCAACATCATTGTTCGCAAAAGTACCGCATTAGGCTTGTCCGCCTTTAATTGGACATTTTAGGCTAGTCCGCCTTTAATAGGACAGTTTAGGCTAGTTCGCCTTCATATGTTACATGGGCCATGCACCGCCCTTTGTAATTTCTGCATAAGGCTGAGCACCGCCTTTCATATGATGCATGGGCTGCGCACCGCCCTTTGCATCGCTTTCATATGTTACATGGGTCATGCACCGCCCTTTGTAATTTCTGCATAAGGCTGAGCACCGCCTTTCATGTTGCATGGGCTGCGCACCGCCCTTCGCATCGCTTTCATATGTTACATGGGCCATGCACCGCCCTTTGTAATTTCTGCATAAGGCTGAGCACCGCCTTTCATATGATGCACGGGCTGCGCACCGCCCTTCGTATCGCTTTCATATGTTACATGGGCCATGCACCGCCCTTTGTAATTTCTGCATAAGGCTGAGCACCGCCTTTCATACGATGCACGGGCTGCGCACCGCCCTTCGCATCGCTTTCATATGTTACATGGGCCATGCACCGCCCTTTGTAATTTCTGCATAAGGCTGAGCACCGCCTTTCACATGATGCATGGGCTGCGCACCGCCCTTTGCATCCCTTTCATATGTTACATGGGCCATGCACCGCCCTTTGTAATTTCTGCATAAGGCTGAGCACCGCCTTTCACATGATGCATGGGCTGCGCACCGCCCTTTGCATCCCTTTCATATGTTACATGGGCCATGCACCGCCCTTTGTAATTTGCACCGCCTTTCATATGATGCACGGGCTGCGCACCGCCCTTCGCATCGCTTTCATATATTACATGGGCCATGCACCGCCCTTTGTAATTTCTGCATAAGGCTGAGCACCGCCTTTCATATGATGCATGGGCTGCGCACCGCCCTTTGCATCGCTTTCATATGTTACATGGGCCATGCACCGCCCTTTGTAATTTCTGCATAAGGCTGAGCACCGCCTTTCATGTTGCATGGGCTGCGCACCGCCCATTTAAATTTCTGCATAAGGCTGAGCACCGCCTTTCATATGTTACATGGGCCATGCACCGCCCTTTGTAATTTCTGTATAAGGCTGAGCACCGCCTTTCATGTTGAATGGGCTACGCACCGCCCATTTAAATTTTTGCATAAGGCTGAGCACCGCCTTTCATATGTTACATGGGCCATGCACCGCCCTTTTGTAATTTTTGCATGGGCTGCGCACCGCCCTTTTGTAATTTCTGCATAAGGCTGAGCACCGCCTTTCATATGTTGCCTGGGCTGCGCATCGGCCTTTCAATTTTCAGCATAAGGCTGCGCACCGCCCTTTTGTAATTTCTGCATAAGGCTGAGCACCGCCTTTTATATGTTGCACGGGCCGCGCATCGCCCTTTGAAAATTTATGCATAAGACATCGCACCGCATCTGCCTTGTTTTATTATTATTTTCTTAATGCCCCTGCGTATGCTCGCAGCCGCATTGCACTGCACCTGCATTGTTTTATTATTTTCAAATGCCCCTGCGTATGCTCGCAGACGCATTGCACCGTACCTGCATTTGTTTGTTTTAAATGCCCTGCGTATTCTCTCAGATGCACTGCACATACATTGCATCATTACTTTGCGAATGATCGCAAATGCACTGCACATACATTGCATCATTACTTTGCGAATGCTCGCAAATGCACTGCACATACATTGCATCATTACTTTGCGAATGCTCGCAAACACACTGCACATGCATTGCATTATCACTTTCAGATACCCTTCAAACGCATTGCATCATGCCGGCTTAAAAAAAAAACGTCCATTAGTTATCACCTTTCGAACTACATTGACCTGATTCTCGTGATTGACGAGATATGTAGGAAGCTCTATGCAGAGTTCGGTCACATCAGGGCGAGAATCATTCTTTCCCCAGCAAGTACACAATCTTGCACCTTTCCAGTATCTCGTAGCTCGATACTGGGGCAATTTTGGAAGAGACGACGTTGGTATGTGAACATTTTTTTTTTCGGCCCTGAACAATCCTTCCCGTTTTATCATTTTTCTTTTCATTGCAACCCTACCTACAGACTGAGAGTATTGTCAAAGCTCTACCAACGTCTGGCCTCTTTCTCCGTACATATCCTTTTAACAATTCTTTGTCGAGCCAAAATAGGCTACATGTCAACGGCTTCGTTCGAAAACTCTTTCATCGTCTCCGGTCGAAGAGGGACAAGTTGTTGACACCTAATTTTGGCTCGACGTGCTTAAAATTAACGTTTTGGGGGGCCCTGATTCGTTAAAGAGCACGAAATACATTTTTTACACATTTTTACATTTTTTTCAACAATTTATTGATGATTATCCTTATTTTAGGAATTTTCTCAATTTATTGTCTTTTTTTTTTTCAAGAACCATTATTTTGCACATGTATAGCACAATATTACCATTTTCGTGCAATTAAATTGTTTCTTAATTTTATAGCAATACATTTTCATATCTTGCACATTAATATTTATATTTTATACTTACGTTATTATTTATACATGTATTAATTAATTATATTTTAGTGCAGTCCGACAGTGTAGAAAAAATTGGAGCAATTAATTTTTAAACGCGGAGCAAGAATTCGATCAAGTAAAGGTCTTATCACTTTTTTAAAAAAAAAAAGTTGATTGAGGTGATGTGTTGGGGACAAAGGGGTATGGTTTCATTATTTTTTGGCATAAAAAGGGGTGTTTGTTTATATTATAAGAAAAAGGGGGGATTAATTTAATGATTGGAAATCCAACACATATTTGCACAAACACACCCTAATTTTCAGATTTGGCTCTTCTTCTCTCCTAACAAAAACCCTAAACATTTCCCTCTCCTCACACCTTTCTTTCCTGCCGCCACCTTCTACGTCGGAGCTCCGAGCTCCGGCGAACCACCGCCACACCTCTCAGTCAACCATCATAACCAACAAGCAAACCTTACACTTCACCTCACATTTCTTATCAATCCATAAAAACCCCAAAACCCGCAATACATTTTTCTTGTAGTACTAAACAAGGTTGCTCTGTTCAATTGTTCTCTTTTCTCTATAGTCTTTACTGTCTTAATTACCACCGCATTAGCAGAGATCCAATCCGATTCACGTTCTACAATCCCCTTTGATGAATTCGGGTTCACCCATTTCGGTCGTCTTAACCTCACTGTAACCGACATCACCTTATCCCACTCGAAATCTGGACCCGAACCCATTCCATCTGAATTGGATTTTCCCTTGTTACACGTGAAGCTTGGCAACACGTTCTTGAACAACCATCTGTGAAACAATTCAATACTTCTTTTAGTGTCGGTGAAGCGAATCAATTCACTCTTGTTTTTGCTAATTGCATGCCTAATTTGGAAGTTTCAATGAATGTTCATTCGGTTATGTATAATTATAACCCGAAAGTGGGAATCTTTATTTTCTGTCTGCAGGCAAGACTGCTCTTCCAGTGATTTATTATTTGTTTCTTGTAGTGTATGTTTTAATGGGGGTTTTATGGGTTTTTGCATTTTACAAGAAAAGGTTATTTGTTTATGGGATTCATTTCTTTATGCTTGCTGTTGTGATCTTGAAAGTATTGAATTTGCTGTGTGAGGCTGAGGATAAATCATATATTAAGAAGACTGGTACTGCTCATGGTTGGGACGTTTTGTTTTATATATTTAGCTTCTTGAGGGGTATTAATTTGTTCACTTTGATAGTTTTGATTGGAACTGGTTGGTCATTTTTGAAGCCTTACTTGCAAGATAAAGAAAAGAAGGTTTTGATGATTGTTATTCCTTTGCAAGTCGTGCCCAATCATGCTCAGGTTGTGATTGATGAAACTTGCCTTTTTGGTGAAAATTCACACACATGGAAGCAGGTTTTCTTGCTTGTTGATATTGTGTGTTGTTGTGCTGCATTGTTTCACACCATGGCCGATGAAGAAATTTCCGTCGATTTCCAAGGCCTTTCATGTACAAAGACGGATTTTTATTTTAAGTTTATTCATTATTTTTTAATTTATCTGATAATTATTTATTCTCTTACTAACATTTTTTATTAAGTCTCACGCAGGTATCCGAAGTTATTTTTTTTGAAGATGGCACTCAAAAGAAGTTCAAATTAGCTTCTTAAATTCTTTGTTTATATTTTTTGCATTCTTAAATTATGCAAGCATAAAATATAGTGAAACTTTACTTTTTAGGGTGTACGTTAGTGGTATTTATTTATGATCTGCTTAGGTGATTTAAATTTTATGTGTTTTAGACAAATTAATATTAGACAGTTATTATTTTTGTAGCTGATATTCTTATAGTTATCATGTTTTGCTAGAGTTTTAATTCAATAGCTTAGCACACTTAAGTGAATAAATAGGGTGATTTGCCTCAATATTTAGGCTTTAGAATATACTCTCATAATTAATTGATTAGGCGTACACACTTAGCTAGTTAAATTAGTTAACTCACTTCGAGTGCAAAATAATTACATGCTCATTTTTTATACCTTTGTCACATACCCAAGCTTCTAAGTTGCACATAACCTTTTTTTTAATAATTATTTTATCACATATGTATAAAATACGTATTGCATGATTATTTATGTGAATATTCATATCATTCTTTAGTCTAAATTTTATTAATTTTTGTAAATAATAAAGTCTTTTTACACATCCCTCGTATAGTTAAATTGGTCCAGCCGGGAACCACATTTGTGGATTCTGAAGGATGCCTAACACCTTCCCTTCGGAATAATTTGAACCCTTACCTAGAATCTCACTTATTTTCGTAGACCATGTTAAGCTGCATATATTAATAATTTATAGGTACCCTAGTATACCTTAAATGCTAGGTGGCGACTCTGTACATAATTAATTATTTCAGAGCTCCATAAGTTGTGCTTTGTTTAGCCTTGGTAAAAATAGGGTGCAACAATGAGCGGGAATTTTAAAATCGAAAATTCAAAATTGAGTCAAATGGACCGTTCGAATTTGAACGTTGAGAGCAGATGGTCACGTGATTCGATTCGGTGTTACCGAAAATGGTTCGGCCATTTCTGATTTTTGAAGATCAACACTTATCTTGAAGCAAAAAAATGGGAAACCTCTTTTACTTCAACGACAGAACAATGCGGCTGAGCAGATGTGAAGACAAATTTTGCATGGAAATGGAAAGAAGGACTGTGCTCGGTTAAAGGAAGAATGGATTTTAGCTGGAAAGGGAGAGGAGAGAGTGGAGAGTATTGCACGAAATAGGGGTAATAAAATCTGCCATGGTCGAAAGAAATTGAAGCTTTGTTCAAAACAAGAAAGAGATGAGAGAGAGATAGGGGAAAGGGAAAAGGTTGTGCGTATTGCACGAAAATGGTGTGCTTTAAGACCTGCCATTGTTGAGGTAAGTGAAGATTTTGTTGAAAGGGGAAAGAAGATGGAAGAGGGGATCTGTGTGGCTGGAAGGAAAACAATAGAACCCTATGTTCATTCTTTTGAATGGACCGGGTCGGATATGGCGGGTATGGGATGGTTGGGTAAGTGTAAATAATGGGCTGGTCTAATTAATTAAGTATGGGCTGATCTGATGACATTAAAAGAAAACGTGGGCTGGGCCATTTATTTGGCTGAAATTCCTCCTCCATATTAATTATTTTTTGGGCTTCTAATTTAACAACTAGTACGATATATATTATGTGAAGGCAAATATTAATTAGTATGCAGAAAGTAAAGGATTTAATAAAGTGAAATTAATTTAACGAGTGCAAATCCTAAAAATGAAACGATGACGAACCATTTAAAATTTGTGATAAAGTAATAATAGTAATGTTGATAGTAGAATAGTGAAAATTAATAATAGTGAAAAATAAAGTGTTTAGCTCGTCAATAAATTTAGAAACCCAAGGAAATAAATTACAATAAAGGACGGGAAAAATTGGGTGTCAACGCATATCGTATCGGCCCGTATCATCATCATCATCATCATCGTATCATCATATGACCAGCTAATCAGGTGGTAGTGCGTAGATAACAACGTCACCTTCCCCATACCCCATACATATATATATACATAATACATAATATACGCGCATATAGCGCCTGAGGGGTCTCGAGTCTGTACATGCATATGTGTGTATATATAAGTGCAATGCAATGTATGAAACATGATAGGAGTACAAGTGACTCTAAAGACCAAACTGGATCTAAGCAATATTTTTTGAAGATAACACTATGGATCATGAATCAAATGGATCATTCCTAACTCTAAGAGTAGAACCATTATGGATTAACATTACGTGTACGTTCAGTTCACAAGGATCATGCCAAAAGAAAGAAAGGTATAGCCTTACATACCTCGTCATCTCCTTACTAATCAACGGCTATCTTCCCGAGTTTGCAAATCTACATTCAAGAGGATTCATACTAAGGTAAAGTCATTGAGACTCTCATAAGGTCAACTAAACTAATACTTGAGCTAATGAAAATCGGACAGCATTTCTTTTATATCTTTTACTTCTATCAATCCTCCAAACAACACCCAAATTCCATTCATAATCAACAACTACAACACAATACCTTATAACTTTCCCTACCATAATTTATTTCACTTTTATGACTTATTAACCTCCAAATCAACTTAATATAAGTAATAAAAGGAATAGCATACCTTATACTTGAAGAACTTCACTCACACAATCTTGTTTTTAAACCAAATCCACCATATAGCTTCAACTAAAAGCAAGGACCATCATCTTAGGGTTTTAAAGCTTGATTTAGCTTCAGAGTTGTATGGATAAGTAAAAATGGTAGAGAGAGCTTGAAGAGTCTAGAAAAGTCTGATTTTTGTGTGGAAATAATGACCCAAGTCGTGGCTCCTTTTAATTTATAAAAGAAGGAAATTTTCCACCTCCTGTAATTCGACAACAAGGTCGATGATCTATCTACCATTCAACAGTCCATTTACTTGCAACCGTCGAATGGCGACAGCCTCTGATTTTCAGAGGGTTGTTCGACGGTCCGTCGACTTACCACCGTCGCGTTGCCCAGTTGTCACACTCAGTTTCTTTTGGTTTGTTCAGCTTCCAATCTTCCCGATACTTATTGAACATAACTTAAACTCCCATATACGTGGAATAATCATGTAGAATCTCTTATGACCTTGACAACAACTTCACTTTCTAACTGCACGTCGGTTATCTTACGGCGACCAAATAACTCGGACACCAAGTAACGTGGCCACCTAGTTTCCTTCTTAAATGGCTTGGCCGTCAGGCATATATTTTTCCTTAGAAATAGTGGCCATTTGTAGAATTGGAATATGCAATCAGTTCCTCTCTATATACTTCTCTCTGGTGTATTTACTTTATAGTCGTTATTTAATAACACGTTATCAGCACTAGACTCTGCTATCTCGAGCAAATACCTTGAAAGCCTCGAAGGTATTGACTTTTTTATTCTTAATTAATGGCGAATCTTTCTAAACGTGAATTTGTTGCCTTGAATATATTTGGAAAAAGCTACCTGTGTTGGGTTCTTGATGCTGAAATGCATCTTGATACGATGGGTCTGCAGACACCATCAAAAATAAATATCAATCATCAAATCAAGACCGTGGCAAGGCAATGATATTCCTCCGCCATCACCTTGAAGAGAGCTTGAAAATGAAATATCTCACTGTTAAAGATCCTTATTTTAAATCTAATTGTGCGTATAATTTCTCCATGTTTAAAATTATTTCTCAGTTGAAATTATGTAGTGAAAATATCACTGATCATGATATGCTGGAGAAAATATTCTCCACTTTTCCTGCCCCGAGTATGCTCATACAACAGCAATACCGAGAGATAAGATTCAAGAAATATTCTGAACTAATTTCACATCTTCTAGTGGTTGAACAACATAATGATCTATTAATGAAAAATCATGAAAGCCGACCTACTGGTATTGTCCCATTCCCTGAAGTAAATAAGGCAAATTTTCACCATTCTAAGCATGGAAGAGGTCGTGGCCCCAGTTGTGGTCATGGTCGTGGTCGAGGAAGAAATTTTAATCATGATTCTCGTCTTGCACCAAATAATACCCTTTACCACCAGCAGTGTAAAAAGAAGGATGAAAAGCATGAAGTTGTGCAAAAGAAAGATTCAAAAAATAAATATTACCGATGTGGAGGAGAGAGGCACCACTGATCATGTACCTGACGTATGCCAAAGCATCTAGTTAAGCTTTATTAAGCCTCCCTCAAAAAGGCAGAAAAGAATGCAGAAGTAAATTTCATTTCTGAAGATAATGTTGAGCCCATGCATCTAGATGTGGCATATTTCTTTGAACACCCTGAAGGAAAAATAGATCATCTGATCGGTGATGGGTCTGGAATAATTCAGATATTTTCATTCATGTTGTTACTATTAGCGATAATAGTTATGTTTTCATAGTTATGTAAATAAAGTCTATGTAATGCTTTGTTTAATAATAATATCTACTTCAATGTTCACTTTGACTACTCTTTCATTTTTAAGAATATATGAAAATTTCTCAAATATCGTTTGGATCAATGACCAATCCTGAAGATATTTGTGTGATTGATAGTGGAATAACGTATGCCATATTCAAAAATGAGAAATAATTTTCTCACTTGCTTAGAAAAAGGGGAAATGTTAGTATGATTTCTGACAATTCGAAAATGATTAAAGGCTTCGAAAGAGCTACTATATTTCTGCCTAAAGGGACGAAACTTGTTATAGAAGATGCATTAGTCTTCTAAATCCCCAAGAAACTTGTTAAGCTTCAAAGATATCTGTTGTAATGGGTATCAAGTTGAGACATTAAATGAAATAAATGATGAATATCTTGTCATTACAAAGAATGTCTCCGGCCAGAAATATGTTTTGGAGAAATTACCAACTTTGTCTTCAGACCTGTATTATGCATAAATTAGTACAATTGAAGCACACTCGATCGTAAACTAGAAGTTTAATGATTCAAGTACTTTTGTGCTTTGGTATGACCGAATAGGTCACCCTGGATCAATAATGATGAGATGAATTGTTGAAAATTCTAATGGGCATCCACTTAAGAACCTGAAGATTCTTGAAAGTGGTGAATTTTCATGTGCCGCTTGTTATCTGGTAAATTGATAGCTAAGCCATCACCAATGAAAGTTAACATTGCATCCCCTGCCTTTCTAGAGTGTATACATAGGGATATATGTGAACCTATTCATCCACCTTGTGAGCCATTCAGATATTTTATGGTCCTAATAGACGTATCTTCAAGATGGTCTCATATGTGCCTCTTATCGTCTCTCAATATGGCCTTTACAAAATTATTGGCACAAATAATACGCTTAAGGGCGCAGTTCCCAGATTATCCCACTAAGGTTATACACCTTGATAATGCCGGAGAATTTACATCCCAAGCTTTTGATGATTATTGTTTATCAATTCGGATAAGAGTTGAACATCCTGTAGCTCATGTTCATACCCAAAATGATCTTGTTGAGTCATTTATTAAACGACTGCAATTGATAGCAAGACCACTGCTTATGAAAATACGATCGTCCACTACCGTCTGGGGTCATGCTATTTTACACGCAGCATCTCTTATTCGTCTCAGACCTACTCATTATAATACATACTCCCTGTCACAATTAGTATTTGGTCATGAACCAAATATTGCTCATCTCTGAATCTTTGATTGTGTTGTATATGTGCTGGTAGCACCATCACAGCGCACTAAGATGGGCCCCTAAACAAGGTTAGAAATATATGTTGGGTTTCAATCACCCTCTACTATTCGTTACCTTGAGCCATTAATGGGAGATTTATTCACTGCTCGATTTGTAGATTGTCGATTTGGTGGAATAAATTTCCCACAATTAGAAAGAGAGAGAAGAAATCAAAAGAGAAATCACGTGAAAAGTTTCATCACTATCTCATTTTGATCCACGTGCCCCTATATGTGAACATGAGATCCAGAAGATCATTCACCTACAGAAAATAGCAAATCAAATGCCATATGAATTTACTGAATTGAAAAGAACAACTAAGTCAAATATCCCTACAGAGAATGTGCCTATCCGAATTGATGTCCCAAAGGGACAATCTACCAGTGTCATAGCCTCTGAATCTCATACACGCTTGAAGCGTGATAGGCCATTGGGTTCTAAGGATAAAAATCCTACAAAAAAAAACACAAAAAGTGATTAGAATGACACTATGAAAGAATATCATGCAGATATTCAAGATCTGATTAATCTTTATATTCCTGAAGATATCAGGGAACCCGAGACTCAAGTAAGTAAAGAACTATCATTAAGTTCTTCTGGTCATGGGATAAATTTGAATCGATCGAAGATTATGATGAATAATATTTTTGCATATAATATTGTACTAGATATTATGAAAGACATTGAGGATCAGGAACCTCAATCTGTCGAAGAATGTCAACGAAGATATGATTGGCTAAAATGGTGAAAGGCAGTTCAATCAGAACTGAATTTACTTGCCAAACGTGAGGTTTTTGGACCGGTAGTCCAAACGCCTAATGGTGTAAAACCAGTTGGCCACAAATGGGTCTTTTTACGGAAAAGGAATGAGAGAAATGAAATTGTGAGATACAAGGCATGCCTTGTTGCACAAGGATTCTCTCAAAGACCCGGTATCTACTATGAAGAAATATATTCACTCGTTATGGATGGCATAACATTTTGATCAGTTTATCTCTACATGAAAACCTTGAAATACATCTGATGTATGTGGTTACAGCTTACCTTTATGGCTCACTTGATAATGAAATCTATATGAAAATTCCTAAAGGATTTAAAATGCATGAAGCAATTAGTTCAAAGTCTCGGGAGATGTATTCAATCAGATTACAAAGATCTTTACATGATTTAAAACAATCAGGACGCATGTGGTATAATCGCCTCAGTGAGTACTTGATAAATGAAGGTTATATAAATGGCACCTTTTGTCCATGTGTTTTTATTAAGAAAACAAAATCAGAGTTTTGTCATACTTGCTATTTATGTTGATGACATAAGCCTTGGAACTCCAGAAAAGCTCCAAAGGGCGATTGAATATTTAAAGAAAGAATTTGAGATGAAAGATCTCGGAAAAATAAAACTGTCTTGGTTTGCAGGTTGAATATTTAGCAGACGGGATCTTTATCCATCAATCTGCTTATACCGAAAAAGTTTTAAAATGATTTTACATGGACAATGTGCATCTATTAAGTACTCCAATGGTTGTTTTCTCACTTGAAACGAGTAAAGATTTGTTCCGAGCTCAGGAAGAAAATGAAGAGCTTCTTGGTCCTAAAGTACCATATCTTAGTGCAATTGGTACACTTATGTATCTTGCTAACGCAACAAGACCTGACATAGCGTTCTCTGTTGATTTGCTAGCAAGATATAGCTCTTCTCCTACACGAATAAATTGAAACGGAGTTAAGCATATATTGCGATATCTGAAGGGAACTAGCGATATGGGTCTATTTTATGCTAATAATGTTAGTACAGATCTTGTTAGTTATGCAGATGCAGGTTATTTATCTGATCCACATAAAGCTCAATCTCAAATAGGATATTTGTTTACATGCGGAGGTACTGCTATATCATGGCGATCTACAAAACAGTCCATTGTTGCTACTTCTTTGAATCATGCTGAGATAATAGCTATTAATGAAGCAAGTAGAGAATGTGTGTGGTTTAGATCAGTGATACATTTGATCAGAGAAAGATGTGGCTTGAAGTGTGATACAAAAATACTCACAGTATTATATGAAGACAATGATGCATGCATAGCTCAATTAAAGGGAGGCTTCATAAAAAGAGATAGAACAAAGCACATTTCACCAAAGTTATTCTTCATACATGATCTCCAGAAGAATGGTGATATTGATGTGCAACAAATCCGTTCAAATGACAATCCTGCAGATTTGTTCACCAAATCTTTGCCAACTTCAACTATGGAGAAGATGATATTCAAGATTGGAATGTGAAGACTCCGACATCTAAATTTTGGTCTTCATCAGGGGGAGTAAAATACGTGTTGTACGCTTTTTCCCTTAACCAAGGTTTTGTCCCATTGGGTTTTCCTAGTAAGATTTTTAATGAGGCAACTCTCAAAGCGTATTACTCGATATGTGTACTTTTTTTCCTTCATTAGGACTTTTCCCCCACAGGGTTTTTCCTAATAAGGTTTTAACGAGGCACGTCATCTATTAATGGACATCCAAGGGGGAGTGTTGTAAATATTTGTTAGTGGATGTCCACAAGGACTTGGCCAACAAGGAACTTGGACACTAAGTAACGTGGCCACCAAGTTTCCTTCTTAAATGGCTTGGCCATCAACCATATATTTTTGCTTATAAATAGTGGTCATTTGTAGAATTGAAATATACAATCAGTTCCTCTCTATATACTTCTCTCTGATGTATTTACTTTATAGTCTTTATTTAATAACAAGGAGTACTGTTTTTGTCTGCTTCGACAATTAAATTCACATGGAAACTTGTGTTTTTGTCTTTCCATTTCTTGAGGAGTGACTGGAATACTCTAGTCTTTGACTAATTTTTTTAAGATAAAAAAGAATTATAAAATGATGTCCCAAGTCAAAAAAAGAAATTCCTACCTATATAATTTCTCAAGGAAAACAACATAACTAAATTCGATTAAAGAATTTATTGGTATGACAACTCCGACTTTGACCCTAATCCACCTTATGTTTAGAAATTATTAATTGAGTACAGCTTACTTTTAGAAACAAAAATAAACATAATCCATGCTAAATTTTAGACATCTATTTGTCAGCCGTTACATTATGCTGTTTATATATGAGAAATTTAAAGTTAATTATTATTTAATATAAAAAATGTTATTCTTTTTCAGAATAATTAAGAAAGAGTGTTTCATAAATTGAGACGTAAGGAGTATCTTAGTAAATTTAGCAGCATAAAAGTCATGTTTTGGCAATCCAGCAATTGAAAACGTCCGGTTCATATCTATCGCGCTAAGTTCATTTAACCAATCGCCGTTCAGGATCCATTCCTCCTCTTTCCTCCATTTCTGAATGGCTACACCAATTATTGCCGCGCCAATTGTAAAGTCTTCCTTTCCAGCTAAGTCAGCATGTGTGGTCCTTGCATGCAGTGTACCCCACTATGCAATTCCAAAATAATTTGGAGGAAGTGATGGATTGAGTCGCGCTCTGCAATCTGCTGCACATAAGAAGTACTCCATTCCATTCTCCTCTATCTCTTCTCTGATCACGTCCTTAATTTGATTTAATCAAGCAAGTCCATACATAAGCATATGTTGCGGTGAAAGATGTTACATGAGTTAGGCTAGATCGTTTAGACAAAATTAAATTCTTGGGTTTTATGATGTCATCGCGTCATAGAGTGAATGTACCTCGGACATTATGAGATGGAATACTCATGATATCGCACATTTCCACCTTATGTTTTTTCAATATATCCCATTGAGACATCCCTTGTCCATAAGGATCATTGATTTTGGACCTATCATAACATGGACGAAAATTATTCGCTAAGAATCGCTCATTTCCATCGAATTTGTTGAGCAAAATACATGCTCTTATGAACCCCAGTATGCTAGACCTATCACCTGCAACATGATGGATAGTGAAACCAATTGATATGCCACGATTCTGGAAAAGTGTCACTTGAATGGCTAACAGAGGACCTAACCAGACCCCGGGTGCATTTTTACCTTCCGCCAACTTTGGAACAAAGTGATAAAAATCTTTCGCTTTGCGGGGATGGTTTTCTATGAGATAACCGAAATCCATATCACTTTCGGAAAAATTAACAGATACGGAATCTCCGGTCACATGACGCAATTCAGGATAGCCGCTTGAATTTAACGGACAAACAACATTGCCTGCTAAGAGTATATAGTGTTTGAGAGCGATGGAGAGAGTGAATGTTTAAGAGTAGGAATAATGGTTTGGATGAAATCGGGTTTGGAAATAGGGAGCTTGTAGAACAGAATCCGCAGTATACGGTGGAAATTTAACCACACAAAATCAAAGTACGTAAGAGGGAGTGTCGGCTCACCTATATTACCCGTAAGTGGCACAACTTGACATTGTTCAATCACCAATGGCATTTGATGTAGGTTATGCGCCCACCAAACAGTATATGAGGGACCTGGTTATCTATTAGTTCCCTTATGCAATGCAGTAAGTAAATAGACAAGATATTACAATGAAAAACTCTTTGCTCGAAGGATTAAAAACCACGACCTACCTCGTAGGATTTCCAACTACACAACACTGAGCAACTTCAGATTATAACTCTTGCAACCTAGGAATTAACACACTTAATCCCTCAACCCTAACAATACCTTTATTTTAAGCAACTCTTAACTAACTCTTAGTCAAAGACACTCTAATACACCTAGATTAACTCTAGCCTAGTGTATCACTCAAAATCTTGTAAAGATAAACTTCCTACAAGCAACCTTTGGGAATTAAAAATACCTACAACAGCTTCTTAAAAGAGAAGAATAGGTTTACAGTTTAAAGATCAAACTGTTACACCTCGAAAAATTTCATGTCGTTGCACGGTAAATAGACTAACACAAGGTAAGATGTATATGATGTCCCTATAAGTAAGAAAGGATACTTAACGATTCTAATTAAGGTTCCAAAGACATTCGAGGTAAGAGAAGAAAGTTCGTTGAAGAATGTAAAGTATAAGTCGTGTTTTGAAAAGGGTTTGCAAAGTACCGAGCTAATGTTGATTTAATAATGTCTTCAGAAAAAGTTATAACGCTCCTTAGATTGTTAAGGAAGTGTTAATCAAGTGCTAAGAAGATTCCATAAGGATTGGAGATCAAACGAATCGACGAGAACAAGTACGGGAGAAATGTGGGTTATACGACCATTTATATGGTCCGTATAACTTTATACGGTCCGTATAATGTTTCGTATAATAGTTTCAGAATGGACCAGTCTCTGATGGGCTTATACGGTCACTTATACGGCCCGTATAAAATTATAAGGACCGTATGAGTATCCGTATAAATCCACGACGGGTCAGATTTTTGCAAGTATATATATTAGACCCTAGTTCTTAGTTTTCATTTCTGTCACTTTCTCCACATCTCTTGAAGTCTCTAGAGTATTCTATACATCATACCCACACAAATTGAATAGAGATCAAAGATAAAACATCGTTAATCCAAGGAAATTAAGTGCGAGGATGCTCTCTAGGGTTGCTAGAGGCCAAGAAGCCCTTTAGAATTAAAGTTGGGGTTTTCTCACACGGAGCATTTTCATCCAAAACCCATTGCTACCTAATCAAAGGTGAGTTTTATGATCATTTTATGTTATTAAGAATAGTGAATGGTTGAAAGACTTGGATTGGGAAAGAGAGTAGAATATGGAGCACAAATGTGAAAATGATGGTAATCTTGAATAGTAGTTTGACATGAATCATGAGTCTTGATATGTTGTGAGTAAAATCTTGTTGTAAATGATACAAATGACGTTAAAGAAGTATTATATAAGAACGAATATAGTGTTGTTCCATATTTATGGTCATGAATCATTTTGGTAAGGAATTGTGAGAATTGGATAACATTGAACTTGAAGAATCTATTGATTATGATATTATGAATGTTTTCATGGATGTTTGGGAGTTGTTTATTATACGGAGAAAGTTGTAAAAACAAAGGAAATGCTGCCCAATTTTCATTAGCTCTTGGTCGCATTAGTTTAAGCTTAAGTATGTTTTCGATTATCTAATTATAGTGCGAACTCTCTTGAATGTGGAATCGTAAGCTTGGAAGAAGAGCGTTTAGGGTTAAGGAGACACAAAGGTATGTGAGGCTAGTCCCTTCTTTTTCTAAGGCATGACTCCTATAATATGACTTCCTTTAACTTTCCATGACTTTCTCATATTCCGAAAATTATAAGGCTATGACTATTAAGATCTACTCATGAGATATAGATAAAAGATAAGTTATGATTATGATAATGATGATGATGAATCTATGTCTAGCACTTCTAAAGCTTATGGCATGATGTTATTGTGAGGATAATGGTCTTGTGGTATGAATTCTTTGATGTTGCTCATTGTTGCTAATCTCATCTTATGATGCTAGTCCCTTCAAAGTGAGGCATGCTGATTATGGTCACTCCATAGTATAATCGGAGGTCCCCGACCTTACGTCACTCCTATAGAATCACAGCTTTTACTTGAACTCTTATGCATTCTTCATGACGAGATTACATCGTGCCTAGATGGCTGGACATGACACCGCTAAGGCGAGCTGCATACGATTACACCGTGCCTAGATGGCCGAACATGACACCACTAGTGGGCGGCGTGCGATAGTTACCCGGACTCGGGTTAACAATGATAGTACACTTGATATGCATGACATGTGTTTCTTTTAAAAGGTTAAGCAGGCATAATATCCGCCTTACGAGGCAATTGATGTACAGGTTATATCTTCGCCTCATGTTTCATTATTTCTGTATTATGTTAGTATTATTCATGTCTTACATACTCAGTACATTATTCGTACTGACGTCCTTCTTTTTGGACGTTGTGTTCATGCCCACAGGTAGACAGAGAGGTGGCCCAGATTCCTAGCAGCTACTCAGTCGATTGACAGGAGCCCTCCATTATTCCGAAGGTGCCATTTTTGATGCATTATTTTGTGTACAGCAGCCCAGAATGGCAAGATAGTGGTTGAAGAGGGGATTGAACGGGAGTCGTCTATGGATATGGAGGAGAGCGAACCCCAGAGTAAGACCCTATTTCGGTTCTCGCATACTTTGCCCACCTTAGAGGGGCAAGAGGGAGCCTCAACCTTAGCCCCAGCAACCCCAGATCCTCCACAAGATGCCTCGGGCCAGGTGATGAGACAGGCCATCCTTTTGCTGACCCAGTTAGTAGCCGCGCAAGCTTAGTGGCAGAGTGCGAGCCATTGTTGCAGGGGTTGGAGAAAGAGGGTCAAGTCTTCAGGGTTTGACCGTGAGTTTAGAGGTGCCCCAAGGCAGCAGTTTTCTAGGCGCCTAGTTCGTTCAACAACTAGTGCTCCTCCACAGTTTCCTTGATCCAGGGCTGATAGATCTGCTTGCATTGGGCCAATCTAAAGTTTTAGAGTTCCTAGTTCCCAAAATAGGGGTGATTCAAGCCAGATGAGATCACCGGTACCACGATGTACTCAGTGTGGCAAGTTACATTCTGGACCGTGCCGCTTGGGTTTGAATGTTTGTTATGCTTGCACTCGTCCAGGCCATTTCAGGCGCGATTGTCCATCGCCACGTGGTAAAGATAAGGTTCAATCAACAGGAGTGGCAGCTGGCTCTTCATCATCAGTACGCCTCCCAAGGCAAAGGCCGCAGATGTTAGCAGGTTGTGATAGATACCGAAAAGGAATGCCCAGTCCAAGTGGATCCCAGCATCATACCTATGCGTTAGCTGGGCGACAGGATCTTAAGTCTTCCCCTGATATTGTCCCAATTATATTGTCAGTATCCTCTTATAATATGTATGTATCGATTGATTCGGGTTCCACGTTGTCATATATTACTCCTGATGTTGGTGACTGTGTTGAGGTGAAACTCTGAGAAAATCAAACAATTTGAGATGTCTATGCTTGTTAGTGACCCAGTGATAGCTAGAATTATGATTTATGAGTAAGTATACCTCCCCGAAGGGAGTTGATTGACAGTGTGTAGAAAATATATATACATATATATATATATGATGGAATTCTAGAAAAAGTGTGCAGGTACAACTTATGAGACAAGCTTTATTAATTATATCCTTCTATTGTAAACAGTCTTGTGCTGCTGAGTCGCATATTATATGTGTTTCGATATGTGTCCTTTAAGGCATGGGATGTGTTTTCTGGGCTGTGTGCAGGTTTGGGATTGTTGTGTTTACAAGGGAAACTCTGCCGAAATTTTTCCAGGAATCTAAACGAAATTGTGGGAACTGTAGACAGAATTGCTGTGAGAGGAAGAGAAGGCTAGCAGCGAGTGATTAAGGACGGAGTTAGTGGTTAAAATGCAGGGTAAACATAGCGAGTATGTATGATACTAAGGGAATGATGAATAGATCAGGATGGAATAAAGAACATGGGAAGGGAGAATGGTGTGCTTGAAACAGAAAGAATTTTTATATACTAAGGAGAATTAAAGGGATAAGCACTCTAGAAGAAGTTGTAAGTTAGGAAACTTGGCTAGCTCTTTTCGTTCTGGGGAACATTAGGATACGAGATAAACTTGATGTGTATGTATAAGCCGATCCATGATACGCCGAATCAGATTATTAAGCTAGGCTTCACCTGAGGATTATAGTGGGAGAAACTTCCATGTCACTATAAGCTAGCCTTAATGACCTCGGCGATACCTCGAGGAAAGAGATTAGAAGAGATGTGTTTACAAAAGCTCCTTGCCTAGAAATTGGTTGACCTTATGATCACAGTTGTGTTCTGTGTTATAATTTAAGTTATGCATTCAAGAATTTGCTCAAACGATTATACGACAGGGATTGTTATTACAGATACGAGGGAAAGCAAAAATAAGATAAGATTGATCGGCGAAACAAAAGGATGACAAGTGATGAATGCTCAGTATATGTGATGTGCATGGTAGAAGTGTTAGAAACAAAGAAGGAAGGGTAGGAGCGAGGCAAATAGGATAGAAGTCCACTAGAACAGTAACTCGATAGACAGAAGGTGGAAGAGAATTAAACCCTGTGGATATCCTAACATTAAGTACGAATGGTAATAGGTGTCATGGAGTGATTGAAATTCTAAATCTTACTGTAAGAACGGTGTGGCTGATTGAATGATGACAAGGAATGTGGAACCATTTGTGGAGTAAGATAGTTTATGCATAAAGGGTGACTTATGCTACATCTCTCCAAAGAATTTTAAAAGGACTAGGTGTTACCCTGTTATTAAAATGTTGAGATGGCAGGGGACAATACTTCTATGGTAGTGTGAATTGATCATAGAGGAGTATGAAAGGATTGACTTTGAACCTTAAGTTGCAGTTCAAAAAAAAAAGGGGTAGTCAATGGTACTCTGAAATATGCTTAGAACGATGTCCTATGGATGAAATCATTTAAGGAAAGGATGAGAGGTAAGACGGAAGAAAAAAAAAAGTTTGACTGTGATCGATCAATGGACTGACTTCATATGTATCTCCAGACAGCAACAAATGGAATTGCACCCCGCGTGAGTTACACGGTAAAGGTCTTAGGGAGTGATTATTCGGGAAAGGTGAGCCAAGAGAGGGAAAGTTTGTGGATGATACAGTATAGGGAGTGTAGAGCGGTTATGAGCTACATCGATGAAATGATTAATACGCAGGACGGTCTATGGGCCTTCATAGAATTGAGGAAATGAGCATAGGGCTAAAGGCAATTCCCTTATGGTTTAATGGTCGTGGCAACAAAATGGTAACCAAAAGAGACCATCAAAGAAGTAATCTTCGATTTTTTGAGGCAACGTGGCCGCTGGAGACGTAGGAATGAGATAATACAAGATATGGGCCATAGAATGTAGGACGGGCGGAGAACCCAACATGGTATATGTACAACAATAAGGTAGATTACGAGGTAGAGTTAAAGGATGAGCATATGACGAAAGAGCAGTATTAATCCCAAGAAGATGCATCACATGAGTATTGCGGCTTCGGCTCAAGTGTAAGGTAGACAAGAATAAAACGGTATTTCCATATAATAAGGGCTCATGCAAATGATTTTGTAGTGAGGAGATACAGGCGATGAGAGTAAGATTTTGATTAAGGGGGGGAGTGAATGATGGACTGAGACGGGAAGTCAAGTGAAATAGCCACCGTAAGCAAGTTACAGGTATGCGAAGTTCCAAAGTCGCATACCAATTTAAGAAGCATCGTACAAGGAAAGCCTTAAAGGCAGAGCGTTGGACTCTGAATTTAGTAATGCCTTTGCTAACGGAAAGATGCGGGGCTAACAATAGAGGAGGATTGAAATGGAAATGAACTAATTGGAAGCATGTGAATATCTAACAGTGTGTAGAAGAGGGAATGTATGGGTGATATGAGAAATTCAAGCTTAGAGTACTCAAACACGAAGGAATTAAGGTCGCATAATGAAGTTAACGCAGTAAGATAGATTTAGGCGAGAAACGGGAAGCTAACAGTGTGGATAAAGAACAGAATAAAGAGTAAACTGGTGTAAGACAATTTCGTGGTACTGGCCAAGAATGAGGATGAATCTTGAGCTGAAATAGGCATGGCAATTGTAAAGAATCATATAAGCTATCTATGAAAGATTTGTCAAAATTCTTAGTTCTCTACCAGTGTCTGAAGATCGATGCATTTCGAGAGATTTGGGAAAAATGGGCCATTCTAGTAAACTTCCGTTTTGGAATAAATGAGCAGATAGAGCTTGTTTTCTAACTTCCCAAGGTATGTTAAGGACACGTACGTTAAGCCTTTAAGAAAGATGAAAAGACCTGTAAGATGGCTTAGAATTGATATATACATCGGTGGTCGCATAAAGCTTGCAAGAATGAGAGGGTATTAAATCATTGGAGTGCGAAAATTTCATTTCGAAAAGATATTAGGGAAGGACGCGGAAGTAGAAGAGATGCATTGAGAAGAGAAAGGGGGTACGAAGTCCAACTATACACATTTATCTCCACTCCCAGAAGAGGATAAAGATGAAATGCCATTGCCCCCAGGTATGCAATGCAATACTTTTAAATCTTTTAGTCGTGTGTGGCCATATTGTGTGATGCGATATCGTAGCCCTGAGTAGCAGTGTTATTTTGGGCTGTTGTGACAGGATGGTAGCTCTATATTACAGGCCAAACTCTGGCGAAATTTCGGTAGGATTCCCGAGAACTTAACATTCGAGGACTAATGTTTTTAAAGGGGGGAAAAAGTGTTACACCTCAAAAAATTTCATGTCGTTGCATGGTAAATAGACTAACTCAAGGTAAGATGTAAATGATGTCCCTACAAGTAAGAAGGGGTACTTAACGATTCTAATTAAGGTTCGAAAAACATTCGAGGCAAGAGAAGAAAGTTCGTTGAAGAATGTAAAGTATAAGTCGTGTTTTGAAAAGGGTTTGCAAAGTACTGAGCTAATGTTGATTTAATAATGTCTTGAGGAAAAATTATAACACTCCTTAGATTGTTAAGGAAGTGTTAAACAAGTGCTAAGAAGGTTCCATAAGGATTGGAGATCAAACGAATCGACGAGAACAAGTACGGGAGAAAAGTGGGTTATACGACCATTTATACGGTCCGTATAATGTTCCGTATAACAGTTTCAGAATGGACCAGTCTCTGATGGGCTTATACGGTCACTTATACGGCCCGTATAAAATTATAAGGACCGTATGAGTATCCGTATAAATCCACGACGGGTCAGATTTTTGCAAGTATATATATTAGACCCTAGTTCTTAGTTTTCATTTCTGTCACTTTCTCCACATCTCTTGAAGTCTCTAGAGTATTCTATATATCATACCCACACAAATTGAATAGAGATCAAAGATCAAACATTGTTAATCCAAGGAAATTAAGTGCAAGGATGCTCTCTAGAATTGCTAGAGGCCAAGAAGCCCTTTAGAATTAAAGTTGGGGTTTTCTCACATGGAGCATTTTCATCCAAAACCCATTCCTACCTAATCAAAGGTGAGTTTTATGATCATTTTATGTTATTAAGAATAGTGAATGGTTGAAAGACTTGGATTGGGAAGAAAGTAGAATATGAAGCTCAAATGTGAAAATGATGGCAATCTTGAATAGTAGTTTGACATGAATCATGACTCTTGATATGTTGTGAGTAAAATCTTGTTGTAAATGATACAAATGACGTTAAAGAAGTATTATATGAGAACGAATATAGTGTTGTGCCATAGTTATGGTCATGAATCATTTTGGTAAGGAATTGTGAGAATTGGATAACATTGAACTTGAAGAATCTATTGATTATGATATTATGAATGTTGTTATGGATGTTTGGGAGTTATTTATTATACTGAGAAAGTTGTAAAAACAAAGGAAATGCTGCCCAATTTTCATTAGCTCTTGGTCGCATTAGTTTAAGCTTAAGTATGTTTTCGATTATCTAATTATAGTGCGAACTCTCTTGAATATGGAATCGTAAGCTTGGAAGAAGAGCGTTTAGGGTTAAGGAGACACAAAGGTATGTGAGGCTAGTCCCTTCTTTTTCTAAGGCATGACTCCTATAATATGACTTCCATTAACTTTCCATGACTTTCTCATATTCCGAAAATTATAAGGCTATGACTATTAAGATCTACTTATGAGATATAGATAAAAGATAAGTTATGATTATGATAATGATGATGATGAATCTATGTCTAGAGATTCTAAAGCTTATGACATGATGTTATTGTGAGAATAATGGTCTTGTGGTATGAATTCTTTGATGTTGCTCATTGTTGCTAGTCTCATCTTATGATGCTAGTCCCTTCAAGGTGAGGCATGCTGATTATGATCACTCCATAGTATAATCGGAGGTCCCCGACCTTACGTCACTCCGATAGAGTCACAACTTTTACTTGAACTCTTATGCATTCTTCATGACGAGATTACACCGTGCCTAGATGGCCGGACATGACACCGCTAAAGCGGGCTGCATACGATTACACCGTGCCTAGATGGCTGGACATGACACCGCTAAGGCGGGCTGCATATGATTACACCATGCCTAGATGGTCGTACATGACACTGCTAAGGCGGGCTGCATACGATTACACCGTGCCTAGATGGCCGAATATGACCCCACTAGTGAGCGGCGTGCGATAGTTACCCGGACGCGGGTGATACGCTCAAATTACACCTATTAATGGCGTAAAGCGGACGTTGTCAAATATAGTAACCCAACAAGGTTGGGGTCGAATCCCACAGGGAATATGGAGAGAAAAGAGTACTAATCGTATGTGATACCAATCTTTAAAGGCTTTAATCCTATTCCGGATAGTTTGAATTGATTGTTGAATAATGTAATTGAATACTTTGACTTAGAATGTAATTAATATGAGAGAGAGACTAAGGTTGTGTTTCCCAATTTGATTAGATATTATGCTTCGGATTTCAATGTGATATACTTCTAATGGTTGTTCTAAGAATATGCACTTGATCTCTTAAAGACTTCTTAATGTTTCCCAACAGTTAAGCAGTATTTCCTCTTTATGATTCTTCCGAATATAAAAGAGTTACAATCGAAGAGCGACCAATAATGCCAATTTAGACTTATTCTTATTCCTAAGTTAGTCTATTAAACGAGGGTTAACGCCTCGAGTCATTGTTATTCAATCTTACCAATATTGACTCTCTTTCCCAAGAAAAGTCAATATAATGGCTTCGGCTAATGCTTGCAATCATTACCCAACGTTACAACACAAAGATAGAATAAATAACAACAACCATTATGCATATATCAATAATAGAAACCCATTCACATAATACCCATCATGGGATTCACAACCTTAGAATTGAAATTAGCTACTCATAATGTTTCTTGACAGAAAAAGCTTAAAGATTAACATAATACACTTACAATACTAATACAAGATGGAATGAGAGTGAAGTTGTTGCCTTAAATGCTCCAATCACTTCAAGATTAAAAATCTAGGGTTTATGCCTCTAAAATAAAATCTGAATAATGAATTAAAACCCTACATTATGTATTTATAGAGCCAAAAATCGCGCCAAGTTTCTGGACAAAAATGCCCTTACGCCGCATTGTTACGGACCGTAACTCAGGTTACGGTCCGTCCTTCATTTCGTCATTTGACCACTTCGACGTTACGGCCACCATGCGACGGACCGTACCCTGTGTTACGGTCCGTCCTTCTGAAGCGTAAGTGGTGACAATTACTTGGCAACTCTCTGGAAATTTGGATGATGTTACGGTGAAGGGTTACGGACCGTAACACTAAACCGTAACACTGAAGATTTTATTGAAACTCTCTGGAAATTTAGCTCATGTTACGGTGACATGTTACGGACCGTAACATGAGTTACGGACCGTAACACTAAACCGTAACACTGAAGATTTTATTGAAACTCTCTGGAAATTTAGCTCATGTTACGGTGACATGTTACGGACCGTAACATGAGTTACGGACCGTAACACTTCACCGTAACACTGATGGTTTCAATGAAACTTTCTGGAAATTCAGGCCTTGTTACGGTTCAAAGGTACGAACCGTAACATGAGTTACGGACACCGTTACGGTCCGTAACATGAGTTACGGACCGTCGCTTAGCTCAAATTTGTCCGTTTTTCCAGCATTA
Source organism: Lycium barbarum (assembly GCF_019175385.1). Lineage (NCBI taxonomy): Eukaryota > Viridiplantae > Streptophyta > Magnoliopsida > Solanales > Solanaceae > Lycium > Lycium barbarum. Next base: position 7,459,786 of record NC_083337.1, on the reverse strand, counting down.
CTTCTCATTTCCGATCCTTAGTTAATCAACCCTATAAAATACAAAAATAACATAAGAAACAATATAAAAACACTTAAAATCAAGCAATATTTCTAGTTACAAAGGCATAAAATGTGCCAAAATTCACGGCACATCAACACCCCCAACTTAAGCTTTTGCTTGTCCTCAAGCAACTACAACAATACTCACTACTAACACACGACATCTTAGCAAAATAAGAATGACTACGGTGGTTTTGGCATGTGTTCCTAGCACGGACTCTTCAATTCAAGAAAAATATTTAGGCTCTTATCCATCTCCTATTTGTGACACAAGATGCACATTCCGGAAAAATGTCAATTCACTATGCAACCTCAATTAATGACATAATCATAGTACGGGGGCCTCTATGCACATGAATTTCAACTTCCGGAAAGCCAGTTACTTTGAAACCTACAATCCTTATGCCCTCACATAGACCAAAGAATGTCCCAACACACATTTACGACATAAATGGGACAGAAGACTAAAGAGACAGAAGAACACTCATACTCACAAAGAAATTTGCATACCATGCGTGCACATACCATAGGCTTGCCTTTATTTTCCATGCATTCAACTTTGAACAATTTGATCGTGATCACATTAGGACTTTTTGGGCTTGTAACATTGGCTTAGGGACGGGTAGGATGAATATTTGGGTATCGGTGACTCACTCTCCTCGACACTTCTTTTTGACTTCATTCACCATTCTTCCTATCATTTCCGACCCTCCCTTTTTAGCGTGGATTTATTTAGAAGTTTGAACAAATTTTTTTTTTTATTTTTTTATATATATATATCCACGCTGAATTATGTCCCTTTATATTCGTGATTACCCCCAACAGGCCTTTGACCTCATTTTCCTCATCTTTGACTTATCACCCCCAACTTAGGCTTTTAGCCTCATTTTCCGCATTTTTGACTTGTCACCCCCAACTTAGGCTTTTAGCCTCATTTGTCAATCTTCCGTGTCAAGGAGGGACTTGGTGCCAAATAGGTTTATTCGAAGAAAAAGTCTATAGGCTCAAAAATGGGAGACTAGGGATCATTTTCTGTACGGGCCAGGCTCATTTAAGATACTTTGGGGTTAATACAAAGAAAGCCTAAGATCACTTCACAATCTAATTCTCCTTAGAATTCACGCACGACCAACCGGGCAAGTTCTAGATTGCCGGCATCATATGCAAATAGAAGCTAAAAACTCACAACATAATGGCATAAGGATTGTTTAAATACTCCGACTTCATTTCCGTTTGAAGATTTCACATACATAAACACCCTTTCTTTGCAATGTCATTAAAAGAACCATACATGTCAATATCAACAACTCAGTTTTGATGTACATCACAAATTATTTTTCGGAGGGATATCATTGAACTTGTAAAAACCATTTTTATCTATGCTAGAAACACGGACCACCACCACTTAAGTCAGCATTACTTTACTTCTATATTAAACATTCTAAACATGCTAGGTTCAACATACACACAGCATTCTTCGGGAATAGAAACACATAGCAAAGAACAGCCGAAGAACGTCCTAACACATACTTGTTAATAAAAACAATACCAACAAAACAAAACAATAACAATTGTCTTAAACACATGCTTACTATCACAATTTTGATAAGATATTTACCAAAACAAAACAATAAAAACAATATCCAGTATACTAAAACAGCAATCCCAACAACCAATCAGCAAATACCACACCCCCAGCTTAAAAGCATGCATTGCCCTCAAAGCATCAATATAACGCAGTAAAAATATTTGGAGGGCCTCCCTGGAGCGCACTAGGCACTCGGATCTGTCGCAGCATCATGGGGTGGAGCAGTGGATGGGGGAGAAATACGGTGAGCCGGCTCTGTAGGCTGAGTTGAGCTAGAAGTAGCTCCTGCGGTGTCGGAACTTAACCGGGACTCCTGGCGGATTCTTTTCAAAGTACGCCGCTCCTCTTCCTCATTCTGTGGGCGTAACTCAGCATATGGATCAAGACTTTGGAGAGTGGGCTCGAGATCTGGCGAGGCTCTGCTTCGCTTCCCTTTGTCCAAAGAGGGGATATCCTCCTCCAACTCCTCGTCGTGCTGTTCCTCAACCGTGTCATCGTTGTCATCATCCCCTAGTAAGCTCTGAATCGGCTGGTATAGGGTCTGTACCAACTCCGTGTGTACTTTAGGAAGCTGGTCTGTCGCCACAGCCACTTCCTGGGCCTTCAATTTCTGCACATCATCCTTGACAGACCGCAACTCACTCCGAATAGCGCCCAATTCCATAGTAGGGTGTGTCCTAGTCAGCTCAGTCATCCTGCGCTCAATACCATCTATCCGGGAGTGGATTTGTAATGATTGTAGGTGGTCCGCAGCCATCTGTTCTTTTATCTGTTCTTTTATCGGTCGCAGCGCTGCATCAATAGCCCTTTTTGTGTATAATTTTAGCTCAGTCATGATCTGCTTGACCTGCCTATCTGTGCGATCCGCTTGTAAGACCACCGCCCCAAAATTATCCCGGTTGAACATCATGTTTCTCGCAAGCTCGGGTGGGACTCCTGGTGTTGCCTGCGGTGGTGCTGGGCTTGCTCCAGTGGAAGAGGTAGGACCACCCGAAGTAGGTGCGGCTGGAGGTGGCATAGGCTGTGTAGCATGATCAGCCGGTGGAGCCTCAGAATCTGTGTGCTGATCCGCAGCAGCTCCCTCTTCACCCATGATAGCCAAGGGTATAACATCTGATCCCGTAGGCCCCTCCGGCACCTCAGAAACCGATGCAGAGGGCAACGAACCCTGGCTGAACACCTCATCTTTCCCTTTTGTGATGTCATAAATATGGCTGGCAATCACACTGTGATCGATATGGGGTAGGGGTTCTGGTTCTGCACGCAAGCATAGTAGCGTAAGCAGGCATGGATGAATGAGGGAAGTGGCCGGCTAGGTGGCTCTCTCTCGGAGGTCTTCGGCTATCAGTCGCCCGAAGTTGATCTTATATCGCGACATTATGGAAGCCACAAGAACAGCCCTGTCTGGAGTCAAATAATTATCTGATTGGGTAGGACGGATTCGGAACAGAACAATTTGCCACCAAAACTTTGCCTCTGGCGTTAGGGTGTTTTTCCAAATCCGCGTGGTGGCTGTCAACTTTGGCACTATGGCCCATTCAGGATCTGTTGTCCGTGCAATAACAGAAGCTACCCATTTTCGGACGGGGATTGTATCCTTCTGTTCAATTTTGTAGGCAAACTCCCCTTCTTCCGCTGCTGTAGGCTCTATATAATCTTCCCCGAATAGTATTTTATTTATAGCCGATGGAGAGACATCTATCTTCTTTGTCCGGAATACAACCTCATTCATTGCCGGTACTTGAGTTGCTCGCTGCCCTTTCTTCACTACTTTGAATACAGCTGCCCCATATGAAGCGTAGAATTCCCTAACAAAAACCGATATGTAGGACCCAACGGGGTTTTTCAAAAACTCCAACTTGTGGAATCGGATAGTATCACTAATGCCGGGATATCCTTCGATTCCATCGAAAATGACATTCCGTTCCTCGAAAATACTCCGCCTTGGGTCCATTCCCTCACCTTTTACCCGCTCACACCCCTTGTTATACAAATCTTCAGATCCCTCCACATTAAACCGGAGGATCTTCTCAGTCATAGTTTGCAGCCGAATGTCAAGTTTCCTTCTTTCCTGTTCGCGCTCTTTTTCGCGCTCCTCCGCAGTAGACTGTCTAATGGGTGGTTGAGGTCGGTGTGTTGGTGTGATAGCCCGCTGGGGTTCACTTTGGCTCGACGAACTCGACGAGCTCGACTCTCTTAACTCCTCAGTCGAGGAGGAACTTTCTGATTGTGGGTCTGGTTGGCTGGGTGCAACTGGTGGGGGTGGCTTGCTGGGTGCGACCGGCCTCTTTTTAGGCCTGGCGTCCTTGATCTGATCGTCGTCGCGCAGCCGTGAGGTTACCTTGCTTGCAGCACGACCTTTTCCTTTTTGCGCGACCTTAGGTGAAGCCTTCTTTGATTGTCGTGGTTTACCCATACCTGTGGAAGGAAAAGTTAGATATGATGTACGAGAAGTTGTAAAAATTTTACACCTTATGAATTTAAGCCAAAGCCTTTAATTAGGTCAGGTACCGTAACACAGTCGACGGACCGTCGATTGTGTTACGGGCCGTATCTTCATCCGTAACTGAAATGGTTCAATTAAGCAAAGGGACCGTAACACAGTCGACGGTCTGTATCATAGTATACGGTTCGTAACGTCGCACCGTAACGTGATCAAAATTTCCAGAAAAGTTACTGGAAATTTGAGAGGTGTTACGGTGTGATGTTACGGTCCGTAACACATAATGACGGGCAACAGAGTAGCAAACAAATGGCTTGGCCAAATTTTATCGTTTTAAGCACGAGGCCAAGATTTTCGACTTAATGATCCATGGGTATGTTGTGAAACAATATTATATCCCCTCACATGCCTCGGGTTACTCAGACTTCACCCGATTTTATTAAAGTTTTCATTGGGGACTTGTATCGAACAGTTGGTGGGCAAACCGATTTAGTAATTTCACGAATGAAACCTTCAACCGGATTTGCCCTCCAATTCAGTGGGAAGCAGTTGCTTGTACCCACGAATCATTTAAACAGCACCAATACCAATCCCAACCCCCAACCAATGTCAAATCCCCCATAACTTATCAATTTAAATGCAAACTCAATCAACACAGCCCAAAACACGAATTTCAACACATATTTTACGAAATTACTCATGAGCATCATAGAACTCGCATTGATAGCTAAAAGAAAAGAGTAAATACATGTAATACCTGATCGTTGGCGATTGTAAGGATGAAACTCAACTTAAAACAGTGATTGTGGATAAGAAAATAGTAATGAGATTTTAGAGAAATATGGGGGAGAATGGGAGGAGGATGAAGAGAGGAGGATGTGAAGAAGAGAAGAGAGGATTTATGAGGGAGAGGGAGTTGAAAAACGTGTGAAGAATCATTATAATTTGGAATGGGAACCGTCGGTAATGTATTTAAACATTTCCGACAATTACGTTACCTGTTACGGACCGTATCATAGGATACGGTCCGTATCTTGTGTTACGGTTCATCAAACGACCCCGTTTCGTTTATTCATTAATGACCTGGCAGTCCAATCGACGGACCGTAACTCGTGTTACGGTCCGTATCACCTGGCGTAACATGTTGAAAATTTCCAGTGAAGCCCATATTTTGCATCAAAGTTACGACACAGTGTTACGGTCCGTAACACGTACGACGGACCGTAACTCGTACCGTAACACTCTTCCTCACCCTTCAGTGATTTTTTTATTTTTTTCTTTTTGCCTGTTACGCTTCATGATACGGACCGTAACAAGAGTTACGGGCCGTAACGTGGAGCGTCTCGCCTTGGATCACTTGGTAGTTATTTGGTCCCTTCAGTTCTCAAAATCCCACCACATTAGCACATCAACAACACAAAAGAATACAATGAAAATATAAACTTTAAACTACTTACAAAGCGGTAAATGTGGGTTGCCTCCCACACAGCGCTTGGTTTAACGTCACGGCTCGACGTGGTACCTCATTTTCGAGTTCAGGAGTCATATTTCAAACGATACCTATCCACGACCTTACCATCATCAATACACCAATGGTAATGCTTCACTCTTTGTGCATTCACCTTAAAAGTCCGAGTGCCATCCTCGGATTTCACCTCAATGACGCTTCCATTTGGGGACACACTCACAATTTCAAAAGGACCAGACCAACGAGACTTTAACTTGCCTGGAAAGAACTTCAGGCGTGAATTGTACAACAAGACCAAGTCTTTTGGCTGAAAATCCCTTTTTAGGATCTTCGAGTCATGATAGTATTTCATCTTTTCCTTGTACAGTGTTGCACTTTCATAGGCATTGTACCTAAATTCATCCATCTCGTTGATTTGAAACAACCGCAGCTTAGTTGCTTCATGCCAATCCATATTCAGCTTTTTCAATGCCCAAAGGGCTTTATGCTCAAGCTCAATAGGCAAATGACATGCCTTCCCAAATACCAACTTATACGGTGAAGTCCCTATAGGCGTTTTGAATGCCGTGCGATATGCCCATAAAGCATCATCCAACTTTTTAGACCAGTCAGTGCGATTCACATTGACCGTCTTTGCCAAGATGCATTTTATTTCTCTGTTTGAGACCTCAACCTGACCACTCGTCTGAGGATGATATGGAGTGGCAACCCTGTGATGCACGCCATATTTTTCAAGAAGATCAGCAAATGGTTTATTGCAGAAATGAGATCCACCATCGCTAATAATAGCTCTAGGAGTGCCAAATCTAGTAAAGATGTTCTTTTTGAGAAACGCATTGACTCTCCTACCATCATTGTTAGGCAAGGCCACCGCCTCCACCCATTTGGAGACATAATCCACTGCGACAAGAATGTATTTCAGGCCGTAGGAGCTCACGAAGGGCCCCATAAAATCAATTCCCCATACATCAAATAACTCCACCTCAAGAACAAAGTTCATCGGAGTTTCATGCCTCCGACCTATTGTGCCCTGGCGTTGGCATTTATCACAAGAGCGTTCCAACATATTTGCATCACGATAAATGGCTGGCCAGTAGTAGCCACACTCTAGCACCTTGGCTGCTGTTCGATTTCCACTGTGATGTCCACCAACTGGAGAATCATGGCACGCTTTCAAGATGTCCATCACCTCAGATTCCGCCACACATCTCCGGATCATATTGTCAGCACACGTTCTGAATAAGTAAGGCTCATCCCAACAATACTGTCGGCAGTCTCGCAAGAACTTCTTCTTTTGATATGTCTTCAACTCTTCAGGAACGATGCCAGTTACCAAATAATTGGCAATATCGGCATACCATGGTGCCACATCATTGGAAATGACCAAAACTCTTTCATCCGGGAAAGTGTCATCAATATCTAGCACATCACTCGGTCTCCCTGGTGCTTCCAGTCTGGAAAGATGGTCAGCTACTTGATTTTCTGACCCTTTCCGGTCTCTGACTTCAAAGTCAAATTCTTGTAGCAACAACACCCATCTTATCAACCGAGGCTTAGCATCCTTTTTCGTCATCAAATAGCGCAATGCAGCATGGTCAGTGTGAACCACTACCTTGGCACCCAACAAATAAGCCCGGAACTTTTCAAAAGCATAAACAATAGCAAGTAATTCTTGCTCCGTTACTGTATAGTTCAGCTGGGCTCCATTCAATGTTTTGCTGGCATAATAAATTGGGTGCAGGATTTTGTTTAGCCGCTGACCAAGCACAGCACCAATTGCAAGACCACTGGCGTCACACATTAATTCAAAGGGAAGTGACCAATCTGGGGACACCACAATCGGTGCGGAGGTTAATTTCAGCTTCAACTCGTCAAACGCCTTGATGCACTTTTCATCAAAATTGAATTTGGATTCTTTTTCTAAGAGTCTGCACATGGGATTTGCAATTTTTGAGAAGTCTTTGATAAACCTTCTATAAAATCCGGCGTGCCCCAAGAAACTCCGAACTCCTTTTACTGAAACGGGCGGAGGGAGTTGTGAAATCACATCGATTTTAGCTTGATCAACCTCAATCCCTTTTTCTGAAATCTTATGGCCAACGACAATGCCCTCCTTGACCATAAAATGACACTTCTCCCAGTTGAGCACGAGGTTGGTTTCCTCACACCGTTGCAGCACCCGATCAAGATGACCCAAACATTCATCGAATGAATCTCCCACCACCGAGAAATCATCCATGAAAACTTCAAGAAAGTTTTCAACCATATCAGAGAATATGGACATCATGCATCTTTGGAAGGTAGCTGGTGCATTGCAAAGACCAAATGGCATCCGGCTGAAAGCGAATGTCCCATAGGGACAAGTGAAAGTAGTCTTTTCTTGGTCTTCCAACGCAATGTTGATCTGGTTGTATCCTGAGTACCCATCCAAGAAACAGTAATAAGATCTTCCGGCTAGCCGATCAAGCATTTGATCAATAAAAGGCATAGGGAAGTGATCCTTGCAAGATGCGGTATTCAGCTTCCGGTAGTCCATACACACTCTCCAACCGGTGACAGTCCTTGTTGGAATCAACTCATTTTTCGAGTTAGGGACAACAGCGATGCCCCCTTTCTTTGGCACACACTGAACAGGGCTTACCCAAGGGCTGTTGGCAATCGGGTAAACCACCCCAGCATCTAACCACTTAATGATCTCCTTCTTCACCACCTCTTGCATCGGTGGATTTAATCTTCTCTGATGTTCAACACTCGGCGAACTTTCCTCCTCCAACTGTATTCGGTGCTCACAAATTCCGGCGGGAATCCCCCGGATGTCTGCAATAGTCCAACCCAGAGCTCTTAAATGCTTTCTCAAGACTACGATGAGTCTTTGAATTTGGCCCTCATTCAGAAGCGATGACACAATAACTAGAAGAGTAGCATTTTCTCCAAGAAATACATATTTAAGATGTGATGGCAGTTTCTTGAGTTCCAGTTTCGGTGGCTCAATAATTGATGGTTTTGCTGGAGGAGTTGTTCGTTTCTCTAGATCAAGAGACAATTTCTTGGGCTCATAAGAGTAAGACCCCAGACCTGTGAGTGAATTCACTGTCTCATTATATCCCTCCATTTGGTCGGCATCAAAATTTACCAAGATGGCCAACAATGCTTCGCTCAAGCATTCTTCCTCCATTTTAAATTCCACTGCTTCATCCACCTTGTCAACAGAGTTTATGACTGAAATGCTTTGATAAGGACTAGGTAACTTCATGCCTTTGCTAGCGTGAAAAGTCACCTCCTCATCGTTCACCCGGAACTTTATTTCGTGCTTTTCGGAGTCCATAAGAGCCCTCCCTGTGGCAAGGAAAGGTCTTCCCAGAATAATAGGAATTTCTTGATCAATAGCACAATCAAGAATCACGAAATCTGCCGGCAGTAGAAATTCCCCGATTTGAACCAGCACATCATCAACTACTCCAACTGGCCTTTTTATCGATCTGTCAGCCATCTGCAACCTCATGGTAGTTGGCCTTGGCATAGCTAGCCCCGATCTCTTAAAAATTTCCAGGGGCATAAGCTTTATGCTAGCCCCGTTATCACACAAAGCCCTGGCAAAATTTTGCTGCCCTATGGTGCATGGAATTGTGAATGCTCCAGGATCTTCCCTCTTTTGCACAGTGGTTTTGGAAAGAATGGCACTAACGCGGTGAGTGATACCCACAGTGTCGTGTTTCAATGGCTTTTTCTTCTTTGTTAAAAGATCCTTCAAATACTTAGCAAAGCCAGGCATTTCTTTAACAGCATCCATGAAAGGAATGTTCATCGTCAACTGCTTGAGTTGATCATAAAATCTCAAGCACTTCTCATCTTCTGTTTTTCTCACCAACCTTTGAGGAAAAGGCGGTGAAGATTTAAACAATTGGCTCAAAGGGCGAAGAGCACCGGAAAGTTTTGCCTTCCCCTTTTCCTGGTTTTCCACCGGTTCCTTTGGTTTATTAAGATTCAGCTCTTCTTCAACTACAATGGGGACTTCCTCCCCTGCTTCTTCCTCGACAATATCATCCAATACACTAGGCTGCGCTTCTTTTTCAACAATTGGTTCCTGATCAATTGGCTTTTTATTGTCACCCTGAAGTATTTTTCCACTTCTGGTGCTAATGGCAAGTACATTCTCCACAGAGTTCACTCCACTACCTTTTGGATTAGGAACTGTATCACTCGGTAATTGTCCCCGTTGAGGAGTATGCACTTCTCGGGAAAGGTCTCTGAATTGCGCTTCAAGCTTCTGAATGGAAGCTGAATGCGATAGTTGGACCTGGGACATTCCCTTGATTGTGCTCTCTGTTCTGTCTTGATTCATCAGCATTTTCTGCATCATACTCTTCAGTTCTGCAGAATCATTAGACGTGTTACCAGCAGAGTTAGTAGCTGAATTATCTTTCCATGGCTGGGAATTGGATGCTTGCCCCCTAGGTGGAATGTAGGGGTTAGAGCTCTTGTTGCCATAATTATTGTTATTGTAATTCCCTTGATTGGGATTACCCTGATCAGTTCTTCCATAATTCTGTCCTTGGTAATTTTGTTGAGGCCTTTGCCATGGGTGATTACCGGAACCTTGGTAGTTTTGCCGTTGATAACCCCCTTGCGAGTTATTGACATAATTCGCATCCTCATATTGTGGCTGCCCCTCAAGATAAGTTTCGTCAGAAACTTGATACATTCCGGGAGCATGAGGTGGCATCTCATCGATAACGTTTACACATTTGGCCTCTTTCTCCATAAGCCTTTTGGATAATAAATCCACGGTGGTTTGCAGTTGAGCGAACGCATGATCTCGCTCATGATTTTCTTTGGCCACCGCGGCCATAGAGGGACTACCATATGATAGGAATTCGCTATCAGTCGAATGCCAGGCTTGATTATGGGTAGTAAGCTTGTCGAGCAACCGGGTGATGTTGACAAAGGTTTTGTCCATAAAGCATCCCCCAGCTGCAGTGTTGACAGCTATTTGATTCATTGTATCTAGCCCCTTGTAGAACTTCTCTGTGAGAATTGCATCTGGAAATCCATGATTCGGAGATTGAGCTAGATAATATTTGAACCTCTCCCATGCAGCATATAGTTGTTCCCCTGGAAGTTGTTTAAACCCAAAAATCTTATCCCGAAGCTCAGCCTTTTTGCTGGGTGGGAACCATTTTTTTAGAAAGATATTGGCCAGCTCATTCCAGGTATGAATAGTATTGCTCGGGAGCTTTTCATACCATTCCCTAGCTTGGCCAGCTAATGAATATTTGAAAACCCGCAGTCGCAGTGCATCAGCAGGAACAGCACCTTGAGATTGTTGGGAACATACATGCACGAAATTCTTCAGGTGTCGAAGGGGACAGTCTTCCGAAGAATTTCGGAAATAGCCTTCAAGTTTCAATAGCTGATAGATAGAACTATCAATTTTGAAATTAGCATTTCCTGTTCTCGGGGGAACTACAGCAGAAGCATAATCAGCTTCGTCGATGAATTCTGCAAATACATTCTCATCCTCCTCTTCTTCTGGTGCAGGATGGTTCACTTGGATCCCCCTTTGGTTCCCTTGATTGCGATGGGGTCTTCTAGCCATGTTCACCTGGTTCACTAAAACAGCAAACGAGGTGTGATGGAATAGAAAAAGTTTTAAAGAATAGTACACAACAATTAGTAATTTCTGAACCGTATTAATTAGAATGGGCACGGTCGTATGCAAGTATATTTACCCAACTATGAGTCGGGGTCGAATCCCACAGAGAACAATATGTAGGCGATTAGGAAAAGTAGGAATTTTCACCAACTACGCTAAAGCCAAACGATAGATAATGTTTTGGTTTTGTTTGAGAGAATTATAACTAATGCAAAAATGTAAACTAACCTAGAAAGCAAGTAAAATGATCAATGGCCACAAGCATGGATACAAGGGAAACTACGCTCAAGTAACGATCCAATGTACTTCATGATTTACAAATAATGGTGAGTTTATATTACTTAGCCTCGGATAATGACTCTAAATTAGCTTCTTCCGAAGACCAACTAGACTACCTAATTGAATATCCCTAAAGCAATTAGGAGCATTAAGAACACCCGAATATGGCTACAAGTGGTGTCGCCTATTCCTAGGTCGATTTCCATTAGATGAGGGTTAACGCCCCAAATTCTTGTTAATTAATCTTTCCCAATCCCGAGTTTGCCTCTTCCAAGTTTAAACCGAAATAAATGGGCAAGTCTTAGGGTTAGCTACTCCCTTAAGAATCATTCAAAATGAGATTAATTAAAGAAACAATAACTCACTTCATTAGGAATAAAATCATTCAACACATAAGCAAAACAAGAGATTCAATCCAAACTTTAATCAAGAATATTTCCATAAACGAAATTCAAGTATTGAAATGAAATACTACACACATAAATATTCAATACATAGCAAGAGTAGAAGAAATGGGTAAAGAATTTCTCATTGGTGTCTCCAAATCTTCTCTTCCAAGGTGTTGGTGATGAACCCTAGCCTCCAAGAACTTGTGTGTTGTGCCAAAGATAAATGTTTTCTGCCCTAAGCCTCTATTTTATTCCCCATTTTTCAGATTTGCAATTCTGCCCGTTTTTGCAGATCTGGCCCGTTTTTGCAAAACTGTCCAGTTTGGACAGTTTTGCAAAACTGTCCCATTTGGCCTCTTTTTGAGTTAATTTTCACTTGGTTTCTTCCGATCACTTCTAAATCACATAAAACCTGTAAAATAGATGTAAACGATATTAAATGCACTATTTTCTCAAGCAAACATAGCAAAAATATAAGATTAAAGAAGAGATAAGTTGGTAAAATACCAACTTATCAAACCCCCAAACTTAAACTATTGCTTGTCCTCAAGCAATTCAAAACATAAAATCTCTTTCTAAGGAATTTACTCAATAGTGCACCAACATCATACCAAGTTAAGAAATCTACTTTAAGCACAAAAACATGACTTTGATTGGTACCAACAATTAATTCAAAACATATGAATCACCAATTTCTTCTTAAAAACTTCATTTTCTTTTCAAGTGCTCAAACACCAAGTTAATCAAAGTAGCAATCAAGTCATGACAATAAAGCTTCAAAATTTGCCTCCTTATCACAAAACAACTTTCTTTTGTTCATTCCTCTCAATTGGAAAATGGAACAAGTTCACAACTTAAATTCTCATGTGCCCTCACACTCAAGAGAGAATCCCACACTTAGAAAATGTAATTCAAAACACAAATGGGATATTTAAATAGAAAGAATTAACTCTCTCACAAAGATGTTCAATTGCACAAGTAGTACCATAAGCTTGCTCTTCATGTATTTCTCCACTAATATAGACACACTTGGTTCAAAATCAATTAGGACTTAAAGGGTTGTAATGTAGGCTTTTGGTTAAGGTAGGAACATAATTTGGAAATAGTGACTCAAAAACCTCCCTAAGCACTACAATTTTCAACAATCAAAGCATACTTCCTTTGAAATTTTTTTTTCACCCCTTTCTTCATTTTTCCTTTCACCACTTAGTCTTCCGATTATTCACACACTAGTTTTTTTTTTTTTTTTTTCATTGCACCGTAACACCGTCGACGGACCGTCGATCGTGTTACGGGCCGTATCTCCAACCGTAACTCAAGTTATTCATTTATAGCACAGGAACCGTAACTCATTCGACGGACCGTCACACGTGTTACGGTCCGTAACACCTCACCGTAACACCACCCAAATTTCCAGAAAGTTTTACATGGAAATCAATGGTGTTACGATGGGTGTTACGGTCCGTAACACACGTTACGGTCCGTAACACCTCACCGTAACGTCATCCAAATTTCCAGAGAGTTTACTTGGAAATTTAATGATGTTACGATGGGTGTTACGGTCCGTAACACACGTTACGGTCCGTAACACTGAACGACGGAACCATTTAACAGTTCAATTTTTTTTTTTTTTTTCGCCTTTAAAGTAACTCCCACATAACAACTTTTTCCAACCATCACCCCTAAACTTAGGCTTTTCGCCTATGTTTGCACTTTCAACGCACTTAAGGAGGTAGGGTACCAAAAGATGGATCAATGAAGAACAAAAGGTTAAAGCTTGTAACATGGTTGCCAAAGAAAAGGTTAAAGGCTCAAAAGGGGTTGACTAGGGAAAATATGCAAAGGTAGGATATTTAAGGCACAAAAGCGGTTCAAGGAAGGCCTAACATCATTTTTCAAACCAAGTGTAGTCTAGGATTTCGCCTTGAAACTCATTCCGGGCAAGTTCTAGACCACAAATAATGCAAAAGAACTCACAAATAAACCTCATCACACATGGCACATGAAAACTCAAGTAGAATATGTATCCAAGAACCAATTGAAACAAATGAACTCAAAAAGTCACTCATAGCCTAAAGAGACTAATTAGTGAAAGTAAGAGCCAAAAATTAAATCTAAAAGTCACAACAAGAAACCTTACTTCAATCATTTTTCTTTTTCAACAATCAAGAGTTCATATGTTAAGGTTTAAATAAGTTGGTACCAAGCAAGCCAAAAATTAGTCAAGGGGTAAAAAATCACATCCCAACACCATTTTTACTCCTAAACTACCTAACTAAGAACAAAAATAAAATAACAAAAGTGACTAATTCACAACATGCAAAACGAACGAAATTTTCAAGCATTTGAGCAAGTTCCATTTGTAACGTTTATCCACAGCCACACCAACAGTCACAAAATAAGCCCGACAAGGGCACACAATCAAGCATAACCAAAATATAGCGTGCTACCACATGCCACCCCCAACTAAAAACATTGCAGTGTCCTCACTGCACAAGCAAAAACTAGACAGTTTTGCAGAAGCTGGACAGTTTTGCAAAAACTGGACAGTTTTGCAAAAACTGAACAGTTTCTGCAATTTTCAGCAGCTACTGGTTTGGGCTGTCCGAAAATTTGACCTGCTCAAAACAACTCAAAAAATTCTAAAACTTTGCAGATTAGTCAAAAACCATAAACAAAACTATTCTAAAAAATCAAATTTCAAAAATAATTTAAAATTTTTAAAACGATGGGTTGCCTCCCACCAAGCGCTTAAGTTAACGTCGCGGCACGACGGTTACCTGTACCACTTTTCCTTCCATTTGGAAGATATGAATTTGCGCCCCAACTTTGAATCAAGATTATGATGACGCTCATGGGGCGGTGGTAGAAAAATAAAGAGGCCAACTCTCGGATGTCGCATTTTGCACTTTTTGGCCTTTGAGTGAGGAATGCCCTTTTGTCTTCTTGGCATAGCAAACTTCAAAATAAAAACGCTTTCTTCTTCATAGCCAAAATTCTCCATTGGCTTGTTTGGTTCAACTTCTATATCATCAACCAAGCACAATGTTGAAAAATGGTTCGAATGTGGTCCAACGCGCTCAAATTTCAAATTTGCATGAATTTTGACATCCTTACCCATAAATGAACTAGAGTCTTCAAAAACGATTTCATGAACTTTTTTATGCAACTCTAGTATCATTTCTTCAATCTCGGCATCATTCACTATTTTTGGATTTGTTGGTTGGTAATTTATCATTAGCTCTTGAAAATTAATAGTGACCACTTCTTCATTGGAAACCAACTTAAAACTACTATCCATGACCTTTTGATGTTGAGCGTCACATGCCTCAATCTTTGCATTCAATTCGGCCTCCAATTTTTTTATAGCAATTTCAAGTAACTCCACTTCTTGACTTTGCTCAACATGCATTTTTAGCAATTCTTCTATCATCCGTGAAAAGCCATCACGGTGATCCCCATAGAGTTCAAGTTGTTGAGCTTGATTCATTAGCCAATCTTGGCTCACAATATCCACTTTGTCAAGTTTTTCTTCATGGTGAGAATCGTCCAAAGCTTGTAAAAATCCTAACATGGTGAAATCCATGTTTTGGATAGTTTCATCATCTCCATTTTGAACTACTTCCCACCATTTGGCCACAATTTTCCCATATTTTTCATTTCTCTCCATAATGCCACTTAACATTTCCTCAATTTTCTTTTTTCGAGTATTGGAGATTTCTTCTTTATGACTTAGCTCATTTTCTTCAAGTTGAACCACTTCTTCAATTTCACAACTCTTGTTGTGGTCACAAGAATTTTCGGGCTTATCTTGTAAATTTGAAATCTCTTCTTCAACTACTTCATTTTGAGGAATAGCCACATCCATGGAAATTGAAAAATTTTCATCCTCAAGTGATTTGTTCATTTCTAAAATGGATTGCCCGACGAGTTCTCGCTCCTCCTCCCTTTCCCGGTCAAAGTATGCTTGGAGCAATTCCATGATACCTTCATATCCGGTATTTTGCCCTTCGTTTGCCATATCATTGTTCCTATCAAACTCAAAAGCACAACTAGTATTTTCATTAAAACAACTTGGGGGAGGGGAAGGAGAATAATTAGGACAATCACTCCAATGTCCATTTTGACCACCACATATATTACAAATATTCCCATCATAGGATTGAGACGGTGCACACATCTCTCTCCCGGGAGCATTTTCACAATCTTGCCAAAAGTGAGGTCCTCCACAATATGGACATGGGTCATCAAAGTATGAACAATTACCATCCAACCAATTTTCATTATATGATGTCATTTTTTTTTTTTTTAGCAAAAGCAAAAACTGGACAGTTTTTCAGAAACTGGACAGTTTTGCAGAAGCAAAAACTGGACAGTTTTTCAGAAACTGGACAGTTTTGCAGAAGCAAAAACTGGACAGTTTCTGCAGAAGCAAAAACTGGACAGTTTCTGCAGAAACAAAAACTGGACAGTTTTTTCAGAAACTGGACAGTTTTGCAAAAACTGGGCAGTTTTTTCAGAAACTGGACAGTTTTGCAAAAACTGGGCAGTTTTTCAGAACTGGACAGTTTCTGCAAAAATAACTGGACAGTTTTTTTTTTTTTTTTTTTTTTTTTTTTTTAGAAAGCAAAGAAAGTTTGGACCAAAGCAAGTTAGCTTAAATCCCAAACTAACCTAAATACGCCAAATTGTTCCCCGGCAGCGGCGCCAAAATTTGATACGCTCAAATTACACCTATTAATGGCGTAAAGCGGACGTTGTCAAATATAGTAACCCAACAAGGTTGGGGTCGAATCCCACAGGGAATATGGAGAGAAAAGAGTACTAATCGTATGCGATACCAATCTTTAAAGGCTTTAATCCTATTCCGGATAGTTTGAATTGATTGTTGAATAATGTAATTGAATACTTTGACTTAGAATGTAATTAATATGAGAGAGAGACTAAGGTTGTGTTTCCCAATTTGATTAGATATTATGCTTCGGATTTCAATGTGATATACTTCTAATGGTTGTTCTAAGAATATGCACTTGATCTCTTAAAGACTTCTTAATGTTTCCCAACAGTTAAGCAGTATTTCCTCTTTATGATTCTTCCGAATATAAAAGAGTTACAATCGAAGAGCGACCAATAATGCCAATTTAGACTTATTCTTATTCCTAAGTTAGTCTATTAAACGAGGGTTAACGCCTCGAGTCATTGTTATTCAATCTTACCAATATTGACTCTCTTTCCCAAGAAAAGTCAATATAATGGCTTCGGCTAATGCTTGCAATCATTACCCAACGTTACAACACAAAGATAGAATAAATAACAACAACCATTATGCATATATCAATAATAGAAACCCATTCACATAATACCCATCATGGGATTCACAACCTTAGAATTGAAATTAGCTACTCATAATGTTTCTTGACAGAAAAAGCTTAAAGATTAACATAATACACTTACAATACTAATACAAGATGGAATGAGAGTGAAGTTGTTGCCTTAAATGCTCCAATCACTTCAAGATTAAAAATCTAGGGTTTATGCCTCTAAAATAAAATCTGAATAATGAATTAAAACCCTACATTATGTATTTATAGAGCCAAAAATCGCGCCAAGTTTCTGGACAAAAATGCCCTTACGCCGCATTGTTACGGACCGTAACTCAGGTTACGGTCCGTCCTTCATTTCGTCATTTGACCACTTCGACGTTACGGCCACCATGCGACGGACCGTACCCTGTGTTACGGTCCGTCCTTCTGAAGCGTAAGTGGTGACAATTACTTGGCAACTCTCTAGAAATTTGGATGATGTTACGGTGAAGGGTTACGGACCGTAACACTAAACCGTAACACTGAAGATTTTATTGAAACTCTCTGGAAATTTAGCTCATGTTACGGTGACATGTTACGGACCGTAACATGAGTTACGGACCGTAACACTAAACCGTAACACTGAAGATTTTATTGAAACTCTCTGGAAATTTAGCTCATGTTACGGTGACATGTTACGGACCGTAACATGAGTTACGGACCGTAACACTTCACCGTAACACTGATGGTTTCAATGAAACTTTCTGGAAATTCAGGCCT
Organism: Lycium barbarum; assembly: GCF_019175385.1. Classification (NCBI taxonomy): domain Eukaryota; kingdom Viridiplantae; phylum Streptophyta; class Magnoliopsida; order Solanales; family Solanaceae; genus Lycium; species Lycium barbarum. The sequence continues at coordinate 7,441,842 of NC_083337.1, read as the reverse complement.
TGTTACGGTTCAAAGGTACGAACCGTAACATGAGTTACGGACACCGTTACGGTCCGTAACATGAGTTACGGACCGTCGCTTAGCTCAAATTTGTCCGTTTTTCCAGCATTACTTCTCATTTCCGATCCTTAGTTAATCAACCCTATAAAATACAAAAATAACATAAGAAACAATATAAAAACACTTAAAATCAAGCAATATTTCTAGTTACAAAGGCATAAAATGTGCCAAAATTCACGGCACATCAGCGGGTTAACGATGATGGTATACTTGATATGCATGACATGTGTTTCTTTTAAAAGGTTAAGCAGGCATAATATTCTCCTTACGAGGCAATTGATGTACAGGTTATATATTCGCCTCATGTTTCATTATTTCTGTATTATGTTAGTATTATTCATGCCTTACATGCTCAGTACATTGTTCGTACTGACGTCCTTCTTCTTTTTGGACGTTGTGTTCATGCCCACAGGTAGACAGGGAGGCGGCCCAGATTCCTAGGAGCTACTCAGCCGATTGATAGGAGCACTCTATTATTCTATAGGTGCCATTTTTTATGCATTATTTTGTGTATATATTTTGGGCATGACGGAGTCCTGTCCCGTCCTTATGTCTAACACTCTAGTAGAGGCTCGTAGATACGTACGTGTGGGTAGTAGATGTCCCATGATGACTACATTGCATATTTGTATATCATTTTGATAGCCCGAGGGGCTTATGCACATGAATGTAGACATGTTTTGGAAGTGATAATGGTTTCCTTATGGCTAGTTGTGTTGAGAATAATAAATGCATTCCAGATGAATATGATGATTAGCATAATGAGTGGTGCTCGGTAGTCAGCTCCGGGTACCCGTCATGGCCCCCTAGTCGGGTCGTGACACAAACAAACAAAGACTCACAACAACCTAAAGAACATAGACATAATCTGGTGTCTGGATCAGGTACTTCGGCTTGTAAGTGGCTTTGTTCTTGAGAGCACTTGAGAACTTGTAGAGGAAAGGTTTGCATGAGATAGTTTTAGGTTTTCAAGTGATGCATAATATATTAGAACATGTTGTATATATATTGGGGAGAATGTGGGTGTGATGGAGACCACTCATCCCATATTTGACTTAAAGCATGGGCCACAGCATTGCTGTACAGTTGTGCAGTGGGCAGTGCAACTTTACAGCTTTTACTGCTAATTGTACGACGTACAGAGAGAACAGATCTCAAACCAGGTCTCTCTCTCTATTTCTCCAGCAGTTTGACAATCATCAAAACGTAGAAGTCTTATCAATTTCACCTTTTTGATAATGACAAACTTAGAAAGAATGTTCCCTCTGCGAAGTTGAACAGTTTTAAAATCATAACATGTTAGCAACAGGATGCATATACAGCCTGGAGGACTAGGTTACCTAATCACTTTCAATCCTTCCCCATTAAACACAGCATCGCTCATCTAATAAATCAAATTTCCCCTTTTGGTATCATCGAAAATTAATTAAAAAACAGCCAGTAAGAAGTTCAGATATATTAACTCGGAGCCACTGAGGCAACAAAACATAAATAGAATAGAGGTGAGCAAGCCAACAATGAAGCACACAGACAGAGTAATCTCCTAATAAAGATTAACATAAAAGTAGATAGTAATCAATTCAGTACCTAAATTATAATGATTAAACTGCAATTTTACCAAAAGTCAATAGAAGCCAACCAACGGATATACAGGATCCAGACAAAAAAAGGAGCATGTTTGGAAAGACAGGGACTAAGGAGGATTACTGGGGCGGTTTAATGCTTGAAGGAGTTTATCAACTCTATCACTATTAGCTCGTTGATCCTTTATCATTTGGTCTCAAATTACATCCACTCTGACCCTTAACTAATCCTTCTCAGCTTACAGTCTTTCAATTTCTTCTGTTGCTTCTGTGCGGGAACCTGGTTCTTTTGCTTGTTCAGCCAATTGAGCTTTCAGAATGGAATTCTCTGCCTTAAGCTACTGAATCTCTGCATTCTCCGCTTCTTGAACTTCAATCAAGATTGAGATGGTGGAAGGGCTGGCAACACCTGCTACTTTTAGCACATACTCACAGTCTTCCAAGGTGGCTAGAGAGAACATGTGCTCCTTTGTTCCTGAAGAAGGTTTTCCAGTTCTCACCTTGAAGTGCACAAATACCTTGGTTAGGAAAAATCCGTAGGGAAGACCAGGTTTTCCTTGCACAGTCCTTGTCATTTTAATCATCTGCTCAATCATTATGGCTGGTAAGTTGATTAGCTCAAAGGATGTCAGAGCTTCCATGAGGACCAAGTTTGCCAAAGTGACGGTAGAACGTCCCTCAGTTCTTGGCAAAATCACCTTGTTGACTAATTCAAAGACTAGTTGGTGCTCAGGCTTAAGCTCATTTTTGTAAAGACTTGCTTTTGTTTCAGACCTTGCTACCTTTACAATGACATTTTTGAAGCCAGTGGATCTCTTTCCCTTTACGGCTCTCACTCCATCTGTCTTTACTTCTAAAATATCTGCAAGTACTGACTCGGTCAGCACAAAATCTGTTCCATTTACAGTTAAGGCCAGAGCACCATCACCAAAGCTGCATAGGCTATTGTAAGTTTAGTCACTTCCGCTTCATACACGCTAGGTGTTGGTGGAGTAAAGAGATTAGTCCAGCCTTGAAATTCCACCATCCTCATTGATTCTTTCATACCAGGCTCTCGCATAAGTTGACATCAAATATTCTTCCAAAAAGAACCTTTTGTCGTTACAAGTTCTCTTTCCCTCTTTGCCAAAGCTTGACTGATGCCTTCCCTGAGATTTCAAGCACCTGGTTCTTCGATTTCAACATCCACATACTCCAGTTCTCCTTCTGATCCTCATCAGTCATCAACTTCATGTAGATTTTTAAGCAATTAAAGCCATCAAGATCAAGCTCCACACTTGCTAGCAGCATCAATCATCAAGGATGAGTCCTTCCCTTTTGTCACAAAAGGCACACATCCTGCTATGAAGGCTTTGAAGGGAGACTTCTTTACCTTTGTTATGAGCTAGGAGCTATCACTATTTATCAACCATATTGACGGCAACCCTTTAACTCTCCCCAATCTGTAGGCGATATCACTGGTTTGTTTTGGGAACCCTAACAAGTTTGGGTCCCTTGTAGTTGTAAAAAGGATGAATCAAACTTCATTCAGCTCACATGGGCAGCACATTTCTTTTCCTTCTCTGAGGTCCTTTCTTTTGAGGACTTGCTCCTTCCATTTTCTTATGAGAGCCCCTCTTCTGAGAACCAGCTCCTTTTATTCTATCTCCCTTTTTGACAAAATTCTTATTCCTCTGAAAGGACTCAATCCTTGCTTTACATGCCTTCTTGTAATAACATGCTTGCCCGCAATGAGAGCACAACCAATTTTCAGTTGTGGAGACATACTTATTGTGTGGGTTGTAGGGCGTTTTCTCTTTCTCAAAACCAAGTCTTTCTCTACCATCTCCTTACTCTTGTACATGGAAGTGATCACATCAGAGGACCAGGTCCACTTGAGAGCTTTGTCAAGATCAAACTTGACCCACTTCAGCTCTTCTTTCAGTTGCTCATTTTTCTCTATATCCACAATGAGACTCAGTTTCACTTTCTTGAGCTCATTCTCAAGCTCCTCTTAAGCCTTCCTGGCTTCACTCTTTCCTTTAGAAGAAGTCTCCATACCCCTTCTCATTTGACTTTCCAACATAATGTTTAGTTGGTTAGTCTCATTGATTTATTTCTTCATATCCCCAATGAAGACTAACAGGTCAATTTCTTTCTTGTTCCACCTCCTCAATCTCATCATTTAGCTCACATTTCTCAGCAATGAGAGCATGATATGCATCAATTAACATGCCTGATAGTAATATGAGTTTATTCTGAGAGTATGCTTTAAAAATTTTCTTGACATCAAGAAAGTTTACCTCTCCATTCTCATCATCATTATCATTTGTTTTTTATTCAGCCATGAGTGTAGAGATTGACTCATTTTCAGAAGCTTCATTTTATATGTCCACCATTGATGTAGTCCATTTGTCGTCTCCATCTTCAGATTCACTAGAGGAGTCCCCCCATGCAGCAAGTGCTTGCTTCACTATCTCATCAGCGGCTTTCTTTCTTCTGAACTTTCTGTCAGGAACCTGGTTCCTCCTCGCAGTTCTGTCATAATTGTCCTGCTTGTTTTGAGGGCACTCTTTAAAGAAGTGACCAGGTCTTCCACACTTGTGGCAGCTGTTGTCATTTCCCTTGAAGTTTTTGCTGGAACTTCCTGGCTTGAGGATTCCGCCATTTTTCCTGATCATTTTATGAGATCTCTGCGTGAGATAAGCCATTTTGGATTCCTCATCGCTCGAATCTCCTCTTGCTGCTTTGAGAACCAAGCTCCTTTCATTCTTTTTCAACATGCACGATATGTTGGAACATGTTGTATATATATTGGGGAGCATGTTGGTGTGATGGAGACCACTCATCCCATGTTTGACTTAAAGTATGAGCCGCAACACTGTTGTACAGTTGTGCAGTGGGCAGTGCAGCTTTACAGTTGTTACTGCTGACTATACAACGTACAGAGAGAACAGATCTCAAACTAGGTCTCTCTCTGTTTCTCCAACAATTTGACAATCATCAAAACTCCTATTAGCATTGCCTTTTCTTTTTTGGCCTAAGAGATTATTCGCAATGAGGATGGGCTTTGAACTTTGGCTTATCAATATATAGAACTACATATGATGAAACTATAGCTTCTGCAGTGGCGAAATCAGGAATTTCGTTAAAGGTGTTCAAGATTTAATATATCTGTATAAATAGTGATATTTGACCTATATACGGAATATAATTTTCTATACACTATTTTTTCCCGATAAAGGGTATCAATTGACCACCCTTCAGTGTATGTGGCTGCATCGCTGGCTTCTGATCACTCAAGGGTGACTTCATATGTGAACAGATAGAATCAAGTTGGGTCTCGATGCACGTACCTTATCGAAAACAAGGCAATATTGCATACGTATAAGCGCGCTTTCGTCTTTATTTGTCCGAATTTTGGTTGTTCTTCTCAATAATGATTTTCTGCACAAGTCCAGTTTACCTACTTATTCTGTTGTGGACAGAAAATTAAGCGACTAGAGATGAAAAGGAGCGAATTTGGGAAAAAGAGACCACTCAACTTCATTTTTAATTAGTTGCGCTTAATCAATCATATAGGACCTCAAATATTAACGTCCGAACTCATTATATAATTTATCATTAAAATTAGTTCAATGGAAAACGTAACACATTATGTTTAAATACGAATTCACCCTTGCGTAAAAGGTGATAAAACACAAAATCTATATAATCCCCAGTTCTGTGAAAAGAAAATGACACAACTTTTACTAATGATGTAACCGATAAACCTTCGTAAGGCTTAAGGTACAATGTTCCATCTACTTTTCAGCGATGGAAACATATTTTAATTTACAATTGAAGCATATTTCACTCTTGACCCCTATAGGAACTCTGATTGTTATATAGCTTGGAAGTGACAGGTTAAAGAGTAAAACAAGGATATGTCATTCAGCCTGAAAGTCCTCTACTTAAAGACTACAGGAAGATGCTTGCAATCTCATGGTTTATTCTTTCTCAGACATTGTTAACAAGAAAATAAAGCTTGTTTGAGTTTTGACAGAAAATAAAGCTATCAAAAATTAATTGATAATGAACAAATAGAAAAATTCAAAAAAAAAACTATCGATTACAAAACCGTCATTTTGATCCTATTGGATGCAAATCATTTATACCAATCGCTTCCCAGATTTTCACAGCACTCGTTGTTTGTAGTTTGGCAAGGAGACGGGTTGGGCTCGTTTGATCAAGGAAACGAATTTTTGAAGTAAAAAAGTTATTCTTCATCACCTATAACGTCTCAAGAGAACAGATCACAAAGTTAAATTAGATAAAATGTTCATTGGCATTGGGACGCCAACTTTGACCCCTAATCCAATATCTTGTTAAGGAAATTATTTGTTGGGGTTCAGCTACTTAGCCTACTTTTAGGAACACATAGTAAACCTAATTCATACGTAAAATTAATCCATCTATTTGTTAGCTTTTACACTCTGCTAATTATAAAATGACGGTTCTGATCTTGATTATAAGTAACAGAGTATCTAACTTGGATAAAATCAACTTACATATGTCACTATACTATTTCGAAAATGATATGGATTCTGATCTTGACTAGTACTATAATTAAAAGCGTCCAATTATGACAGCTACAATTTCAAGTGATTCATCTCAAAATCGATCCATTAGAACATGTAAAATGCAATTCTATTTTTTTGGGTAAAAACAGAATTTTAACCAGAGTTACTACAGAAAGCTTAGTCCATGAGTGAATATAGCAACAAAAGCATTCATTCGAGTTTTGGACAAAGACAAGCCAACTTCTAAATCTCCATCTGAGTCCTTCGACTTGCTAAGGGATATCGATACACCTTCTCCACTGTCAATAGAAACGGACTCTACCTTCTCCGGCCTTCCCCATCCAAAATCAGTAGCATATAAATCAAATTTTGGAGATCCAACAATTGAAAGACACCGTTTCATGTCTACGGTATAAAGTTCCTTAAACCAGTTACCATTAAGGATCCATTCCTCATCTTTCATCCTTTTTTGAATGCTTTCTCCAATTAATTTCACGGCAATTGTAAAGCCTTCCTTTCCAACTAAGTCAACATGCCTTGCTTTTGCATTATACCCCACTAGACAATTTCCGAAATAAGATGGAGGAAGTGGTGGATTGAGTCGTGCTCTACAATCTGCTGCACATCCGAAGAACTCCATTACATTCTCATCTATCTCTTCTCCTATCACGACCTCTGATTTTATCAAGCAAGTCCATACATAAGCACATGTTATTGTGAAAGATGTCACATGAGTTAGGCTTGGTTGTCTTGACAATATTAAATTCTTGAGCTTTGTGATGTCTTCCCGTCCTATAATAAATGTACGTCGAACTTTATCAAGAGGAGTCACAATTATGTCACGCATCTCCACTTTAGCATTCTTCATTACATCCCATATAGCAGTTCCTTGTTCATGAGGGTCTTTTATTATGGACCTATCATAAAATGGAACGAACTCATTTTCTAAATATTGTTCATCTCCACCGAATTTGTTGAGTAAAGCCCATGCTCTCGTGAACCTTACTATGGTATTTCCATCACAAGCGGCATGATGGTTACTAAATCCAACGGATATGCCAAGATTCGGAAAAAGTGTAACTTTAATGGCTAAGACCGGGGCTAGTTGGACCCCGGGTGCATCCTTAGGTTCTGCCAATTGAGGAATAAAGGGATAAAAATCCTTAGCATTTCGGGGATGGTTACCAATGAGATAATTGAAATTATCCATATCAGTCTCAAAAAAGGTAACAAACACAGAATCTCCTGTCACATAACGCAACTCAGGATAACCGCACGAATTTAGAGGACAAGCAATGTTGCCAGCTAAGGGTGTATAGTGTTTGAGAGTGAGGGAGAGTGAATGTTTAAGAGAAGGAATGATGGTTTGGACGAAATCGGGTTTGGAAATAGGGAGCTTGTAGAATAAAATCCGCCGATTACGACCAAAAGCTAACCACATATGATCAAAATAAGTAAGAGGGAGTGTCAGTTCAGCTGCACCACCGGGAGGTGGCGCAACTTGACATTGCTCAATCACTGAAGCCATTGCCATTTGGCTAAAAAATTCAGTAAAGGGGAGTCTGTTTGGCTAATAAATTGCATCGCAATATGAATATGTTGCTTTCGATGAAATGTACCTTATTGACAACACGGTAGTGCATATGTGTGGCCAATATGGAAGACGAAAATTGACAACACGGTAGTGCATATGTGTGGCCAATATGGAGACCTTTCGTCTTTATTGGTCTCAACATGAAAGTAAAGAATCTGTGGATAAAAGCTGCTGGGTGTGGGTCAGAAACTCAGTTCCACGTTTTTTTAGTGTACAAATGATTTTCACCTAGTCTTTTAACCTACTTACATACTGGTTTTTTGTTGCAGGTGGAAAAGCAAATATGGGGACTAGAGATGATCATCAGCTATTCCATACCTTTTATGTTTTGTTTTAGTTCGATTAAGCACGAGATTTAAAATATGAATAATGTATTGTCATGATCCAATTTGTCTAATAAACTGTAATGGCACCTAACCCCCACCTGTTTATGTGAACACCAAGATCCATTTTAGTTATGAAAAGACGATAATTAGTTTGAAAGAGATTAATCAACATAGTGAAATAATTTCGTAAACCCAAACAGTGAAGAAATACCAAAAATACTGCCAGGATATGGTGTTACAAGTCATGAGCTACTAATACGTAGTAAATATATATAATAATCTCAAATTAAAATCTGTCCGGAAGGACAACAATAAAAAGATAGAGGAGGGTGTCCGGTGCTGCGAACAAATCCATGGAGCTCACCCCAAATATCAGTCTGCACTCTAGCTCCACTAGTGCACTGATCAGATACTGTACAAAAAGTGCAGCAAGTGAAGCATGAGTATAACAATCAGCGCACATCACGATTTTGCAACTACCTGAAAACGGTCGGGAAATCCTCGTTTTCCGGCTACAACTGTTTTCGGAAAATCACGATTTTCTAGTAGTCCGCCTGTGGTTCGATGGCAAGCAAGACATGTCAAAATCTATAAATTTCAAATCCTAAATATATCTCTCCTCGAGAAACAGAAAAATGAAAATTCAATAACTTTCTTGGTCACTCATCTCATACATCAAAATTAATACTAACAAATCATGGAAAAGTTCATCATTTTAGTTGGAGATCATATGATGATCATATTTTTCACGTTTGTTATCAATGAGTTCAAATGAAAACAAAGTGAAGTTGATAGCTCTGCTTCAGAAAACTTAGTCCATAAGCATATGTGAATAGTAAACAATGTTAAAAGCAAAGTTGTACGTTTCTGATTGCACAAGATTTTGATTCCCATTTCCAGAGAGTACTGTAGTCTGTCCCTTAGTAATTGGGACCGCTGAGTTTTTCTGGTTATGAGTTATGACATAATTACATTGGGTTTTGTCCTTATGCGCTTGCATAAATGGTCAAGTTTTATGCGGGAAATTATACTTAATAATCTTGAAAATGGGTGATCTTGAGTTTTTTACTGATAAATTTTCAAGATTAAAAGTCAAAACTTATTAAGTTTTGTACATGAGGCGAACAGGATCAAAAGTTCAAATTACTCACTTCAAAGGTCATTATTGTAAATCATCCGGTTTTATGCAGGTATTACAACATCTTAGCTGAGCACTTAAGGGCTTGTGTGGTTAGTGTTGGTGGAGAGCTAATTAATCTTTGTACTAAAATCATTGTATATATCATTGCAATGTTTGGTTGGTAAGAAAGATCAATCTCTGTATAAAAATTAGCATTGCTCCAATTTGAATAATAGAAGAGTAAATTTACCCAAATGAAGAGAAAAAATAATTGTGTCCGAGACAATTTTTCACGTGATCACAATCAAAACTTTTTCCACGTCGGGTGACTGTTAGTAGAGAGGGACATATTTGGACCTTTAAGCAACATCAGGGTTTTATTGTTCGGATATTATAATGAGAAAAATTTAAACCTTTTCAAATAATAAAGGGGGTAAATTTAACCCTTTGATCTCCTACTTCTTTTCAAAGAAAAAAACATGACCAATGCAAAAGCCTTATTGTACATTCTTGAACTTTTTCATTATTATTCGAATCAAGTTTCATGTGACGATAATGACTGATAACAGTGGTTTGCAATTTATAGTGATGGCGATTGACAATAGTGATTAGTGGTTGGTGGTGATGATTGTAAGTGGTGACTAGTGACGATGACGATTGGCTGTAATGATTGATGCCGATGGTGGTTGTGGTTGAGGATAGTGCTTATAGATGGTGGGTGGAAGTAGTTGATAGTGATGAGCGGCAACATGTGATGGTGGATGGCAGTGGCGATTAGCATTGAAAATAAACGAAATAGTGATGAAATATCATCTTTGTAAAATTTTTGAATGAATAGCACCTTAAGGTTATTAAAACTTAGCTACACTAAATCTTAATCTGTCATATTTGTTTAGGTTCATTAATTGTTGCAAAATAAATAAAAATACACTTAATAATTAAAATTCAGACCTAAAAGATTAACACATTTAATAACAGATAACTAAATACTCCCTTCGTCTCAAATTATTTATCACATTCACTAAAAAATTGTTGTCTCCAATTATTTGTCGTTTTAGAAGATTAAGGCACAATTAATTACTTTTTCCTATTTTGCCCTTAGTAGAATTTTTTTCATTAATGGAGATGACACATAATATATATATATATATATATATATATATATATATATATATATATATATATATAAATCTAGGACAAAGGTCCGGTGACGTGGCACTTTTAGATGTAAGGAAACTTATTTATCTTTTTCCTCAAATTTTTTAATATTAATTCTTATTTTTCATTTGAAAAACATAAATTTAAAGTTGGTTGATTTACTTGAAGACGCCGAAAAGTCACGTCATTTAAATAATTTAGCCCCAAATCAATTGAATCGGTACAATTACTTGAGAAAGAGCCCGTTTGGATTGGCTTATAAGTTGCTTATAAGCTGTTTTCAGCTTTTTTGAGTGTTTGGCTGGTCAGCTTAAAGTCATTTTGTGCTTAAAATAAGCTCAAAAAAATAATTGGATCCATTTGACTTAACTTATCTAAAGCAGCTTATAAACCAAAAAAAAAAAATTAGACTACCCCAACTTATTTTTTTTAACTTATAAGCTGTTTGCAGCTTATAAGGATAAGCACATCCAAACATGCTCAAAGACAAAAAGCATAATGAAAAGACGTAAATTTCAACAATTTACATTTCAAAGCTCCACCAACCATTTTGTTTTTTCTTTAATTTTTCTTCTTCCTTTTCTACTCTAGACTTCTTCAATATTAGACAAAGCACTTCAAACCCCTTCATTTAGTCTCTGGCAACTACCAAGCCGTAAATTATATGTGCACCGCAATGTTACAATAATGGATATGCTCCGCAACATGGATTGCAGAAGTGGGCAAATTAATCGTAGTTCTTGAAATAAGATTAGCATACGTATGATCTTTTTCGGTTTCTCAGTTCGATTTTTTTTTATTACTTTTATTTAATTACTTCATGATCTACTCCAAATTTTACTTAATTACTTCCAGTGTTTTAAAAGGCGGGAGCGTAAGGCGGGGCGTTTTACATATGCCTCAATGAGGCGCTCCATGGGTATTTAATTTTTAATATTTCATAAAATAATATAATTACAATAAATATTTTTAAATAGGTAAAATTACATTAAAAAAATTGTAAATAAATGAAAAATGATATATATTATATATATAGATGTGTTTGATCCTGATCACAAAATAGTAATTAAGCCAATCGATTATACACCACTTACGATTTGTATTTATAAATAACATAATTTTACAAGTATAAACAATACAATGAAATAAAAGTTATTATGAAATGCAAATTAACTCTAACAGTTTAACTTTCAAACAATGAAAAATCACAATTTCTTAAAACAATATTACTATCAAACTATTCATTTTATCTCCCTATAAGCAAACAATCAATAAAGCTTTATCAGTATTATAATTAAAACTTAATCCTTCATGAATAAAATAAAATTACTTTCAAATAGAGAAATAATAAAATATGACAATTTTGATACATAGAACAAAAGACGAATGATAAGTGAAAATGTACAATTCGACTATGTATTTTTAAAAGAAATAATATTAAATGATATTCACCCTCACTATGCTCTCAAATAGTAAATATGCAATATTACGACTTGTTATTTGAGTTACACCCAATCTTCTTATTTCTATAGATGAAAAACTATTAAGTATCATTCATTTGTTAAAGAATTATGAGGGTCCACAATTTTAATTAAAGAATTTAACATATAATTTGTGTAAGAACAGTTAGGCGAGCCTCGAGCGTTGGGCGTTAGACGTGTTTAGGGCGTACAGTCGGGCACTTAGGGCGCAAGCCTCACAAGAACTAAGCCCCGCACGTGAGCCTCAGGGCGTTTTGCCAGTGTCCTGCCCCTGGGCGAGCCCCGAGGCGAGTCCTGAAACTGCCTTTTAAAACACTGATTACTTCATGATCTACTCCAAATTCACCAAAACATTTATCTTTACAACTAATCAGAGGCTAGTTGTAACTGTGATATTAATGAAATGATTCTCTTTAATTTTAACATTTTAGCTGTTACAATTCTGATCTTCTCAAGATAACGTTTATAGTCCAATCGGTACAGAGGCCTTTGGCATTTTAAATGTTCAAGGTTTTTTGGTTCAAATATTAATTATTATACATACATATAAGAATGATTTCTTGAGTTGAAATTAATCTTCTTTCCGAAAAAGAAAAAAAAAAAAAGAAAAAAAGGTAATAGAAGCGAAAGAATCGTGAAGTTGTATGTTAGTATGTGACTTCACTTGGCTCCAAAAAAAAAAAAAAAAAAATTGAAACCCTTACTCTCTTTTGGTTCTATGTTTTTTTTTCCCCCTTCATGCTTTTACAAATTTGTCAATAACACTGTATTTTTTCTTGTAGATTACAGCACTCCCACAACACCAATAGGATCGGTGATATACTTTATTCTTCGTCCCTTCAAATGGCAGGTCAATTTTCCAAACGTTTTTCGCTTTTATAGTTTTTGTTTTATATTTTTAATAAAAAGTCAATAATCAATAATGAAAATAATTTCTGAAATGAGAACAGTGATGTGGCATCTCAACCAGGTCTATATTTATCTTTTTTCCTGACTCTTTAAAATTTTAATCTTTAATTCAATACAATTACTACATTATTAAAATACTTTTGATTGAGTCTTAAATAAGGAAATAATTGTGAAATTGCATTATGCTTATGTAAGGTTAAAATAGAATTTAATATACACCTATAACTATAAGTTAATATCAATGGGGACAATGAAAAATTGTAAAAGCAATAAACTATTGTAGAATTTAATATACACCTATAACTATAAGTTAATATCAATGGGGACAATGAAAAATTGTAAAAGCAATAAAGTATTGTAGAAATGAGGATAGTGAGGGCTTCTCTTCCACACGAAGATCAAGGCTCCTTAAAAATTCATTCCTCCTCTTAATCCTAAACATACGGTAGGACACTGCTGTAAAATTTTCTTTTCCATTTTTTTTTTTTTTTTTTGTATTTTGAAGTTACAAAATTTTGTCTGTCACATATTTGAGTTTGATATGACACTTGTATTTTCTTGAAAACATAAACTAGGTATATTTCAGCCTTTTAATACTGAATGTTATGTTTCTACAGAATCGGATGTTTAATCGTGATAATATCATTTTATCGGTTAAATATATGATATCATCCAATTCTGACAAATAGCACAACAAGGGATCGGAGTTAATAGTTAAACGAGGTTGAAGGATATAACAAAGAAACATTCAACCTTCAGAATATTACTATGTCTAGGAATATTACGGTTGGGGAATGTAAATAAGACAAAATTGATAAAAAATAAAGATGAATGTTTTTATTATTACAATTCAAAAATTACTTAATCATAATTTAATTTTTAAACGCGCGGCCATTCTCACTAGTATAATAGATATTTAATGGGGAGATTATAACTTAGACATAAATAAGAATAAAGTTAGTCAAACACCCCTCCTAATTAATATTTCTTGTGGCTTGTAAAAAGGAGTAAATTAAGATCTAGATCTTCATTAAATGGAAACAAATAAGGTCAATGTGGATTCAATTCCTTATTGTTCCAGATTTTCTTTTCTCTTTCCAACCCCTATAGTATATATATATTTTTTTTAGAAACTATCATCATTTTATTGTTCAAGAAAACAAACCTACAACTATAATCTATATCTATATATAATATAAAGTTAGGCATAGACAATTTTATGTGACACCTCTCTATGACCTCTATTAGCATTTATCTTTTTTCTCATTTTTTAAAAAATTTTCACTCATTCTTTTCATAAATTATTATTTTAAAAAAATCAAAATGCATATTAAAGGGAAACAATCGGTTACAGCCTAAAAGTAACTTTTTAAAAGCCATAAGTGTTACTGAATGTTGATTGCAGAAGACCATCAATGCCTTATTAAAAGAAAAGTTACATTTTTTTGATATAAATACAAATTTATATATTTAGTCAATCATCATCGAGTCACGATATTATCCACTCCTTATCTTCACAGGATACATAACTCCCAAATTATAAAATTAAGTATCTTGGTTTTCAATATAATAACTTTCCTGTAATATAATTTTATTCATATAATTTATTTTGCAGGACAAAGCTATTATATGAAATCAACGTGAACCACAAAATAGATGAAGAATTATCATGGAGTATTCATCACGAAGATTTTGTTTATAAAATAAAGGCAAAATACATCAAATGACACTTAAATTATACCCAAAATGTTAAGTTCACACTCAAATTATGCAGGCGACCTATTACACACCTAACATATAAAAAAGTTATATTATTTACTCCCGACGGACATTTAACCAGTCTCAGCGACACATTATTTGCTTTTTTCCCTTACTTATTTATTTGTGGGCCCCACTTTTTTAAAAACTTTTTACCTTTTCACTTCATCTCCATTATTTTATTTTTTTGAAAAATAAATGGAAGATGGTGAGTAAGACTGGTCAACATCTTGGTTTGCTCATTTTCACTGTGTCTTCTTCACTGTGCCTTCCCCGTGTTTCTTCACTTCATCTCCCATGGAGATAGAGTTTTTTAAAAACTTTTTCCCTTTTCACTTCATCTCCATTAGCACAGCCCCCCCGCCCCTTCTTTTTCATCTTCATTTCCTCCACCCCCATTCTACCACCACCACCACGCCCTCTTCTCCTCCAACGCCACCCCCAAAATCCTTCGTCTTCTTTTTCTCCATTTCACCAGAGTTGAACAAACCCAGAAGTATTTTTGTCTATTCTCTTCCTTTCTTGAAAAAAAAAAAAATCAAAATACTACAAGAAAATTTTGTAGCCATGAAACCTAGGTTACTACTAAATCTCTGCAAATTCCATTAGATTGTGATATTTTTTTTTTATAATGAAATTAGAAAGTAACAATTAATTGTTCTTATGATATACTAATAGCAGTAATAAAACGGTGCATAGCAGATATGGCATATGAGAGATGTTCCTTCGGTTCCGCCATGGGAAGCAATTTTCCAAGTTGGGTTTATCAAGAATTAGTTGAAAAGTTGCAGTGAAGAAATTAAACAATGTGATGAATAAATGGAGGAAAGGGGCGGGGGGCGTGAAGATAGGAGAGGGGGAGGAGGAGAAGGGGGAAGCAGTGGCAGAAAATTGAAGAAGAAATGGGATCTGCGTGGGGGCGGGGGCGGGCATGGGATGGAGGGTGGGATTAAAAAATATGAATTTGATATTAAAAAAATGGAAAAATAAATTAATTTTAATAAAATGCGCTCATTTTAAAATTATTTTATATTTTATGCCACATCAGCTCTCAGGGGTAAATAAATTCACTTTTTAAATGTTTAGGTGTGTAATAGGTCACCACTAAAGTTTAAATGTAAAAATGACTTTTGGGGTATAGTTTAAGGACGAATCTGACTTTTCCCTAAAATAAACGGACAATCTTTTGCATATATTTCCCCCCTGAATTGATGTGATCATTGTATTAAATTAGGGATCATTAAATTTACTAATTAACGTAAAATGCTTTCCCTCTCCCCCGCTTTTTCTCATTTCTTTCTGTATTTCTTATTCAATTTTACTGATACACTCCTTTCTCTTCTAAATTCCCTTTAATATTTTATGTGTTTGAACATAATAAGGAAGTTGATCAAGAAATTTTATAGGCATCAAAGTAATAGCTTAGTAATTATTCAGAATAGTAACTTGCCTTTATTTTTACTTTTTGTTGCTGTCAATCGAAAGGTAATTGTTATTTACTTTGCATTTACGGGATTGTAAGTTTTATACTTTTAATTTTTTCTATTTTTATTTATCTTTGTTTCCCTTTTCAAGTAAATGCGCTCATCGGAAAGTTCATCTTGACATTTTATTCAATGTCTTAGTCCTACATTTTGTGCATTTATATCGTAAAATTTTATTTTCTTGCTAGAAATAATTATTCCCTCTATCTCAATCTATGTAAAGGGGTTTGATGTATGAGGGTTAAAACACTTAATTTTGAATATAAATTGTGTATAGGTTCTTCAATTTTTTAAAAATAAACTTTACATATTTAAAAACTACACTAAAAGTACTAAAAATCAACATAGCTAAGAATTCAAAGTATTTTTTATAAAAACATATTGAGAAATTATAATCAAGGAAAAATTGTTTGACTTCCCAAACAACAATAGCTTCATATAAAATGGGGTGAGGAACTATTTTAGACTATATGTGCGGATTATTGTCTACATCTCTATTCTTCTTATCTGTGTTAATGTTGTTTGTCTAAATCTATGATTTTTATATTTGTAAGAAGTTTTTCTACAACTGAAGCGGGAGAAAGTACACTAGTGTTATATAATCATGTGATTCTTGTACGTTAAACAGCAATCTGAACGTGATTGGTTGGACCCACCTGTTTAAATCGATAATCGAGTAGTAAACCCCACACGAATACCCTTTATGTCATGAAATCTTGTCGTGTCTTTGGGGGGTCCATTTTTCAACTAAGATAATCTATTTAATTTGTTGAGTAGTAAATAAATCCGCTAATTATGAATTATGCGCTTTAATCATAAATAATACTATGAATTTTACGGCATAATGATTTCACTTTGAAAATTAAAAAATTTGATTACAGTTAAACCTCATCTTCATATAACAACATTTTTTTTTTATAAAAGTTATATTTTTTTGAAATCGATTTTTTATGTTATATTTTATCTCTATGTAATACTTTTTTTTTTTACCTATAACAACAACTATCTTTATATCAGTATGCTCTTTGTAAAATTACCCTTCTATAACAACTAGGAGTATAATTATTATTTTTTGATAATATAGTGATTATCTCTAAGATTATCAATAATAGGTCTAGAGATTTTGACCATATATTTTTTATACTTTATTATGACAAAATATATTATATAAATATATATTTTCATAATTAAAAGAGTTTTCTTTGTTATATAAAGTGTGATTAAGCTTAGTATTTGACAATTAAAACATGAAAAATTAAATTTTATGCATATCTTTTGCGTATAAGAGCGAAATATTATTTAAATATCAATGATGTTATAGGTATATAACAACAATTCGCTATAATAGTCAAAAAAAAAAAAAAAAAAAAAAAAATCGATCCCGTGATGGGGTTATAGAGTGATTTGATTGTATTAGAAAATGTAAAGCTTACCTACCTGGTTCCACTAATTAACTGATTGATGTCATACTTTATCGGGCCCTAAGAACAATTACTGACATAATGCACCTAATTAATTCCAAAGTCTCTTGACTTTTGTGAAGTAACCTCCTATGTACATTTGAATTACCTTAAACTAAATCACTCAATTTTGTCTTCATGTAATAAAGCTGAGTACCTTTGCTTTGTTATAATATACGTGTCAAGTTTATCAAAAGGAATATTATACTTTTATATTTCAAAATACTTTAATTTTAAACTTTTCATTTAACTTTAACGTGCCATTTTTTTTTAAATTTGTTAAAAACGAATGACATGTTTCGAAAATAATTTTATATTAAACTTGTCATTTCACTTTTAATAACATGCTTTTATAGCCGCAGATATATCATGATATGCTTGAAATCACAAATTCGAAAAATCTTACAGTACTTTTTTTTTAACTCTTGTTTCCAGTTAAACACAGTAAAAAATGAAAGGAGAGAGTCCAAAAAATTAAAGAAGACTTAAATAATATGCACTGCTAATATAATAAATTTTAACCTCATAAATATAATTTAACTGTTACAGTCTGTTACTCGGCATTTATTCTGGATTAACGGTCATTTATTTAAATAAAGGTGTACTCTCTCTAGTTCAAGATAAGTGTCAACCTAGTCTTTAGCACTCCTTAAAAAAATACTGGAACTCGTAGGATTAAATAAATATTTTGACTAAACTACCATTAGTTAAGATATATTACTCCCTTTGTTCACTTTCACTTGCCCGATATGGACTTTGCACTCTCCTTAAAAAATAATAAATGAAGTGTGTAATTTACCTTAATACCCATATTAATTGACGTACAGTCTATTTGGAAAACGATTTAGAATATGTAATTAATGCTAAGGGGTAAAACAAGAAAAATAAAGTATTTTTCTCTTGATATAAGAAAGTGGACAAGTAAAAGTGAACTGATGGAGTAACTAAATAAATTGAGATCTAGTCACTTAAGACTTAATAAGGACAAATCCAGAAAAATAAGACTAATTTATTCTTGATTATGTAAGTGAAGCTTATTTTAAATCAAAATAAAAAACTATATGCACACTTATTATGAACGGAGGAAGTATATAATAATTTTTATGTGACTTTATTGCATAAATATATTTTAAATACACGCCTTCCCTAATTTTTGACCAAAATGGTGTTCTTTGAGAGACAAATCCAACAATTTGTCAGAATTTTGTTAACCAAAATGGTGAAAACGCACTGCTAGTGGAGCACCTTCAGTGTGCATTTTTTATGTCTAAAAATAAACGGTCCACTAAAAATATTTACATTGAAGGTGCTCTGCAATCCATGAGCCTTCACTGAATATTTAAAACTTTGGAGAAAGGCTCATCTATTGTAAAGAGCCTTCAATATAAATTTGAAAAATCAGAGAATCTGAAAACATAATTTTTTTTTGCAGTGATGTACCAATTGGGACAGGCTTTCCAAACCTAAAGGCTCATAGTGTTCAAGGCACCTTCAGTGAACTTACAAAAACGCCCTTAGCGGATATAAGTTTCTAACTAACCAATCGTATTCAACATTTAGTGAAAGTTTAACAACAGCACGAGCACCACAGTTATATCTAACTGTGTCAGCTTCATATATTGTATCACCGCTCCAATACAATACAACTCTAACATGACGTTCATTTGACATTTTTAGACCTGCAAAAATACGTCTGTTATTAGTAAGTTATTTACTCAAATGGGAGAAGAGCAATACACTATGAAAAAAATCACTGACGTCCTTATTTCTGAAAATTCAGATTGAAGTGTGCATTCAAGGGCAATGTACACTAATTTGTGAACTAAATATATATGACAATGTATTCGACTCCATATATAGAGTAACGTGAAAATAATGTTGATTGACTAAGGGTGTTTTTGTAAGTTCACTTAAGGTTCCTTGTATTATACGAGCCTTTAGGTTTGGAAAGACTACCATGCTATGTCACATCACTGCAAAAAAAATTACTTTTTCAGATTCTCTGATTTTTCAAATGTACACTGAAGCTGCTTTACAATAGATGAGCCTTTCTCCAAAGTTTGAAATATCCACTGAAGGCTCATGGTTTGCAGAGCACCTTCAGTGTAAATATTTTTAATGTATCGTCTATTTTTAGACGTGAAAATCGTCCACTAAAGATGCTCCACTAGGAGTGCGTTTTCACCATTTTGATTAATAAAATTTTGACAAATCCATTTCCTCTAAAAGACACCATTTTGGTCAAAAATTCCGCCTTCCCCTCAGGGCTGGCATAAATACTGAAAATCGAAATATCAGACCGAATCGAACCAAACTTCAAGAAACCGAAAGAAACGAACCGATCTAGTTTGGTTCGGTGTTCAGTGTCCACCTTTAAAAAATTGAAACCGAAATAGCCGAATCGAAGTTTGATAAAATCGAAACGAAAAATCGAACGCACACCGAAATTTGATACATTACTGAAAAAAAATTAAAATAGTCCAGTCCCATAAATTTAAGCCCCAAAAAATCCAATTGTAACAACCCATCTTTTGCTTTTGTATCCCTAATTTCTCACTTCAGTTGAGAAAATCAAATATTCTTAACAAAGAAAGGTGACTAGTATGTATCTTTAGGATTAATGTATGTCCTTTATGTGTTTTTTAGTTATTCTTACTGTATGTACATAACACCTAGTAATCCTATATCATAGTTATGATTTTCTGTTCTTGTGTATCCTGTTTGTTTGATTTTGATTTCAATTTATCAGTTTTATGTTTTATTGCTTTTAATTAAGAATATGAATTAGTGTAAATGAAATCGCTTCTAATATCATATCAAAAAAGCCGAATTGAAAAAATCGAAACCGAACCGTACCGAGCTTCAAAAAATCGAAACCGAAAGAACCGAACCGAACTAGTTTGTTCGGTGTTCGGTGTCCACCTTCAAAAAATCGAAACCAAAATAGCCGAACCAAAATTTGATAAAACCGAATCGAAGAACCGAACGCGCACCCCTTCTTCCCCTTCCTTTCTCTCCTAAATAATTATATCCACGTGCTGATGACTCTTGAGTTGCTTAGCAAAGCAAGTTACCAAACGAAAACATGTGATACATTACTGCTTCTTGTGATAAAATTATTATTTTTTGTGAATGCATCACTAATTTCAAGAAAAAACAATATTAGTAATTATTAATCACTATTCAGTCAACCCCTTCCCCACACATCTACATCACGCCTCTACTAAGTGAGTAACTTTTTTTTTTTTTTTTTTAATTTATTTGTTAAAAAAATATACATTTATATATTTAAAAATAATTACTTTAAACATTTATTTCGCCCTAACGATAAAATTTTATAACCACAATAATATCTATTGTATGTTTAAAACCACAATTTTCAAAGAGTTTTATTTTTTACTTAAACTTTTTGGTCCCGTCAAACAGCGGAAAAAATAAAAGAAGAGAATCCAAAAATATAAAGGATTTAACCTTTTATTTTAACTTGTTACAACAAATTACTTACCATTTATTCTATATTACAAATTATTAATACTGTTAAATAAAGTTACGTTAATTAACTTTTAAGTGACTTTATTGCATAAGTATATTTTATATCCCACCTCCCCTTCCCCTCCCTCTTTCTCCTAAATAATACTCTCTCCTTCTCAATTTATGAGACATCATTTTACTGAACATGAAATTTACAAAATAAACAAAGATTTTTGAAATTTTTAGTTTTAAATAAATTTTAAATATTTGCGTGGTTATAAATTATATCATAAAATTAAATTATTTTTAAATATAAAAAGATATTTTTTTTCGACAGCCTAAAAAGTAAAGTTTGACACGTAAATGACTCTTGAGTTGCCTAGCAAAGCAGGTTAACCAACGAAAACATGTGATTATATTACTACTTTTTGTGATATAGTATTATTTTGTGAATGCATCATTAATTTTGAAAAATAAATAAACTAATATATGCAATTAGTAATTACTAGTCAGTCAACCCCTCCCCCACATGCCACATATCTACATTCTCATTGGTTACTTTTTAGATCCCATTCATTTTCTTTTTTTCTCCCAAAGTTATTTTGCATTTTCTGTTTCCACCTGAATTTCTCAACCCAATACTCTGTTTTTTCTCAGGTAAATTCTATCTTGCCTTGCTATTTTTCATCAGAATTCATTCACGTTGCAGTCTTTTTTTTTTTAATCGTTGGAAATCAAAAGTAACAGTTAGGGTGTTTTTGGTATGAAGGAAAATATTTTCTAATTAATTTTCCTATTCATTTTCTTGTGTTGGTATGCGTTGGAAAATGTGTCATTTGTATATATTCGATGCATTTGAATTCATATTGCAACTTTTGGTGGTGGGGGTGGAAGGTGGAGTAGGCAGGGGGTGGGGTGGGGTTGGGGATGTATTCGCGTGTTTTTGTTGTTGGGAAAATATTTTTCTGAAAAATATTTTTCGAGATATTTAGTGCTACAAGACAAGGGAAAAGAGGAAAATATTTTTCGTCATGCCAAACACACCCTTAATGTCATCGAATTCAATGCTTTCTTTAACAATCTCATGTTGGTTGAGGTTTCAGATTGTAGTCTCTTTATATGGTTTTAGGAAATTCACACCATTTGAGCTAGCTATGGGGTTGAATTTGGTCTAATGTTCATTTTTTTATACTCTCTTTGTCCCAATTTATGTGGCACAATTGGGATTTTGAGTGTCAAATTTCTTAATTTTGATCGGAATTTTGGGCAAATATTTTTTTTTTAATTTACATATTTGGAAATTACTCCCTCGGTTTCAATTTATGTGAACCTATTTCCTTTTTAGTTCGTGCCAAAATGAATGATCTCTTTCCTAATTTGGAAATAAATTCACTTTATGAAATGATTTACAGCCACACAAATATTAAAGACTTATTTTGAACCATAAGTTTCAAAAGTTTTCACTCTTTCTTAAATGTCGTGCCCAGTTAAATGAGTTCACATAAATGGAAACCGGGGAGTATGTAAGAAGTACTTTAAGTGGCAATAATTAAAAATTTAAAATATTCAAAGGCATATGAAAAAATTACAGCAAAGAAGAACTTTTGACTCTCGAAAGAAGAACTTTTGACTCTCGAAATGCGAAAGGTGCCACATAAATTGAAACGGAGGGAGTAATATGTTAATCCTGATATCAGGTTACCTAATATTGGGCTCTCCATCAGCCCATGCATGTTATCTATGCTCAAGATATCTAGTCCTAAGCATGTGATAGGCATTAGAGTTCTATATTGATTGCGGGAATGACTTGTATTCTCTTTAAATGATTTTGGACTATTCTCACCAGTTGAGCTAGCTTTTGGAGTTGAGTTAGATCAATAATCCAATTTGCTTAACATCTTCTGCACAATATATATTTGTTGAGTGTTCCATTATGAGCTTTCCACAAAGTGAATACCATAAATTCAATATGTTCACAGCCTTGTTTCCCTAGTTGACATGACATCCTTCATTTGATCATTTTCTTTTCTTTTGTTTAACTCAGCCTATGTGCGAAGAGGACGATTGTAGTAACTTAGTAAGTTAACTACCACCCGAAATAGTCAAAAACTATGAAATAGAGGATTCATGTGCCTCAGAGGATGACTAAGTAGTTGAAACATAGGAGTAATAACCTATATATCTCAGTTTGAATCCTACCTACAACACTCGCCCACCTAGTCCAACCTTCGGCAAGTTCACCTGACAAGTAGTCTTGTGAGTTTTAGCAGGCTGACGGGTGGATTAGTAAAGTTGAACAAAAAAGTGGCCCTGCCCGAACGCCACCAATTCAGGAAAATTTGGATATAGAAAATTCAATTAGCTGACTGTAACTAATTGAGATTGAGGGATAGTTGATTAATTAATTGATTGATTGTATATATAACAAGTAGCATATTCATGTATGCCAACTCCTTTTGGTCTGCAGATAGCATTAGTTATGGCTACTCCTGAGGACAACTTCAGTGGCAACTTGGAGAGAGAGTTCTATATACCTACCTATATACTTTCACCGGATGCAAGTCAGGGTGAAGATTTACATTTGTCTGATGTACCTACATGCCCTGTACTAGTGTTTATCAACTCTAAAAGTGGAGGTCAACTTGGTGGAGATCTTCTTCAGACATATCGATCACTTCTTAACAAATATCAGGTATTGTAGTTGATTTCTTGATTCACATAGCAAAGCTTGGTGAATGTAAATTGTGAGATGAAATTGAAATAAATTCTTTTTCGGACATTTTTATCAATTTCAATTGAAAAGTTAGAACTTTAGGTCAGGTTGTTACAGTACCTCCAATTCTTTAATGGGATATGGAATTTAGAGACACCACACCACTCCATTTCTCTGTTTCCTTTTAAGCCTGAAAAATTTATGGCTCTTTTACATCATTTTGTCTTTTCTGTTCTTTCTCTTCTCATTTCATGAATTTAAGCAGATCATTCATTTGCATTTAACTTTTCAGGTTGTTGATTTGGGAGAAGAAACTCCTGATAGTGTTTTACGTAGACTCTACCTGAATCTGGAAAAGCTAAAGAACGATGGTGATGAATATGCCACCAAACTTGGGGAGAGATTGAGGATAATTGTGAGTACATTTTAAATAGTTTATTATTTCTATGGAGTTTCTTATAAATTTGCCAGATGATTACTTTCCAGCATTTAGCCCTGACACAGCTGCTTACTAGGTTGCAGGTGGAGATGGCACAGCTGGCTGGCTTCTTGGAGTTGTATCTGATCTCAAACTATCTCAGCCACCACCGATTGCTACTATGCCTTTGGGAACTGGAAACAACCTTCCATTCGCTTTTGGCTGGGTAAGGATCTTTAGTTGAAACAGCTCAATTAACCAATATGTGCTGGATATATTCTTCTGCCAATTGTTGCTCCAAATGGAGTTGTGTGAGAGAACTGTTAAAATGCTCACTGCTATCTTGCTGAGTAACTTTTTTTTTTAAGCTTAGCTTATGCTATGATGAAGTTACCAATTAATCACATGAAATTCTTGTAGACAAATCAGCACATAGACATTTTCGCTTAAATTAGTAGCTGGGTTTCAAGTTCATTTCATCTGTAACACATTGACGTGTATCCATCATGGAGGATGATACACCATATAATATGCATTTGTTGTAACTGGCAGGGAAAGAAGAATCCAGGAACCGACCAGAACTCGGTTATCTCATTCATGAAGAAAGTAATGGATGCAAAAGAAATGAAGATAGACAGGTTATTCCATTCAAATGGTTCAAAGAGTTAGTTCGTGTATTTTTACAGTTGCTGCTGTGAGCTTTTCTAAATTGAATGATCCCTTTAAAACGACGTTCAATTGTTCACTAAGATTCCTGCCAGTGGCTGCTACAAACTGGAGTTATTGTATGCTCTAACCAAATTTGAGTATCCGGTTAGAATTTTTGAGATGAGAGTCTGTAATTTACAGTTAATCTAAATGCATGACATGTAGGGCTCACGAGTAATAACATGTTTTTCTTTCCTAGAATGGAAAAAGAAGGGGAAAAGTAACATGGAGAAGTAAAATTGTAGGCCCGACGTCTTATACGTGCTATTCCTTTTATCTTTCCTAAAGAGTTTGGTTTTGTGGGACTGGACAAATGCTTCAGTTGTCTTAAGTGGGGACTGATAAGTATCCTAAACCGGTTGATGAAATCATGAAAGACTAATACATTTGAAATGGCATACGTGGTGTCTAGTTGCAGTGTCTTCATATTTTTGTAGGTTTCTGGTTTATCCTGCAGTAAACAAAAAAGTGATTACTGGAAGCATGCACACCTGTTTTTTTTTTTTTTTGGTGTATTATTAAATGGGGCCACATTGTGTAGGTATTATGTGTATTGAGACAACTGTTGGTAACATGAAAGCTTAGTTCACAAAATAGAAGTAACATTAGCAATGTTGATACTTCCGTAAACTCTTTCGTTTTATGGTTGTGTTAAGGACAATTATATATTCAAAACCCGGTGGATGTGGGTTTTAAAAATATCATTTTTGTCTGTTATTTTAAAAACTTTTTGGTTAAAATATTACACAACCATAATAAACTATTTCAAAACTTCATAAATTTTCTAAGTTTTTTGGAAGTTCTGATTTATCAAAAAGAGGTTTTATGGCAGTTCTAGTATTGCTTTATCCGATATTCTTATTAAGGTTTGACGATTTGTCTAATTTTATACAGTACTCACAATATTATAAGTGATTTTATAGTTTAATTGATGACACTGATTGAGACCAATCAGCAAATATTGAATAATTTGCCGTTTAAACAGTTGGCACATTCTAATGAGGATGAAAGCACCAGAAGAGGGTTCCTGTGAACCAATTGCACCACTTGAATTGCCTCATTCGTTGCATGCGTTTCACCGGGTGTCTTCATCTGATGATCTTAATGTGGTAAGAGCTGTACATAAGGAAACTTCTATACATGAATAAATTACAGTATCATACTAGTCTACTCTATCTTTCATGTGTGCCTAAGGTCCCTGTCATCTGTACTTCTCTTTTTGGTGTTACATTCTTTGTGACACCTGACTGTATGAAAACCTCTGTCTCCTGCTCCATAAACCAAATTGTGGCATTATCTTAAATCTTTCTTTTGGTTTTGTTCTTTTCCTTTTTCTATACAAAGGCGACTTCATTTGGAAAAGTGGATATGGTTGGATTGGAATATCATGTTTTACAATTGCTTGCAGTGTGCTAATTCATTGACCTCTTTATGTAAAATATTCTAATATAATCTTCGCTACAGAATAAGGTGCAAGTATACCACCAATTGTAATGTAAATTGAAATACTACAACACACTTATCTCTGTTATAAGTAAGCCTCTTCTACACTCATTAAAGCCAATACAGTTTTCGAACTTGGTTTTTATGTATTTACTTGCACATATGAGAGCCTGCTTCAGGCTAGGTATGTAATTCCACTATGACGTTCATATCCAAATTTCTTGTTTGATTATTAAATGACCAGTGTACACATGCATGGATAATTTGTGGGTTTTGGGAATCATATTCCATTTTATCATCTGTTACAAATCTTTGCTGAAAATGAAGAGAGCATAAGCTCCTCTGTTTTCCTTTTTCTTTCATAACAACAATTAAACTACTTATTTAATATCTCACAGGAGGGATTCCATACATTTCGTGGAGGATTCTGGAATTATTTCAGCATGGGTAGGGAATATTCTCCTGATTATGAAATACGTCCCTGAAAGCCATCCAACATTTTCATTTTTTCCTGCCACATTTGATAACATCAAACAGGAAAATATATGATAAGAAAATCTACCTTACTTGAGGTTGGAATAGCTTATGCCCCCGTGAGGAGTATTCAAAAACATATTGTACTATCTTGTGGTTAATCATAAATATTTGATACTAGAAAAGACAAAACTATCTAAATTAGTGAAAAATGGATTCTTTTCCACATTTAGACTTTTTTTCCCTTTTGATATACATAATCTTTTTGAGTACATGTTACCAGTGCAGGTTGATTTTAACTATTAATGCTTGTTGAACAGTTTTTTTTTTTTTACTAATACTAAGGTGAAAAAGAAGGCCAAAGTAACTAGCCATATTGCCATTTACTTCCATCTGAACTGTCTGAAGGGACATTCCTACTATTTAATAAACCTGCCAACGTTCTCGTTTTAGTATTTCATTTTATAAAACTCCCATTTTATTAGCTAATTATTAGATTTCGCATAAGATATGAGCTATTTGGCCAGTGAATCATTCCAAAAACCATACTGACTCTTACCTTTATTCTTGGGTCAAAGTTGAATAATCTCTATATTTTTTAAGATGGCGCCTTTCATAGTGAATTCATCGTGTAAGTTTTGAAACCAGAAACGAGGTTCTTTGTATTATAAAACTAGAAGAATCAATTGATAAAATTTTGGAACAAGTCAGAGCTAATGAGGCTGAGAAGGCATCATTGGACCATGATTTTTCTGAATGACAGCCTCTATTTGGATGCGAAAGCAACTAAGTATTGTAGTTGACATGAATAAGGTGGCTACACGTTTTGTCTCAGAACTGAAAAGGAAAGCTGAGTGTATTTTGAAAGTATTATGCTGCTTGTACTATTGTTTATCTACTATCACATCTATCTTAAATTCTCTCTGTCGTCAGGGATGGATGCACAAGTATCATATGCATTTCATTCAGAACGAAAGATGCATCCAGAAAAATTCAAAAACCAGCTTATCAATCAGGTATTAAAGTGAATGGCAGGATTAAGATGACTTGGCTCCACTTTTATACATTTATTCTTGAATGTGAGGAATTAAGATGACTTGGATCCATTTTCATATATTATCTGAATCATTGTGTATCCTTTTGTAGCAGGGTCAATGTAGACCTTGTACTCAATGGATTTTAGTTCTGCGCTACCTGAAAAAATAGAAAATACAAAATTATTGTGAATGTTAGCAATTGACTGAGCTGATAAAACCGATAAGTGAGATGTAATGGTTCTTGCCCAGGAGGGAAGCAAAGGATTTGT
The DNA here is from genome assembly GCF_019175385.1 of Lycium barbarum. Taxonomy (NCBI): domain Eukaryota; kingdom Viridiplantae; phylum Streptophyta; class Magnoliopsida; order Solanales; family Solanaceae; genus Lycium; species Lycium barbarum. The sequence goes on along the minus strand of NC_083337.1, from coordinate 7,413,835 downwards.
GAAGATCCTTAATGTATCAGAAACTTATTTGCAGCTTCATTTTTCAGACATGAGGTAAAAGGAGGTCTTGGATTTCAGCTTATTAAAATTTGGATAGGTCAGATCTCCTGATTTATATCTCCCTTGTTGAGACCGAAGACAGTTCAAAGTTTAGCTTAAAATGGACTAGAGGAGAATGCCAAAAAAAAAAAAAAAAGGCTCTCATTATCCTAAGCTAGTTTATTACTTATTAGAGTATTAGGTGATGGGAATAAAAGGATGAAGGATAGGGACTGTTCAAGAAGGCTTGTTCTAGTTTCTTTTGCATTCAAGTTTGAGAGGGAAAGCGGTGAGAGCGCGCTTATTAGAGATAGCTATGAGAGGATTCAATGTTACAGTGCTTTTTCTTCCTAGTGGTATGTCATTGTATTTTATAGTTTGGATATACATTTGCTTCTAAGATCTATGACACTTCTGGGGACTGTTTTCCATCCATTTCTGTTCATGTTGCTTCTCGTCCATTATTTTCATTAGCCTGTGATCCACCTTTGTCTTAGGAGTAACATGCTTCTAGCAATCCACATTAATCAATGTGATGATTCATTGATAGGATCTCGAGGGATTTTGCTTCTAGTCATGAGATTATACGTGATTATTCTACAGAGATAAGTTGCATATGATAGAGGGATCAGTTGCTTGCAAGTTAGTTTGTACATGTGAAGAAATAGAAAGTACATTTAATTGATTGTTTGACCAAAAATGTTTTGGTGGGGAAGTATAATTTGCACTTCTCTTTATTGTGCAATGATTTGTGAATTATTTCAATCAATCAACCAGCGAGATTTAGACTGCATTCTCTGTTATGTAATTAAGGACATTCTCCAATTCTACTTTTGCTCATTTTTTTCATTATGTTTTCCATTTTTTCCCAAGGGAAAAGCAAAGCACAATAACCTGCAAATAGCATGGTACTGAATGATGTAAAGTTTGTAACACAGTTGAGCAATATGGAGCAATTTAAAATTGCGACAGAATATTGTTTAGATCACGTTATGTACTATCAGAAAAGGGAAATCCCATTTTCTGTTCAGCTTAGTATTTATTAAGCAAATGGAATTGATGGTCTCTATTGTCAGTGTTCATGCTAAAGTAGAGTTAGTGTATTTTTTCCTTGAGGTAGTGATTTAGGATTCTCCGAGATTAAGCCTCTGGTCTCCTGCTGTACTCTGGGCTTATATAAATGCAATACCTGGATTACATCATGAAAACAAGCATTTCATTATCTTCTTAATTAGGTGTTATTTGTGGAAGTTTGCCTTATTTTTTTTCTGGCTTTCTCCCTAGAGTACATATGCAAGGCTTGGATGTACGCAAGGATGGTTTTTTGCATCCCTTTTTCATCCTTCTTCAAGGTGAGTCTGCAGTGTGCTTTAATACGTTACTTGTAACTTTTTTTTTTTTTTTTACTCAAAATTTTGAATAATTGTAATGGAACCTCTGCCACTTTGAGTACCGAGGGGAAATAATTAGCTAGATATGATTAATTTAGTTAAGTCTCCTCGGAACAACCTAGAGGATTTCTATTACATTTATATTTTTAATTATATAGTGATGGTGGCCGGGCCAAAATTAATAACTGTGTATCAAATAGTCAAAAATGTTAATGTGCATTTCGGTTGGATTGAACCCCCAACTTAACATTCAGAAATTTATTTCTACTCAACTTTTGATATAGTGCTTTCTCCATTTATACTAATTGTAAATAGCCATATATATTTCCTTGAACTAACAATTGAAAACATGAAAAACCAAAATTTTGTGGAGAACTCAGTAACTGCTACAGGTCAAGGATTTCCTCATTTGTCTGACGCATAACTTGTGCTGTTAAATGTATGCAAGTAGGACAAACATCATGCTTTTCTAAAATATATAAAGAGTAAAGAACAGCAATTCAAGTACATATTTATAGGATTCATTTCCTTACTATCACCTCTTGATGGTGTATATTATGAGAATATCCGGGTTTACATTTACTGCAGGAACATAGCTCAACTGGCCAAGGTCAAGATAATGAAAAAGCATGGGGAATGGCAAGACCTTCACATCCCTCACAGGTAGCATCAATTATTTGTTGTAAAGTAGAAACTTTAGAAGACCACCAGATAGTCTACTTTTTGTGTCTCTCTTCAAATAAAAGATTCTGGATTTTCTCCTGTAGTATAATTCAGGTTGCATGTGGCATCTATCTCTATGTTTTGCAAGTTGATTGCCAAACATGTCAACTTTTGAGTTATTAACATTTTTCTTCTGCTGGCTGTCGAATTATACTTGCAGTATCAGGTCAATTGTGTGCCTAAACCTGCCTAGCTTTTCTGGTGGCCTGAATCCATGGGGAACACCAAATAGCAACAAACGCCATGATGTATGTACTCTATTTGATTCTTCCTCATCTACCTATTTTTTTGGCTGTTTTCATTGTGTGTGAGATTTGTGTGTTTGCACGTGTGGTGATATCAACAGATTCCTGTCTTAAATACTTTTTTCCCTTTCCGCTTTTTTCTATTCTAATTTATCTTCACATCCATATACCTATGGACAGAGGGACTTGACTCCACCATTTGTTGATGATGGCCTTATTGAGATTGTTGGCTTTAGAGACGCTTGGCATGGAATGGTTCTTCTTGCTCCAAATGGCCATGGGACACGTCTTGCACAGGTTTGGGATATTAATTTGTTCTTTCAAATACAACTGCGTGTATATATTATGCATGCACACGTAACATACCATAAAACTGAGCTGCATATTTTCATTTGAATTTTTTATTCATTTTCCCTGCTTGTAGGCACATCGAATCCGGTTTGAGTTTCATAAGGGTGCAACTGACCACACATTTATGAGGATCGATGGGGAACCATGGAAGCAGCCCCTTCCCATAGACGATGACACTGTTGTGGTAGAAATCGCTCATCTTGGCCATGTTAAGATGCTTGCTACACATGGTTGCAGATCCAAAAGTATACACGACCCTTCAAGTCATGTCAATCATGATGGTGATGACGGGGATAGTGGCGGTGAAGAGGATTCGGTTGTTGAAGAGCAGAGAAAGTTTGGGGCAGCAGATACATTCAAAATTCCTGATGAAGTTGACATTTCTCATCTCAGTTAATTCTTTAATCCCTCTTTCGTTCAAAATTTTCTTCTATGGCAACCTCCATATTAATTCGCGGTATAGCAGATTGAAAGGTGGTTCGTGTGGGGTAATATGACATTGACATTTCAGTATATGCATAGCGAATTTTCTGATCAGTTGCAATGTAAATGTGAAAGTTGAAATTGTAAGTAGATGATCCTGGAGATGCTTGTAGACGTCTCCCTATTGTAACTTGAACTTGGAATTTCAAGAAAATCTCATATTTATGCTATTCATTTATTCTGTGCTATCTAGATGAATCATGTACCTAAGTACCCACAATCTTCAAATAATTAAAGAAATTATGAAAAATTTGATATCTCCTTCAATGTGTTAAAATTTCGCTATTTATGAAAATTCGTGTTCCATTTTTCGGTTATACTGCATGGTCATCTATTCCATTTTATGTGGTATTGTTTGGAGTATGAGGTTCAGATCACTTAATTTTTTCAGTATGAATTCAGACATAACCTTCAAGTTTCTTTTAAATGAAATTTATATATTTAGAAACTACATAAAAAATACTTTCTTCCTCCTAATTTAGGTTACATACTTACCCTTTTTAATCTATTCTAAGAAGATTTTTTAAGTTCCTAATTTAGAAATAATTTAATTTTAAATTTCTCATTTTATATAGTCATACAAATGTCTGTATCTTTCTTTTAGATAACAAGTTTCAAGAATTTTTATTTCTGTCTTAAATTCTGTGTCTGGTCAAATACAGTCGTATAAATTATGACATGAAGAGTACTATAAAATGGAGTTAACTTTTCTTTTTCTTTAGTTTCTCCTTCAACACTGCCATGCCCAATCACCCACTTCTGAAAAATTGAGTTTGACAGAGTCGTTTACAGTTTTACTTGCATCAATAAACATATAAGTTACCAATCGTCCTTTTCAAATATAGCAAGTATGCTCAAACATATCAAGTAACCTTTACCAAAATCAATTTAGATGGTGGATTTGTTTGAGAGGTCCAACTTTTCAAACAAGAAAATCATAAAAGTTCCTAAAAAACACTCACCAAAAATTTATCTGTATTCAATATTTATATCATATCATGCCAATTTATCATAACGTGCATTAATTAACTACAATTTAATTATAAAAGTATTTGAAAAATATGTACCATGTATTCTTTCGATTGATGTAAACACCGAATGAGCAAATTTTTACCAAATACTCTCCTACTCCAACGTGCGTTATGCATCTTCAACGTGAACACAGATTTGTTTAATTTTAAAAAAATGTTCATACTTGTATAGATTATATAAAAATGATGAAGGACAGTACTAATATATATTAAACAAAACAATATGATTACTATAATTTAAAAAGATGTCAGACGTTATGCTTTTTTGACTCATAGGTTGTTTAGCAGACTAAGTTAACTGATGGAGAACATGTTATATATACTTGCAAATCTGAAACCTTATTTTCAACGAAAAGTTTTGTTTTTTTCTGTTTCAGCTGAGATTTTCCCATCAAATCCTCTGCTTTCTTGAGTAAAATTTCTCTCCTGGCTAGCTTATTTTCTTTTTAATTTGATCTAGTTGGGAAGAAAAAAAACCTCTCGCGCTTCGCTCGCTTGAATTTGACTTTGGCTTTAGTCAAATGATTTGATTGATTGAAATTCAAATTTTTGTTCTTCTCTTTTCTCTGCCTACATTGAATTTTATGTTATATTTTTGTTTAAGCATTACCACCTGTGTTTCTTGTGCTTCGTTTATAATCGCATTATTTCGTTATTGTTACTATCTTTTTACCGAATGCTATGTACTGCTTTTCCTATCACATCATTTCGCTATTTTAACTGCTTTCATTATTTCCGTACCCCCTTTTTTAAACTATTGCGAAATGCTTTCCTTGAGTCGAGGGTCTATCTGAAACAACTTCTTATAGAGTCTATAAGGTAGGAACCTCTTCAGACCTCACTTATGGAATTACACTGGATGTGTTGTTGTTGTTCTGTGTAAGCATTACATATTCTGGTTTTGGTTTAAACGTTACTGTTTTTGTTTCTATTTAAGAATTACAAATTCTGCTTAAATTATTCTGGTTAAGAAAACCGTAAATCACCATCACAGGAAGATGAATAAGAGGAGTCAAATGGTCACCTCAACTAGTTAATTGATTTATGTATCCTGTATTAGTTTTTGCTAAATTATTCAAATGATCACCTCAACTAGTTAGTTGATTTATCATTTATGTATACTGAATTAGTTTTCGACCAATTTATTCAAATGATCACATTTCTTGTTACCTTACTTCTTACAGGTACAGTTAATTATGGAGACTGTTGATTCCAACTTCAATGAGAGAGAGTTCTATATTCCTACATATATACTTTCTGAGGATGAAAGTAGTGATGATGTAGATTTGGCTGATGTACCTACATGCCCTGTGTTAGTTTTTATCAACTCAAGAAGTGGAGGTCAACTTGGTGGGGATCTCCTTCATACTTATCGATCACTTCTTAACAGATATCAGGTATTCGTTTAAGCTGGTTTCCTTGAACTATATAAGAAGAAGCTAAAAATAATCACTTTTCCTAATCATTTTTACCAATTCTTCAAATAAAGAGAGTTAGACTTTAGGGAGGGGTAAAGAGGGTTGGGCACTGAGGTGGCATGTCACGTGGCGTCCACTTCATCGAAATGTTGTCAGTGGTACGTGGGATTGAGTGTTCACCTTAGACAACCCTAACGAAGGAGGGGTATATTTGAATTATTTAGGTAATGGCGGGGTATTTTTATATAAATAGTATAACAAAGGGTAAAATCGAATAAATTTGACCCTAAATTTTCTCAGATTCGAATTCCATTTGGGTTGATGGCTTGATGGTAGTTAATTTGAGCTGGGGGATAGAGACCTAGCTATTGGAGGTTTTGGGCGTTGAAGAAGACAATAGTGTCAATGCCGAAACAATGATCATGTTCTTCACCATTTAGGGGTGAACCTGGATCACTTCTCGTAGTTTAAGAGCAAATTTGACATTTTTCTCTTGTAAAAAATGTTCATGTGTCAGGAAAACTTCTATCGTTAGTTAACACGGTCAAATCTATCTGATGTAAGTAATGACAAATGTAAATCAAACCTCATTATTAATTAATAACAAATTTGACCATTTCACAAAAGTTCAAAGGGATGGAAGTAAGAGCAAGAACAAGGTGGGGAATATGGGGATTTAGTAGTTAACCAATTGGACTACCATGGTTCCCTGATCCAATAGTTAAGGGGTTAAACGGAAGTCCAGGTTCTCAATCATTCATTTTTCCTTTGAAGATATATAAGAAAATTATTTTTTCTTTATCTCACTCAACTTGCTTTTGCAGTACGTTTATAGTGCCTAGTATTTATAAGACTTTTTTAGCATGTACCTACTCTATTACATGTACATAGTTTAGTTCTTAATTTTCTCACTACCCTAGTTCATGAATAAAATAATAAATTCAGTCTAAGATATTATTCCGTTCACCTTAACTTGTCCACAATAAATTCTGCACTCCCTTTTGGAAATATTATGCACATGTTTTAGTATAATACTCATGTTAATTGGTGCATCTCAATAGATTTGGAAAATGATTTAAGAACGAGTAGTTAATGCTAATGGTAAATAGGAAAAAAAAATATTTTTCTCTTAATATGCTAAAGTGGACAAATAAGAATGAAAATTTATTTTTAGTACAGTGACGTAAATGTGAACGGAGGGATTAATAAACTTCTAATTCATGAATTAAGATAATTCATATACTAGCACAGAAATCAAAACATTTTTGTTCTTCCAATACAAATTTCATTTTTTCCAACATAAAATTGCTTATGCAAAATTTTGAGTCCCCCGCTAACAGCAGCACTTCAATATGATGAATTTGATTTTCAGGTATTTGATTTGGGAGAAGAAACTCCTGATAGTGTTTTACGCAGACTATATCTGAATCTATCAAAGCTCAAGAGCAATGGTGATGAATTTGCCACCTTACTTGAAGAGAGACTCAGAATAATTGTAAGCACAAATCTTCCACAAAAAAAAGAAATTACTCCTTTTGTTTCAATTTATTTGCTTACTTTCTTTTTTAGTCTGTTTAAAAAAAAATATCTTTTTTTTTTTTTCGCAATTCTTTAATTCTAACACTTTCCATGTGACATGTTTAAGGTCGCAAGATTAAATGACATTTTGATACATTCTATATAATTTCAACTTTCGACGTGACATGTTTAAGGGCACAAGATTAAATGACATTTTGGTACATTCTATATAATTTCAACTTTCGACATGGCATGTTAAGGCCACAAGATTAAATGAGATTGTGGTACATTCTACTTATGTTTAATTTAACACCATGAGATTCAAGAGTCTTATATTTACTTTCTTAAACTCCTGTCGATTCAAAACCAGACAAAAAGAGAGTATGATTTTTCTATAAGGTTTCTCATAAATTTACATGGAATTGTTGTTTATTTATTAGGTTGCAGGTGGAGATGGCACAGCTGGATGGCTTCTGGGAGTTGTAGCTGATCTCAAACTATCTCAGCCACCACCAATTGCTACTGTGCCTTTGGGAACTGGAAATAACCTTCCATTTGCTTTTGGATGGGTAACAATATTTAGCTCAACTTAGCATCTACTCCCTCCGTCTCAAATTATCTGTTGTGATTTTTAAAAATAGTTGTCTCAAATTATTTGTCGTTTTAGAAGTTCAAGACAAAATTAATTATTTTTTTCCGTTTCACCTTTAGTAGTTATTTTTCTTTAAGACTACAAATACCTTAATTTGGGGTGATATTATGATTGTTCACATACCAATGAAGGGTAAAATAGTTTTAAAAAATAAAACCTTCTAATTAGTGTTTCTTAAGGAGCGTGTAAAAGATAACCACGATAGATAATTTGAGAGAGATGAAATATGTTGTAGCAAGTTAGTTACCATTTTACCAGGTTATCAACTAAGCTTATCATGGAGATTTAGAGAAAATGACCAAAAGAGGTCCCTTAACATTGATAGTAGGTTCAAAATGGTCCCTTACCAGCTTTGGTCTCGTAAGTTTGCCAAAAGTGAGCACTTTTGGTCTCTGTAAGATATTTAATAAACTCTAAATGTTAAATTTAATCGGAACTGTGAAAATAGAAAATATTCACATAATATGTCGTAGCAGGTTAGGTAAAATATTGTAGCGGGTTAGTTACCAATTTTACCGGGTTACCAATTAAGCTTATCATAGAGATTTAGAACAAATGACAAGAAAGGTCCCTTAAAATTGATAGTAGGTTCAGAAACTTAGCAGTTTTGGTCCTTTAAGTTTGTTAAAAGTGAGCACTTTTGATCTTTGTAAGATATTTACCAACTTCTGATTGTTAAATTTAATCGGAACTGTGAAAATAAAAAATATTTAACGGGAACTCACATAATTTGGAAGTACAGATTTTGTAGTTTATGTTATTTTTGGTCTATGTCAAGAGTGTGGTGTATTTTTGTGTCTGGTGTATTTTTTTATGTTGCGGTTTTTGGTGTTTTTGGTTAAGTTTTTTCTTCACAATTTCGATTAAATTTAACAACCAAAGTTCTGGTAAATATTTGACAGAGACAAAAAACACTCATTTTTGGCAAACTTAAACAACCAAAACTGCTCAGTTGGTACTTAAAGACTATTTTGAATCTACTACCAAAGATAAGGACCATTGTTGTCATTTTCTCTAGAGATTTACCTATTATTAACCCCACTGTAACGGTAAAGACATTATACTTTACCCAATATAATGACAACCTTCCATCAAAGTGATTTTACTGTTACTCTTATGTAAAGTTTTGTGACTTTACTATTATAGTGGGTAAACTTCAGTTACTTTAATGTGTCAAAATAGTTTCGTGATCTTACTGCTATAATGGGGTAAAGTTTATTAACCATACATGAAATGAATTCTTAGGCTATGCTATGTAGAAATAGGTCAATCACATGAAATTCTTGAATACAAACCAGTATCTAGACCATTTCTCTTAAGTTAGTTGCTCGATATCAAGTTTATTTGATCTGTAATATTTTGATTTACATTCAGCATCGAGGACGATACATCATGTAATATGCAGTCATGGTCATTTGCAGGGCAAGAAGAATCCAGGAACAGACCCTAACTCGGTTATCTCATTCTTGAAGCAAGTGATGGATGCAAAAGAGATGAAGATAGACAGGTTATTCGATTCAAATGGTCTAGTCTTCTTTGAGATAGTTCAAGTGTAATACAGTGGCTTGTGTGAAATATACTCCTTAGGAATTGGAGAACACTTTTGGAGTCTTAAGTTGGAACTTGGAACCAATGAGTATCCTAGGAATTCTTTGAAATGATGAAAGTCAGCCTAAATAAAAAGAGATATTTGGAATGCCAAAATGCTCTCTAGTTGCAGTGTCTCCATATTTTGTAGGTTCTTAAGTAGTTTGTTCCAAAGTAAATAAAAAAGTGATTACTGCAACCTGATAAGTCCAGTTGTTTTATTATATTTCATATACTATTGGTAATGGGGCCATATTTTGCAGATCTATTATTGTGCGAAATGTTGGCGATATGATAACTTATTTAACAAAATACAAGTAAACATTGGCAATCCATCACTGTCAACATCTCCAAAAAGTTTTTCTTTGTTTTGTGGTCATGTCAAGGACAACTATAGATGTAGGAATTTTTAATATCACTTAGGTGGGTTGTCTTAGAAGCATCTTGGTTATAATATTATAGAATGATACTAAGCTACTCCTTTTTTTGAACTTCTGAAGTTTTTAAGTTTGGTTGAAATTATGATCTGTCAAAACAAAGTTTTGTGGAAGTTCAAGTATTGCTCTGTCCTATATGCTTGTTGAGGTCTGATGATTTGTTTAATTGAATACACTACTCAGAATATTATAAGTGATTTCATTTTATAATCGATGACCCTGATTCCTCATTCACATTCAACAAATATTGAAAAATTTGCTGTTGATGCAGTTGGCACCTTCTAATGAGGTTCAGAGCACCAAATGAGGGTTCCTGTGATCCTATTGCACCACTAGAATTGCCTCATTCTTTGCATGCATTTCATCGGGTGTCTTCATCTGACGAACTCAATGTGGTAAGAGCTATACATAAGGAAACTTTTATTTTCTAACATGAATAGAGTAAAGTTGCAATATTGGCTCCATCTGTCATGTGTGCTTGATGTCCCTGTCACTGGTTATTTTCTTTCTGGTTTTACATTGATGACACGTGCGATGTTACCTAGAAGTCAATAAAGTGTAAAAGAAAACCATGGTCCAGGTTGAGGCTTGGTCAGATGTGATTCCATTTAAACATTCCTACACCAAAATTCTAAATTATTAGTATTAAATGAAAAGTAAAAACATGTATATTTGCACTAATACGCATCGATAATTACTAGATTTGGGGAATCACCTTTCATTGTCTTGTCTGGTTCAAATGTTTACCCCCCCTCCCCATTGATCCTTTTTATAAACAATTTATCTAACATTCGACAGGAAGGGTGCCACACATTTCGTGGAGGATTCTGGAACTATTTCAGCATGGGTAAGTGCATATACATACACATGTTTTATGAAAACTTGATTTCTTTTTAATTTTTATGTGCATGATGTTTTGAGTGAATGTCACCAGTCTTTCTACGTCCCAAGGTAGGGGTAAGGTCTGCGTACACTGTACCCTCCCCAGATCCCGCTTTGTGGGATTTCACTGAGTATGTTGTTGTTGTTGACATTTTGAGTGAATGTCACCACTGCCCAGCTCGCTCACATTGCCGGTCCCAAGCCCGGATAAAGGAGGAGGGTTGCCGAGGGTCAATCGGAAACAGCCTCCCTACCCAGGTAGGGGTAAGGCTGCGTACATCTTACCCTCCCCAGACCCCACTATTGTGGGATTACACTGGGTAGTGACCAAGACCAAGACCAAGTCACCACTGCAGATTAAGTTTAGTTACTAATGCCACTGTGAAAAAGTGATTGCTGGTGCACTTTTTTTTTCTTTTTGTGAATCTTTTAAATGCCAACAGTATTTGGGCTAATGACATTGACCTCCCTTCTAAACTGTCAAAATTCAAGAGACATTCCTCTAATTAAAAAACATGCATCAACCTTCTTTGTACAGGATTCCAAGCAACTTAGTATTCTATTAGACATAAATAAACTGGCTATGAGTTATACTGAGTGCATTTTAAAGAAATTGTACTACTCGTACTATTGTTTATCTGGTACCTTTGTTTCTGTCAACAGGGATAGATGCACAAGTATCATATGCATTTCATTCAGAAAGAAAGATGCATCCAGAAAAATTCAAAAACCAGCGTGTCAACCAGGTAATGAAGTGGTCGTCAGGAATTAACATGACTTGGCTCCAATTTATATGGAATTTACATTTACTTGATTGCTTGACCCCTTGGGGTGCAGCTTTTCCCCATACCCTGCTAACGAGAGATGCTTTGTGCACCGAGCTGCCCTTTATTTTATTGCTGACCAAAAATAGTTTGGCGGGGAAGTATATTTTGAACTGCACTTTAATATTCAACGGTTAATGAATTAGTGTTGGTACCTAAGAAGTATATGGGCAAGTTTGTCTCAACAGAGGATCATTGTTTGAAGATGATTCGATTTTAGATAAGTATTGATTCACATATTGAGGATCTCCGGTCCGTTAATTATTTCTCTTGATTGTGTATATGGTCCTTAATGTCAATAAATAGATGGCTTAAGTAATTTGCAAAGACCTGGATTAATACATCCTGAAAACAAGCATTTCTCATTCTTTTAAATTTGGTAGTATTTGAAGGGGAAGTATGAATTACCGTATTTTTGTTTGCTCCTTAGGGTACATATGCAAAGCTTGGATGGACACAAGGATCGTTTTTGCCGTCCCGTCTTCATTCTTCCTCAAGGTGAATCTGCACTGTGGTTTAATGCTCTAGTCCTTGTAAATCTTTTCATACTAATTTAAGTGATTGTAATGGTATCTCTGCCACCTCGAACACCTAAGGAAATTAAAATTAAATATGATTCTTTAGTTTAGTCTCCTAAAAAACAATCAAGAAGAAGAAATCAGGATTTTATATCAAATAGTCAAAAAAATGTTCCCGTAATCTTCTACTGGATTGGAGCTCCAACCTTAAATTCAGAATTAATTTATGCTCCACTTATTATATCTATCGGTTGCGTGTGATGCCTTTTTCTTGTGTAAGAATATTCAGTGCCCATGTATATCAACTTAAATTTATTATTGGAAACATGAAAAACCAGAACTTGTGCAGAACTCAATGACTGCTACAAGCCAGTTACTCGCTCCCTTTGTTTTATTCAGTTCCTGCTTCCTTTTCGTCATAGAATTGTGTCCACTTTCTTGAAATAAAAACCCTTCTTAACACTATATAAAAAGTTTTTTCAACAATATGACTAGTAAAGACATTAAAATGCAGTAAAATGTGAACTCTTGCTTAAGGAACAATCCCCAGCAGCCCCCAGAGCTTAGCTCACTTGAGTTAATTTAATGGGGTGGCCAGTTTCTACCCTGCTATTTAAGATATATCCAGTTTTTCCAAAATATTTAACTTGTAGCTAGTATTTAACTCAATCCTCCTCTTCCTCTTGCTTCGCTACTGCATCTCTTTTTTCCTTCTTCAGTTGCTTTGCTGCTGCTTCTTCGTTACAAATTCTTCATTCTACTCTGCTGCTGCTGCTTCTTCTTCTAATTCTTTTTAGGAGCAGCTCCCTTTTCTCAGACACACTTGAAGTAGCTTTCTTCATCTGCTGATATTTCCAAAAAATTCCACAAGTTTCTTAGGTTCTGGATACATCCTTTACAACTTTGTCGAAACAAAATCTCTCGTACTTTTTTGCTAGGCTAGCATCTTGGTTTATTCTAGTATCTTCATTTCAGCAGTTATCTCTTCAGACAACTAAAATTTCAGATATGTATGTCTGAAGTGTTAAGCTTTGGCAAGGCATACTTCAGACGCATATGTCTTAAAGTGGCTAAGCTTACAAAAGACTATGAACTTCGGCTATGCTTTAAATAGGGGTCCTAAAATCGGCTATCGGTGCACTTCGGTCCTATTTAAGTGGAGAAGGGTGAAAGGAGGGCCCATCATCCCTGAGTTTTCCAAGGCTGCGGTTGGTCCTAAGGTTTGGTATGAAAAAAAGAAAATAACGATGCCCAGCAATATGACAACTTACAGAGGGATGAAGAAAGAAACAAGCATAAACTTCAAATTGTGCAGCTATCATAGATATCCTGATTTGTCCTACTCATAACTTTTGCCGGGTAATATGTACAACTACGAAAATCATCATGCTTTTGTTGAACACATCAAGAGGGAATGAAGAATATTTCATGTCATGCTATGGTTCAAGAAAGTATCTATAGGATTCAGTTATCTTTACTATCCCCTCTTTGATGGTATATGTTATGAGAATTTACATGTTTGCATTTCCTGCAGGAACATAGGTCAACTGGTCAAGGTTAAGATAATGAAAAGGCAAGGTGAATGGCAAGACGTCCACATCCCTAGCAGGTAGCATCAATTATTTACAATGTTGGAACTCTAGAAGACCACTAGATATCATCTCGTTTTTTTTGGATAACCAAGAAATCCTCAAGCGCCAGTGGCACTCAGTTTGAAACTCTCTGGATAATGAGTCCGCCCCTTTACCCTTCTCCACTTAAATCCCGCAATTTTGTCTCTCTTCAAATAAAAGATTCTGGCTTTTTTCCTCTAGCATAATTCTGATTGCGTTTGGCGTCTCTTTCTCTCTCTTTCTATATATGTCTGTGTGTGTGAGAGAGGAGCTAGCGCGTACATACGTATGTATAATTGCAAGTTGATTGCTAAGCATGACAACCTTTGAGTTATAAACTGTTCTTTCTTCTGTTTGTCCAAACATGCAGTATTAGGTCAATTATTTGCCTAAACTTGCCTAGCTTTTCTGGTGGACTGAATCCTTGGGGAAAACCAAATAGCAGAAGACGCCGAGATGTATGTACTCTATTACTAGATTCTTCAGCCTTCTACTTTTCTTTTTCTTGGTGCGTGCATGCTTCTGTGAGCTTCCAGGGATATCGATATTTCTGCCTGAAAACTATTTCTTGATTTCCCCCCCTTTTTTTCTTTTTTCTTTCGAGAGTGTGGTCACATGCATGTGTTTGTCAATGTGATGGCAGAGGGACTTGACTCCACCATTTGCTGATGATCGCCTTATTGAGGTTGTTGGCTTCAAAGATGCTTGGCATGGAATGGTTCTTCTCGCTCCAAACGGTCATGGGACACGTATTGCACAGGTTTGGCATAATATTGTGTTCCTAAAACTATAAGTATGCCTATATATTTTATGTGAACTCCCGTATTGTAAGTTAGGATGAAAAGGTTGCATAAGATCTACATTAGTGTTTCGGCATAATTTTTCACTTTATTTCAAAATTAGTGTTTGGTTATAAAATTTCCAAATCCAACTTAGAGTTGGATTTCAAATTTGGAAAAATGCTCCAAACCTGTTTTCCAACTCCATCTTTTGATCTTCATAAATTTCAAATAAAATGCTCTATTCTCTTCTTTGCAAAAGGTACAACCATACATAACTCTTTCTTCAACTCCAACTTCATAAATTCCAAATAAAGTGAATTATTTTTTGGAATCGATGGTCAAACGCCTACTAAGAAACTTGCAACTGATTGGCCTGCAGTTTTGTTGCTTAAGGGCATATTCATAGAGAATTTGTCTGAGAGGAACAGATCCTTTAGAGCTTTGAAAAACCAGATTTTTGTGTCATGGAAGCTGCCACGGCTTAGTGATAAGAGCGCAATAAGTAATTAATGTGTGGGTTAGGCACACGTCACAGGTTCAAACTCTGCCACAGACAAAGACCTGGTATATAATTGGATAGGGTAGAGTCCATTGTCAGCCGAGTTTCGGACTGTGCACCACTTATATTCGGGGATTTTTCGGCTAGAAAAAGAAAAAGATTACCTGATTCACGCTAAAAACTAAGCTGCCTATTGTCTTATGTTTGTTCAATTTTCTTTCTTGTAGGCACATGGAATCCGATTCGAGTTTCACAAAGGTGCAGCTGATCATACATTCATGAGGATTGATGGGGAACCATGGAAGCAACCTCTCCCTGTAGATGACGACACAGTTGTGGTAGAAATATCTCATCTTCGCCAAGTTAAGATGCTTGCTACCCATGGTTGCATATCTAAAGGTGTAGATGACCCTTCAAGTCATGGAAATCATGATGCTGATGGCGAAGACGACAGTGATGAAGAAGATTCGGTTAGGGATGAGCAGAGAAAGTTTGGGGCAGCAGAGACATTCAAGATTCCTGATGACATTGATATTTCTCACCTCAGTTAATTCTGTAAACCATGTTTGTTCAAAATTTGCTTCTACAACCTCCATATTAAGTTCATGTGGGGTATGATGGCATTGATATTTCAGTACTTGCATAGAGAACTACTAGGTATAAGGTTCGAGAGACCCTTGACGACTCTCTTCAGGAACATGTAAACTTTATATAGGCAAGGTTTGAGCCTAACTCGGTTTGGATTGTTGTTTTCTAAGGTTTTATAATGTACCATTTTGTTTTGTACTGTGGATACTGATAGATATATAGTATTGTTTGTCGTGGTTTATGATTCTCGGACTCTTCAAAAATGTTTACATATGTGTGTCGGATTTTCCAACAATAGGGGATTTTTTTTTTAGAATCCGATAAGGGTGCGACATCAAAAGTGAAGAGTCCGCGCAACTTAGGTTGTGGTTTAAGATAATTTTTCTCGTCATAGTTGATAAGTTCGCTAAAATACTCATAAAAATAATTCAAGACAACTTCTGTCTCATTTATCACCAATTATGCCTTGAAATAAATTAAGCTACTAAATTCAAGCAACTCAAGAATTTAATTAAATACATGTTCATAATTTTAACAGCAATAATAAGTGCATGCCTTTTATATCCAGCAAGCTGTATCATAAAATTATGGGAAAAGGGTAAAACATTATCCCTCTATTTTGTTTTAATGGTTAAAAATATCTCCCGAATTAACTTTGGGTCATTTATGCCCCTACAGTTATGAAAGTTAACAAATATACTCTTCATTTGACGGAAATCCCCAAATTGATTCAGATAATCCAATTTCATAAAAAAAATAACCCATTCTTCCTATTTTACCCACCCCGTCCCACCTCCTAAAATAACTCATTATTCCTTCTCCCTCATATTTTCTCCTACAACTCTCATGCCGTCGATTCCATCAATTATAGCCAGAAGAAAGATTAAGAAGTGATTTTTGAAACCAGAAAACATTTTAAATTTCATCTTTGTCGAACATCTATAATTTATAAACCTATTGTTCACTATTTGCATAGAAATTTTGTTCAAGCTCTTCTCTTAGAAAGGAAAGGAAAGAAAGACAGAAACAATTGACAGTCATTTTGGAGACAACCAGTACATACCTTTAAATAGTTAGTACTGCAGAGCAAACTAAGCAAATAAATAGAGCACTAACTTATCACTAATCTATGACCCAAAGTAATGGCTAAAAGAGCTGACCTCATTACCTAACTAATTTCAACATAATTAGGACTCCTAAGAACACTTAACTCAAACATAAAAATTGTAGCTCTTAAATCATGACACTAACTTTTGAATCAGCCAACGGCTAAAGAGGAAGTAAGTCTCGATCAATGGGCTTGATAGCTGGAGGAGAAAATATGAGAGAGAAGGAAGAAGGGGTTATTTTAGGAGGTGGATTGGGCGGGTAAAATACAAGAATGGATTATTTTTTATGAAATTGATTATTTGAATCAATTTGGGATTTCCGTCAAATGAAGGGTATATCTGCCTATTGTCTTGAATACAAGTGGATACATGTTTACATGGAAGTGTTAACATTTCTTGAATAATATGCAGCAGGTCCTATAAACAAAATTCTCAATAGCATATGGAACTAGCTTAAGAAACCATTTTACATTCTCTATTAACATGAATGATTAGAATGTTAATTAACCATATTGTAGATGCTGATATTAGTGTGACAAATCAATGAGGTTCTAAGAATTTTGTAGCAGCCTCATTAGCCTTTTGAGATTCCTTTACTTCTTCTCTCTCTGAAGGCAGAACCAGTATAAAGTTTGCCATACTAATGAGTTTACCGAGCAAAGAGGAACTAAATAACTATTTGACACACTCCAAAATGTATGTAAGAATTTAAAGGAATAAGAAAAAAGTTGGAGAGTGAAGGGAAACAAGAAGCAAAAGGAAAAATAGTCACGAAAGTTGAAATGTTATGATTAGAGGTGTCAAATGAACGGGTTAGAGGCTGAATTTAGGTGGGTTAAAATGAGGCGCATCAATAAATGAGTGGATTAATGGTTACAATTAGGATCAAGAACCCGGGTAATGCGGAATTTAGCCAAACAATGTTATAATGACAATAACAAAAACAATAGTAAGTTGATAATAACGGCAAGCAAAGAAAATAAACACAAATTTAACGTGGTTCGGTTAGTGTGACCTACGTCCACAAGCGGAGAGGAGCAATTTCACTATATCAATAAGTGTACAATAGAGAGTACAAAATTAGAGTAAATACTCTAATTACCTCAAAAGTATCCCAAGAGAATAACCTCACAAGATCACTCCAAATAAGGGTTCACACAAGTGTTTCCCAACACTCAACTCTCTTACAAGAATACTCTAAATAAAAGAGAGGAAGAAGAAGACAAAGCTAAGAGATGAGAAGCTCTTGAATTATTTTGATGTACCTTCAAATGGAGAGAAATGCCTTCGTTTTATAGGGGCCAAACTTGGCCTCCAAGTTGTGGAAAAAGAAAATGAGAAATTATCAAAAATTTCTCATCCACATAAAGCAAACTTTGGCTCCAAGCATAATATTTCACATGAGAATAATCAAAATAAGGCCATATTACGGTTACTTGGATTAGGATGGACTTGATCAAGATCGACTAAACAATTGGTTGCGGCCCAACCCCTCGCAATCCACATTTTTCTTACCGTAGATGTTATGCCAATGTGAATATCACACGTCAATATAGACATTCACCTCTAAGAATCAATAAAACAAACCTGACAAACAAAGAGTGAATCTCCTTTAACAATTAAAGTCTCCGCCAGTTGTTATGCGTCAATCGTCCCTCATGGGTTAAAGAAAGAAATGCTAATTGGTTTATAGGCTAAATGGGCTCTCCACCTATTATACTAGTATTTTGGGTTAGACTCTCTTGTTTGGTCTATAACATTGTTATCAGAGTTAGTCGATCCATGCATGGGCCGCGACTGGGAGTGGTGGCCTGGACCCAAGAGGGATGCCAGCCGTGACCAATGAGGTCGTTAGTTCTCAAGCGGGGGGGGGGGGGGGGGGGGGGGGGGCGATTGTTATGTGTGAATCGTCCCTCGTCGGTTAAGGAAAGAAATGCTCATGGGTTTATAGGGGCCAAACTTGGCCTCCAAGTTGTGGAAAAAGAAAATGAGAAATGATCAAAAATTTCTCCTCTAGATAAAGCAAACTTTGGCTCCAAGCATAATATTTCACATGAGAATAATCAAAATAAGGCCATATTAAAAATCTCCACCTTGGCCTAATTTTGAGTGATATAGTAAATTTGCTCCACTCTCTTTGCAAAAGCCCATATTGTCTAAATCATTCTTCATGACTGCCAATCTTGAACTTGCCAACTGGAAGAGGCTTTGTGAACATGTCGGCAGGGTTGTCTCTGGTGTTGATCTTTTGAACAGAGACCTTTCCTTCCGCAATAGTTTTCCAGATGAAGTGATACTTGATATCTATATGCTTCGTCCTCTCATGATACATCTGATCTTTAGTCAAGTGAATGGCACTTTGACTATCACAGAAAATGGTTATACCACCTTGGTATAAGTTGAGTTCACCAAATAGACCCTTCAACCATAAGGCTTCTTTGATCACCTCAGTCACTGCCATATATTCTGCTTCAGTAGTAGATGAAGCTACTACATATTGTAATGTAGCTTTCCAACTAATGTATCAACCACCAATGCAAAATGCATAGCATGTTAGTGATCTTCTTTTATCAAGACCACCTGCATAATCTGAGTCTACAAAACTAACCAAAGAGTTAGTATTTCTCCCAAACTCCAAACACGTGTTTAAAGTACCTCACAAGTATCTGAGAATCCATTTCACAGCCTGCCAATGTGATTTATCCGGGCAAGCCATCTACCGGCTTACCACACTTACAGCTTGTGAAATGTCTGGACGTGTACACACCATTGCATACATAATACTGCCGAATGCACTAGAATATGGTACTTGTGCCATATACCTCTCTTCTTCCTCTGACTGCGGTGATTGAGCAGCTGATAACTTAAAATGAGCAGCAAGAGGAGTACTCACTGGTTTAGCATCTTTCATGCCAAACCTTTCCAAGTGCTTCTTCTGGGTCAAGAACAGCCTGTTGGCGACTCGTTGTCTTTTGATCTCCACATTGTATTTTGATCTCCATGCCAAGGATTTTCTTAGCTGATCCCAAATCTTTCATTTCAAATTCACTTTTCAGCTGACTTTTCAAATTGTGAATTTCTGTCAAATCCTCAGCAGCAATGAGCATGTCGTCAACATATAACAAAAAGTAAACAAATGAACCATCACTTAACTTCCGGAAGTAAACACAACTATCATACATGATCCTTGAATAACCATGACCCAACATAAAGGAATCAGACCTCTTGTACCATTGTCTTGGAGACTGCTTGAATCCGTACAAGGATTTCTTCAACAAGCAAACATGATCTTCTTTTCCTTCAATCTCAAAACCTTCAAGCTAATGCATGTATATTTGTTCCTCAAGTTCGCCATGTAAGAAAGTTGTCTTAACATCAAGCTGTTCTAACTCCAAATCATACATGGCAACTAAGGCAAGCAAAACACGAATGGAGCTATGTTTAACAATAGGTAAGAAAATATCATTAAAATCAACTCCTTGTACCTGACTATGTCCCTTTGCAACTAATCGTGCCTTATACCGTGCATCTTCAACCCCTGGAATGCCATCCTTTTTCTTGAAGACCCATTTGCAACCAACAATTCTCTTTCCTGATGGCGGCTTTACAAGAGACCAAGTACCATTCTCGTGGAGAGATTCAACTTCTTCATTCATTGCAATCAGCCACTTGGCTAAATCACCACCAGAAACTGCTTCTGAATATTTTGATGGTTCTCCAATTCTTGAGTTTCCTGTGCAACTGAAAAAGCAAATGCAACATAATCTCCATGCCTTCCTGGTTTTTGAATTTGTCTTCTTGGTCTATGTGTGGCTATGAAATACTCATTTGGTTCAACTTCTGGCTCAACTTCTGGAGCTTCAGCTTCTGGCTCAACTTCAGGAGTTTCAACTATATTTTGTTCCACAGTTGATGAGCTTGGCTCAAAAGGAATGCCAAGCTCAACCTCCACCTACTCATGTAT
Organism: Lycium barbarum; assembly: GCF_019175385.1. Lineage (NCBI taxonomy): Eukaryota > Viridiplantae > Streptophyta > Magnoliopsida > Solanales > Solanaceae > Lycium > Lycium barbarum. The sequence goes on along the minus strand of NC_083337.1, from coordinate 7,393,181 downwards.
ACCTTGCTTTTTATTCTTATTAGAAGAACTAGAAGTCTCTTTTCTGGGATGTAACATAGAGGATTCATCAAAGGTTACATCTCTACTAATTATAAATTTTGGTGACTTTGGATCAGGATACCAGAGTCTATATCCTTTCACCGCAGATGCATATCCAAGGAAAATACACATTTTAGCCCTTGGCTCTAATTTTCCTTCATTCACATCATGTACGCGGGACAACAAAAAAATTTTAAATCTGAATAATTAGCAGGAGTACTTGACCACATTTCCTCTGGAGTCTTAAAGTTCAAAGGTGCAGAAGGAGCACGGTTGACAATATAACAAGTTGTAGAGATAGCTTCTGTCCAAAAGGCATTTGTCAACCTAGCATTTGAAATCAAGCAACGAGCTCTTTCCAAAAGAGTTCTGTTCATCCTTTCTGCAACACCATTTTGCTGAGGGGTCATCCTCACAGTGCATGTCGAGCAATTCCTTCATTTTTGCAAAATTCATTAAACTCATTATTACAAAATTCCAAGCCATTATCTATTATAAGACGCTTGACCTGTTTTCCTATTTGCTTCTCAATCAAAACTTTCCATTGTTTGAAAGTTAAGAAAACATCACTTTTATTTTTCAGGAAATAAACCCAAACTTTCCTTGAATAATCATCAATGAAAGTTAGCATATACCTGGCACCACCTTTTGACGGGGTACGAGAAGGATCCCAAAGATATGAATGAATGTAATCTAAAGTACCTTTTGTTCGATGAATTGCTGGAGATTTGAAGCTGACTCTTTTCTGCTTCCCGAACACATAGCGTTCACAGAACTCCATATTTCCGGTACTTTGTCCACATAGAAGACCTCTTTTGTTGAGAATGGAAAAACCTTTCTCACTCATATGCCCCAATCGCATATGCCACACTTTGGTGATGTTGGAATTAGGTTGATTTGATGTGGAAACTGCAGCGGCACCTGTAACAGTGGATCCCAATAAAGTGTACAACGTACCAGATCTGCTTGCTTTCATTATCACCAGAGCACTTAAAGAGATTTTCAGAACTCCACCTTTACCTGTGTATTTGCACCCAAGAGATTCTAGAGTGCCCAATGAGATAAGATTTTTCTTTAAGTCAGGAACATATCTAACATCGGTGAGAGTTCTCACCACACCATCGTGCATTGTGATTCGGATTGTACCTTTACCAATAACTTTGCATGGAGCATTGTTGCCCATCAAGACAACTTCACCTCCAACAGATTCGTATGTGGTAAACAAATCCCTATTGGGACAGATATGATAAGGGCAACCCGAATCTAAAGTCCACTCATCATTAGATTTAAAGCTATTGTTAGTAGCTAAAAATATTGTTCCCTCGGTTTCATCTGCAGCTACACTTGCTTCAGCGGTGTTAGCATTTTGGTGCTCATTTTTCTTTTCCTTACGCTTTTCTTTGTTTTTCAGCTTATAGCATTCGGAAATAATATGACCTTTCTTATGACAATATTTGCACACAACATTTATGTATCTAGACTTTGACCTTGATTTAGACCTCTCACTACTTGATTCTTTCTTATCAGATCTACCTCTTACAAACAAGCCTTCCCTAAGGGTTGTCACGCCCCGAACCATGGCCTGGGCGAAACACGGCACTCGGTGCCTTACTGCATGTGACCGAGCGAACCTCATGGCTTGCTTGTCAACATGGGCATCAAAACAATATACTCTATATGATGCAATTTAAATGAATCATGAAAATATAATTTGCGGAATAAAGTCTTGAAATTATCTCATAGCGTGAAAAATCATGAAAACATAATAGTCTGCAAACATGAATGCACAACTGACTCTGTGAACCAACATCTGTCCATGAAACCTCTAAAACACGTTTGAATACTAACTACCAGGACATGGCCCTGGACTACCACAAACTGAATACTAATGCAGATGTTACACCCCAGAAAAGTTTCGTTCGCGCACAGTGGATCGACTGGCGAAGGACAATTTCGAGTATCGAACTAGTGATGTCTTAATGATATTTAGGAGAAGAATTATAATTCCCCTTATGTTGGTAATGAAGTGCCAAGCAAGTTTCAAGAAGGACCCATAAGCCAAATATGGGCATAAGCCATCCAAAAAGGGCGAGTTAAGGAAACACTTTCGGAGGATCTGGTTTGTAGGGGTCAAAACTCCATTTTTAAGTCGGAATTTGGGAAAAACACCACAGTATGAAAGTTGTACATAATTGAAATATCTTTCCAACCATAGGTCTTGAGCCCTCACATCATATCGGGATCAAAGGTTATGGCCATTTTACGATAGACAGTTCATCACGTTCTGGCATGACATGCGACTCACACTTGGTGTCGCATGTTCGACATGCGACTCGCACTTGGTGTCGCATGTTGTGCCAGTGAGAACCGATTGACTGGAAAGACCTGCGACACAACATGCGACTCGCACATGGTGTCGCATGTTGTGCCAGTCCAGAATCTTCTGGACAATTATATATAGACCCAATTTCGTTTCTAACTCATTTTTTCCCACCATTTTAGTCCTAAAACCTCTGGAACCCTCTCCAAACTTTCATCCACAAGAAAAATCAAGGGAAACCAAGATTAACAACATCAAATCCATGAATCAAAGTGTATGAAACCCAAGTAAGGTTCATCTTCCTCAAGGAAATCCAAAGAGGGAAAGTAGGGTTTTGGTGCTAGAAGGGAAAACTCCACTCAAGGCTTGTCCAACCATCATCCAAGGTAAGTTTCATGAATATTACATGTTGTTTAAGATATTGGAAGGTTAAGGTACTCGACTTGTAGAGAAGCATAACAAATGGGTCATTCAAGAGTGAATAGTGTCATGTTTGGTTAGTAGTGGAATTGAATCATGGATTATAGGGTGTTGTGAGTATGAATAGGTTATAAATGACTTGTAAACCCTGAGATAAATGTGATACGTGGGAAAATACGATATCGAACCTATAACCATAAATGTGATGAAATTGGAGAGAAATGGTGGATTTTGCTAAATGCACATAGATGATGATTGTTGATTGTGATGATGTGAGTAGCATTGGGAATGTTGGGAGTTGATATAGAACATGGGAAAAGTAGTATAAACAAAGGAAGTGCTTCCCAATTTTTCCTAGAAATAACGACGCGTTCTCATAGTTATTTAGCTAATGTACCTCACATTCGTTAATGAAGGTGACGACGTAACATCGGAGGTGAACGAGAGACCGATAGCTTAGCTAAACGACAAAGGTATGTGAGGATAGTCCTTCCTTCTAATGGCATGAATCTCTTAGCTAGAATTCCTATTCCTTTCATGAGATCTCACCTTCTAAGAAGTTAGAGGCTTATGCCTATGAATGTCTATGTGGGTTAAGCTATTCGATGTGAGGATTTTATTCCTTGCCTACACTCACCTTATGTACTAGTCCTTTCAAGGTGAGGCACAATGTCCATAATGGCTCCATAACGTAACCGGGGGATCACGACCTTACGTCACCCCGATATGGTAAAGTTTATCATGAGCCTTATATACGCATTAGGATAAGATAAGTAATTTATGATGAGCATATTATTATGAGTATTTTGCATTGAGCATGTCATGAGCATTTTACACCGTGCCTAGTTGGCCGGGCAGTCACCGCCAAGGCGGGCAGCTATACGGAGACACCATGACCTTCGGGCATGGGCAGACACCACTAGTGGGCGGCATGAGATGGTACCCCGGACGCGGGAGGCCTGGACGCGGGCTAATGTTGTTGATTATCACACCGTTCCGATATGGACGGGCAGCTTGCATATTATGCATATATGAGATTATGATGAGTATAAGTAAGACAACACGCAATACTTCTTTTATGATTGCCATTCAGATTCAGATGTTTCATATTGATGTTCACATTATATTATCACTGTCTTTCTTCATTGTTTATGCCTCTCATACTCAGTACAATGTTCGTACTGACGTCCTTTTTCTTTGGACGCTGTGTTCATGCCCATAGGTAGGCAGGGAGGAGACGTTGCTCCAGATTCCTAGAGTTGCCAGTCAATTAAAAGCCCTCCATTGCTCCGGAGGTGCCTATGACAATCTTTTGTGTACAGGTGTATATGTGTCAGTTCATAGAGGCTCGTAGATACTCGATGTGGGTTGTATGGTCTCAGGGAATGGTCATTTTGCATGCATGTACACATATGTATTATTTTGCTAGCCTATAGGGCTCAAGTATATACAGTACTTTTGTTTCCAAATGAAAATGTTTTTCTTATAAATTAACTATGAAGTGGATAATCGATTGACAAAGAGGCTAAGGAGTAGTAACACGAGTGGTGCTCGGTGGTTAGCACGGGTACCCGTCGCGGCCCTTAGCCGGGTCGTGACAAAAGTGGTATCAGAGCAGTTCGGTCTTAGGAGGTGTCTACGAGCCGTGTCTAGTACAGTCTTGTTTATGGTGTGTTGCGCGCCACATCGATAAACAAGAGGCTACAGGGCATTTAGGAAAAATGACCATCTTTCTTCTACAAGATCGTGCGATAGAACTGTGATGTAAGATTTCCTTTATTCTAATTGTGCGTTATAATTTCAGTGATGCCGCCAAAGAAGAAGCAAATCCGCGCGATATTAAATGCCGCCGGTGAAGGCACCAGCCGAGAACCTCCAGTTGAGTGGGGACAGAGCGAGGCTCAGGATGCCACTTCCTCACATGCCACTCCCACTTCTTCTTCTACCTTGCCCAATGTGGAAGGGCAAGCAGGAGCCCCAGCTCCAATTCCTCCGCCGGTCGCTTCGGGCCAACAAATGACCGAGGCTATTCAGTTATTGACCCAGTTGGTGGCTGCACAAGCACAACGACAGAACGTGGGTTCAAGTGATCGGGCAGCAAGTACAAAGGCCCGTGATTTTATGAGTCTAAATCCTCCGGAATTCTTCGGGTCAAAGCCAGAGGAAGACCCACAAAGTTTTATCGATGATATAATAAGGCCATTGAGGGTTGTTCATGCCTCCGAGACTGAATCCGTGGAGTTGGCATCCTATAGACTCCGGGACTTGGCGGTATTATGGTACAACAATTGGGTATTATCAAGAGGGGAGAATGCTCCTCCTCCGGTTTGGCAAGAGTTTGTAGATGCTTTTACTCGCCATTATTTGCCACCCGAGTTCCGCCGAGCTAGAGCGGACAGGTTCCTGAATTTAAAACAAAGAGGCATGAGTGCTCGAGAGTATAGTATGCAGTTCAATTCATTGGCAAGATATGCTCCAGCTATGGTGGCAGACATGGGAGACCGGGTTTACAGGTTTGTGAGTGGCCTAGGGCCACATTTGTACAGAGATTGTCTGACGGCCTCCTTGCAAGACGGGATGGATATTTCCCGGATACAGGCCCATGCCCAGAATCTCGAGGACCGACAACGACAGCAAGGAGGTGATCGTGATGGTGACAGAAGACAGGGTAAGAGGGCTAGATCTATGGGAGAGAGCAGTGAGTATAGAGGGGGACCGAGACAGACACATCCCAGGCACTCAGGTCAGTCCGCGACTAGTGCGCCCCTCAGATTCTCAGATAGGAGGTTCGATCGTTCTTTTCAGCCGGGACAGGGACAGAGTTCGAGAGCCTCAGATTCTCAGTCCAGGAGAGATCATGGTCAGCAGAGGCCCCCAGTACCGCGGTGTAATCAGTGCGGTAGGTTGCATTCGGGACAGTGTCGCCTAGGGTCGGATGCTTGCTATAACTGCGGGCAAGTCGGTCACATGATGAGGGACTGCCCCTCAACGAGAGATAGGGCTGGGACTCAGCCCACAGGTTCAGCAGCGGGTTCTTCATCAGCACGCCAGAGAACACCGACTCCCCAGATGACAGCAGGTAGAGGCAGGGGTAGAGGGGGAGTATCCACTTCAGGTGCTGCTCAGCCTCGTGTATATGCTCTAGCGGGGCGACAGGATCTTGAGTCTTCCCCAGATGTTGTCACAGGTATATTGTCTATATTCTCCCGTAAGGTGTATGCGTTGATAGATCCAGGATCTACATTTTCTTATATTACTCCATATGTTGCCGGCTGTGTTGGGGTGAAACCCGAGTCCATTAAACCCTTTGAGGTACTCACTCCGGTTGGTGAACCCGTGATAGCAAGACGGGTATACAGAAATTGTATTATTGTGATATATGATCGTCAGACCCAAGCTGATTTGATTGAGCTAGAGATGGTTGACTTCGATATAATCATGGGTATGGATTGGTTGGCATCGTGTTATGCAAATGTTGATTGCCGGACAAAAATGGTTCGATTCCAATTTCCGGGAGAGCCCGTGCTTGAATGGAAGGGTAATGCAGCATCGCCGAAGGGTAGGTTTATTTCCTACCTCAAGGCGAGGAAGATGATAACGAAGGGCTATATTTATCATTTAGTTCGGGTACATGACACTACGGCAGAGCCGCCAACTTTTCAGTCAGTTCCGGTGGTGAACGAATTTCCAGACGTATTTCCGGATGAACTTCCAGGTCTTCCACCAGAAAGAGAAATTGAGTTCGCTATTGATGTGTTGCCGGACACAGAGCCTATTTCTATACCTCTGTATCGGATGGCTCCGGCAGAATTGAAAGAACTAAAGGCACAGTTGAAGGACTTGCTCGAGAAGGGATTCATTAGACCCAGTTCATCACCGTGGGGAGCGCCGGTCTTGTTTGTGAGAAAGAAAGACGGCTCGCTACGAATGTGTATTGACTATAGGCAATTGAACAAGGTGACAATAAAGAACAGATATCCTCTCCCAAGGATTGATGATTTTTTCGATCAATTGCAAGGTGCCAAGTGGTTTTCCAAGATAGATCTGAGGTCGGGCTACCATCAGGTGAGAGTTAGAGAGGCGGATATCCCTAAAACGGCTTTCAGGACGAGATATGGCCACTATGAATTTCGAGTGATGTCATTTGGGTTGACTAATGCCCCGACTGTATTTATGAATTTGATGAACAACATATTCAGGCCTCTCTTGGATTTATTTGTGATCGTATTTATCGATGATATTCTGGTGTACTCTCGCACGGAATCAGAACATGCAGATCATTTAAGAATTGTTCTAGGCATTCTTCGAGCCCAGGAATTATATGCGAAATTTTCAAAGTGCGAGTTCTGGCTGAATTCAGTAACATTTCTAGGCCATGTTATTTCCGATGATGGTATTTGAGTTGATACTCAGAAGATCGAAGCGGTGAAAACTTGGCCAAGGCCTACGACGCCCACAGAAGTTCGTAGTTTCCTGGGTTTGGCTGGATATTATAGGAGATTTGTAGAGGGCTTTTCATCTATCTCAGCCCCATTGACTAAACTAACCCAGAAGGCGGCTAAATTCCAGTGGAACGACGCTTGTGAGCGTAGTTTCCAAGAGTTGAAAGACAGGTTAACCTCAGCTCCAGTTTTAACACTTCCAGAAGGATCAGATGGTTACGTGGTGTAATGCGATGCTTCGGGTGTCGGATTAGGATGTGTGTTGATGCAGCATGATAAGGTTATTGCATATGCTTCGAGACAATTGCGGAAGCATGAAAAGAATTACCCCACACATTATCTCGAATTGGCTGCAGTCATTCATGCCTAAAAAATATGGAGACATTACTTGTATGGTGTACACGTGGATATCTATACAGATCACAAAAGCCTCCAGTATATTTTCAAGCAAAAGGAATTGAATCTGCGACAGAGGCGGTGGTTAGAACTATTAAAAGATTATGATGTTGACATTTTGTACCACCCCGGGAAGGCCAATGTAGTAGCCGATGCACTTAGCCGCCGATCGATGGGCAGTCTATGCGAAGTCCCTCCGGAAAGGAGATAAATGGTTCAAGAAATACATCGGTTGGCTAATCTTGGAGTGCGTGTGCTTGATGGGGGTGAGGCAGGTACTAGTATCATAGATTCTACAGTTTCGTCCTTGGTTATGGAAGTGAAAGAACGGCAACGCGAAGATCCTCAGTTATGTCATTATAGAGACGTATCTTATGGAAAAGAAAATTTTTCGTTTGAAGTTTCTAGTGACGGGGTTCTCAGATACCGAGGGAGATTATACGTTCCAAATGTGGCGGACCTGCGCCGACGAATCTTAGCAGAGGCACATTGTACTCGGTATTCTATCCACCCAGGTGCGACCAAAATGTATCATGATCTAAAGATAATGTATTGGTGGGATGGTATGAAAAGAGATATAGCGGAATTCGTAGCTCAATGCCCAAATTGCCAGCAAGTGAAAGTTGAGCATCAGAAGCCAGGAGGCTTATTGCAGGCTATAGAAATACCTACTTGGAAATGGGAAGTGATCAACATGGATTTCATTGTGGGATTACCTCGCTCTCGGGGTAAGTATGATTCGATATGGGTGATCGTGGATAGATTGACGAAAGCAGCCCATTTCCTTCCAGTCAAAACAACGTACGCAGTAGAAGACTATGCAAGGCTATATCTCAAGGAAATCGTGCGGCTCCATGGCATACCATTGTCTATTATCACAGACAGGGGAGCACAGTTTACAGCTAAGTTCTGGAAGTCTTTTCAAGAAGGTTTGGGCACGCAAGTGAAATTTAGCACAGCATTTCATCCACAGACCGATGGGCAAGCCGAGCGTACCATTCAAACCTTAGAAGATATGCTCCAGGCGTGTGTGTTAGATTTTGGTGGAAGCTGGGATGATCATTTACCCCTCATTGAATTTTCATATAACAACAACTATCATTCTAGTATACAAATGGCTCCATACGAAGCGTTATATGGAAGGAAATGTAGATCTCCAATCGGATGGTTCGAAGTAGGAGAAGCACAATTAGTGGGCCCTGAATTGGTCCAGCAAGCAATAGAAAAGGTCAAGGTGATTCGAGATCGGTTGTTGACAGCCCAAAGTCGCCAAAAGTCCTATGCGGACAACCGCCGACGAGATTTGGAGTTTCAGATTCATGATTGGGTGTTCTTGAAAGTGTCGCCAATGAAGGGGGTGATGAGATTTGGCAAGAAAGGGAAGCTAAGTCCGAGGTATATCGGACCCTACAAAATCATCCGCAAGGTGGGACAGGTAGCCTATGAACTAGAGTTGCCTTCAGAGCTTGAATCAATCCATCCAGTCTTTCATGTTTCAATGCTCCACAAGTGTGTTGGAGATCCCACAAAGATTGTCCCGATAGATGATGTGCAAATAGCGGAAAAGTTAACTTATGAAGAAGTGCCTATTTCCATCTTAGATAGACAAGTGCGAAAGCTTCGAAACAAAGAGGTAGCTTCCGTTAAGGTCCTGTGGCGGAACAACAACCGGGAAGAAATGACTTGGGAAGCGGAAGAGAGCATGAAGTCAAAGTATCCCCACTTATTCCAACCCCCAGGAGAAATCCAAGATGAAACGCCAACGAGATAAGGTATGTATGCACTAATTTTTATGATTTTGGTCGTGTGTGGCCACAAATATGTTGTTATTGTGATGTAGCCCTGTGAGGCGATGATATTATGGGTTTTTGTGACAGGTTAGTAGTGCCATAGTACAGGGGAAACTCTGGCGAAATTTTCGTAGAATTCCCGAGCGTTTAACATTCGAGGACGAATGTTCCCAAGGGGGGGAGAATGTTACACCCCGGAAAATTTTCGTTCGCGCACAGTGGATCGACTGGCGAAGGACAATTTCGAGTATCGAACTAGTGATGTCTTAATGATATTTAGGAGAAGAATTATAATTCCCCTTATGTTGGTAATGAAGTGCCAAGTAAGTTTCAAGAAGGACCCATAAGCCAAATATGGGCATAAGCCATCCAAAAAGGGCGAGTTAAGGAAACACTTTCGGAGGATCTGGTTTGTAGGGGTCAAAACTCCATTTTTAAGTCGGAAATTGGGAAAACCACCACAGTATGAAAGTTGTAGATAATTGCCAGATCTTTCCAACCATAGGTCTTAAGCCCTCACATCATATCGGGATCAAAAGTTATGGCCATTTTACGACAGACAGTTCATCACGTTCTGGCATGACATGCGACTCGCACTTGGTGTTGCATGTTCGACATGCGACTCGCATGTTAGACATGCGACTCGCACTTGGTGTCGCATGTTGTGCCAGTGAGAACCGATCGACTGGCAAGACCTGCGACACAACATGCGACTCGCATTCGACATGCGACTCGCACATGGTGTCGCATGTTGTGCCAGTCCAGAATCTTCTGGACAATTATATATAGACCCAATTTCGTTTCTAACTCATTTTTTTCCACCATTTTAGTCCTAAAACCTCTGGAACCCTCTCCAAACTTTCATCCACAAGAAAAATCAAGGGAAACCAAGATTAACAACATCAAATCCATGAATCAAAGTGTATGAAACCCAAGTAAGGTTCATCTTCCTCAAGGAAATCCAAAGAGGGAAAGTAGGGTTTTGGTGCTAGAAGGGAAAACTCCACTCAAGGCTTGTCCAACCATCATCCAAGGTAAGTTTCATGACTATTACATGTTGTTTAAGATATTGGAAGGTTAAGGTACTCGACTTGTAGAGAAGCATAACAAATGGGTCATTCAAGAGTGAATAGTGTCATGTTTGGTTAGTAGTGGAATTGAATCATGGATTATAGGGTGTTGTGAGTATGAATAGGTTATAAATGACTTGTAAACCCTGAGATAAATGTGATACGTGGGAAAATACGATATCGAACCTATAACCATAAATGTGATGAAATTGGAGAGAAATGGTGGATTTTGCTAAATGCACATAGATGATGATTGTTGATTGTGATGTTGTGAGTAGCATTGGGAATGTTGGGAGTTGATATAGAACATGGGAAAAGTAGTATAAACAAAGGAAGTGCTGCCCAATTTTTCCTAGAAATAACGACGCGTTCTCATAGTTATTTAGCTAATGTACCTCGCATTCTTTAATGAAGGTGACGACGTAACATCGGAGGTGAACGAGAGACCGATAGCTTAGCTAAACGACAAAGGTATGTGAGGCTAGTCCTTCCTTCTAATGGCATGGATCTCTTAGCTTGAATTCCTATTCCTTTCATGAGCTCTCACCTTCTAAGAAGTTAGAGGCTTATGCCTATGAATGTCTATGTGGGTTAAGCTATTCGATGTGAGGATGTTATTCCTTGCCTACACTCACCTTATGTACTAGTCCTTTCAAGGTGAGGCACAATGTCCATAATGGCTCCATAACGTAACCGGGAGATCACGACCTTACGTCACCCCGATATGGTAAAGTTTATCATGAGCCTTATATACGCATTAGGATAAGATAAGTAATTTATGATGAGCATATTATTATGAGTATTTTGCATTGAGCATGTCATGAGCATTTTACACCGTGCCTAGTTGGCCGGGCAGTCACCGCCAAGACGGGCAGCTATACGGAGACACCATGACCTTCGGGCATGGGCAGACACCATTAGTGGGCGGCATGAGATGGTACCCCGGACGCGGGAGGCCTGGACGCGGGCTAATGTTGTTGATTATCACACCGTTTCGATATGGACGGGCAGCTTGCATATTATGCATATATGAGATTATGATGAGTATAAGTAAGACAACACGCAATACTTCTTTTATGATTGCCATTCAGATTCAGATGTTTCATATTGATGTTCACATTATATTATCACTGTCTTTCTTCATTGTTTATGCCTCTCATACTCAGTACAATGTTCATACTGACGTCCTTTTTCTTTGGACGCTGTGTTCATGCCCACAGGTAGGCAGGGAGGAGACGTTGCTCCAGATTCCTAGAGTTGCCAGCCGATTAAAAGCCCTCCATTGCTCTGGAGGTGCCTATGAAAATCTTTTGTGTACAGTTGTATATGTGTCAGTTCATAGAGGCTCGTAGATACTCGATGTGGGTTGTATGGTCTCAGGGAATGGTCATTTTGCATGCATGTACACATATGTATTATTTTGCTAGCCTATAGGGCTCAAGTATATACAGTACTTTTGTTTCCAAATGAAAATGTTTTTCTTATAAATTAACTATGAAGTGGATAATCGATTGACAAAGAGGCTAAGGAGTAGTAACACGAGTGGTGCTCGGTGGTTAGCACGGGTACCCATCGCGGCCCTTAGCCGGGTCGTGACAGCAGACTCCATGTTGAACCCCGAGAGGAGTGGGGCTCACCAATAAGCTGATAACTGAAGTGATCCTACTGCGTAGGTGTATGCTCCTGAAAACCGGTATCTGCACCGTGAAGTGCAGGTCCCGGACAAAAGGGACGTTAGTACATGGTGAATAGTACCAGTATGTAAAACCTGCTGAAGTGAAGAACATGACACAACATAGGTATAGGACATGAACTGAAACTGAATGTAATTTGAACATGAGCATGAAACGTGAGTAAAGTCTGAAATCAGTAAATCAATGGGAATACATGTATGTAAAACTGCTTGTAACGTGGGGAATGCTATAGTATAACTGACAACATGATCTGGTACTTGCGTCCTACCAGCAGAACACTCTCACCTTGCCAGGGATATGAGATTTACGTGATAATAAGTGTAAGGATCCAAACTGCATAATGAAGGTGTTGCCTCCTTGCTGACAACCCTTATCCTACAGGTGGCATCGTAGTTTCAGGCTATCTGAGCCTTCTCGGTTAACTAAGCAATTCCCAAAAACATGAACATGATATAGTTGGCTAAGAAGCCCATGATTTTCGTGAAATAACTTGTAATAACTTGTAATCATGATTTCACGAAATAACTTGTAACATGGTTCCATGAAATAGCTTGTAAACATGGTTTCATGAAAAAAAACTTGTAAACATGGTTTCATGAAAAAAAACTTGTAAACATGGTTTCATGAGATAACTTGTCATAGTCTTGCAAAACATGTTCTTGATTCATGAAGAATAACAATAGTTCATAATTATATATATATATATATATATATATATATATATATATATATATATATATATATATATAATTGACTTGAAAACATGCTTGTAACTTGCTACATAAAATCATAAAGTTTCATATAAACATAATGAGAATACATGAGGGAGAATTCATGATTCATGGATTAAGCTAGCGTTCCTAATAACCGTAATGGAAGATTAGGAATACAATAACGAATATAGATACAAAATTCATGTACATAAATACGGGCTACCAATATGTTGGGTTTAATGCCCTAGGATTTGAACTTCATGAATATCAAGAAACGGAGCATGAGGAAGAACGTAGAGATTCCCACATGAGGATGGAAGTTCTACATACCTTAATTGCTCTAAAATCTTGAATTAAAGACTTGAATTTTGGAGAAGATTTCGTAAATCTTGATTCTTGAACCTTGAGATGGGTTTTCTTGATAACCCTAGATTAGGAACAATGATTTCTTGCTTAGATTATTAGCGTATATGTTAGAAAGGGATTAGGGACTTGAATTCAACCTAGAATCATGATAAGACTTACCCTGGAAGGTTCTTGAGGTTTGGGACTTGTTCTCTATGAATTTAGGGTGATTTTTCGTGAATGGGGTGTTGGGAAAATAAACCCTAAGCTTAAATATAACTTAAAACGCATAAACCCGACTTTTGACCCGAAACTGGACCTGTTATGCGATGGGCTCGCGCCGCACAATCAGCGCACGACCCCATGCAGGTCGATATTCAGAGAGGGGGTTTTTGTGCAATCGGTGCGCGATGCATGGCCATCGCACGCGCCCTCACGCGCCTGCAGAAGTGGCGGGTGTCGGTTTCACACAGTGTTCGGTAAAATGGACATAACTCCTTGTACACAGCTCTGTTTGATACCCATAATATACCGTTGGAAAGATATTTCTAAGGGATACAACTTTTATTGAGGAAGTTTTCCCAAATTCCCAAAAAATAAAGGGGTTATGGTCGCTGGAAGTAAGACCTTCTACAAAGTCACTTGAAAACATCCCCCGTAGAAAGGCTTCTGACTTTGCTTTGTCCAAAGACTATTCTTATGACTTAATTTGCTTTCAAATTACTTTATAAAATCCTCATATTGGTTTCATTAGATTATTATCTTATGAGTCAAATCTTCACCCAAAGCTACGAGATGTTACAGGGGTGTACTACTTTCCCCAGTAATATCTCTATCTATCTGTTCTTTTGATTTTAAGTTAGATTTAATATCTCTATAAGAGATATTATCCTTTCCATAAAGCATAGTATCTCTTATATGTTTGAATGACTGGGGAAGGGAAATAAGCAATAACATGGCTTGATCCTCATCTTTAACTTCAGTATCAATATTGCTCAAATCCATAAGAATGGAATCAATTGCATCAAAATGTGAGAGTATAGAAGTACCTTCAACCGTACGAAATGTGTAAAGTTTTTGCTTCAGGTAAAGTCTATTTTTCACTGTCCTCTTCATATACAGGGTTTTTAATTTTTCCCGCATGCTTTGGCTGTGGTTTCTGTAGATACTTCACGTAAAACCTCATTTGAGAGATTTAAAATGATACCTGATTTTGCCTTTTTCTCTATGACGGCAAACTCGGTGTCCGTCATACTTTCTGGCTTCTTTTCTTTTCCTTACAGTGCCATATCTAAGCCGTCCTGAATTAGGATAACTTCCATCTTCAATTGCCACATCCCGAAGCTTGCACTTCGGTCAAATTTCTCAACATAAGTCTTTGTTACGGTCATCTTTGGCTACTGAAATTAATACGGTTAGATTGGGCTCTGATACCAATTTGTTAGGATCAAGAACCCGGGTAATGCGTAATTTAGCCAAACAATGTTATAATGACAATAACAAAGACAATAGTAAATTGATAACAACGACAAGCAAAGAAAATAAATGAGGCACAAATTTAATGTGGTTCGGTCAGTGTGACCTACGTCCACAAGCGGAGAGGAGCAATTTCATTATATCAATAAGAGTACAATAGAGAGTACAAAATTAGAGTAAATACTCTAATTACCTCAAAAGTATCCCAAGAGAATAACCTCACAAGATCACTCCAAAGAAGGGTTCACACAAGTGTTTTTCAACACACAACACTCTTACAATAATACTCTAAATAAAAGAGAGTAAGAAGAAGACAAAGCTAAGAGATGAGAAGCTCTTGAATTGTTTTGGTATACCTTCAAATGGAGAGAAATGCCTTCGTTTTATAGGGGCTTTGGCCTCCAAGTTGTGGAAAACGAAAATGAGAAATTATCAAAAATTTCTCATCCACATAAAGCAAACTTTGGCTCCAAGCATAATAATTCACATGAGAATAATCAAAATAAGGCCATATTACAGTTACTTGGATTAGGATGGACTTGATCAAGATCGACTAAACAATTGGTCGCGGCCCAACCCCTCACAATCCACATTTTTCTTACCGTAGCTGTTATGCTAATGTGAATACCACACGTCAATATAGACATTCATCTTTAAGAATCAATAAAACAAACTTGACAAACAAAGAGTGAATCTCCTTTAAAAATTAAAGTCTTTGCCAGTTGTTATGCGTCAATCGTCCCTCGTGGGTTAAAGAAAGAAATGCTAATTAGTTTATAGGCTAAATGGGCTCTCCACCTATCAGACTAGTCTTTTGGGTTAGACTCTCCTGTTTGGTCTATAACATTGTTATCAGAGTTAGTCGATCCATGCATGGGCCGCGACTGGGAGTGGTGGCCTGGACCCAAGAGGGATGCCAGCCGTGACCAATGAGGTTGTTGGTTCTTAAGCGGGGGTGCGCGATTGTTATGTGTCCATCGTCCCTCGTCGGTTAAGGAAAGAAATGCTCATGGGTTTATAGTCTAAATGAGCTCTCCCACCTATCAGACTAGTCTTTTGGGTTGAGCTCTTCTGGTTGGTCTATAACACCACCTCCCTCATATTTTAAAGAAGAAGTTACACATTTGGCCGCTCAGTGAAACAATTATTTACATTCGCTAGCTAATATACTTGTATATATTTGCCAAAAATATATATTCATATTTGCGGGTTATTTTTTTAAACCAGTATGCTAAAGTCCTAAAATGTTGAACTCATAAATTTAGACTTTAAAATCCGCCTCTGATTCCATGTATAATGTATTCATATGCAAATTCTTTATAAGCACAGGGAAAAGAAAGTCACTTGCAAACATAGATATTTTCGAGTCTTGTGACATGTCTATGTGTTAATCTTATCCTTAACACCCTGATGAAGTACAACAGTGCTAATATAAAACAAGCTTTATGAAAAGGTTTCCCATGCTTATATCCCCATTCCTCCAATACCTGTGGAGACAACATGGGAGCAATCTTTATGCAATCTTGAATAATCTTCATCCCAAAGTGCAAGCACACGATTAAAAATCAACTACTAGCTCTATATGATACTCTTTCTTTGTTAGTGAATTTCTATGAAAAATGACATTTTTTTTTATATTTAGTATTTTTCTGTCCCAATTTGTGTGGCACCATTTAGTTTGACATAAAGTTTAAGGATGAAAAGATACAACAACAACAGCCCAGTGAAATCCCACATCTTGGGGTCTGGTTAAGGATGAAAAGATGACTTTTAAAATTTATGGTGTAAAACAAACCTTAAACATTTGTGTAGCTATGAATCATATTATTGAGGGTAAAGGGGGAGCTTTGAAGTTAAGATTCTTTTAATTATGGAAACGTGACATTCTTTTTGGACAGACTTAAAAGGAAAGGTTGTCACATAATTTGGGAAAGAGGGAGTAAAATCTTTGTATATTTAGTAATAGTTTAACTTTAAAATACTTGTTTTATGTTTAATGTGATGATTTATAGTCACACAAATAACTATGACTTATTTAGATCATAACATTTAAAATTCTTTTTTTTTAAAAATTATTTACTCAGTCAAACACTATCGTATAAATTGGGATGGAAGAAGCAACATGCATCTAGTACTCAAACTTAGAATGGCCTAACGATATATGAATAGAATTGATGCAGATCTTGCATACCAGAGTATAAATTCTAATAAAAATAAATAAAATATTAAATAATTTATTTTCATTTTGCTGAAATACTTTGATTGAGCCGAGGATCTATCGAAAAAAGTCTCTCTACTCACAAGGTAGGAGTAAGGCTATGTACACACCACCCTCTCAGATCCCACTTATTGTGAAATTATACTAAATATGTTGTTGTAAAAAATCACCTGATTTCTATAAATCTATATGATGATGGAAGATAACAAATATCTGTCGGAACAGTTAAGATTCATGCAAGCTGATTTGAATCACTATTATAAATTAATATTAAATTTTCTATACTTCTATAAAATAATTTTCCAAAACCTAGGCTCAGAAAGGATGAGAGGAAAAATCTGCAAATGCATATAAATTACTCAGCTAGTGATAAGCCCGAATCTTCTGACAAGCTGCAAGTCTGCCACTGTCGTTGGACTGCAAGTATACCACTATACCAGTAACTAGTAAGAATTTAAGTCGTTATATACTGTAAGAGTAATTGTTTTTCATTATCATTGAATAATTTCAATAATGTACAATCTAGCATACAAAATTATATTTGTGTAGTCATGTTTTTAAATTACACTCCGCATAGCTACTTTTTCACAATATACAACACTATAAAACAATATACAACTTTATACACCTGGAATAGACAAAGTATCAACCTTGTATAAAAGTGTATAATAACGTATAAGAGGTGTTTATATCCAAGAAAATTCAATTGTATACAACAATATACAACATTTTTTCAATTGTAGTGAGAGTAGAAATATACAGAAGACTTTTGAAGTGACGGATACAAATTGGGCCATTTCGGGTAATTTTACAAACATGAGCTATTTCGGGTAATTATTTTTCCTAAATAGTCATAGAGGGTTATTTTCCCTTAATTATGTAATTAGTTATCATTTTTATCAAATTAATTATAATTAATATTTATTATAACCTTATATGTAATACAGTATGATTTTCTAAATATTTTCTACATTTTCAGTTGATCATATATATACACACAAAATGTTACTAGTTGATTCGTTATGACTATGTTAAAATTTATTAAATAGTGTAAGTCTTTATATAATTAGTGGATATAACTTAATTCCCTTAAGTAAGTAGGATCCTTTTTGAAATGTTTAATTAATTAAAAGGTTACTCGCTCTATTTCAGAGTTGTTATTCTATGCACTATATCAACATCCACCACTATTCCATCTGTGAATACCAGAACATACTATTTTAGGAGTATTTAAATAGCATAACCTTTTGAAACGATAATCTCAATCAGTCAGGATTTTGTAATGCACATGCGCACAACTGTTTTTTTCATATTGTATGTACTACATATATATCATCAAAATATCTGTTTGTTGTACCATTCAAGAGTCCTCTATTCTTAATTTAAAAAAAATTGAATTTGAGCCTTGAAAATAAAAAAATCCTAACACGGATCGTTTACCCTTTTAGAAGCCTTACGTGGTGTGAATTTGAATTAGTATGTTCGAGCCCCAAAATGGTTACCAGACACCGATGAGAAACCAAAAATATATCAGCTGCAAATTGCAATTGCAAATGGTATTCTTAGCTTCAGTGGGTCCTTTAAATACGCTAGGATTTGTCCTAAATTTTCTATCTTATTTTAATTCTACTGTAATTGTGTTTAGTAACTATAAATTGAGGATCTTTCCTTCATTCAACAACAGAATAACATCCACAAATGGTCTCTAGCTTTTATACTTTCTTTTATGTCAGTTTTTTCATATATAGGTCAATTGATCAAACCATACTAAAATATTTGCTTCTTATTAATATAGTTCTCTTTATTGTCTGATTTATCTTTGTTCAAGATTTGCAATCTTTAATTACCGCATGATGCCCTAATTATTTCGATCGCAACAAATACAACTATGTCTATATATATCACTTGATAAATGACAAGCACGAAGCAAACTTAAAGGGCTTCATATTGTATGTCCATATCCTCTCAAAACAACTTTATTTCCACAGCAGAAACATGAGCAAGGTCCTAAAGCAAACATTAGCAGAAGAAGCAACTACACAAGTCAAAGATAGAAGATACCAGAGACGTGACTTTACAAGTACTAACACTAGTGATTCATCACATAAAGAAGGAAAGGGAGAATTTGTGAATGAAGCGAATGCTAATGCTAATTACAGGCGAAAGCTAGCAGAGGAGTCACTCAGAACTGTAATGTATTTGAGCTGTTGGGGTCCTAACTAATTTTTATATTTCATAACTTGTAAATATCTATTTTGTTCTGTTTCAAAGGCTTCGTTTACTTCAATTTCATGACAATGGTTAACTTTAGGTAATTTATATTCATGTATCTATGTCCTTTCTTTTTAGGCCACCATTTAAATCTTGTCTTTATTTCTAAAAATTGTGCAAATATAGCCCTTAAGAAATTTTTCTTTCTGACATAATTGTTAGATTCACATCTAATGTTTACTCGTATATTGCTCAATTTTACAATCAAAACATCAAAGTGTCATTTAACGGTTACAATGAGTTACAAACTTTTAGACCATAGTCTAATTATATTTTGTTATACAATTTTTAATTTAATCCGAAAAAGATCTTTAGATCATAATTAAAAAAACTTCATACGTTACAAGATAAATAGAAAAAGGATCTTGCTATATACTCCCTCCGTCCCAAAAAATTTTTCTTTGTTTGACTTGACACAAAGTTTAAGAAACAAAGGAAGACTTTCGAAATGTGTGGTCTAAAATAAGCCTTAGATATTTATGTGGCTGTAAATTATCTCATAAAGTTAAACTATTTTTAAATATAAAAATGTGTCAATCTTTTTGGGACAGATTAAAAGGGAAAGGAAAACAATCTTTTTGAGACGGAGGAAGTAATTATTAAAAAGAGAAAATCAGCCAAAATTTCACCTTTTTTTTTTTCCGAAAAGAAGGACAAAGTGACTGGTGAACACTATTTCTACCTATTTAGGTCCCCAGCAAATGAGGTGCATAACTTTTTCCGCCTTCTTAGCCTCCCTCAATCTTCCCTTCTCATTATCCATGCATCCCTTCTTTCTAATTAACCATCTCACCCAGCCACCATCACCGGACTCCGCTGTTGATCTCGCCGGAGAAGTCCTGACTCCGACCGTCATGATTTCGTCGTCTTTAACTATATATGAATTCGTTAATATTTAAAACCTGAATTTCATGAAAGCAGAATTAGAGATTTGAAAGAGTTGTGGGATCAAGGAATTAAGATGACTTTGCTCCAATTAATATGGAATTTACATTTACTTGATAGCTTGACCCCTTGGGGTGCGGTTCTTTCCTAGACCCTGCTAACGCAGGATGCTTTGTACACCAGGCTGCCCCTTTTTTTTATTGCTTGACCAAAAATATTTTGGCGGGGAGGTATATTTTGCACTGCACTTTGATATTCAACGGTTTTGTGAATAAATTAGTGTTGGTACCTAAGGATTATATGGGGCAAGTTTGTCTCAACGGAGGATCATTGTTTGAAGATGATTCAATTTTATTGAAGAAACTAAAACACCCCTAAACTTGACACGAATTGCAACTTCAGTCCCCAAACTATTGTTGCACTTCAAGACACCCCTAAACTAATACACCCCGAGTTGCCACATGGCACAACAAGTGTATTCACACACCAACAGGCGCGTGAGAGGTGCCTCATCATTTTAAAAAATGTGGAGAACCCATTTTTTAAAAATAAATCTGGACTGGATTTTTTAATAAAAAATATGGAACTTTTTAAATCTTGAAAACTTGAATTTTTTTTAATTAAAAAACCTGGACTTTTTAAAAATTCGAAAAACTAAATAAACCCATTTTTCTAAAAAAGAATCTGGAAAATTGAATTTTTGATTAAAAACCTGGACTTTTTTAAAATCTGGGATACTAATTTTTTTAAGAATAACGTGGAAAATTGATAATTTATTTCTAGATTTAAAAACTAATCGAATTTTTCGGGATTTTTTTTTTTTAAATGGGTTTTCCACATTTAAAAAAAAAAATCAGTTTTTCCAATTCTTTTTTAAAGAAGTGTCTTAAAAGAATCATGAAAATCTGGATTTTTTAGGACACTTTTAAAAAAATATCAAGTTTTCATTTTTTAAAAAAATCCATTTTTCACAGATATTTTAATTAAAAATCTAGTTTTTTAGTTTTTTTTTTTAAAATCAAATTTTCCAGAATTAAAAATAAACATTTCATTGTTCCAGATTTTTTATAAAAAAAATCAGTTTTACTATTTTTTTTCAAAACAATTTATCTATGTGGAGGACACATAGGATGAAAATGCCAAGTGGATGGCGAGTGCATTCCACTTGCAGTGGCATGTCGACTCGAGGGTGTATTAAAACCCAGTTACCCAAGCTTAGAGGTGTCTTGAAGTGCAACAATAGTTTGGGGACTGAAGTTGCAATTCGTGCCAAGTTTAGGAGTGTTTTAGTTACTTCAGCCTATAAGTATTGATTCACATATTGATGGATCTCCGTTCCATTAATTATTACTCTTGATTGTGTATGTGGTCCTTAATATCAATAAATTGATGGCTTATGTAATTTGCAAGATCTGGATTAATACAGGGTGAAAATCATTTTCACCCCTAACTTTGCTTTAAAAATCAAACTCCGCCCTTAACTTTGAATAATAATCATTCTCTCCACTTTATCCTAATTGAATTTTTTTAAATTCCTATTTTACCCTTACATTATCAACTTGTCTTTTTTTTCTTTTACTTCATCTCTTTAATCTATATAACAAACTTCCTATAAGAAAATAAATATTATTTTCGAGACGAAAAAAGGAAAGTAAGAAATGCTAGTTGAGTATATTACTTAATACCATTCTATACTGAAATAAATGAGAAGAATAAGAATTGTTTTATTAATAATAATCAAAACTATGATATTTATTTATACAAGTAAAAAAAATAACATGTAATAATACCTTTATAAATATATTTCAATGCACGTAATACAAAATAATTAATAAAAATAGAGGTTACTCTGATATTTATTTATACAAGTAAAAAATAACAGGTAATAATACCTTTATAAATATATTTCAATGCGCATAATAAAAATAATTAAATAGAAATAGAGTTATATTCCATAACAAATTCCTAAAAGATTATCTATTATATTATAAATAAATTTTAAATTATAATTCAAAATATCCTATTAATGACAACCAAATATATATATATATATATATATATATATATATATATATATATATATATATATATATATATATATATATATATATTGTCACGACCCAACCCCGTAGGCCGCGACTAGTGTCCGTGCTGGACACTCAAACGTACCCAATGACCCAAACCAGCATATTAGCAGAATATATCAATATAAAAGTCAGTCAGCGTTACTAATTATCACAGATGAACAAATATAGCACATGGAAGCCGATAAGGCTATCACAGATCATATCAACCCAAAACATATACAGAACCCACATGTATGTCTACAGACCTCTAAAGAACACATCAGAATCATAAGACGGGATAGGGCCCCATCGTACCCCTGAATAGCATACATATGTACAATGACAGAAGTTGTACCAAAATATAGGCTCCGGACAAAAGAGCGCTCCAAAATAGCAGAATATAGTCCTAAGCAGGCGGGTCAGCAATCCTGTCGTCTGTACCTGCGCGGCATGAAAACGCAGCCCCCGAAGAAAGGGGGTCAGTACGGAATATGTACTAAATATGTAAAGCCTGAAGTACAGAAATAAATCATAGTCGAAACAGAACTGGCAGAAAATGAGTGTAGTATCCAGATTATTAAATACGTATTTTCAGAACATAAAGAGTGTATGCAGAAACATATGCCATATCATATCCGGCCCCGCCAAGGGACTCGGTGAGCAGAACGTGGTCGCCACCCCGACACTGGCGCCACAACACATCATGCTCCAGAGTAGGGAATAACCCCGTAATATAACATATCATATCAGATGGCCATATCAAATCATGTCATGTCATATCAGAATGTGTGTACATGGCACAACATACTCCACAACCCATGTACAAGTAAACCTGCCCCCTCACATCGAGGCACGGCGAACAATGCAGTGGGATACGTTTGACAACATATCCTGGCCCGGGCTCAGTGAAGGAAACATTGAGGCATCCACGAGTGGAGTAGTGAGAAACTAAATGCAATATAAAATACCATATATTTCCAGAGACTAAATAAGACATAACGTACGACAAATTGAAATAATGAAATCGGACAGAATCATAGTAGGTGTATTTCGGATGTCATAATAAGTACGGAAAAATAATCTTTCTGAGGTCGCTTCCGTATTCCAAAAAATAGCTTACAAGACTCACGAGAACTATTAAAACAATTGTCCTTTAGTAGCTAGAAGGATAGATAAAACGTTTCATTTTTCATGGCTTGAAAATAAGACATTAGTACAATAAGGGACAAGTCGGGAATAGTGGGCCCACCTCGGGTCAACTAAAGCGATGGGCGCCAATTACGTATTTTAAGTCTATGGAGTCACCTATGGAGGTTCTAGGGACATTCCCTAACTTTCAAGGCAATTTGAGAAAGCTTGCACAATTCTTTTAACAAACCATACAATTAGTATTCAATTATATTGAATGAAAAAGGGGCATTTTCAAACGCGGATTCCGATGAACAGAATACTTTCCGAGGCTCAAATCCGATCCTAGTACACCTAGGACATGCCAAGAGAAGGAAAGGGATAGCTTTACATACCTTATTCGCTCTTTGCGCCTTTCCAAATTCAATTCCCGTTTCGTCCAAAATCTACAATTGGTCACAATTACCAATTATCAATTTCAAGTCTTTAAGAATTCAATCTTAATTCATATTTGTCTACAGAAATTTGGGCAGCATCTCCCCTATATATATAGCATCCCCGAGAATTTAACTCGGCCAAAACAATCAACAACAACCCAACAACAACACCAACCACAACAACAATCGCTACAAAACACAATATAGCATAACTATTCCTCTTTCCAACATAGTACAATAGTTTTCATTCCAACTTCACATTTTCAAATCAATACCAACCTTCTCATAATCATTTACTAATCAAGATCATTACAATACAATTTGGAAAAATTTCATATCGTTCCTACAATATATTCACAAGATATACAAAATGTACAAACTTTCCACCAAAGCCATAATCTATCCAAAACTTCTAATCTTTAACACACATATTCATAACATATTTCCACCTTCCAATTTCATCAACAATCATCATAATATGCACCTTAACAACTTCATTTCCATAATATCATAAAATCATACTAAAATGTCATAATCTTCTACATTCAATTTCAATGCCAACTTAAACCATTTTTCCTTCCTTTACACTATAAGGATCACAACAACACAACTAACATATTAAACAAAATTAATTCATTCCCATTCCTTCATGGAGTACCACACGGCCAACACCACATTACCAACCTCAACTAAATTCATTCAACTTTCATTTTCCAATATAAAGTCCACCACAACTACAACTAGAATACATCATAAAATTCAACTCATCTCATCCATACAACATTACACACACACGGCTACATATATATAGACACACCCACTTTGTAATCTTCCATATTTTCATAATTTCTACTTATTTCTACATGCTACAACACACACACACACACACACACACACACACACACACACACACACACACACACACATATATATATATATATATATATATATATATATATATATATATATATATATATATATATATTCCAAAGTACAAGGAGCAAGATCTTACCTTCTTTTCTTCCAAGCTTCTTCACCAAACCCACTTGCTAATTTGAAGAAACAAGCTCCCTATCTTCCAAATTAGCTACACCAAGTTGTAAAGGACCCTTAATTTAGTAGGAAAATCACAAGATAAATATTTTTGGATCAAGATTTTTGAGGGGTGAAAAACCTAGCTATGGCCGAATGGCCTTCAAATTTTTGCTCTTCTTTGTTTTGTTTTTCTCTCTCTTGGTTTCTTGAATGTTCTACTAGATAATGATCCACTTCTATTTAATTGGCACATGGGAATTAATTAAGATCATAGGTTGGGCCTTGGGTTGGCCGGCCACCCCCTTAGCATTGGGCCTAAATTTTTCCATCATTTATTTTGAGCCCAATGACTTATGGATCACATTTTGTAATTCCCGAAACTAATTTCCGAAATTCCAATTTTGCCCTTAGCCTTCCTCGACACTTCCATATTAATATTCTTTCATAAACAACTCATGTTTTAAATAAAATCAATTATGACCTTATTTCTTACAAGTCAAAATTATTTCCAATTTTCCAAATGCGCGAAAGTACGGGATATAACATCCTCCCCCCCTTAAGAACATTCGTCCTCGAATGTTAGATTAGCCGTATAGGGTCTGTAAGCACTTCGGGGGATTTTCTTTTATGGTCAGCAAAATTGATACACATTTATTATTGAATATTACCAAGTAAGGAATTTAGATTACCTGTGGGCGTAGGAAACAAGTGAGGATATTTCTTCTTCATTTCCTCTTCAGTTTCCCAGGTCATCTCCTCCCTGTTATTATTCCGCCACCGCACCTTAACGGAAGCTACCTCTTTATTCCGTAATCTCCTTACCTGGCGGTCCAGAATGGCTACCGGCTGCTCTTCGTATGATAGTCCCTCTGTCACCTGAATATCATCTGCTGGAAATATTCTGGAAGGATCACCGACATATTTACGGAGCATGGATACATGAAATACTGGATGTACCGCTTCCAGGTCAGATGGTAGATCTAGCTCATAGGCGACATTCCCAATTTTTCGAACAATCTGGTAAGGCCCAATATACCGCAGACTGAGCTTCCCCTTTCTACCGAATCGCATTACGCCCTTCATAGGCGATACCTTCAGAAATACCCAATCACCAATCTGGAACTCCAAAGGTCGACGTCGTTTATCAGCATATGATTTCTGTCGACTCTGGGCTGCTAATAACCGCTCTCGAATAAGTTTCACCTTATCAACTGCCTGTTGGATCATATCTGGGCCTATTAATTCAGTTTCGCCAACATCAAACCAGCCGATCGGTGACCTGCACTTTCTGCCATACAAAGCTTCGTAAGGTGCCATCTGGATGCTGGAATAGTAGCTGTTATTATAAGCAAATTCAATCAGTGGCAAGTGATCATCCTAGCTACCTCTGAAGTCAATAACACAGGCCCGCAACATATCTTCTAGCGTCTGTATAGTGCGCTTGGCCTGTCCGTCGCTCTGAGGATGGAATGCTGTGCTCAGACTCACCTGAGTCCCTAATCCTTCCTGAAAAGATCTCCAGAAGTTTGCTGTAAACTGGGTACCTCTGTCAGTGATAATAGATATAGGAACTCCATGAAGTCTCACTATTTCTTTAATATATAGCCTGGCATAATCCTCAGTGGCATAAGTAGTTCTGACGGGGAGAAAATGGGCTGATTTTGTAAGCCTATCAGCAATAACCCAGATGGAGTCATACTTCCGTGGAGTGCGAGGCAAACCTGTAACGAAGTCCATATTAATTACCTCCCACTTCCAAGTCGGAATTTCCATTTCCTGCAACAGTCCACCCGACTTCTGATGTTCAATTTTGACCTGCTGACAATTTGGGCACTGGGCGACGAACTCTGCGATATCCCGTTTCATGCCATCCCACCAGTATAGGCATCTGAGATCATGGTACATTTTTGTCGATCCAGGATGAACAGAATAACGAGCATAATGCTCCTCGCTCATAACCTGCTGCCGTAGCCCTGCAATATCAGGTACACACAACCTGCCTCTGTACAATAATGTCCCGTCCGGTGTAAACTCGAACGGAGTCTTCTCCTTTTCATTGGCTGTGTCTCTGTACCGTGCTAAAACAGGATCTTCATATTGGTGCCGCTTAATATCTTCCCTAATAGATGATTCAGAAACCCCTCGGACAGAAATCCGCGTACCTCCAGAATCGGCCAGGCGAACCCCAAGATTAGCCAGCTGGTGAATATCACGTACTATCTCTTTCCTGTCTGGTTGCAAATCTGCCAAGCTACCCATAGACTTGCGGCTGAGTGCATCTGCAACAACATTAGCTTTGCCCGGATGATACAGAATATCTATGTCATAATCTTTCAGAAGTTCCAGCCACCTCCTCTGCCGCAAATTCAGTTCTTTCTGCTTAAAAATATATTGGAGGCTCTTGTGATCTGTATATATATATCAACATGAATGCCATATAGATAATGTCTCCATATCTTCAGGGCATGGATAACCGCTGCTAGCTCCAGGTCATGGGTAGGATAATTCCTTTCATGCTTTTTGAGCTGCCGGGAAGCGTAGGCTATAAATCTGCCGTGCTGTATTAATACACAGCCTAACCCCACGCCCGATGCATCACAATAAATAACATACCCATCTGGTCCTTCTGGAAGAGTCAGAACTGGAGCTGTAGTCAACTTCTCTTTCAGCAACTGGAAGCTTCGTT
Organism: Lycium barbarum; assembly: GCF_019175385.1. Classification (NCBI taxonomy): domain Eukaryota; kingdom Viridiplantae; phylum Streptophyta; class Magnoliopsida; order Solanales; family Solanaceae; genus Lycium; species Lycium barbarum. Next base: position 7,365,750 of record NC_083337.1, on the reverse strand, counting down.
CACAAGCATCAGTCCACTGGAACTTGGCTCCTTTCTGAGTTAGCCTTGTCAAAGGCGCTAAAATCGAAGCAAACGTTTCCACAAATCTTCTGTAATAGCCTGCTAATCCTAGAAAACTACGTACCTCCGTGGGCGTCGTGGGTCTAGGCCAATTCTTTACGGCCTCAATCTTCTGTGTGTCCACCCGGACACCATCAGCTGCAACAATATGTCCCAAGAATGCCACTGAAGCCAGCCAGAATTCACATTTAGAAAATTTTGCATATAATTTCTGATGCCGAAGCACCCCAAGTACCGCTCTCAGATGATCTGCGTGTTCCTCCTCTGATCGAGAATAAACCAGAATATCGTCAATAAACACAACCACGAACATATCCAAGAACGACCTGAATACCCGGTTCATCAGATCCATAAATACGGCTGGAGCATTAGTCAGCCCAAAAGACATCACTCTGAATTCATAATGCCCATAACGGGTCCGGAATGCTGTCTTAGGAATATCAGCCTCTCGCACCCGTACCTGGTGATAGCCCGACCGCAGATCTATCTTCGAAAAACACTTAACGCCCTACAACTGATCAAACAACTCATCAATTCTGGGGAGGGGGTATTTATTCTTTATGGTTACCTTATTTAGCTGCCGATAATCAATACACATACGCAGCGACCCGTCTTTCTTTCGTACAAATAATACCGGAGCTCCCCAAGGCGAGGTGCTGGGTCTGATGAAGCCTTTTTCTAACAGATCCTTTAGCTGTTCTTTCAATTCTTTTAATTCTGCAGGTGCCATTCTGTACGGGGGAATAGATATAGGCTGAGTATCTGGCAGCAAATCAATAGTAAAATCTATCTCCCGCTCCGGAGGAAGACCTGGAAGCTCATCCGGGAATACATCTGGAAATTCATTAACAACTGGGACTGACTGAAGAGTCGGTGCTTCTGCTTTCAAGTCTTGTACACGAACCAGATGATAAATATACCCCTTTCTGATCATCTTCCTCGCCTTAAGGTATGAAATAAACTTACCTTTCGGCGTTGCTGTATTACCTGCCCACTCTATAACTGGCTCCCCGGGAAATTGGAAACGAACCACCTTTTTTTGGCAATCGACATTAGCATAACAGGAAGCTAACCAGTCCATACCCATAATAACATCGAATTCAATCATATCTAACTCCACCAGATCTGCCTTAGTATCTCGGCCACATATAATTACAGAACAGTCTTTATATACCTGTCTCGCTATAATAAAGTCCCCAATCGGTGTGGCTACTTCAAACGGCTCTATAGGTTCAGGCATTATACCAATTTTACTAGCGACGAGAGGAGAAATATATGACAATGTAGAACCTGGATCAATCAATGCATACACAGATTGGGAGAAGACCAATAATGTACCTGTGACAACATTTGGTGAAGCCTCCTGATCCTGGCGGCTGGCCAAAGCATAAATGCGGTTCGAAGGACCGCTAGTACTGGAAACTCCACCACGGCCTCTGCCGCGACCTGCTGGTGCTGAGGTACTCGGCCTCGTAGGGCGCATAGCCACCGAAGAAGATTATGACCCAGCGGCTGATCCGGTAGGCTACGCTGCACCACCCAAATTACCCTTATATGGGCAATCTCTCACAGAATGGCCCTGGCGGCCACAAGAAAAACAAGCGCCTGTGGCCCGGTATCACTCTCCATGATAGTATCTCCCACAATAAGAACACTGAGGCCTGGGTGACCTCATCTGGCCGGAACTCCTGTCTACTCGCGAACCTGAAGCCCTGGAGCTTTGGCCTGCTCCTGAATACCCTGGGCTATCAAATCTCCGGCCTGTAAACTGTGGAGGTGTACTCTGTACCGGCTGGGAAGATTGTCTGCTAGCCTGCTGCTGCTGCTGGGGTGGCCTGCTCCGAAAATCCCCAAAATACCCAGCTGATCTGGCCCTCTTGGGCCGTCTCCGATCCTGGCTCCTGTCGGGCTGATGTCCCCTATGTCGGTCCTCCATACCCTGGGCATGTGCCTGTATACGGGCAATATCCATACCGGGCTGAGCAGCCAACACCAAACAACTGTCGACCAAATAATCGTCTAGCCCCATAATATACCGGTACATCCTGTCAGCCATAGTAGCTACCACAGCAGGTGCATATCGAGCCAATGAGTCAAACTCCAAACTATAATCTCGGACGTTGCGGCCTCTCTGTCTCAGCAATAAAAATCTGTCAGCCCTAGCCCGCCGTAACTCCGGAGGCAGAAAATGGCCAAGAAAAGCCTCAGCAAACTCATCCCAGACGGCTGGGGGAGCACCGTCGCCTCTGGATAATTCCCAGGACTCGTACCAATTAGCTGCTACATCATACAACTGGTACGAAGCCAACTCAACTGACTCGGTCGCAGAAGCCTTAATCAAGTGTAACGTGCGCCGCATCTTTCTGATAAACTCCTCGGGATCCTCCTCGGGATTTGTCCCGAAGAACTCTGGAGGACTACAGGTCAGGAACTCACGGGCCCTCGAACTGTCACGTCTGTCTGCACGGTCACCTCCCAATCCGTGCCTCTGAACCTGTCCCGCTACCAATCTGGTCAGCAACTGGACCGCATCTCTCAGGGCCCTATCCTCCGCTCCTGGCTGTGGAGCTGGGGGCTCAGGTGCTGGAGCCTCTAGGGCTACTGGTGAAGCCGCCCCCTGATCCATGGTGGCAGCGGCTGGTGCCCCCGACTCCTCTGATGATGATGACGTAGTAAAGTCTGCTGGCCGGGGCGCAGTATCACGCATAATCTGAGCAAGGGTCCGAGTAACTTTCTGAGCCCGGCTAGTCTCTCCGGCCGCTGCTGACTTGCCCTTCTGGGCAGCTGTCGCCTTTTTCGGAGGCATGGCTGAAAAATAAGACAATTCGTTAGGAATGAGTCATCCTAATAACACAGCTCTATCGCACGATCTAAGATAAGAAAGAAGGGTAACATCCTAAATGCCCTGTAGCCTCCTGTTTATAGGTGTGGTGCACAACACACCGATAAACAAGACTCTACTAGACACGGTCTGTAGACACTCCGAGGACGAACTGCTCTGATACCACTTTTGTCACGACCCAACCCCGTAGGCCGCGACTAGTGTCCGTGCTGGACACTCAAACGTACCCAATGACCCAAACCAGCATATTAGCAGAATATATCAATATAAAAGTCAGTCAGCGTTACTAATTATCACAGATGAACAAATATAGCACATGGAAGCCGATAAGGCTATCACAGATCATAGCAACCCAAAACATATACAGAACCCACATGTATGTCTACAGACCTCTAAAGAACACATCAGAATCATAAGACGGGATAGGGCCCCATCGTACCCCTGAATAGCATACATATGTACAATGACAGAAGTTGTACCAAAATATAGGCTCCGGACAAAAAAGCGCTCCAAAATAGCAGAATATAGTCCTAAGCAGGCGGGTCAGCAAACCTGTCGTCTGTACCTGCGCGGCATGAAAACGCAGCCCCCGAAGAAAGGGGGTCAGTACGGAATATGTACTGAATATGTAAAGCCTGAAGTACAGAAATAAATCATAGTCGAAACAGAACTGGCAGAAAATGAGTGTAGTATCCAGATTATTAAATGCGTATTTTCAGAACATAAAGAGTGTATGCAGAAACATATGCCATATCATATCCGGCCCCGCCAAGGGACTCGGTGAGCAGAACGTGGTCGCCACCCCGACACTGGCGCCACAACACATCATGCTCCAGAGTAGGGAATAACCCCGTAATATAACATATCATATCAGATGGCCATATCAAATCATGTCATGTCATATCAGAATGTGTGTACATGGCACAGCATACTCCACAACCCATGTACAAGTAAACCTGCCCCCTCACATCGAGGCACGGCGAACAATGCAGTGGGATACGCTTGACAACATATCCTGGCCCAGGCTCAGTGAAGGAAACATTGAGGCATCCACGAGTGGAGTAGTGAGAAACTAAATGCAATATAAAATACCATATATTTCCAGAGACTAAATAAGACATAACGTACGACAAATTGAAATAATGAAATCGAACAGAATCATAGTAGGTGTATTTCGGATGTCATAATAAGTACGGAAAAATAATCTTTCTGAGGTCGCTTCCGTATTCCAAAAAATAGCTTACAAGACTCACGGGAACTATTAAAACAATTGTCCTTTAGTAGCTAGAAGGATAGATAAAACGTTTCATTTTTCATGGCTTGAAAATAAGACATTAGTACAATAAGGGACAAGTCGGGAATAGTGGGCCCACCTCGGGTCAACTAAAGCGATGAGCGCCAATTACGTATTTTAAGTCTATGGAGTCACCTATGGAGGTTCTAGGGACATTCCCTAACTTTCAAGGCAATTTGAGAAAGCTTGCACAATTCTTTCAACAAATCATACAATTAGTATTCAATTCTATTGAATGAAAAAGGGACATTTTCAAACGCGGATTTCGATGAACAGAATACTTTCCGAGGCTCAAATCCGATCCTAGTACACCTAGGACATGCCAAGAGAAGGAAAGGGATAGCTTTACATACCTTATTCTCTCTTTGCGCCTTTCCAAATTCAATTCCCGTTTCGTCCAAAATCTACAATTGGTCACAATTACCAATTATCAATTTCAAGTCTTTAAGAATTCAATCTTAATTCATATTTGTCTACAGAAATTTGGGCAGCATCTCCCCTATATATATAGCATCCCCGAGAATTTAACTCGGCCAAAACAATCAACAACAACCCAACAACAACACCAACCACAACAACAATCGCTACAAAACACAATATAGCATAACTATTCCTCTTTCCAACATAGTACAATAGTTTTCATTCCAACTTCACATTTTCAAATCAATACCAACCTTCTCATATTCATTTACTAATCATGATCATTACAATACAATTTGGAAACATTTCATATCGTTCCTACAATATATTCACAAGATATACAAAATGTACAAACTTTCCACCAAAGCCATAATCTATCCAAAACTTCTAATCTTCAACACACATATTCATAACATATTTCCACCTTCCAATTTCATCAACAATCATCATAATATGCACCTTAACAACTTCATTTCCATAAAATCATAAAATCATAAAATCATACTAAAATGTCATAATCTTCTACATTCCATTTCAATGGCAACTTAAACCATTTTTCCTTCCTTTACACTATAAGGATCACAACAACACAACTAACATATTAAACAAAATTAATTCATTCCCATTCCTTTATGGAGTACCACACGGCCAACACCACATTACCAACCTCAACTAAATTCATTCAACTTTCATTTTCCAATATAAAGTCCACCACAACTACAACTAGAATACATCATAAAATTCAACTCATCTCATCCATACAACATTACACACACACGGCTACATATATATAGACACACCCACTTTGTAATCTTCCATATTTTCATAATTTCTACTTATTTCTACATGCTACAACACACACACACACACACACACACACACACACACACACACACACACACACACACACACACATATATATATATTCCAAAGTACAAGGAGCAAGATCTTACCTTCTTTTCTTCCAAGCTTCTTCACCAAACCCACTTGCTAATTTGAAGAAACAAGCTCCCTATCTTCCAAATTAGCTACACCAAGTTGTAAAGGACCCTTAATTTAGTAGGAAAACCACAAGATAAATATTTTTAGATCAAGATTTTTGAGGGGTGAAAAACCTAGCTATGGCCGAATGGCCTTCAAATTTTTGCTCTTCTTTGTTTTGTTTTTCTCTCTCTTGGTTTCTTGAATGTTCTACTAGATAATGATCCACTTCTGTTAAATTGGCACATGGGAATTAATTAAGATCATGGGTTGGGCCTTGGGGTGGCCGGCCACCCCCTTAGCATTGGGCCTAAATTTTTCCATCATTTATTTTGAGCCCAATGACTTATGGATCACATTTTGTAATTCCCGAAACTAATTTCCGAAATTCCAATTTTGCCCTTAGCCTTCCTCGACACTTCCACATTAATATTCTTTCATAAACAACTCATGTTTTAAATAAAATCAATTATGACCTTATTTCTTACAAGTCAAAATTATTTCCAATTTTCCAAATGCGCGAAAGTACGGGATATAACATATATATATATATATATATATAGAAACACACACACATGCACTTGCATGTACATACATAATATATACTTAATGTATGTAACATTAAACTATTAATCTTAAAAAAGTAACACTTGATTTTGTGATAAATTCATAAAAGGATTATTTTACTTATAATATGAATTTTAAGTACAAAATCTATAAATATCTAGGTTAAAAAAATAAATTGTATATAATATAAAAAGGTATTACATAAATGGAGGATTGAAAATGTCAAGAGTGAAATAGACATTGCATAGGATAAAGGAGAGAGAATGTCTATTATTCATAGTTGAGAGGGGTTTGATTTTTAAAGTAATGTTGGAGGGTAAAAATGATTTTCACCCATTAATACATCCTGAAAACAAGCATTTCTCATTATTTTAGATTTGTTAGTATTTAAAGGGGAAGTATGCCTTACCGTATTTTTGTTTGCTCCTTAGGGTACATATGCAAAGCTTGGTTGGACACAAGGATCGTTTTTGCCGTCCCGTCTTCATTCTTCCTCAAGGTGAATCTGCACTGTGCTTTAAAGAAAGAATGAAGAATATTCCATGTCATGCTATGCTGCAAGAAAATATCCATAGCATTCAGTTATCTTTACTATCCCCTCTTTGATGATATATGTTGTGAGAATTTACATTTATGCATTTCCTGCAGAAACATAGGTCAACTGGTCAAGGTTAAGATAATGAAAAGGCAAGGTGAATGGCAAGGCGTCCACATCCCTAGCAGGTAGCATCAATTATTTGTAATGTTGGAACTCTAGAAGACCACTAGATATCATCTCTTTTTTTTTTTGGGATAACCAAGAAATCCGAGCTCCAGTGTCACACGGTTTGGAACTCTGTGGATAATGAGTCCCCCCTTTACCCTTCTTCACTTAAATACCAGACTCTTGTCTCTCTTCAAATAAAAGATTCTGGCTTTTTCCTCTAGCATAATTTTGATTGCGATGTGGCTTCTCTTTCTCTCTCTTTATATATATGTCTGTGTGAGAGAGAGAGGAGCGCGCGCCTACATACGCATGTATGTTTTGCTAGCTGATTGCTCAGCATGACAACCTTTTGAGTTATAACTGTTTTCTTCTTCTGTTTGTCCAAACTTGCAGAATTAGGTCAATTATTTGCCTAAACTTGCCTAGCTTTTCTGGTGGACTGAATCCTTGGGGAAAACCAAATAGCAGAAGACGCCGGGATGTATGTACTTTATACTAGCTTCTTCATCCATCTACTTTTCTTTTTCTTGGTGCGTGCATGCTTGTGTGAGCTTCCAGGGATATCGATATTTCTGCCTGAAAACTATTTCTTGTTTTTCCCCTCTTTTTTTTGTTCTATTTAAGTGTATGTTCACATGCCATGTGTTTTTCAATGTGATGGCAGAGGGACTTGACTCCACCATTTGTTGATGATGGCCTTATTGAGGTTGTTGGCTTCAAAGATGCTTGGCATGGAATGGTTCTTCTCGCTCCAAACGGTCATGGGACACGTATTGCACAGGTTTGGGATAATATTGTGCTCCTAAAAATATAAGTATGCCTATTTATAACTCATTATAACTCATATTGCAAGTTAGGATGAAAAGGTTGCATAAGATCTACATAACTTCCCTAGACATTTCCAACTGCTTGGCACTATACTTTGTCAAAATGAGCTTGGAATGATTAAGGACCGTTTGGCCATGAGAGTTATTCACTCTTTTCGGAATAATTTTTCACTGTATTTCAAAATTTGTTACGTCCCGTATTTTTATACATTGGGACAACCCGGATTAACTATGATAAATTAAGGCCAAGACTATTCCGGGATTTGAAGTCGGGACTTTTGACCTTTGATTTTATTTTGAGACATAAGTTATATATGAAATTGTTGGCATTGAACATTTAGGAAAAATTGGATTGGAATTTAAAAATCTTGTGCAAAGGGGCATTGAGGCCGTGTATATGGAAATGGTCCCACACATTGTGTGGCCAATTTTAATTGGTCCAACACATTGTGTGGGCCAAAGGCAATGTAGATATTTTGTGGACTTAAAAGATGAATTCTTAAGTCATCTTCCACACTTTCAACACTTAGAAAAAAAAAATTAAGAGGAGTTGAAGAACAACTCCCCCTCTCTCTCGGCCAAAGTGGAAAAAAAACCAAGACCATTTTTAGCCTTCTCAAAAATAATTCCTTGATACAAACCCACTATATTGAAGTCCCTAAGTAGCATGGAAGAGTTGTTTGGGTCATCTAACCATTCATTGTGTCCAATTGCAAACCCTAGCCATTTGTGGTATTGAAGAAGAAAGGTAAGTTTTGCTCTTGTTCTATGTGTTGTGAACTCTTATTTCATGTTGTAGTATGTTAATATGGATGAAAATCATGAAATATGGTGTGATGAAGTTGGGCCGTGTGTTTGGTGTTCTAGCCGTGTATATGGGTGTTGAATTGGATTGATGAATTAATTCTTGTAGTATGTTAAATTGTTGTAGTGTGTAGAGTGACTAAGAATCACCATTATATGCTTGTGCAGTGGTAGATGAATATGGGTCATACTATATGCTAAAGGACACACTAATGTCGCTTAACGTTTTAATGGTTGTTGTGATGACTTTTATGTTGGAAATAAGAGTTAAATGTCCCAAATTGATATGGTGAGTGTTGCGGACTGATTTGGAGAACTTTGTGCAATTAATGCAATCTTTATCTATGAGAACCATCAACATATGTATATGTGTAGTGTGGACGAATGTGGGCCACATAATATGTCGAAGATCGCATTAATATCGCTTAGCATTTTAATTGTCGTCGTTATGAATTCTAGTTTGGAAATGAGCATGTAATGACTCAAGATTAATGCTGAGATTTTGTGGGCTGATTTGAGGGTTATTGTTGTTGACACCCAATTTTGTCCCTTTCCTATTTAATTTACCCGGGTTTCTAAATTTACTGACAAGGAAGTGAAACGAATCAACAAGAAAACAGACCCGAAAAAAAAAAAAAGAGCTGACACCGAAAAAAAAAGGGCGAAAGAGATCGGGCAAGATCGGAAAAAAGGGGACTCAACATTGTTTTGGAAAAGGGGGATTTTTAAGTATTTAGAGGGGCTGATTTAAGGGTTTTGAGAGAAGAGGATTCAGTAACTTTAGGGGATTATTCAGTGTTTTTGGGGAATTCCACTTTGTTTCTTGACATCAGTTCGAAATTCAAAACCTTATTTCTGTTTGCTCTTTTATTATTTAGGTGTCGAGTATGTAAAAAGTTTTGGGGGATTCAACACTGATTGGGGAGATTATTAGATACGGAGTATTTTTTGTCACCAAGTCTTAAGCTTCTTTTATTCTGTTCTTGATTTTGTTTAAAATCAGAAAATACTTTTGTTGAAAATATGAGATTTGTGACGAAAGGTTAAATTCTTGATGATTCGATTAACTTTCGTCGTTGCTCGGCAAGAATTTTAACTACGACAGAGATACTTTAATTTTTGACTCGAGTTTTGAAACTGTCAATACGAGAGTAGATTTGAGGCCTCGACGATCCCAGTTCACTGTACCACAAAAGGTAATATCATCTCTTGTTTAAATTTCTTTAGCCCGACAATGCTGTGTTGAAATCATTGCTAGACTTGAAATCGCATATGTTCTGTTGACTGTCCAGTCTTTCCAATTGGTTTCTTAATTCTGCATTTCTGTGCTATTTGGAGCGCAAACATGGTTTAATCGATTTTATAAGTGCCGTAGCTTTACCTTGCTTTGGTCTGTGAATTGCGAAGCATGATTTATTCTGATTATTGAGAATTTGCAATGGTTTTATATGTAGCATTATGAGATAAGCAAGCATGTTTCAGTTTTTCCCCTGAATCCGCATGTACCATATGTTAGTTGAAAATAAAATTCGCAAATGATTGATGTTCAGTGTGATATCCTGTAATTATCCTCCTCATCTCAGTTTATCTATGCTTAGCAAATCAGTCCCGAAATCCTTTAAAAGGTTTCACACTTGGCTGTTGGTTTGTTGGCAATTAGTTTTTGATTCAGCCCAGAGTTTGTTTAATTAAACACAAGCAGTGCGCTTAAATTTAGTTCATGTAAAGTGTTGCTGTTTCGACAAGATGATTGATGTTTGTGGTTATTTGCATTGCTCTTAATGCTATAATACTATGTTTTGTTTCAACTTTGTCAAAATATAGTCGTTTAGCCTTATGTGTACTTGGAAGACTAGCCGTGTGGATTCTAAAAAAAAATATCATTTATGTATCTTTGACTAAGTTATAAATTAGCTTAGGTTTCGATGTCATCTTGTTAAGTTGTGATCTTCTTCGGTTTAAAACGCGATTTGTGTAACTAATTAACCATGAGTTTCTTAAGTCTAAAAACTCTAATTCAACTATGTCTGTCAAAAATCAATAGGCTTATGGTCTAACTATATACAGTTGCACCGTATGTCCAGTTCTGGTCATAAATCAGTAGGCTTATGGTCTTTTTGTGGTCCGAATATATAACGAAGATTCCTACGTTGATGTCTAGCTACTGTGGTTCTGTTTCCTGTTAACATGGTTTTCAAACTCGTCCACTCTAGTTTTGAAACTAATAATGATCTTGTAATGAGAAAGATTAGCCAAATGGGTAGTCCTTTTTAATCTGTCATCTTAGTTTTACCTGGAGATGATGTATATGATGTCACATGTTGTGTTCCAGATCTGTAAATCATGAATACAAGTGGTATGAAAGTCTTGTTTCGATGGAGTTCGACATAGAACTATCACTTAAGTTAATTGTTGAAAATCATGTTAATTAAACATCAAAATCTGTACAATCTCGTATTCTTTGTTTGGTAATCTGGTTAAAGTTGGTTAGTATATTCTTGGAAGGATTTTTTTTTTCTGGTTGGGCTGTATCTGTTAGAAATTTCTTCAAAAATCTGAGCTTGTAGTTAATCATGTGGTTCCTTTTCTTCTAAAATATCAAATTGTTTTTTAAATGACTATGTTAATGGATGACTTAAACCAAAACAGTCCCCTGTTTCTCCCTTGATTTAAACCAGTATTTCTTCTAATATAAAGTCACCAAATATGTTGTGATAGAGGTTTAAGTTGTATCTTCTGGCTGATATCCCTCTCCAATGTTGGGTAAGATTTTAGTTTGTCTCTGCTCCCCGAAAGAGATTGACAAGGCGTTTACATTGTACATTTTTCTTGTCGTTCCTTGAACTCAGGAACATAAGAGGTTTCCCTCTTAATGGTTATTGATACTGCCTCGAGATCTCCTTCAAAATAACTGAATTTGTTATTTAAACTTCTATTATTTGAGACTGCAAGAATAGACATGTATTTGTGTTTGCTTATCCCCTCTTAAAGATCTAAACTTTAATTTTGATTGATATATTAAACTTGGACAAGTTATGGTAATTCTTCAGCGAGTGAAATATTTTATGCTCTCTTTGTTAGTCGCTCTGTTGTAGCATTTTATTCCTACATACTCATCCTTTTTTCTTTCACATTCTTTTTCTTTGCATGAACGCCGGAGCCGAAGAGTCCTACTTTGAGACTCAACGACACCGTTGCCCCATGGAATTCGCAGCAATATATTAAGGTTGCTGGGCCGAAGCCCAACAGCAAACAGATCACATCATTCTTTAACGGACTGAGCCCATTTAATTTCTTTGCTTTTCTATTTTATCTTTGTGCATCTAATTTTGTTGTATGACTAATTCTTTTGTTTGTTAATCTAGATGAACTTTTTAGCAATTAGTGGAGTTTAGTCTGATAATGGGTAGTTAATTTAAGGAAACTAATAATAATCAATTCCATGAAGTTTCATTTTTTTTTAATTATTTATAGAATCTATAATATTTACTTTTAGAAATTCAATAGCAAATTCATATTTTTGAGTCAAAAGAATCATAACTTATGCTTATTATTATTAGAAATTTAAAATATCACAAGTCCTACATTAACGATTAGCTTAATCTAAGGAATAAAAGGGCAAACTAATTTAACGAATAACTCTTTCACTTTAGTTTCTTTCCAACACTTGAAATACATATTTATCTAAAATAACTTTTAAAACTTTTATTAAATAACTCTTTAAATTTTAGTCATTTTTTTCAAATATATATAAACATCACTCATCCCATTTCTTTTTGGTTTATTTATAATTAAAGTCTTATTAAATCACTACATTTTCTACAAGTATTATTTTAAACATTATTATTACACTTTCGTTAAAAATCAGCAACATTTATAAGTCGTGTTTACAAAAATAACGTTAGGCATATTCTTTTATACAACTTATTACTTTATGTCTTATTTCTAATAACATTATTACCTTTTACTTAAAAAAAAAAACTTTAGCTATATTTATAGGTTATTTCCCAAACATTTATAATACTATATTTACCTTTAGCCTAATTAACCATAAGTCCGGTCGGTTAATCATTGTTAATGGGTCTTAAAGGGTGCCTAATACCTTCCCTTTAGACTAATTGAACCCTTACCTAGAATCTTAAGTTTCGCAGACCTTAAACAGAGTTAACTTTAAACAATAACTTTAATAAACTTTAGGTGTCCTAATTCACCATAAATAATTAGGTGGCGACTCCTTAAAACAAACAAAAACAGGGATCTCCAATACGTCATACTTCTAACTTTAACTTCTTCCAGGTTAAAATGGGGTGTGACAATTGTGCGTTGATGTAATTTGTGTATTTTATGGAATTGATATCGTTATATTGTGAATTGTGATACAAAACATGAATTGAAAGTCGGAAGGTGGGCACAGTGGGGTTCTCGGTTTAGGGGGCTGTTTTCGGCCAACTTGGAGAAAAATTATTGGATTGTTGGAAAAATTATGTAAACTGTTAGAATGCCCTTGAATATTGTTAGTAAGGATTCGGGTTGATAATTGAATGTGTGAGCGATATCGTGGCTTGAATGTAAGCCGTTGAATTGAATAGTTGGAAAGTTGTTGAATGATGTAAAAGAGAGTTACTATTGTTATTTTGTCTTTCGAATTGATTATCGATGTTGCTAGGTTGGTTATTGTGGTTGTTGTTGTTGATTTTGAGCGAGTTAAATTCTTGGGATGACCTATTTACAGGGGAAATGCTGCCGAATTTTCTGTAGAATTTAGCGATAGTTTGGAATAAATAATTGCTTAAGTGCCTATGATTAATATTGGATATTCGTTGGCGTACTTGTAGACCTTGGGGAGCCCGAGGCGTAGATTGGGATTAGCTTTAGATTGACTAGCTTGGAGTGCGTACGAGGTATGTAAAGCCCCATCCTTCTTTCTTTTGGCATGATTTAGTTTTCAATAGGCTAGATTATAAGCCTTGAGGAAAATTCTAAAATTCGAAATCCGAGCATGTTATGATCCTTATATATTCCTTGGCACTCATATGTATGATTTGATGAAATATGACCCATTATGCCTTTGAAATAATCGCATTCCGAACTTTGCATAGAAAGGTTTCACTTTAAAGAATTTCGTAATTTTTGAATGCCATACCTTTCGCATAAAGACTCGGATTGTTCCAATATTTTTATAGAAGTTGGCATGATGTATAATGAGTACGTTTTCCATAGGCGGGCCCGACTCGGGTCGATACCCGTCCGTGGGTCCCGCGACTTTCCTTTATGTAATTCGGAGAATTTTTGAAAGAATTTGTTATGACTATTATTTTGATTTTCAAGTATGATCATTTTACTTATGTTTGAGTTCATGACAATGATTTTATGCATATGACTACTCACGACTCTACTCGTGCATTCTGTTATCTCTTTCGCCGAGTCCCGGGCCGGTTCTGTTGTCGTGCGCACTTTGATATACTCCGGAGTTATGCTGTGCTTATGGTTCACCGAGCTACTCGCCAAAGAGGGTCGGGTTCCACTTATATATGATGTTGTGGTGTGTATGGCGTTATGCTGTGTTATGATATGTGACGGGGGTTCGGAGGTTAGAAACCTTTCCGGTGTTATGCTGTGTTATGGCGCCATCGACGGGCGGGCGACCATATTCTTCTGTACCTTTTGCATGACTTACATATTTTTAAAGTAAACATTTTGATACGTTGGATTTGTACATATTCTTTGTACTACTATTTCGTTTATGTCTCAGGTTTGCTTCTGTATATTCTGCTTTGCATACTCAGTACATATTTCGTATTGACCCCCTCTCTTCGGGGGCTACGTTTCATGCCCGCAGGTACAGACGCACAGTTTGGTGATCCACCAGTCTAGGACATCCTCTTCTGCTATTTGGAGTGCTCTTCTCATTCCAGTGCCTACATTTTGGTATATATATTTTTGTTCGTTGTGTATGTATATATTTGATCAGGGGTACGGCGAGGCCCTGTCCCGCCATATGTTTTGACTGGTCTGTTTAGAGGTCTGTAGACGTATTTGTGGGTGTGTGCGCCTACTTCTGTTCATATGCGATTGTATGATCCTATATGGTTATGGCAGCCTTGTCGGCGTGCATTCTGTATATGTTTTGGGCCGTTGCGCCATCCGTTAGCCTTGTCGGCTTTTGATACATCTGTTAGCCTTGTCGGCTTTTGATACATTTGATAGCCTTGCCGGCTTTTTGACATATATATATATATATCCGCATATGGTTGCGTTGAGATGTGTTTGAACAGTTTGATATGGTTTTAGACGACATATAGTATTTATGGCCGTATATGCTATTTGTGTGTGATTCGATTGAATAAGTACGTCAGGGTGCCCAACTAGGGCGCCAGTCACGGCCTACGGGGTTGGGTCGTGACAAAATTAGTGTTTGGTTATAAAATTTCCAAATCCAACTTGAAAATTGGAGTTCAAATTTGGAAAAATGCTAAATTTGTTTTCCAACTCCATCTTCATAAATTCCAAATAAAATGCTCTATTCTCTCCTTTGCAAGAGGTACAACACAACGCTATCTTCAACTCCAACTTCATAAATTCCAAACAAAGCAAAAAATATTTGGAATCTATGGCCAAACGCCTACTAAGAAACTTGCAACTACTTGACCTGCAGTATTGTTGCTTAAAGGCATATTCATAGAGAATTTGTCCGAGAGGAACAGATCTTTTAGAGCTTTGAAAAACCAGATTTTTGTTTCATGGAAGCCCCCACGGCTTTGGTCTAGTGATAAGAGCACAATAAGTAATTAATGTGCGGGTTAGATGTAGGTCACAGGTTCGAACTGTTCCACAGACAAAAAACCTGGCATATAAGTGGATAGGATAGAGGGGAGAGCCCATTATCCGCCGAGTTTCGAACTGTGCGTCACTGGTCCTCGGGTATTTCTTGGTTAGAAAAAAAAAATTATTACCTGATTTTTTCTCTAAAAACTAAGCTGCCAATTGTCTTATGTTTGTTCAATTTTCTTGCTTGTAGGCACATGGAATCCGATTCGAGTTTCACAAGGGTGCAGCTGACCATACATTCATGAGGATTGATGGGGAACCATGGAAGCAACCTCTCCCTGTAGATGACGACACCGTTGTGATAGAAATATCTCATCTTGGCCAAGTTAAGATGCTTGCTACCCATGGTTGCATATCCAAAGGTGTTGATGACCCTTCAAGTCATGGAAATCATGATGCTGATGCCGATGACGATAGTGATGAAGAAGATTCAGTTAGAGATGAGCAGAGAAAGTATGGAGCAGCAGACACTTTCAAAATTCCTGTTGACATTGATATTTCTCGCCTCAGTTAATTCTGTAATCCATGTTTGTTAAAAATTTGCTTCTACAACCTCCATATTAAGCTAGAGTGGGGTATGATGGCATTGATATTTCAGTATTTGCATAGAGAATTACTTCTTGGTATATGGTTCAAGAGACCCTTGAAGACTCTCTTCATGAACATGTAAACTTTATATAGGCAAGGTTTGAGCCTAACTATGTTTGGATTGTTGTTTCCTAAGGTTTTATAATGTACCATTTTGTTTTGTACTGTGGATACATTGGATAGATAGGATTGTTTGTTGTGGTCTATGTTGCTCGGACTCTTCAAAAATGTTTACATATGTGTGTCGGATTCTCCAAAAAATAGTAGACTTTTTTTAGAATCAGACACGAGTGCGGCATCAAAAGTGAAGAGTCCGCGCAATTTAGGTTGTGGTTTAATATAATTTTTCTCGTAATAGTTGATAAGTTTACTAAAATGCTCATACTAATGCAAGACAACTTCTGTCTCATTTATCACCAATTATGCCTTGAAATAAATTAAGCTACTAAATTCAAGCAACTCAAGGATTAATTAAGTACATGTTAATAATATTAACAGCAATAGTAAGTGCATGCCGTTTATATCCAGCAAGCTGCATAATAAAACTATTCAGCTAAAGGAGTTTTGTTGCAATATCTGCCTATTGTCTTGATTAAAAGTGGATACATGTTTACATGGAAGTGTTACATTTCTTGAATAACTAGTGAACATCCCGCGCTTCGCATGGTTATAAAAAAACCTAAATATATTTATCAAATGATTTTTTTTCCTACTATTTAAATAGCTAAAGAAATTAAAATGGGTTGTATATAGCTATTTCTAATGTAATGAATTATTGCAATACAAATCTCACATTCACATTAGTAAATTAATAATACTAAACTTAACTACAACTCTAATTTTTAATCTCGCACTAAGCTAATACAGAAATTCCAAACAAATATAAAACTTTACATAATAATTATTATTGCATCGTGAAGGGAAGAAAAAAAGAACTGCTATATACCACAACTATTAATGCAATCCTATAAGAAATCAAAGTAGCTTTAATTTCGAAACAGATTTAGTTTAAGCATCATCTCTATTTTTTGTATAATTCTGCCGTAAGATGGCAGCTACCTTCTACAAAATAACCAAAATTACAAACATGAAAAGGTGGACTGCAACAAACATTCCCTTTCCAATCTGCAGAATGGACAGTCCCATTCTGCATATCCAAAACCAAAATTATCTAAGCTAAGTTCTATACAAAAAATAATCACCCGTTCTGATAGAATAAAAAAATATACAGAGGAGCTTCATGGGAGAAGATACAAAATATAAACCAATTCAGGAACTTGCCGGCCAAATAAATTATTTTCACAACCTTATGTCGGAAACTTGCAATTGGCATCTGATCCTTGTCAAGCCCCTTGCTTTCTCTAGGAAAGTCATGAAATTGAGAGTCATCAAGCATCGATTTTTAGCATCCAGTTTGGACAGGGTATCTGTGACTTGATTACCTTCGTGAATCGGTGAATGCAGTGTCGAATTATGACTAAATTTTGATTAATAATCTGCCATGCCTAATTTATTAACTGACAAAGATGCCAAGGAGGTTTGTTCTCCCTTTCAACATATCGAGAACAACAATAGAGTCGCTATACAAAATAAATCTCATTAAACTATTAAAAGGAGCAAATCCGTGTACATATTGAGAGAAGTTGAAGAGACAGCCTTGAATAGTATCAAACTAAAACTCACCTCTTCTCGGTTATGTTCACCTCTCCATGTAACATTTAAAAGTCGTTAGGAAATTAAAATTCTGATTTTGAAATGAAAACGGAACTAACACAAGAGTCACTAAGCAACGGAAAAATTACCTTCCTATATCTCCTGGTATAATGTAAGGTACTGGAGTGCTTCCTTATAAAATCCACAATGGTATAGTAGAATGCCATAATCCCTCAAATCCTTAGGATCAGTTTGCAAGAGGATAAGACGTTCACATGCTGCCAAGAGAATAACGATCATAACAGGCAAATATATATAGAAAGACAAATAAGGCTCTAACAACAAGTTAACTTAGTAAGAAGAAGCCTCTCGGATAATATCATAAGAAAAGCACATTAAAACTACAAATAATTGATATAGTCATATTGGGAAGCATCTTAATTATATCACTCTAAAGAAGGAATCTTAACGTCTGTGACATTGCAGTAACCACAAAAGCGGCATCCGTGAGATGAAACTGTGGTTGTCTATTGCCATGAAGAAAATCAACCAAACGAAATTATTCCTGATGATCTTGGGCATCAGGATACTTGAATATTTTGTTCTCTTTTGAGGCTTTCTTATAAAACACTTTATTAAACTGACAGTGAAGATTTCAGCGGTGAAGCTATGTTGATGACAAAGCCAGATTGATCTATATTTCAAGAAGAAAGAGAACACAATATTTAGTACTGTATGTACTATTGATCTGGGAAAACGGGCGGTTGATTTGGATCACTTTTGAGCGTTTCTTTTTTAACTGATACATGTTTTACATTTTAAAATACTTGAAAAAATAAGAAAATAGATAAATAAGCATTCAAATCTAAGAGATATGCCACGTCATCGGGCCTGTGTCCCCTGTTTTATATATATATATATATATATATATATATATATATATATATCTTAAAAGCATGAATATAAATGTTAGTTGATCAAAATATCCTTTAAATATTGAACGACTTTTAATCTTTCCAAAGCTTAAATATTCTTAAAAGTAATTATTTGTTGAACAATATCGTAATTTTCAAAATCTCTTCCTAATATATGAATTTGCATCAAACTCTAATACTGCTCAACTAATGCCAACGGACTCCAAGTCAGAATATTAAAAGATTAATTAAACACCCAACAAATTGAAGTACACATTTTGTTGCATAAAAGTATAAAAGCATATAACACCTTTAAATTTATACATATGAAATTCTTGAATTCATTAATGATTTTGCTAGTTGGAAACTGGTCTTCGAGTATATAAAAGGTATTGGCTTCCTAGGTGCGTGTCCTCTTTGGATGATATTCACGTGATAATTAGGCATTAACACGCTCTTTCTTTTTCTTCTTAGATGCGATTACCAATTTATCATTATAATTATAACTCTGTAAGTCCAATACCAAGCCATATTTTCTCACCATAATCCTATTACTACTAGGAACGTTACTCAACATACGTTAGCTAGGAATATAGTATTAGATCTTATTTCTTTAAAGGATAACTATACTTTGTAAATCTTAACAAATTCTAAAAAATGAAATCAAAATATATATAATAGAGGATACTGCGCTCTATAAGATGGATTATTCAGAATTCGACTTAATGATTTTCGAGCAGTAATCTTTTGTACATATTTATTTCTTTTCCATAAACAAATAACATATTTTCTCATGTTCACAATTTTATAATAATTTACATAGTATAGCGTGCAACACAACAAAACGGATTTTCAACACTTTTGTATCCGTAAATGATAATGAACAAATATGTGGTCACTTAATCTCTAATAGTGAATTATCTTAGTCGTAACATGTTTTCTATATGAGGAAAAAGAAGAAAAAAAAATAGATATCGACAACATCAATTTCAAAGAAGTATTAAGTAGATACAATCCTATACTATAGTAATTTTTTTATAACTCATAAAATAAATATATATAATTACAAATTATATCTAATATTTTTTTTACTACGATTGAAATTGACTGGAAATAACGTGCAACTGCACGTTTATAGAGACTAGTTACTATATATAAGGGAGAATACCAACTTTTTGTAGTCCTCACATGAATTGTGTTGTCTCTTTTTACCCCTAATTGAAGTTTGTATGACTTTATGAATACTCACACATTTTGATACATTTTGAGAACTTTTAAGGACTTTTTTATGCCACTAAAAATAAATGATGTCATGGAAAAGGTTATAGTGCCCCACAAAGCATACTCATACACATTTGAGTCTTTTGTGAGGAAATATTGTTAAATTTGTATGAAATTATATTTGTTCCTTAAGAATGTCAAAAAGGATTTGCTAATAAACCTCGGATGTGTGATCAAAGGAGTTTTTATATGCTATCTTAATTAATGGGTACAAGTTTATCACTTGTCTAATGCTAATCACTCTTATTAGCTCGAGTCTTGAAGCGAGAAAGAAACATTCGAGCCTGAAAAATAGTATCGGATTTTGACATTATCCTTCTCTTTTTTCTTTTCTTTGGCTTTTGCTGCATTCCAAAAATAAAAAGAGTTTAACCGCGAGAATATTTACATAATCATGTTAGCTGAAAAGTCACTACATATAACTGTCAATGAGAAGTGTATTCACTACTTAAAAATAAGATAGATTTTGCTATACCGGGTTAAATTATGTTGATAATGTTGTATGATTTAATATTTTAGAAACATAGAGAAATTTATCGAACTGCCTTTACAACTGATATAGTGTTACAAAAACAAAATAAAAAGTAAGAGTAGCAAAAAACATACAAAAAAGCTGTAAATATAAATTCTAATATAGTTGCCAAATTACACTAGTATAAAAAAAAGGGCAGCCCGGTGCACTAAGCTCCCGCTATGCGCAGGGTCCGAGGAAGGACCGGACCACAAGGGTCTATTGTACGCAGCCTTACCTTGCATTTCTGCAAGAGGCTGTTTCCACAGCTCTAACCCGTGACCTACTGGTCACATGACAGCAACTTTACCAGTTACGCCAAGGCTCCCCTTAAAAGATTACACTAGTATATATATAGAATTATATTTAGAGACTTTTCAAATGTTTAAAATACTATTTTAACCCACACGTTTTTTGTTTTTCACGTCATGTGAGGGTTTTAGTCATCTAAGTGACTCAAATGAAATTTGAGTCAAGCCTCATTTTTCACTTGGCTATTTCCTACCTAGTGAATATTGCAGGAGTCTCATAAGTCACAAACAGTAAAGAATAGAGTTACAAGTACATGGGTTATTTCTTTGTTTCAAAATGTTCAATGATACTGAAAGTATGATTTGATTTCTTTGAAGGAAGTGAATTTCTCTAAAAAGATGTAAAAAATTCTTTGACACAACCAATTTAGAGAACATTTTACATTTCTAGCAGGTTTAAACGTCTGCAGATACCATATCTAGCCCGTCTATTCTCCCACCCCCACATATTATTACCTGGGTAATCTTCAAAGTAAGGCCTGTGTTTCGTTAAATTTGTGCCTAAAGTTTGATCGGTTATATATATGCTTTTCTAGGTCCTCTTTAACTTTCAAGTTAATCATATTTATGTTTTGGATTTCAAAGATATGCTCAATACAATGGTTAAGCCAATGCCTCACAAATTGCATCCTAAATACTAAGTTAACAAATATTTTATAAAATACCGTCCTAAAAGCGGTTGGAAGAGCAGAAAGACTGCGGCTAAACCGAAAACAAAAACAGAGGATAAATTGATAATCCCCTTTTCACTTTAGCAGAATAGCACGTCTCCCTCGAAACAAAACCAAATTAAAGAAAAGAGAATAAAATCCGTCACCTAAAAGGATAGAAGGACATAGATCAAATAATTGATGATAAAGAGAACACATCAAATAGTTGATTGAAAAGAGGAGACCAAGAGAGTAAGATAGTTCAGGAGAAGACGTGGGATACGGTGTGGAAAGAACAGAGTGACAGTCGTTACAACATGGAGAGACAACATATAGTAGCAAAGTTCGCAGCAAGCATAGAAGAGACGGAAGGAAAGTCGATACAGAGCAGTTAAGCACAGTGCGTAAACCTAAATTCTTAATAAAGTTGTCGATTGCTTAATGGAAGTGCCGTTTCGACCTTTTTCAGCAAAGCGACCTTTTTAATCTAAGCAACTTTTTTTTTTTTAAAGGTACTCCTCCGTCCCAAAAAGATTGGCACTTTTCGCTTTTCGAGAGTCAAACGAGTTGTTCTTTGACCGTAATTTTTTCATGTCTTTTAAATATTTTAAATTATTAATTATGGTGACTTATAGTACTTTTTACGTAGTTTTCAAATATGTAAATTTTATTTCAAAAAAATTAAAGATTATATATTCAAACACACGGTCAAAATTAAGAAGTTTAACTCTCGAAAAACGAAAAGTGTCAATGTTTTGGGACAGAGGGAGTAAATAAGAAGAAAAATGCAAAATTCTGAGAAAAAGATAAATAGTAAACTTGGAATACAAGAGTGCCACGTCACTGGACCTATGTCTTGCTTTTATATAATTATATAGATATATAGCAGATCCTATAAACAAAATTCTGAATAAAATATGTAACTAGCTTAATGATAGAAACTAAGAGTCCATCAAACAGTATAGAGAACCAGGTTCTCTATCTGTTCCCTCAGGTAAACACAACAGGAACTAAATGAGACACAATATTTAGGTGGAAAACTCCTTGCTCAAGGGATTAAAAACCATGACCCATCGGAGTAGAATCTCAACTTCACTAACTGAGCAACTTTCAGATTACAACCTTAGCAACCTAAGAATTAAACTATTAATCCTTCACCCCTTACAATAACCCTATTGTAAGGTATAAACCTTGACTAACTCTAGCCAAGTAACCACCCTATTGACTAACTCTAGCCAACAGACTCCTAACCTTGACAAACTCTAGCCAAGACAATAAAGTAACACACGGTTGCAGACCCTTCCAATTTCAGACCCTTCCAATTTTATAATCATATTCTTAAAACCCTCCGAAGCCTCTCCTTCAATTGATTTTATCCCATCAGATGGCACACCAAGTTTTTCTTCATCTAGCTTAAATTCAGATCATTTTACTAAGAGGACTAACATAGAGTCATCAGTGTATAGCAGATTGACATAGAATTCTTTCACTTCCTTCTCAAAAGCTTTGGGGGAGGGAAAGCAAACAGATGGTTCCACTTCTGAAAATTAACCATCTCCAGGAGTTCTTTCATCCCACGTTGGTTAGCAATGGTAGAGTCAAACACCCTGCCCAGTAACACCTTTTGTTCTCTCAAGTTGGCTTGCCTTTTCAATTCCAAGAGCCACATCCTTTTCCTTTCTTTCACTGAACCAGGTTCCCCAGATTGTTTCACATTCTTTTTTCTTTTCTCAGAGGAACCAAGGTCCTCACTCACTTTGCCTTTTCTTTTCTTGGATGGTGGAGACACACTCTCTTCCCTCTCAACTTCTGTAGCATCAACTACATTGTCTTTCCCAACGGTTGTCTTTTCTTTTTGATCCCCTTTCTTTGTGATATTTTTCCTTAAAAGTGCAGATTCTTCCATCTCCTCCTATTCATCAGGTACAGTTACCACATCATCAGGTGATTGTTCCTGTTCATCTCTCAACTTACTTTTCACTAATCTCCTTCTTTTCTTTCCCACATTTTTCTCCTTATTGTCCTTTAGTGCCAACTCAAGTTGAGCCTTTTTCCTCTGCCTGGTATTTGGTCGCTTGAAAGCAACATGTTTTTGTCTAGTACCACCACCCTGTTTTGCAGCACCAGAGGTTCTTAGCACAGACTTAATCATAAGGTCATTGTCCGAATCAACTTCCTGAGAGGAACCATGGGAACCAGGTTCTTTCTCAGGAGAGGTATCACCCAAGGGTACAACTATGGTAGGCAAAGTGTTTCTAGTGTCAATAGTAGCCAGATTTTCCTTGAAGAACTAGGTTCTTCATTTAATTCCCCTGTTTCACTACCCTTTTTCCCCTGAGTTCGTGCACTATCCACCTCAGTATAGCATCAACACAACTAGATACCCTTTTTACAACATTTTTTGAAATAGTAAACAAAGCCACTCCCTTTTCAGACACGTTTTCAATAGGGTCTACAAGGAAATCCTCTACCCTTTTATCACTATCAAAAGGGTTTGAGTTACCTGATTTCGGGGGGTTTGCTACTGATTGTTCAACATTTGCTTGTTCCTTTGCACCAACAACATCTGCAGACTCATAAGTGACAGCGAAATTCGATTTTTTAGCCATCTCACCTGGATCCTTGATACCCATCACTTCAGTGACCATATTTTGGCTAGACACTTCGATTTCCTCATTTTTCTCGTTAAGTTCCTCAGTTTTTTGAAGAAGTTTAGAGGCAAAAAGGGTTTGACCACTTTCTTCAGAGTTATGTGTTTCAGTTTGAAGGGGGTTTGTGGAAGAGGACACAAATTTCTTTGGAGTTTGACTTTTCCAGTCTTAGAGGGACCAGGAATCATTTGATTTTTTGGTGAAATTGAAGGATTTTGGTTAGAAGAATTTGGGGTTTTAAAGGGTGATTCGTGCAATTTTAGGTCTGAAGGAATTGGGGTTTTTGGAGGGTGATTCGTGCAATTTTGGGTCTGAAGGAATTAGGGTTTTGGAGGGTGAAAAAGTAAGATTCATTTCCTGAAATGTGGGAGATGAGGATTCATTGATGGACATGGTTAATATCTTTGTCAAATACATACAAGAGAGGATGAGAGGAGGTTAAAGGGAGAGATAGAAGAGAATAGTAGTACGTGAGGAGAGAGACAAAAAGAGATGGTTTAAATATGGAAGAAAAGAAACGATTCTGATTGGGTAGGAGAGAAACATTTTTTTTCACATGCCGAGTCGGTTCAGAAGATGTAACGTTTTGGGCTCAATTTTTGAATTTGAGGCGGGATAATTTTAATAACATGGAACTTTTAGTCAATTTAACAACATATAAGCACTGAAGAGACTACTAACCTGAGTTATAGGAACCAGGTTCCTTGACTATCTTTAAAATGTAGGCAAAAACTCTAAGAAGTGCAATGTCACGAATACTTATGTTGTCCTGAAGATGCCATGCATGTATACCTGTAACAGTATAGAATTGAGTTAGATGCCACCAAAAAACACTTTTAACATTGTACCTTCCTCTTATCATAGCCAATCATTGAGGGAATTTTAAAGAGGAGCCACTAGTTGAGCTTGATCAAGCCCAACTCCAAACGATTTCGTTTAAAATGCTCCCTGCTCAGTGGCTTGGTGAAAATGCCTGCTACCTGGTCCTCTGTCTTGCAACACTTCATACAGATTAACCCCTTGTCAACATTATCCCCTTACATCAATGTGCTTGGTCCTTTTGTGTTGCACTGGATTTTTTGCCATGTTAAGTACACGTGTATTATCACACAGCACGGGCACACACTCAGTAAGCACACCAAAATTCTCAGGTTGTTGTATGATCCATAACAATTGAGCACAACATGAGGCAGAGCTTCAGCAGTAGAAAGAGCCACATAATTTTATTTCTTTGTACCCCATGAGATCAAGCATGAACACAGAAAATGTGCCATTTCAGAAGTGCTCTTCCTATCTACCAGGTAACCAGAATAATCAGCATCCGCATATCTAATCAAGTGGAGTAATCCAAGAACCAGGTTCCTCCATATCTTCTAGAGGCTCTGCTCGACTTGACTCATCATTTGAGATTTCTAAGGACTCATCAAATTCCCTATCTTCAGCTTCATTACAGTGTATCCCTATTGTTGAGAACAGAGCATTTGCATCTAAATGCTCTTAGACAAGTCAGCTTGAGCTTCCTCCCATTTAACAATGCATAGGGGGTCTTCTTAAGCAAAGACCTGATCATGCTCCTACTGATCACATGACAAGCAGTGTTACCGAACTCAGCCCAAAAAGTTTGAACACACCACTTGATATCAGTATTGTTCTGGCCATGTCTTCTAGTATCCTATTTATTCTCTTCACACCATCATTTTGCTGAAGTGTTTAAGATCATCAGATCTAATGCTCGCAGCTTGATAACACACTACTTTCACTTGAATCTATTTCAAGGCCACAAACACAGGGAATGTGTCATCCTTGATTCATAGAAACAGAGTCCAAGTGAATCTTGAAATGGTCATTATTAGTCACATGAATATACTTTTTTCCTCCTCTGCTTTGAACCCTTATTGTTTCACAAGGATCCATGAGAGAAATATCTAGTGGTTTTGATGTGCTTACTTCCCCTTTTTCTTGGTTTGAAGGAGAATCTGACTTGCTCTTCTTTTGTACAAGCATCCAGTGCCTTGTAATCTTTGTACTTGATTTGTCAGCCCACGGACTAGGTCCTTCGCAATCAGTTTGTTTAGCAGTGGGAGGCTTGCATGCTCTAGTCGCTTGTGCCACAGCTCAGCATCATCATGTACACCACTGTTGCATATCAAGTTGCCACCATCCAATGAACCCAAATCTGCAGCTTCATTTCCCTTATCACATATTTGGGACACACATAACAAACTATACTTCAAGCCATTTATATAGTAGAATTTTTCAATCGCATGGGAGAGTGTCTTACCATTTTTGCCAGCATACACACTCTCACCTTGGAAGGCCTTGAGTGAGAGGACATACTTTATTCTTTCAGTCATATGCTTCGAGCAGCCACTATCCATGTACCATTTTTTACTGCCTCCTTTCATTCCAGCCTGTAAAATGAATTATTTGTTAAATTTAGGAACCCAAATCAGCTTGGGTCCCTTATACTGATAGAACGGGTGAATTAAACTTTTTTTTACCCATGCAGGCAGCACATTCTTCTTCTTCCGGGGACCAGGTCCCTGTACTTTGGGCTTTTTTTCAACAAAATTTTTATTTTTTTTGCAAGGACTGAAATATGGCTTTATATGTATCCTTATAGTGGCCAGTTTGAGACCACAATGAGTGCACAACCAGTTATCAGTCACAGCGACATGCTATGGGGATTGTTGGGAGCTTTAGCATTTTGAAAACCAATCCCTTGCCTTCCACCCTTACTTTTGTACATAGCAGCAACCACGTTAGAGGACCAGGTCCAGTGAAGTGACTTGTCAAGATCAATTTTAACCCTTGTCAAGTCCTCCTGAAGTTGTCTATTCTTCTCTAGCTCAGCAGTGAGACTCATTTTGGTTTTTTTAAGTTCATTTTCAAGTTAAGGTGAATCTCACTTGCCTCCTGCTTTCCCTTAGATGGAGTGTTCATCCATTTTTCCATTTGACTATGTAATAGAGAGTTTTCTCTAGTCACTTCCTCAACTTGCTCCTTCAGATCTACAACAGTGACTACCAAATCATCCCTTGTTCTAAACCATCAATTTCTTCATTTAGAAAATTTTTCTCATTAATAAGACTATGATACGCATCAATCAACACATTGTTCTAGGATCACATTCTTGTTCTATGACTCATGTCCGTCTCATTCGCATCGAGTTGCACTTACATTCAAAGCCTAAGTCGTACCCCTATCTCATATGTCTATCTTGGTCGTATATGAACATCTATGATCAATTCTCTAAGTGTTCAGGTCCCATCTCAGCTCAGCATACAGGTCTCTTGTTGTAAAACTCATGTTTTCAGCATTCAAATTTTATAATATGATATCTATGTTTTCACATATTCGGGTCTCAGGTCAGTTCAACGCTCACGTATCCACGTCGATTAGTATTCATGTAGTCATTTTCCATGTCATGCTCCTCACGTCCATGCAATCGAGTCATGTTTATGCTCGTGTTCCAGTACTCATGTCATTCGTGCCCGCGAATTCTTTCTTAAGTCTCGTATATAGTATCCATGCATTCATTCATTCCAATATCTATGTGTTCATGTCAGATAGGGATTCATCAAAGTTATTATTCACGTATTCATGCCAGTTCAGTATTCATGTTAGTCACGTTCATGTTTCAATACCCTGTTAAGTCATGTCATACGTGTTATGATGCTCTTTGAGGCTTGTGTGATCCTCTGGTTAGCTGGTAGGTGGTTGAGAACTAAAGAAGTAGCCTCAGTAAAGGTCTTGTGGAGGAGTCAAAAAGTTGAAGAGGCTACATGGAAAGCCGAAGAGGACATGAAATCCAGATATTCTCATTTTTTGGAAGAGCAAGCAGAAAGCGTTCAAGGTAAATACCTTCTGAATTCATGTCTCACATTTCACGTTCACTTTCATATACTCTCTACTCATGTCTCATGTCTCGTGTCTCAGTGCTTATGTTTTCATGAAACCATGTCAAGTCAGTTCAGTGCCCATGTTCCATGTCATGTTTCTTCACGCTCTTGTATTCAAGCCATGTCCAGTTGCATTCCTAACCATGACCCATCATTCGAGGACGAATGATCTCAAGGGGGAGATAATGTTACACCCCGTATCTTAGAACTAAGGTTATAACCGTAACTTTAGAGTTTTAGCGGAAAATTTGAAAGTTTATACATATTGCGAAAATGGTTGACAGGCCTACTTTGGGCACCCTTAATCCCTTGATTAGTTCGGAATTTGGGAAAGTACCATTAATGAAGGTTGTAGTACATAGAAATAACTTTCTAACCGTATAAAGACTAAGACTATCAGAGATCGGAGCAGGGAGATATGATCATCTCAAGATGGCTAATAGTAAGGTGCTTAAGATTCGATAGAATCAGCTAAGTTTTCAATACGTCTGCCTTCCAGCCCAATTTTGTGGAAATCCGTTAAGAATTTGAGAAAACTTAAAACATGAAAGTTTTATCCCTTTGAAATAACTTTCCAACGGTATATTGTGGAGCCTGAACGAAGCTCTGTGTTAGGAGTTATTCCTATTTTACTGAACGTTATCGACAAGAAGAAAAACGTGAAATTTTGACTAAGTGTAAAATGGACAGGAGAGCTCGCTCAAAGCGAGGAAGGGACAAGCCATAGACCACGCTCAGCGAGGTAGGGGTCCAAAAGTGAAGAAAATTAAGAAAAATTGTCTAAGTGTAAAATGGATAGGGGAGCTCGCTGAGCTCGCCCCAAAGCCAGGCAAGGGCTTGTCTTAGACCGCGCTCGGCGAGTTGGGAATACAGAATTCCCCATGCTATAAATTCAGCACTTAACTCAAAATTTTATTTATCAGATATTCCAACTTCTTTCTAAAGCCCTAAGCAACCATTTTCCTCCTCTCTTTATCCTTCCACATCAAGGTAAGATCGCTTTAACGATTCCTAGTAAGTCTAACATTAATTCATGATTAGTACTACATGACTCTTCAACCAAAACATAGGATTTCCAAGGTAAATCTTTCTCAAGCGATTCAAAGCTAGAATTTTGGTGTTCTTCATCAGAGAAACAGTTTAGTTCGTTGGATTGGAGCGATTACAGGTATGTACGGTTTCTACCTACGTATGGAAATATCATTGTTCTTACCCACACATGTTCTTCCATGATTATACGAAAGCTCATCAAAAACTAGGGTTCAAGACATGTTTATGATAACCATAAGTACATGTACCATGATATACCATGCTTGTATTAATAATTCGTTATTGTGTTCTTGATATTCTATTTTAGTTATTGAGAATCTGTCCATAATCCACGAAAACCCATACTTTGCAATCCATGGGTTCTTAAATGCAAGATATGAACCATTATGCTTATTTTCATGAAAATCCTACATGTCTCCATGTTTTCATACAAGTATATTATGTAATTATATACTCATGTTATATTATACTTACAATTCATGTCTACAAATCGTATTAAGAAAACCATGGGCTCAGATGTCACCTATTTTCATGTTCAAGTTTTTGGGAGTTGCACAGATTACTAAGAAGGCTCAGATAGCCTGAAACTACACTTTCCACCGTAGGATAAGGATCACTTTGCCCAGTTAGGACAACACCTTCATGTTTGCCCATTGCGCTTATTGGATCCATTCATGTTCATGTCTTGTACCCCGGTAAGTTACAGGATGGCTTAGCTGATTGGGCAGATATCAGATGCCACGTACTTACGTGGTGGTTGCATGTCGGTTACACTAAGGCTCTTCCACTTAAAATATTTTACTCATGATATATACACACACTCATGTCAGATGATACTTATGTTCATGTTCAGCTTATAGATATAGTTTCAGTTATATTATTTTCATGTGCCATGCTTATTTCATTCAGTTTCTTTACATACCAGTACAATTCGAATGTACTGACGTCCCATTTTAATTGCTTGGGGGCCTGCATTTCATGATGCAGATTTACATGATGATAGATCAGCTCATTAAGACACTGCTCGTATCAGCTTTTTGGTGAGCCCCATCTCATTCGGGGTTTAGTCAGTATTTATATTTCATGTTAATTTTGCAGTTAAGGTATGCCAGGGGCCTTGTCCCGGTGAACAATTTAGTAGTCAGGCTCATGTCAGAGGTTTCATAGACTAGTCTAGTTATGTCATGTCAGATGTTCAAAGTCGTATAGCTAGTATTAGTTCATTACTTATTATGTTTTCAGACTATTCCGCATTCATGATAAATTATTATTTTCAGACTTATGATTATTAATTCGTATGTTTGTTAAAAGTCGGGTATGTTTTATTATGATCCACATCAGCTCATGCCCCGTGTTGATTCAGCAAGCCATGTGGTTCGCTTAGTCATATGCAGTCAGGCATCGAGTTCCGTGTTACGCCCAGGCCATAGTTCGGGGCGTGACAATAAGACTATGATACACATCAATCAACATATTGGCTAAAGATCTCAATTTTTTTTAGAGTAATTTTTCAGATTTTTCTGCACATCAAAATATTTTACCTCATCCTTCTCATTATCATCGTCAGATGTGGCCACGAGTGCAAAGATTAACTCATATTCTGAGGGTGGTTCATTGTTGATAGCCAGCATGGATGTATCTCCTAGATCATCACCATCTTCGGATTCATTGGAAGAATCTCCCCAAGCAGCCAGAGCCTGCTTTACCAAGTTGTCAGCAGCTTCCTTCCTATTGAACTTCTTGTCAGGGACTTGGTTCCCCTTAGCTGCCTTATACACATTCTTATAGTAATCCTGCTTGTGAAAAGGACACTCTTTGGTGAAGTGTCCAGGCTTTCCACATTTGTGACAACAATCATTTCCTTTGATGTTCCTGTTGGAGCTTCATCTCTTTGGCATCCCACCATTTCTTTGACTCATCTTATGAAATCTTCGAGTGAGGTACACCATCTCGGATTCATCACTGCTTGTGTCACTTTTAGCAGCTTTGAGAACCAAGTTCTTCTTCATCTTTGACTCTCTTCTTTTAAGATCATTTTTTCTTTTCATCTCATAGGTTTTCAGGTTTCCAATAAGCTCGTCAATAGTTAGTGTTTGTAAGTCCTTGGCCTCTATGATAGCATTGACTTTGCTTTCCCAAGAACTTAGTAGGACGACAAGTATTTTCCTGACTAGCTTGTTGGTGGGAATAATTTCCCTAAGTGAATGAAGCTCATTTATTATGGAGGTGAGACGAGTGTGCATTTCATAGATTGACTCATCCTCTTTCATTTTAAACAACTCATACTCAATGGTAACCAGATCTATTTTGGACTGCTTTACCTGAGTATTTCCTTCGCGAGCTATTTGAAGATATAACGATCTGTTTGGTCATTATGCATGCATTGACCATTCTACCCTTGCTAGTACTTTCCCGAGGTTAGGAATGAGCAGACCTAAATAAATTGGGGTGTGTTCTATGTTGTGTTTTGTGACTTATAAGTGACTATGTGATGTGTTCTTAACTTGGTTTGTTGTTGGCTTGTGTTCATAGGGCCTTAGAATGATTTTGAGAGACTAAGTATAAAAACGTGGAAAAATTTATGCTCACTGCCTAAAATTCACCGCTGCAGCGAAGGGTGGATTCTTTAAGGGTCTCGCTGCAGCGAAGGGTGGATTATTCAAGGGCCCGCTACAGCGAGGGTGGTTCTCGCTACAGCTAAGTGGGGACCGCTGCAGTGGTCCTCCTTAAGTCAGAAACCCTAGTTAAATACCTTATTTTGACCTCACTCCTCACATAATCCCAAAAATAGTTCCTAAGAGCATAGAGGCGACTTTCGAAGGCTAGGGCTCTATTCTCCATCCAAGGTAAGACTTAATCACTAAATTCTCCGTGTAATGTTCTTATTCGATTCTTGTTTCAATCAAAGGACCTGTAATGGGAATTGAAGGGTAGAACCCAAATATCAAGAAAACCCTATAATATTAATGGGTGGGTATTGTTTATTGTTGTTTAATTAGCTAAGAGTAGATATTATCGCTTCATAGCATGAGAACTTGATATTCATGATGGAAATTGGTTGTTGAGACCTAGGGTTCCAATAAAAATGGGAACTTCGGCTAAAAACCATATTTGTAGGGTTGAAATGATTAGAAAGCCCATTAATTGGTTCAATATGATAATTGAGACTAGCATTAGGATGATTATGATCCTAAGGAAAATTAACCCATCCGATTAAGGGTAGAATTGGTGGGGTTGTCATCCCCAATTTGTTATTGTTACGTTGATAATCCTTTACTTACTTAAAATAATAATTCTGGACTATGAACGTTCCGAAGCTTTGAAAAAAGGAAAAGCTATCACGGAGTGATTACATTATTCCAGTTCGACTTTGAGGTAGGTTACGGTTTACTTGAGTTAGACTTTGATTAGTTGATTGTATATGTCATAGAATCTATGGGAGAAAGCATGTCTAGGACTTCAGACATGGAGTTTGGGTGGTTGTTGTTAGTTGTATGATTAAATTGTGTGAAGTGTTTTCCCATTGTTGAGGTTAATAAAATTGAATTGTATTCTTGAGACCGTTGCAAGGAAGGTGTTCATATATACCCTTCAGAAACTGATTAAGATAGCTTCATACTATATTATCATTGAGCAGATTATCTCTGGGTCTTATTGTGACTTGTGTTATTTGGTTATACTTCGTTGATGTTGACTTGATACATGTTCTTGAGTCATTCCTTGTGATTTGATTATGAGACATTGTTGATGATGATTGAGATGGAACATATACATCTTTCAAGGCACATTTAATAGGGGGTGATGATGTAGCCTGGTGTGACCTCGTGGTTCGAGGTTCGTTCCGGAACGAGTGGTACATGGACACCATGGGTCCCCTGCAGGTTATGGCTATTTGTGAAAAACATTACCATTTAGCATGTGTGTACAGATATGTGACAAAGATGGAACTTTATTGTTTATTTTACTTCTTTTGGCTCAAGCATTGGTGTTTCATTGTTGATAATTGGTGACTTATTCTGAAAGTGGATTATTTGAGGATATTATTTGTGATACATAATTGTTGTGCTTGTCTACCTATTTCATTCATTTTATGCATGTATGCATAATACTAATCTTAGTCGACCTATGATACCTACCAATATGTGTCGTTTGTACTGACCTATGATACCTACCAGTATGTGTTGTTTGTACTGACCTACACTTGTTGCACCTTTTTTGTGAGTGCAAATTTTGAGCCAGAGACGTCTTCCAGGCCTCGTATCTAGTTGAGGTTATTCCTTACCAAGATCAGAGGGTGAGCTCCTATCCATGCCATGCCGCCTGAAGATCTTTTTTTCTTCATATGTCTATTTTCATCCCAGACATTATGTTTATTTTTAGGTAGTATCTCTTCTTTTAGACATTGTTGATTAGAGTCCTTGTACGGTGACTTTCAGATTTTGGGGATGTAATAGCTAGATTTCAGCACTTGCTACTTATTTTATTTTGTTGTCAGACATTTTATTCCATTATTCATGAGCAGTGTTTATTAATTGGTTTAAGTAATTGGAATTGGCTTGACAATGGGTTAAGGGATTGGTTCGCCCACTATGGGACTAGTGTGGGAGCCACTCACGCTTGTTTGGGACGTGACAAAGTTGGTATCAGAATTTAGGTTCGTTGATCTCATCGTATAAGGACATGTCTAGTAGAGTCCTGCGGATCGGAACAAAGACGTCTGTACTTATCTTCGGGAGGCTATGGGACACTAGGAAACTTCAATTTCTTTCTTTCTTTCATGCTACTTGATTCCAATTGGTATCCGACTTTTCTTTCTATTCTCTCACAGATGGTGAGGACTTGTGCGGCAGCAACAGATAACGAAGTACTCGCGCCGGTCGCAGCTCGCGGGGGAGGACAGGCCACTGAGGCCGCAGCTCGTGAAGGAAGAGGCAAGGCCAGGGGGTCGTGGTCGTGGTAGAGGCAGAGGAGCAGCAGCACCAGCCTGGGGTGGGGCTCCTGCTGCTGGTCAGCAATGCGCTGAGTGCCCTGAGCCTCAGGTTGTTCAGGATGAGGCAGCAAAGTTTGCAGCAGCTCCAGCTCAACTGGATATTTTTGCTAGTCCAATGCTGTTAGATGTTATGGTCTGAGTGCTGAACCTATTGAATGGTTTAGCAGGGGCAGGTGTGTTACCACCACCAGCAGGTAATCAGGGTGCGAGAGCAGGTGGCCCGGCTCAAGCTCCAGTTCAGATTACGACCTTAGCAACCTAGAAATTAAACTATTAATCTCTCACCCCTTAAAATAACCCTATTGTAAGCTACAACCCTTGACTAACTCTAGCCAAGTAACCACCCTATTGACTAACTCTAGCCAATAGACTCCTAACCTTGACTAACTCTAGCCAAGACAATAAAGTAACACACGGTTGAAACCTCCCTACAAAGACACTTCTCCAAAGTTGTGTAGGGTTACAAATAAGAACAAAATAATAAAGACTTAACAAACCTAGGACTTAAGACATCTTCAATTGTTGGGATCTGGTCCTTCAGTTTGATGAAGCTTTGTTCTTGAAAGCACCAAAGAGAGCAGTGATGGCTACACTTTAGAGAGAGTATGTTTTCTGATTTTGCAAGTGATATATTTAACCTAGCAATAGGTAGTATTTATATTGGGGAGCATGTGAGTAGCATGTGACCATGGATAGGGACCTTCATCTTTTACAATTGGCCTTTAGCTACAGGTTTGACCTTCAGCAAGATGCAGCTGTGATGCTGGAGTTCTGTCAGTCAACACAGTAAAAGTACCCCAGCTTTACAGCTGTGGCACGTTGACTGTACGACACTCAGGAGACTTGATCGAGTACCTGGTCCCTCGAGTGTTTGCCAAGTCATGAAAACACAAAATGGTATAACTAATCACTTAAGAAACCATTTTACATTATCTATTAACATGAATAATTAGAATGTTAATGCACCATATTGTGACTGTTGAAATTAGTGGGACAAATCTATGAGGTTCCAAGAAATTTGTAGCAGCCTCATTAGCCTTTTGAGATACCTTTACTTCTTTTCTCTAAGGGCAGAACCAGTATGAGGTTTGTCATACTAATGTGTTTACTGAGCAAAGAGGAACTAAATAACTATTTGGCACACTCCAAAATGCGTGTAAGAACTTTAAAGGAATAAGAAAAAAGTTGGAGAGTGAAGGGAAACAAGATGCAATATGAAAAATAGTCATGGAAGTTGAAATGTTGTGATTAGGGGTGTCAACTAAACAGGTTGGAGGCTGAATTTAGATGGGTTAAAATGGGGCGAATTAATAAATGAGCGGGTTACTGGTTACTTGGATTGAGATGGACTTGATCTTGATTAAATAATGAGTCATAGCCTAGCCCACACTTTTCTTACTTTACGTGCATCCAATGCAGTACATAGCCGTTATGCCAATAGGTGCAGATGTAGCATGATAAGTGGGGGTTCAATTGAACCCCTAACTTTCGATGCGGGGCAGAAATTTATGTGTAAAAATTTATGAAAATTGTAATAAATAGTAGACATGAACAAGGGCAGAGCTAGGTTGGCCCAAGGGGGTCGAACCCCCTTCGACGAAAATTTACACTGTATATACAAGGTTAATTTTTTTACGTATATATAATAGATGTTGAACTAAGCCTGTCAACCGGTTCAAACCGGTAACCGGTTAGAAAACCGGCCGGTTTCCGGTCTAAAAACCGGAATGGGTGGCCTGTTCCGGTTTAACCGGTTCCGATTTACTAGTTTTAAACTGGAAACCGGACCGGTCCGGTTTGAAACTGTCCAAAACCTCTTTTTTTTGTATAGTATATATATATATATATATATATATATATATATATATATATATATATATATATATATATATATATTATAGTATTTATTAGTATATTGTAAGTATATTTACATATGTTATATAAGTTTATAAGTAAAATTTATATATTTATTGACTAACAACATATACGTATATATATATATATATATATATATATATATATATATATATATATATATATATATATATATATATATTAAGTTATATGCTTAAGTTATACTACATATACCTAAAATATACTAAGAATATACTTATATATATCAATATACTTAGGTTATATAACTTATACATATATATAAGTTATAAGTATATATAGTATACGTATAACTTAAACTATATGTATACTATATATACTTATATATGTTTAAGTTATATGTATTATAACTTAAGTTATTTATAGCTTAAGTTTTTTCTAAGTTTATAAATTTCTATTTTATAAATTAAGTATATTTATATTATAAGTATATTCTTAGTATATTTTAGTTATTTTTCAAGTATATAACTTTTTAGTTTTTAATTTAAGTAGATGTATATTATAAGTATATTCTTAGTATATTTTAGGTATATTCCTAACTTAATATAAGTAAAAATATGAACACAAGTAAATAGAAGAAAGCTCAATGAGCCATATATTTTATTCATTCATGGATAACATTTATTTGCAAGTTGTAGTTTTTTTTTTTTTTAACTTGCAAATAATACATGAGTTTCAAAGAAATAGTAGAATAATAAAATTACCAATTGTCAATCATTTGGTTAATTTCCGCCATATCATAGTCGGTCATGGAGATATCTTCAAAGTCTTCCATTTGGTCCGCTCCACTTGCTATCAAATCTTCAATCTCTTCCTCTTCGCCTTCCACCGCTTCTGAGTTTTGGTTGTGTCGCTCCGATCTAATCCAATCGTGAATGCACACTAGTACTTGCAAGCTAAATCCGGATAATGAGTGTCTATGGTCTCCAATTTGTTGTCTTCCTTGGCTAAATGCACTCTCCGAAGCCACGGTTGATATTTGAACAGTAAGGATATCTCGAGCCATTCTTGAAAGTATCGGATGACTCGCCTTGTATTTCTTTCACCATGCTAAGACGTACAAATCATCTAGTTGGTCAATATCCACATTTTGCTGCATCAAATAAAGGTGATATTCATCAAAGTTTTCATTAGAAGAAGGAGTTGGATGTGCATGTAAAACTTTTAAATGCGACAAACCCGATAAACCCTTTTTGCTACTTTTAGAAGTAGTAGGGCGTGGAGAAACGGGTGTAGCATTTTCTTCCAGCGATAGCGAGCTCGGCTTTAGCTAAAGATGGTTCAATTCCCTCTTCAATTTCTAAAAATGTATAAATTTGATTAACCAATGCTCTAGCATAAAACATTTTTAAACAAGGATTTAAAAGAGAACCCAATATAAATAAAGTTGGGATGGGAAAAAAATACTTCTTAAATTTTGTTGTCATATTAAAAATAGTCACTTGATAACCGGATTTATATTTATACTCTTGTAAAACTCTAGCTATTTCCGCTAAGTAGGCTAAAATTCCGGTTACCGTGGGATAGAATTGTTTAGAAAAAGCAAGAGTTGCATTATAAGAATTTTGTAAGAGTTCAACACATTCCTTAACAACTTCCCAATTAACATCTTCCCAGTCCGTAATATTTAACCAATCATCATTATTAATATTATAATGGTTGTGAACTTGTCGTATGGGAACCCTATACTCATATGCTTGTTGTAGCATAATGTAAGTGTAGTTCCACCTAGTCTCAACTTCTACTTGAATTTTCCTAGGTCTAAGGCCATTTTCCACACAAGAATTCTTAAAATCTCTCAGTTTTGCCCTATTAGCATTACAAAAAAGAAAAGCAACCGCATTTCTAACTTTTTGAATAGAATCTTCAAAACGCTCAAGACCATCTTTAACAATTAAGTTTAAAATGTGACAACTACATCTCACATGAAAAGTATTTTTTAGCGAGGGTTTAATTCCCTTTTTAAAAAACCAACCGCCTTTGTATTATTAGAAGCATTATCGAAAGCATTACAAGGTGTTTTTCTATAAATGTTAAAAAATCTCATAATAGTAGACATTGAATCCGCTAAAATTTTTCCATCGTGACGACCTTTCCCTTCATCATATAAAAAAGCTATAATTCTTTTTTGCATAACCCAATTGTCATCAACCCAATGACATGTAATGGCAAAAAAATCTAACTTGTTAAGACTAAGACTCAAATCGGCTGTAAGAGAAACATTACAATTTAGAGAATTAAATACATGGCGCAAATAAAATCTAATATTTTTTATACAAATCTATAACATCCGTTCTACAAGTACTTCTAGGAATACCCTAAAATAACGGATTATAACAACGTTGAATATAAGTAACAAACCCCAAACCCGAAGGAAAAGAAAATGGTAAACAATCATAAGCTACCATTTTAGCTATTTCTACACGCTCTTTTTTCTTGTCATACTTAAAAATTTTAGCGGTTCGTGGGTCTATCGTCATTTGAATACCCCCCACATTTGAACCCGTTTGCTCTCCCCAAACATCCATATGTTTAACTGTCATATGATTATTTAGTAGACCCGTTCCACCATCCTTATTAGTTTGTTGCCTAAAAGCAAATACTTGTCCACATATGGTACATTTAGCTGTTTGACTTTCCTTATTCATAGTCATAAATTTCCAAATTTTAGCGGTTGGCTTACGAGTTCTAGGCGGTTTGTCTTGTGTATGTGATTGTGCAGGACCTGTATCTCCTATGGGATTTTCGGGAGCTTGTGTTTCATCATCATCAGCATCATCATCAATTTCATTAAAAGTGTCGGTATAATGTTGTTGCATTGCCTCATGATCTAAAAGTGGATTATTTCCACCAACATCAATAACTAAATTAGGTATTTCATTCACAAATATTTTCTCATCAAACCCACCCCTAACAATACCTCTACTACCGGTACCACGTCTAAATCTCTTCGCTATTATTAAATAGAATTAATTTAAATCACACTCAAATAAATCACAGCAAAATAAATTGCAACAAATTAAATTGCTAGAATTAAATTGCGTAAAATAAAGATAGATTTGGAACAAAGGTACCAAATTGCCGGACTAATTTCCAACAAAGTGAAGGCGGCTAGAATTGCAAATCCACCAATGCTACTTCGGATTGTTGCAAAATCACCAACTTCACCAACAATATTATAATTGCAAAATTAATAATTGAAACTAGAATAATACTTTATAATATTTAATTGAGAGAAATTTAAAGTGGCTAATTGTTGCAAAGTAACTATAATTGAGAGATTGAGAGAAAGAGAAGAGTGAATTGGTGTGGATTAAAATGGAAATGGAGAAGGATTTATATAGGGGTGGGGGATGGGTTAAAGTGTTTTTTTTTAAAAAGTTTGGTGGGGTTGGGAGGGTCAAAAGGGGAGTTTGGAACCGTTTGGCAACGGCCATTTTTGCAAATGGACCGTTGGCCAACGGTCCAGCCCAATGTCCCAACAACTACATTTAAAAAAAATAATAATTTAGTTCTGACCGGTTAATCGATTTAACCGGTCCGATTCCGGTCCCAAAAAAATCAAAACCGGACCGGTATGTATTAAATGGTTGAACCGGTTAACCAAAACAGGTTGACAGGCTTATGTTGAACCCCTCTAGTTTTTTTTATGTGATTACTTTTTTATATTTTTAAACCCCTTTAATAAAAATTCTGATTCCACCATTGGACATGAACCCATAACATTTTAAATATAATAAATTCACTTAAAAGGTTGAACCCATAGAGTTTAAATCATGCTCGCTGATGCCAATGTGAATACCACTCGTCAATAAAGACATGCATCCCTATGAATCGATAAATGAAGCATGACAAACAAAGAGTGAATCTCCTTTAACAATAAAAGTCTCTGCCACCTCCCTCATATTTTAAAGGAGAAGTTACACATTTGGCCGCTCGATCAAAAATATTTACAGTAGCTAGCTAATATATTTATATATATCTGCCAAAAATATATAATCATATTTGCCGGTTATTTTCTTAAACCAGTAAGCTATTAAATTTTAAAATCTAGAATTCATAAATTTAAAATGTAAAATCCGCCACTTATTCCATGTACATATATGCAAATTTTTTATAAGCACAGGGAAAAGAAACAGTCACTTGCAAATATAGATATTTTCGAGTCTTGTGACATGTCTATGACTCTATGTGTTAATCTTATCCTTAACACCGTGATGAAGTACAACAGTGCTAATATAAAACCAACTTTATGAAAAGGTTTCACATGCTTATATCCCCATTCATCCAATACCTGTGGAGACAACATGGGAGCCATCTTCATGCAATCTTGGATAAACCTCCTTTGAATATGCAGCACATGATTAAAAATTTATACTATATATATATATATATAAGCGTGAGTTTAGAGGTAGTTTCGTCGTTCACCTCCAACTCATGTAATAAAAAATAAAAAAATAAAAAAATAAAAAACGTGGAACTCATATTTTAACAAATCAAGCAATATTAAAAAAAAATATGGACCTCATATTAAAAAAATAAGAAATATCTAAATACTATATATAAGCATGAGTTTTGAGGTGGTCTCGTCGTCCACCTCTAACTAATGTAATTAAAAAAAAACGTGGACCCCATATTAAAAAATAAAGCAATATTCATGTAATTCTCAAAGTATCCCCCATTAAGTCAATAATGGTGGATTCATTTAGTTGAATTTCTATACCACGCGCTGCACATTTGCAGCATTTTTGAATGACTGTCCAAAAAAAGTGGCCCCCATTAAACTTTAATGTGGCAGTCTCTTACTTATCTCTCCCTCTAATCTCCATAGCTTTTTTTTGTACTCCTGTAGTACTAATATTCAATAGACAGAGAAAGTACAGGTAAAAGGATTAATTTTTCAAAAATAGTTCTGAATATATTATTATCAAGCTTCATTTTTTAAAAGTTACTATTACAACTGATTGCATTTTGTAGTTCCATGGGTGATATCTTACCTCACCAACTGTAATTCTATAATTAAATTAATTGAATATTGTTACAACTGATAAAATAAATTACTCCAATGTTTATTGTAGTACTGTTTAATATCCTAAAAAGAAACTAAGATGGGTATTACATTTTCAAAAGGCATTTTCCAATGTCTTAAGTTTCTAATTATATACGGAGCACCATACTAGCCAGAATAATTTATTAGGACATACTTATGATACGTTAAGAAAACAAAAGGATAGAAATCTTATACCGCATCCATGCCATATACATAATCACCATATGTATAAAAAGTTTTCACGTTTTAGCCTAGGGGAATGTTAGTTCAAATGACATTTCCGTATTTAAAAGTAGTTAAAAATTCAATAAGTTTTGAAATTCTGGTTCAAATTTGATTAACGCGTAGTTTAAAAAGTGTCTATTAGGTTTTTTCTTAAATAAAGTCATATAAACTGAAACAAAGAAATAACATCATGGCACAAATTATTGAACCCGTACTCCCAAAATTTCTATCTTTACATACGTGACTTTTAAGAAATGTTGTAGAATATATCAATTTTACTGATTAGCAATTGACTAAGATTTTGAGGTTTCCAATATGGTTTTAGACCAGAAGCATAATTTTATTTCAAAAGGAGCCATTGAAAGAGCTTGAAACTCAAGTTCAAAATTTCGGTTTTCCGCAAGTGGGCTCCTTTTCGAGTGGGTTTATTTTAAAAGACCAGAAATGTTTTGAGGAGTTCATACCTGAAATTTGGGATAATTTGGTGAAGTTTTTGAGTGATTTTGGTGGAGATTTACATTCGGGTTAACATGAGGATGATGAATAGTTGATTTTTTATTTTTTAAAAGATACATGGTAATTTTTAAAATGAAAAAATAAGGCAAATAATTTTTTAATTCAGTAAATATAGGTCTGCTAACGAAAAGGGTTTATGCACCATTTGTGTAACAGCGGGGTATATATATGCCCCACTTTTTAACGAGGGTTATATCCGCTTTACTTCGCAAAATTGAGGGGTGTATTTGCCCCTTTTCTGTAGAAACAATACAATAGTGAATCACGGGAAACAACCATCCAAACAGGGGGTTACTGACTCAATTAATTTAGATTTGCACAGTAAAAATCCACTTTGAGGATTTTCGCGGTCTCTACCAAAGTGAACTTTGTGCTCCGGGGTCAAACCTCAAACCTTTGATTAAAGATGAAGAAACCTTCACGATTTCCACCAAACTTTCAAGATTAATTCCAAGATTGTTGTAATACGTATGCTTTTAAATTCCAAGACTATTGCAATTCATTTCGTTCTTATCTGTCTCCGTCTATGAGACATATTATATATTATAATAGAACAAGAGAAAGGATTGAACCACACAATCAAGAAAAACAATCCAAACATAGAGAAAATCAATTCTCTGCTTTTTGATACTTTTCATTCAAAAAAGAAAAAAATGTTTACATCAAAACAGAGAAAGGAAAGGTCTGATCCTATCTTTGCCTTAGTTCTGGTGCTGATTCTTGGTTTAGTTGCTAGCAATGTTAACTCTGAGAGGCTAACATTCAAAGTGAAGGACAATAAATTTTCCAAACCAAATGGAAATAATGGAGAGGAATCGTGGTACTTCGCGATGCTCCCCAAAAGTCCTTTTCCACCATCTGGCCCATCTCATCCCTCCCCACCACCGCCTCTTTCCCCTGAGGACTTAGAATATAGAGAAGTAAACTCGTGAAAAGGCAATTGGGAGTTGGGACATCATTCTATTAGTGAAAGCTATTGTACTCGAGTACATTATTACAATTATTGCAGTCGATGAATTTTCATATCTTAAGATGCTTTTATGATAGTCTCGTTGGAAATAGTACTAAATAATTCTGTTTCAAGCAATGATACTGCTAAAAAATCATCATTCATTTG
Organism: Lycium barbarum; assembly: GCF_019175385.1. Lineage (NCBI taxonomy): Eukaryota > Viridiplantae > Streptophyta > Magnoliopsida > Solanales > Solanaceae > Lycium > Lycium barbarum. The sequence continues at coordinate 7,323,119 of NC_083337.1, read as the reverse complement.
ATTCCGCATGCAGAGATGCGAATGCACCTTATATTTGGTTACAATTAAGTTGAAACCATTATTTTCGACACCATGTATATAAACAAATGAAAAATCACTAATATTGAATATCAACCAAATATTAAATCTTAACAGTTGAATCACCGTCAAGTTTAAATCTGAATTCGCCTCTATTCAACTTGTTATTCTTGATAAATTTCATAGTTGAAGGAGCTCATTCAAACTCATAGGTTTTTTTCTAGTTTAGTTTTGATGAATCCTTCTTTTGGTGAACAAATTTTGTTTTAAGTGGAAATTAAATGGGAGATTTTTTATATTTTTTTTTTTCACAATGGGAGAAAGATCTGCATGGTAATAAACCAGCGCTTTCTTTGGCTATTTTTAGTGAAATTGTTGTGCTCTGGTGGGCCCCGCTGAATTTCTCTATTCTTGTCATTTTGTATTCATTTTTTTGTGCGGAGTGTCCTTCAAATGCACTGGTCTTTAATTTTTTCCCCTCAAATTGCTGGTCTTTAATTTTTGCCCTTCGCCTAAAATTTCTAAGTTTTGGGTTTGAACCCCCGCTCAGTTAAAAGTTTTAAAATAATTCGCTAGGTAGAACTTGGATTCGCAAGACAGAGTTTTGCCTGCGAAACTTTGTCTTAAGGCAGAATTTTGCCCAAAACTCTACCTTAAGGTAGAGTTTTCTAAGGCATAGTTTGCCTGCAAAACTCTACCATCAGGCATAGTTTGCTGGCATACTCTGCCCCATCAGGCATAATTTGCCTGCAAACTCTGCCTTAAGGGAGAGTTTTGCAGGCAACTTTGCCCCATCAGGCATATGCCTGCAAACTCTGCCTTAAACTAGAGTTTTGCAGGCAAACTATGCCCGATGGGGAAGAGTTTGTAGGCAACCTCTAACTAGCAATTTTTTTTTTTAATTTTCGCCTGAGCAGGGCTTCGAACCCGAAATCCTGAGGTTTTAGGCGAAGGGCAAAAGTTAATACTTTCATTTTGATGGGCAAAAGTTAAAGACCACCCCAAAATAAGGGGACCCGAAACTTTTTAAACCCAAATTTTTTTTTTTTGGAACCAAACTAACCCTTTAAAAAATAAGAAGAACCAAACTAGGCTTCACACACAGAATCTGTGCGTGAAAGGGCCAAAGTGTACATTTACACTTTGGTCCTTTCACGCATAGATTCTGTGCGTGAAATTCTCTTTCCCCTTTAATCTTTGGAAATTAAACTCAAAATTAAGCTTTTTTCCGTACTTTGACTGAAGATTAGTCACGTTTCAAAACACCGAAATATAAATATTTTATATAGAACTTAATATTTTTTTTAGCGTACAATAATATCGGCTCATTACATCAAGTATACATATACATTTGGATCGTCATTTTAGGGGTTGTAAAGTGCTCAGAAGTAAGTTTGAAAACTTGTTATATTTAGGTTTAAGTGTAATATTTTATAGGGTTTTGATTAATCTCTTTTGTTTTACTCCCAAAGCTATGAAAGTACTTTTTTGGTTCAAGAAAGATAGAAAAGAAAAAAATACTCTGCTTTGTATTAGGTTGTTTTTTTCTTTTATGTCTTTTTTATTTTGTTATTATATTGTGTAATCCGCACCTTTTGAATGTGCAAAAACAAATATACTATTTAAAAATAATTCATCTAATACGAGAGGTTCATAATAATTGAAAAATATTTTAGCAACGAAATACATCATTATATTACAATAGACTTAAAAAAAAAAAAAGTTCTAGACACTCTTCTACTTCCAGATGTGCTGCCATCACGGGAGTTTTGCCCACATGAACGCTTATCATGCCCAAATTGCTTACATGTCGAGCACTTGCGAGAGTAAGTCTTTTTGCTAACATCCATTTGATTGTGATAACGGGTTAACTTGTTTTTTTCCCAATTTACGGATATGCTTCTTGTTCGCAACCATAGAAAACGGCACGGCTGGCCAATAAGCTTGATTACCAAGGGGATGGAAGTGGCTGGAATATGCTTTAAGGTAATTTACGACCTTATATTCCCCGCCACATAATCAGTTACATTTCTGGCCATTCTCTCAAAGCACTTGACTGCATGAGAACATGGCATGTGGTACGTTTGCCACTTACCACAAGTGCATGATTTTGTACGCTCAGTAATGATATCTTTATTTCCTCCTTTACCATCGTAATAACCCGTTTTAACTTCATACACTCATTGAACGACGTCATACTCGGTCATTTGGTGACCCTCTGCCTTTCTTCTATGGTGCTCCATCTTTTTTGTAGGGCTTTGGCATCTATGTTCCGTGCTCGGCTAATATGGCTCTGGCCTGCCTTGTCCTATCCGCAAATCGCTCCACGACCTACTTGAAAGTTAGTCTTACCATTGCGGTGACAGGTAGTCCTCGAGCAGATTTGAGGAGTCCATTGAAAGACTCCAAGCTGTTCGTTGTGAGCATGTCCCATCTCCTTCCTCCATCAGCATAAAACGTCCATTTTTCAACTTCTAATTTCATCAACCAAACATATGCCTCTTCACTCACTTCCCTTAGCAACTCCATTTTTTCAGCCCATTTTCTTTGTTGATGTTGCATCGCAATCCCCCACATCAATTTGTTTACAGTGCCGTTTCCAAACTTTGTTTGCAAATTAGCCTTTAAGTGCCTTAAACAATATCTATGGTAAGCATGTGGAGGCTTCCATCCTTCTAGAGTACGCATATTGTGCAATATGCCTTTATGACGATCCGATAGGACACATATGCCCTGACGACCCTTAATAACATGAATTTTCAGATGAGTCAAGAAGATCCCCCAGTCTTGTTGCTCTCGTTGGCGGCAATTGCGAAAGCAAGAGGGAATATTGACCCATTGGCATCCATACCTACTGCAATTAGGAGCTTAATATCATATCGGCCATATACATGCGTCCCATCTATCGATATCACACTCCGGCAGTGAGCAAAACCATCAATACTTGGTTTGAATGCCCAAAAGACGAAGTCGAAAATTCTGCCCTCTAAAAGCCGCCACTGTACAACAGTGTCAGGATTAGCATGTTGTAGAGCCGCCATATACCCCGGCAACGCCCAAAAAGAGGATTCCCAAGTTCCAAAGATCATCTCAAAAGCACGTCTACGCCCGAGAATCCCTTTCTCCTGCTTATGATTTTACCATATTTGAAGTGGACCATGCTAATACAAGTTTTGATGGGCATCCTGCATAAGTTTAAACAATCAACATTTAGCAATGATATTTTAATTGCTATAAGATATATAATGTACTAGGTCAGATAAGTTACCTTGGAGTTTCCTTAATGTCTTTAAGTAACACATGAGCAATCAGGTTTATATATAAATTAAAATGATCTGCTCGACTTTGTCCCATATCACAAGTGTGCTTTGGATGGAATTTTGTGATTTCCCACAGACCATCAGGCTTAACAATTCCCCGAAGCAACCACCGACAGCCTTGAGTCTTTCGCTTACAAACCAGCTTCCATACCGATTTGTTTGAGTCATCACCCTTAAACTCCCACATATCCTTTATACAATACATTTTGACAGCCCGTTGCAATGCCTTTTTTGATGCGAACATCATTCTCTTTGCAAGGACGCATTCATCAGTCATGAGGTTTTTTGGTTCAATCCACGTTTTTGGCGACTTTTATCATCATCTCTTGTGAAGACAAATGCATCCTCACGACCTTGTAGACTGTCAAGTTATGGAATATAGTCAGAATGTCACTGCATTGGGCTGTCAGGAATTGGGTTTTCCGCCATCAGAGGTGGTACGTGGTGGTGAGTTGGTTCTGGGGACTAAAATGCGTATCTTCTTCATCCCCTTCACTATCTTCATCATTGGTTACCTCTGCATTATTAGCTAGTTCATCGCCATCACTCTCTGATGTATCCACATAACTTGGACAATTAGCACCATCTAAGAAAGGCCTCCTCCTACACGATAACATATATATATATATATATATATATATATATATATATATATATATTATTTAACATCAAGGTGATAAACCTACACATATTGAGAATGAGCATGAGCATGGTGTGGAGAATGATCAACTCCACCAAACTAAGAGGACTGCCCAACATCCACAGTTGGTACCACTGGCGAGTTTTGATAATAATCAGCTACACTGAACTGAGAATTATTATAATAATCAGCTCCACTGAACTGAGAGTTTTGATAATAATGAGTTGCTCCACTAAATTGAGATGATTGCCCAATATCACTCGTATCAGGTCTATAACCCCTACAAAGATTTAAAAATGATTATTTACCAATACATACAATAAACACGTGCTACTACACAAAATAATAATATAAGAATGCATACTTACCAATTTTGATTAAATTGTTGGGTAAGATTTTCCAGCGGCACCTGGCCACTCAAAATGTCCCCGTAAGAACTAATATCTCCATAAATGTTAACTTGACTGGGCTGTTCTTGCGGGACCTCTCGGGGTATCTTTTCAACATACATCTCAAGAATATTAATGACGACTAAATGTTTATATTATTCTGGCACATTCAAATAATCCCTCAAAGAATCATCATCATTGATATAATGCCTACCATAAAGCACTATACCATGGGAAACTGATTGTGGATATCTGCCTGTTATAGGGATTTCATACTCATCTGGACTAATGTTCATTTTTTCATGTATGTAAGTGACTAGTGATTCATAAGACATTTCAAGTGGACATTTAACATGAACGTTTGGTATTTTGTTGTAATGAACTGTACTATTGTCATCAAGGATAATGCCATCCCAATGTAGTGAAACCTTAACTGGTGGAATATCTTGAGCCATTTTTTGTATGAAGTTTGATTTTTTTTTTAATGACTTAAGAGAGGGTTTTTGAATGACTTAAGAGACTTAAACTTGTGAAATGGATGAGTTTTTACCTCGTCCAACATTCTTCTTAAATAGATTCATATTGACCGCTATTGCGCATTGAAATGTTGTGCAATAGTCACTATTTTCGTCATTTCATGCATTGTATTGTCAAATCGGTCCTTTATGTTTCATAAAAAAACTGAAATTGGCATGCATGATGTATTGTCAAATCAAGCATGGGTGCCATAAAAAAGCTGAAATTAGCATGCATGATGTGTTGTCAAATCGGTCCTTTATGTGTGATAAAAAAGCTGTAATTTTCAACCATGATGTGTTGTCAAATCATGTTATATTGCGCATTGAAATGTTGCGTAATATGAATTAAATTCAAATAAAACGGTCAAAAAATGCAGCATTGTGTTGTCAAATCAGTCCTTTATGTGTCATAAAAAAGCTGAAATTTGGCATGCATGATGTATTAGAAAAGGATTACAAAAGAAAACAACAGAATGCTGGCAAGACGTTGTAGATTTTACATGCTAAAGTTGGCCGAAGAACAAACATCATCAACCGGTAGAGAACTAACATCTCCTGAAAAAAGATATGTGTTAAGAGACCGCCAATATCGTTCTGAGGACGATATTGAGGACTTCTATTCTAACGACGATTAGGCTCTATTTAGGCTCACTGTCTTAGATTATGGGTCATTTAAGTTTCGGACTAAGACTGTTAATTTGTGTTTTTATTTTATGATGAAGTCATCAATTTGAATTAGTTTGGCATGTTTTTAATTTTCTTTTATTGTCAAAGTCTACTATTAATTGAAAATTTAATAAAGAAACACAAATAAATTAGTACATAAAGGGTGCGGATTACATTATAGGGGAAAAGGTACAACTAGTAAAAAACATAATCCATAGAAATATTAAACTTAATAAACAAGATACATATAAATAATGAACAACAACAAGATAGCACAAATAATCTTCCACAATTTAAGTTTTTCTTTCAGAGCTATTTTCTCGTGTTGAGCGTCTCTAAGTTTAGCCTTGAGCAAAAATTTTTTTTTTTTTAGAACCGGTGAACAAGACCTCCAAAATTTCCATTTTTTCTTCAGCTTCCACAAGCTTAAATTGCGAGTCCAACTTAGCGGTATCTCTAGAGATACGTGAAATCGCGCTATCTCTATCAAAAGTGAATTTTTAAACTTCGCCGCCACCGTTTTATCCACGTGAATGTTATCTTCCCACCGAAAGTGTTTGCAACCGCCCATATCCTATAAACATTACAAGAAAATCAGTTTTTTAAAGTAAAATATGTGGATAACATGAAAAAAAAAACACTAAAAAATGTAAAAACAATTACTTCGGGCACTTTACAACACCAAAAACGGCGACCCGTATTATCTTGGGTCTTTGATGTTTTTAGTTTACAGTAATAACCGCATTCACAAATATCGGGTTGTATAGCAAACTTTGAAGTTTCAAAACTTTGAGACATGTTTTTGGGAGTGCAAAACTGTGTTGAAAGGGTGAAAATGGAGGAAATAAAACAGAAGAGTATGCTGGAAATGGGAGGTTCTGGTGGGTTTTAGTTACGCCTTTCATGCACAGCAAAGTGTAAATGTACACTTTGGCCTTTTCACGCACAGATTTTGTGCGTGAAGCCTAGTTTGTTTTTTTTTTTTTTTAAAGGGTTAGTTTGGTTCCAATTTTTTTTTTTTTGGGTTAAAAAAGTTTCGGACTCCAAAATAAGGGCATTACTACGAATTGCCCTTTTGTATTTAAGGGAGATATATATTCTTTTTTACTTCAAATTTGAAGTATTTAAAGATCAAGATAAAGATTTAAGATAAAAAATTTAAGTCCTTAAATTCGACTACAAGTCAAGTTGAAATCCCTCAAATTCAAAGGTTCTTAAGCTTGATTTTGAAAAAATAATAAAATATCATAAAAGATTAGAATATTCATTATATTAAAAATAAAATGTTACATTTATTACTTAACTAGGGAATTTTCCCGCGCTTCGCGCGGTAGTCAATGACATCATTAAACTTGCGACTAATCCTTTTCCATAGTCAAATATTAAAATAAAAAAGGCAGATTCTTTGTAAAAATTAGAAATGTTGAAAATAGTCCAACTTAAAATTAAAAAAATTAGCAGAGTCACATTCTCAAGTACCTCTAATGAATGATGTACTTGTATTATTATTATTATTATTACTATTATTATTTATCTTTATCTTCTATATGTCCTCTGTAAAATATGTCCTTGACAAATAATGTATGCAATAAAAGTATGGAGTCTTCAACTTCGCAGCATAAACTATACGCCTTTAACAAATTTATGAAATGGTCTTTTTGTATTAGTTAAAAGATAAGAGATTAAATTAATACTAAAACAAAACAAAAACAAATACGATGGTGGATTCCTCACGGAGCAAACATGTAATAGTTATCTTGTCTACTATTTCTAATTAAAATTATTCATAAATATCAAGCAATCTCACTCGTATTGTGCGTAACAAACTTCTTAAGGCCATAAAACAGTGTCGAGTCTTCTTTTCAGAATTATAATAATGTTTGTTCTGCATTGTAACACATTCCTTGAACTTTCTTTTAACTCTCAAGTCACTACTCTTTTTCTAGATATAAACACATTGAAAAATCAATTTGTAAATCTTGCACATGTAATTGAATCCAGTGCATGTGACACCATAACCGTATTATTCAAGTATCTATTAATGCATCAAATAAAAAGTCTTTATCCGGTGAAATATGAATATAGCGCTCTGGTATAATCTACAGAGTTTTTATATGTAGAGTTCAAATAAAAACGGCTATTGAGTTGGTTTAAGAGGGGGGAAAAGAAGAAAACCCCTAAAACTTCAAAAGAAATTATATATGCTATATATGATTACATGGTAGTGCATGTTTTAGATATATGATTGAACTCTACATATTACGTGGATAAGCATCATCACAACTTATTCACGGATCTTTCATAAGCATGACTTATATCCAACAAAAAAAAAAAATTAAAAAAAAATACTAAATACATAATACGGAACAAATTAGAGTCATTGTATTAAGGAATTATATATAATGTGTCAATCACCGCATTGCAAATCTTATTTTTTGTATGCAACTCAAGACTGAACTGTAATAACTATCATCTTTTTCCCTTTTTAGTTTTCATATAAAAATCCACCAAATAGTAATAACAAATAATTTAAACCTTTTTTTTCTTAATTCTACACATAATAATAAAAATTTTGTGTTATTACTGAATAATAAAGTTCAGATCAAGCTTAAAATAAAATACGGGTCGTCTAAAATAATACCTTCATAGAGATTTTATTCGTCGAAAAAATAAAGTTTTTTCGTGAGATTTTAACATTATTAAACAAACATATTCATCGAAATAAAAAATGGTCGCTAAAAATGATAGGATAATACCTTGACAGAGCTTCTTCGGTATTTTCTGTATAATAATCACCATTATCACTCTATTGCCCGCACCTTGATCTAACCATGGCATTTGAAGTGATTAAATGCACAGTAGTCACACTCTCATTAATTTCTCAATATAAGCTACAAAAGTATATATCCACTAGAAAAGTTACACTTAACGACTTGCCATAAGAATGATTACTGGAACGACAACTATATAATGCATGAACTAAAAAGTAAACAACATTTTTCATGAAATAACGCGATAATTATCAAAATACTTATGATCATAGACATAAGCCTAATAATACAATATTCAATTCATATATAGCAAAAAGTGTGTATCTAAAAGCAAATCGCCATTTTTCCTCATTTAATATTTTGTGTAAAATTCTCATGGTTTTGCAAAATTAAGAAATAATAATAAAAAAAAGTGTTTTCTTTTCCTTGATTAGTTTCTCTTGTCATTACTATATATATAAAAAAAATTGTATAGAAAAAGAAAATACTTGAATGACACCATATACACACCACAGGATGTTTAAAGAAAACGCATAACCATATCCATGGATGGAAAGCCAGAGTACTGTTAAAAATCAACACACAAACTAATAATTAGGTTAACTAAAGAGCAAGAAATTTGATATTGAGATATAAGTAAATGCCAAGGAAAATGGCAGCGTGATAGACCAAATGAAATCTTCAATACTGGAAGTAATAGACAATTAAAATGAATAAATATGAACTTGATCTAATGGACAATGAAAATTAATGAAATGAAAGTAACAGGGGCATTTAATTATAGGTGGCTTTAAGTTTTAAAATTGAGTAGAAGTGACTCAAGTTTTAATTATTGAGTAGAGGTGATGATTTTTTGATTAGTGATTAAGGGGTTTTGAGCTTGCCCAACAGTTTCGTTTTTGACACTTTGACCCTCAACTTTATTTTTAACACTTTGCCCCCAAGTTTTATCTTTAACACTTTGCCCTCGCCCACACCCCCCTCCTTGCCCTTGCCCCCCCCCCCCCCCCATAAAAAAAAATGTTTTTTTTAAAAACGATTTTGAAAAGTTTTTTTTTTGCTCCACCCACCCCCCACCCTCCGAAAAAAAATTAATTTTATTTAAAAAAAAAAAAGTTTTGAAAAGTTTTTGTTTTTGGTTTTTTGCACCACCCCTGCCCCCAGCACCCCACCGTGCCCCCCCGACCTTTCCCCCCCACCCCCACCCCCACCCACCCACCAAAAAAATGTTTTTTTAAAAAAGATCATTAAAAGTTTTTTTTTTGTTTTTTGTTTTTTTGCACCACCCACCCCCACCCTCCCCAAAAAAACAATTATTTAAAAAAAAAAGATTTGAAAAGTTTTTGTTTTTGGTGTTTTGCACCACCCCCACCCCCAGCCCCCCGGCAAAAATAAACCTTGAAAAGAAATTTTTTTCTTTGGTTTCTTACTCCACCCACCCACCCCCCCAAAAAAAATATTTTTAAATTTTTTTTTGAAAAGTTTTTGTTTTTTGCACCACCAACCCCAACCCCCAAAAAAAATTCTTGAAAAGAAGTTTTGAATTAAAGAGAGAGATACCTCCTCCATATGTTGATCCTAGCAAACCCGGAAGAAGGCGGACCAAGAGGAGCGTGGAATCGGGGAATCATTGCGAGCTAGGAAAAACAAATGCTCCTTATGCAAAACAGTTGGCACAAAAAACATGTCCAAGCCGAAATGCTCTATAGTTGTTAATTGCACTGTGTTGTAATAATAGTTATGTGTTGGAACTTTATGACATTTTAATGTTGTATTTTAGAATGGTAATTTCTGTTGTTGGTGTTTGTAAACTTGGTTTATATGATATGTTGATCGTGTTCAAATCACAAATGTGCGTATTCTTGTTAATAAATTGCTGAACAGTTTTCAACAAGTAATGAACTTATTGCAACAGCTCTGTAACTTGTTGGGTTTTATCCAACAAGTAGCAGGACTTGTTGCAGCAACTAGTATCTTGTTGGGTTTTATCCAACTGCTAAAAGATTTTCAACAAGCAATCTGTTACACCAACTGACAGGCCTTGTTACAGCAACTAAGTTACATGTTGGGGGTTTTTCTAACAAGTGGAGTGACTTGTTGCAGAAACTGGGTAACTTGTTGTGTTTATCCAACAAGAGTAAGGACCTGTTCAACAACTATATCACTTGCTGCAACAGATACTACAGTTGTTGTAACTGTTGACACCCAATTTTGTCCCGCCTCTCCCCGAAATACCTATTTATACTTCTGATATTTTGAGAAATTAAAAAAAAAAAAACATGCGCCTAAATTTTACTATAATTATTAGTCTTTTATTAACACCCACGTTTTATTATTCCGCTGCTGTTATTATTATCGTTATTATTATTATTATTATTATTATTATTATTATTATTATTATTAAATTATCATTTTATTTTTGTCATTAATTATTATTTCTTGTTATTTCCTTTATCATTATTATTGTTATTATTATTATTATTAACTACTAATCATTATTATCAGTGTTATTTTGTTATCAATTATTAATCATCATTCATCGTTATTTTATTATTAATTATTATCATTGTTTTATCAATAATTGTTATTTATTATTATTATTATCATCATTATTATTTCTTATTATTATTATCATTATTATATTATTATTACCACTATTATTGTTACTATTATTAATTTATTAACATTTTGTCACTATCAATAGCGTTATTTATTATTATTTTTTTTATTAATTATTATCATCTTTATTATTATTATTATTATTAATGATTATCATTTTTAATTATCAATATTTGTTATTTACTATTATTATTATATCTATTATTATTTTTTATCACCATTATCATCAACATTATCATTTTTACCATTATCATTGTTATTAGCAGTATCACTACCGCTATTTATTTGCTACTATTATTTAGTATTATTGAAACTTGCATTTCTCGACGTTTCTACCAACTTCCGCACACACATCGCATTTATTTCGCACATTTAAATGGTAGCGTTTGTTATTAAATATTATAGCACGGTCATTTGCGACATCATATAATTTTTGCCCGGATCTTTTTATAATTACATATTTCCGTATTAGGTAATATTCTGGCACCCTTAGTACATCGTTAATCAAAATGTGTCTCTTATTCAAATTTAGAAGCCAAACTATTTCTTGCACTCGGTCCGTATTTTGACTTACCGGACCCCAAATCAAAGTCCGATTAACTCCTAATATTTTTTATTTTTTTTGGACTAAACCATATTTTTTATCTCAATTTTTAGACCAGTCCATGTTTAATTTACTAGTCCATCCTTTTAATACCCAGTCTAAAATTTGACCCGGTCCACAAATGGACCGGGTCCAATTCATTTTTCAGCCAAATAAGGGAAACCCTTTTTAGGGTTTCCCCTTCATTTTCGCCATTCCCACCGCCGCACCCCCTTTTCCCGCTCCCTCTTTTCCCCTTCATCGCCTCTCGCCGCCTCTCCCACTGTCCCCTTTCCCTCCTTCTTCTCCGTTCCCCACTCACCCTTGTCCCCCACTCTTCTCTCTCTCCCGCTCCTCCCTTTTTTCTTCAACACAAAAAAAAAAAAGAGCAAAACCCTATAAAGAGGGGCGAGTTGAATCGTTTGAGAGGAGGTTTTGGAAAACCCCCCATAGAATCTGGATTTTTTTGGTATTGAGAAAATTCCCCAAGAACTAAGTTCTGAACCACACAAAAACCTTAAAAAAATTGATCCCTTTAGCCGGAAAATTGGATAGAAATCGTAAAGCTTTCATTTTATCGCCAAAAATCCCCCGGAAAGCATTAAGTTCGCAGCAGTTGTAACATTTTTATATCGATTTAACATACTAAATCGATCTTCTGTTTTATTTTTCCCCTTTGGTATTGCGTCGGATCCGAGAATATACAAGTTTGATTCGGGTTTGGGTCAAAGTAGATTCGAAGTGTTCGAGCGTAGATTTGAGCCCCATACCCATTTCGCTGCATCCGAAGAAGGTAATCCTTCTTCCTTCAAATTATTTCGTGTCATTTATCTCAGCATTTGTTGCCTCTGTTCGGACTTAGCTTGAGTTTTGTGCCATTAGCCTGTTTTTGTGATCAGTAGTAGCAGTTTAGCGTATCTACTCAGATTGATATTCATCAGTTAATCTAGTATGTGCTGATGTGTTGGCTTGTATACACGAGCTGTTTCTCCTTTATTTAGTCCCTAAACAAATTGTCGTCCACTTTGACCTTGAAGAGTATGCCTTATTTAGTAGTGTGCTCAATTCTCAAAGCCCAATTGGAATATGTTGTTCTTTTTCATATCATTTAGATTCATGCGAAATTTTCAACTTGATTATCAAAATAATAACAAGATTTGTTTTTTTCCAGTTCATAGCCTATCATGTCTAAGTTAACAAAGGATAAATCTTACTTGTTTGTTAGTTTTGTATCCTACCAGAGATTTCAGAACTTTAATGTTAAAAGGATTGAGATATTATGTTTGTTTCTAGTTGAATAGTAGTTTGTGTTTTAGTGTAATTCAGCACATTTGTTAATCCCATTATAAATCGATCGTTCATTAATAGTTTCAGCATGTTTAGCATGTCTTTGTTCAGTATTTGCTTAGTAGTAGTGTAACATAATCCATGCTATTCACTTATATGATCCTGTTTAGTTTCTGCATTCTATGGGGATTTGTTCAACCCCTTGGCTTACCTATTTGATTTGTTGCTGAGGTTCCTTTCTTAGATGTCCATCTGTTTGGATGAAGTCTATTGTTAGTTTAAATTTCGACTCATCCCATCTAAAATATAAAATTATCTTTAGCATGCTTTAGTTGCTTAATAATTTCGAAATGATAAAAGATGTCCAAACTGGTTTAACATGGTGTGGTAGTGTTTCTTTGCTAGTTTTTTACAAACTGTTCGTGAGATTCCCTTCTTTGGTATTGATATGAACTTGCCTGTTTCAGTTAGTTTCCAGTCCAAGTAGTAGTAGGACCTACATGACAGGGATAATATATTCTCTTGTTTTATAGGTTCCCCACTATAATCAAATTAACTGGATAAATTTAAAGTACTTTTCTCAACTGAAATATGTGTTTTCACTAATTTATTGCCTCCCTAGTTATTTGAAACAAAGGTGTTAATTAATAATCCACATGCAAACATGAACATGGAAATGACAAAAAACCTGTATACAGTGAGATAGGATTTGTTCAGAGTAAATATCCATGACAGGGATTTGTGTATTTTTATAATTTTTGGGTCAGGTTACTCCCCTTTTACTGGAATTACTTGTTCATGTTAAAATAGGAACCTATGTACAATGCTGCATTTTTTTTCTTTCAACTCTGTCTTGGATGTTGGTTGGATGCATTTTTTTATCTTATTTCAAATTCGGTATATCCCAGCATTTTCTTTTTATTGAATTCAGGAAGGATTAAGGAAGTACTTCAAAGATTAAAATCATGTCTTTGTCTGGATTTTTCTGCCATACTATGTCGATGCAATCTTATCATGTTTAGCCATTCTTTGTTATGCTTTCCATCAGTCCTTCTATGGATCTTTCCACTATCTTTCCTTTCTCAAAGAACTCCCTGTCTATTCAGATGTCTTTGGATTTAATTAGATTAACCCATATAGGGTATGGGGTTTAATTTTCTTCTGAAGAGACTCTGTATGATCTGATAGTGTGCTATTTGCATAAGAATGAATAACATCTCTGGAGCATAAACAAAGGCCTTATAGGATTTCCTGGTTGTCATTGAAATGTTGGTCTGAATAGGAGTTAACCTTGGTTTCTTGCTAAGCAGTTTAACTACTCAGGTTTACAGCAGTTGTCTGTGGAAGCATAATACTTTCTTCCTCCCCAAACTATATATTGAATGCTAATATGTTGTCTTGGTTTTGGTATTTTTCGTTAGCTCATTATCATGTGAGCTTTGGGATTCTAATGAATAAAGGTGTCTTTGCATGAATTAGCCGGAAAAAAAAAAAACAGTGGTATTCTGTGCTATTCACGTTCTGCTCATTTAGATTTTGTGCGTTGTTGCAAGCATGCTTCATTCAAAGTGTGTATGTAAGTATACCTAGTATACATAGCCTACTGAGTTGTTTTCAGTTTGTATTTTTTGTTTAACCCGGTTGATCGTATACTGATTTTTTTTTCTTTCATTTTTTTTGCATGAACTCCGCCTACGAGTCCAAGGGACTCGTCTCCTTTCCCACCATTCGATGTTGGGCTAAAAGTCCAACATAATATTCTCAAGTCATTTCCTTATCAGGCCCAGTCCGCAGCAAAGTAAAAAAAAATGTAAACTCTGGGCCGAGGCCCAATAACAGGCTGATCCGCAACAGTCTTTTAAAAAATGGGCTGATCCCATTCCAACAGCAGCAGCCACATGGCAATTTCCTATTTCCGCCATTTTTAATATCTTGTGTTTTTGGATTGTATGTCTAACTTTTCATCTTTTTTTTGTTAGCCGAGACGAATTATAAGGGATTAGTATGGGTATTTTTAGTAAGGGGTAGTTAATTCGAAAGAAATCAACATCTTTAAGTTCATTTTCTTTTTATGTTATAATTATTCATAATATCTATAATATTTATTTCCATTAGAAAAAAAAAATTGATTTTCAAAATAACATGGCTACATATTTTGAGTTAAAAGAGTTATGTTTTATTTTACTATCTTAAACATGTTCAACGCATCACCAATATGCAAATATTAATCCTAGTATAATTTTATAAACATTTTAGATTGATCTGATTTCGCACACTTTAGTCGAATATAGCTAAATAAAAATTAATAAAAGAGAAAGAAAGTTATCCCTTTTTTTCATCATATAAAAAAAAGTTTAGGCTTTTCTACATCACAATATTCATATAATATAATTTTTATTTGAAAGTTCACATTTGTTAAATCTTCTCTTAAAAAGCTATTATTCACGGGCAAATGACTCTATTTTTTTTATATATATAAATCTTATTTTGAATAGCATTACCATATTTTTCTAAGGCCTCAGCAACATCTTTAAGTTCTATTTAGCTTCTAAAACCCTCTTTTTATACAAATTATTATATTTTCTACCAGTTTTATTTTTCTAAATAGTAATACTGTTTTATTCAAAGTTTAAACAGCATTTATAGGTTTCATTTTTTTTAAAAAGCATTTATAGGTTTCATTTTTTTTAAAAAGCATTTTCTTTATATAAATTACTACATTTCTCTACAAGTTAGTTTAAATGGCATCATCATTTTCTTTTGAAATCTCAACAATGTTTATAAGTTGTTTTCTTAAAACATAAGCATTACCTTTAACCCTAATTAATTGACCTAAGTTTTGCCGGATAACCGTATTTAATGGATTCTAAAGGATGCCTAACCCCTTCCCTTTAGGATAATATAGAACCCTTACCTAGAATCACACTGATTAAGCAGACTATTAACGGAGGTTTAATTAGTTTTACCTTAGTTAATAATTAGGTGTCCTAATTCACCGTAAAAATCAATTAGGTGGCGACTCCTTAAAACAAAGCAATTTAGGAATCTCCAATATGTTGTACTCCGCTCTAACCCGGGTTAAAATGGGGTATAACAGCTTGGCGACTCCGCTGGGGACTTTTAGGTTCTTAACCATAACAACTTAGGTTAATAATTAAATTTGTTGGATGTTTGGTTGTTTTCTTTATTTTTTTGCCTTTATTGTTGCTTTATTTTATTTTTATGTTCTTTTAAGTGATTATTTTATTATGTAAATTTTCTATGTAATATGTATGTTATTGCTTTCCTTAAATTGGCATTCCGCTCATATTTCTTCCACTCCTGGAAAACTCACACATATTCACACACTTAAAGCGGCTTCGCAGTTTGCGCCCGTGCACTACTAAATTACCCCTTTAGTTGGATTGGTCTAGTGGATTTAGTCGATCAGCGGTGCAGTCGACGGCCACGGACTTTCCACTCCCAAGTTGTCCGCTTGGGGGAGCCTTGCGTCATAGGAAAACAACTCCTAGTCAGCCTAAGATAGAGCTAAGCCAAAACCCTTTAAGGGCATGCACGAACCTAGGAGGCTTAATACCCAGGGTGTATTAAGTCCATTAGTCAACCTCTTCCAAAATGTCCAGGTGGGTCTACGACCCCGAGCGACGGTTATCACGTTATGTGCATTGATTTGAAGGATGAATGTGCGTTATGTGGACCATGTGCTATTTAGGTAGAACTAACCATTTGTGAACACAGGTAACCATGAGTCAACACAATGCCTACCCGAGATTCAGCATGGTTTTGAGCGTCCCTTCCCAACTAACAGCATGGTGGGTTGATTTGGGGGATTACGGACAGCGGGTTGTACGTGGAGCATTGACACACTTACCGTCTTTGATGGATATCCAGCCCTGCAGAGACATCATCGAGGCTGCAACTGTGTTTTGGGATGAAAAGAGGGTCGTGTTTAGATTTGGCAACATTGAGATGACTCCGTTGTTAGAGGAAATAGGAGGCTATATAGAAAATGTGGCATTATTACGTAAACCAAGAAAATGGCAAAATTGTGGCATGATTATTCCGAGGCAACCTTTACCAAAAGAATTTGCTGACAGCTTCGGGTTCAGAGAGGGTAAAGGTGTGGAATGTTTGCAGAAGTCTATGATACCACTCGAGTATTTGTATCACAGATTCGGTTATCAAAGGAGTTTCGTCGATCATCAGGATGAATTCTTCTCATATGACTCTTGGAAGCAGAAACGGTGCTTCGCTTTCGCAGTATGTTTTTTAGGGACTATAGTATTTCCTAAAGGAACCACAAAAGACATTCACACCCATCTTGTTATTGTAACTAAGGCTCTTTTTGGTGGCATCGACGGGAAACACTACACTCTGGTCCCTATGGTCGTGGCAGATATCTACCGAGCATTAGAGCGTTGTAAGCGCGGGTATAAGCATTTTGAAGGATGCAACTTGCTTCTGCAAATTTGGCTGATGGAACATCTTCAGAAAGTCAACGGGGGTCTAGCGTTCCAGAAGCCGATGGGTGAGAATCACATTCTGGGTCATGTTCCAGGCGCTATCTTGACAGCAAAATCATTTGAGAAACCAAAGTGTGTGAAAGAGTGGGTAGAATTTCTTAGCCATTTGAACGATGACTCGATGCAATGGATGTTCAGTTGGTTTCCGTCTGAGGTTTTGGTGTTTCGAACGAAGATCGTGCCATTTTTGGTCTTGATAGGACTTCGAGGTTTGCAGCCTTACGCCCCGCTGAGAGTTTTGAGACAATCAGGGAGGAAGCAAAACATACCTTTAGTGGCAGATATGAGTCATTACTGTGTTGACTACAAAGAAGGGAAAATTCCTTTTGCAAAAGAGGTTATTCGCATGTGGAAATTGAAAGAGACCACAAAAACAGATTCAGTTGAGCCAAATAGATACCAAGCTGGGTGCGAGGACAACTATGTGGAATGGCTGGCCGCTGATTTGGAGGAATCAATCAAACCCGGTGTTAGTTTGAAAGATCGGATTAAGGATGGGGAAGCCGAAGCATGCATATTACTCCGACAATTGCGTAAGAAAAGTCTTGTTTCTGAAGCCGAGCATCATGCGCAACTTAAGGAAAAGGAAAGGGAAGCAGAGAATTGGAAGCAGCAAGCACTTAGTTACGAGCAAAGTATGCAAGAGTTGGATACACTTCTGGCTGAACAGGGCGATACTTGTATCAAAGAAGGCATCAAAACAGGGGGTGTTCTAGCTATGTCATACCTTGCCCAGAATCGCCGAAAGATCGATCAGTCAATTCGGGCAACCAAGAGGTTCAAGAGCGACGAAGGGCCATCTTCATTTTAGTTAACTTGTTCAATAGCGATTGTAATAATTTCTTTTGCATTGGGATTGTATTCGTTTTGGGCTTTCAATTAATAGCACACTGGAATGACACATGACTACATATGTTATCCTTCAAATCCACGCTAGGCCTACCTTTTGCACAAAAGGTCCCTTGCATAATAGGACGCATTGATTTCCTTCCGATATGTTTTGTTTGCTATTCAATATATGTTTGTTTGCAATATGTTTTGTTTGCTATTCAATGTATGTTTGCTACGCAATATGTGCTTATTTGCTATGCAACATGTGCTTATTTCAACATTATCTGCTAAATCTCCATATTATTTTAAACAACAATCATTCGGACCATACTAACACAGCTTTCTTCATTCTTAAAAGGTTTATTTTTTACTATCCCCCAGAGGTTGATTCGCGTTGACTGTGAACTGGCGGACCACCCATACTTCACGAGATCAAAAGCACGAACGTCCGGCAATATGAATGATTCAGGGGCATCCGAACAGACTGGCTTGGGACTCGTCACTCTTCCAAGAGAGGAACCTGAGGCTTCAGGAGGGGGAAATGATGAACTCATTGCCCAATTGTTGCAGCAAATGGCCAATATGCAGACCGAAATTGAACGACTGCGGAATCTCACCAATCTGTCCATCACTTTGAACGCCCCTCACCCTGAGCAAAGAACAAACACAACAATTCCACCATCCTTTTCGCCTGTCGATTCACCCGCTCCACAACCTTCTCCCTCAAACCCTCCGCTTTACACAGTCCATCCAAATACCTCCAACCCCCAACAAACTAACCAACAATCCGCCTCACAACAGTCAAATCCACAACAAACCATTCCACACCAGATCCACCCGCAACCAACCATCCCACAACAAACTATCCAACGACAAACCATCCCGCAACAAGCCAACATACAACAAACTACTTCACAACCAAATGACCAGCAACAAGCCAACCTCCAGCAAATTAACTTCCAACAAACCAATTCACAACCTTTCGCTACTCCTTACATTTCTCAACCTGCAGTTACCCAAATTAACCCACATACCCAAAACTACCAAGCAGTTCACCATACACCATTGGCGCATATTGCCAGCCATAACACACAGTATGCGGCAGAAGCTCATCCTTTCACTACCCAGGCACAGGCCTTGCAACATCCAGAAGTTGACCCCTATGAAGAGTTGGAAAGGGAAGCTAGGGCAAGAGCGGACGAAGATGTGGCAAAAGAGCTTCGCAGTCTGAGGGAAGCAGTCAGGAACATCCAAACCAACAGGGGATGTGAAGGACTTGAATATGAAGATCTGTGCATTCACCCGGACATTGAGTTACCTGCTGGATATAAGGTGCCGAAGTTTGACATGTTCGACGGGAAGGGAAACCCTCGGGCTCATTTGAGATCATATTGCGATAAGCTTGTCGGAGTGGGTAAAAATCAAGCTATCAGAATGAAACTGTTTATAAGGAGCTTAACTGGAGAGGCACTCGATTGGTACACATACCAAGACCCGCAGAGGTGGCACAGTTGGGAAGATATGGCCCAGGAATTCATGGACAGATTCAGGTTCAACACTGAGACTATCCTGGACTGGTTTTATTTGATGAAGCTGGAGAGAAAATCAACAGAAACTTTCCGGGAATACGCTATGCGCTGGAGAGCAGAGGCGGCAAAAGTCCAGCCTCCAATGGCAGAGAGTGAAATGACGATGCTTTTCGTACAATCTCTAAAGGACCCCACATATTATGAGAGAATGTTAAGTGTCATTGGGCAGAAGTTTGCTGAAGTCATCAGGATGGGGGACTTCATAGAAGAAGGGATAAAAACAGGAAGAGTTACAAATCTTGCGGCCTTGCAGGCCACAAGTAAGGCCATTCAGGCAGACCCTGCTAAGAAGAAGAGAGACGGAGTATCCCCGGTCATGGCCATCCAAGATCAAAGACCCACCCCAAAATCAACCCGCCAATATTCTTCACCCCAGCCCTCGCACTACAGCCAGTACACCCAAATACCTCAGCCTTATTACCAACCCCCACCTACCCCCCTTCCGGTCTATCATACTCAACCAACATATTACTCACCCCGGTCACCTTCCTACCAAAACCCACCACAACACCGTCCAACCTACGCAACGCAACCCCAGTACCATTCACCAAACCACCCACAAAACACCCCTAGACCACGCCCAAATGTCGAAAGAAGACCAACCAAAACTTACACACCATTAGCCGAACCTTTAGCCCAACTGTACGAGAGGCTGAAAATAGCAGGGATACTCCAACCGATTCAAGGAAGAACTCCTGATCCCATCCCGGGATGGTATGACGGGACTAAACATTGTGCATATCATTCAGGAATTGCAGGGCATGATACCGGAAGCTGCTTTGCTCTCAAGGATAGAGTTGAGACGTTGATCAAGGAAGGGGTCATACAGCTTAAGGAAGCTCCCCCGAACATAAACAACAATCCGCTGCTGAATCATGGCGATGCAAATGTGCACATGATCACCCTTGATGAAGATTGCAATCTGGAGGGGACTATCGTGCCAATTAAAGAAAGGGAGGAGGTTGAATCGTCGGCTTGTGTTGCTCCAATAATCACGGTTCAAAAGAGGGCCCCATTCGAAGTGCTCACCCCAAGGCCCAGGATCACAGCTTTCGTTGCCCCAACACCTTCTCGCAACACCAAAGCAGTCCCCTGGGATTATCAATCTGGTGAAAGAGACAAAGGGAAAGGAAGAGTAGTCGTGGAAGCCGTTGCCACCGGAATGACTAGGTCTGGACGGTGCTATGCCCCCGAAGAGATAGCACGAGGGGCGTCAAGCAAGGAAAATGGTCCGAAGAAGGCCGTTACAGAAGCTGAAGTCGAAGAATTCTGGAGAAAAATGCCAACGAAGGAATATTCTGTTGTAGAACAATTGAAGAAAACGCCAGCTCAGATTTCCTTATTCGCATTATTGATGAGTTCTGAAGCTCATAGGAGCGCTCTAGTGAAAATACTGAACGAAGCCTACGTTCCGGCCGAGACTTCCAGTGAGAAATTATCGGCTATGGTAGGGGAGATCCTTGAGGCCCACCGGGTCTCTTTTCATAACGACGAGTTGCCACCTGAAGGTTTGGGGCATAACAAAGCATTGAACATCACCATCAAATGCAGGGATAAGTTCATCTCCAAAGTATTGGTCGACGGAGGCTCTGCTGTGAATATATGTCCTGTTGCCACTCTACGAGCATTAGGGATAGACGTCGGGAAACTCCGTGACAGTCAAGTCAGTGTCAAAGGAT
Organism: Lycium barbarum; assembly: GCF_019175385.1. Lineage (NCBI taxonomy): Eukaryota > Viridiplantae > Streptophyta > Magnoliopsida > Solanales > Solanaceae > Lycium > Lycium barbarum. The sequence goes on along the minus strand of NC_083337.1, from coordinate 7,301,686 downwards.
TTGACGGAGCCCAAAGAGATGTTGTTGGAGAGATCGATTTGTTTCTGGAGATTGGGCCTGTGGAGTTCATTGTGAAGTTCCAAGTGATGGACATATCTACTTGTTACAACCTGCTGATCGGGAGACCATGGATCCACATGGCTGGCGCGGTTCCTTCCACTTTGCATCAGAGCCTGAAGTTTGTGTGGAATCACCAAGAAATTGTGATCCATGGAGAAGGCAACAATTCTTTATACCCAGAATGTTCAATTCCTCCTATTCAAAGTGTGGAAAGGCTAGACGGATCGGTTTTTCATATTAAGGAGAATGTGTGCACTGCTCAAGCGAAAAGAATGGAATTGCCACAAGTACTTATGATGGTGGCGTGGGAGATGCTGAAGAATGGCTTCTGACCCGGTCAAGGCCTTGGTCCGAACTTGAATGGAATTGTGGAACCAATTCAACTGCCCGGGCATAAGCATACTTTCGGTCTCGGATATGAGCCCACCCCCGAAGAGATTGCTTCGGCTAGTCTCAAAAGAAGAAGTGACATTCCCTTGCCAAAGCCTGTTCCTTGCCTGAATCAGTCATTTCTTAAGGCTTCCGCTGCCCAAGCACCAGAGGAAACGCTTGAAGACAAACTCCTGGAAAGTTTTAAACACTTATTCATCACCGAAGAAGAAACTGAATGCAGTATGGTTTCGGATGGGTATTCTGAAGACCCGACTATCCGGGATGCAGAGCCAGGATGTCGTTTGAACAATTGGATTTGTAACCCGCCCCCGTTTCTCCGGGAGTCTTGGTAGACTAATTGTATTCAGCATTTGATGAAACAGACACGATTTGAAATTGAGGCCTGAATCGTGTCTATGCTTTTGTTATTTTTGCCTCTAAACTTTGAAGTTCAAATGCAATTTTCAAGCCATGCTTTTATTTATATTTTTTCCGTCTTTGCTTAATTAATTTTCTTTTATTTTTCAGCAATCAAATTAACAAATCTGCCAATACTGTGAATGTGACACATAATGAAACAAGCAAGCCCGTAGGAAATGCCGAGCAAGATTCTGAAGAATATGAAGGGGATATGCAACCTGAGGGATTAACTAAGGATTTTGAGTATTTTGAAAATAAGCTGAAACCAAATTTGGATGAAACGGAAATTATAAATTTGAGTAATTCAAAAATCATTATGGAAGTGAGAATCAGTGTCCATTTGACCCCGTCGCAGAGAGAAGAATTGATCAAACTCCTGAAGGAATATATAGATGTGTTCGCTTGGTCTTACGATGATATGCCCGGATTGAGCACTGACATTGTTTCGCATAAGTTGTCTCTTGATCCATCCTGTCCTCCGATAAAGCAAAAGAAAAGAAACATTAAATCAGACTTGAGCTTAAAAATCAAGGAAGAGATCTCCAAGCAGTTTGATGCCAAGGTCATTCGAACTACGATGTACCCCACTTGGCTAGCCAATATCGTTCCCGTGCCAAAGAAGGATGGCAAGGTTAGGGTATGCGTAGATTATCGGGATCTCAACAGAGCCGGTCCGAAAGATGACTTTCCCCTTCCAAATATCCATATGCTCATTGATAATTGTGCAAAGCATGAGTTGCAGTCTTTTGTTGACTGCTACGCGGGATATCACCAAATCCTGATGGACGAGGAAGATGCAGAGAAAACAGCATTCATCACACCTTGGGGGGTGTATTATTATCGGGTGATGCCTTTCGGGCTCAAAAACGCAGGGGCCACGTACATGAGAGCCATGACCACCATCTTCCATGATATGATCCATAAAGAGATTGAAGTCTATGTGGATGATATCATCATCAAGTCGCGAAAGAGCTCAGACCATCTGACGGATTTGAGAAAGTTCTTCGACAGGTTGAGGCGATACAATCTGAAGTTGAACCCCGCAAAATGTGCATTCGGTGTTCCTGCAGGAAGTTGTTGGGTTTTATTGTGAGCAGAAGGGGCATAGAGTTAGACCCCTCGAAGATAAAGGCCATTCAGGAGTTGCCTGCCCCAAAGAGTCGGAAAGATGTGATGATTTTCCTCGGGCGTCTCAACTACATCAATCGATTTATAGCGCAATCAACGGTGATATGCGAACCAATAATTAAGTTATTGAGGAAGGACGCTCCTACCAAATGGACTGAAGATTGCCAAAGAGCCTTTGACAAAATCAAAGAATATTTGTCTAGCCCGCCTGTTTTGGTGCCTCCAGAAGCTGGAATACCTTTGCTATTGTATTTGTCCGTATCGGAGAACGCGTTTGGATGTGTATTAGGTCAACATGACAAAACAGGAAGGAAAGAGCGAGCAATATATTACTTGAGCAAAAAGTTCACACCTTACGAGGCACGGTATACGTTATTGGAACGCACCTGTTGTGCTTTGACTTGGGTTGCACAGAAGTTGAGACATTATTTGTCTGCATATACTACTTACCTCATCTCAAGGATGGACCCACTCAAGTACATCTTCCAGAAGCCTATGCCTACGGGGAAGCTAGCTAAGTGGCAAATGTTGTTGAGCGAGTTTGATATTGTGTATGTTACTCAAAAGGCTGTCAAAGGGCAGGCGATAGCTGATCATCTTGCAGAAAATCCTGTGGGCGAGGAATACATACCCCTTAAAACCTATTTCCCGGATGAAGAAGTGTTGTTCATCGGGGAAGATATCGCAGAAGAGTACCCAGGGTGGAGACTATTTTTCGATGGGGCGGCAAATGCTAAAGGGGTCGGCATTGGAGCAGTTTTGATTTCAGAGTCAGGACAGCACTATCCCATTTCAGCCAAAATCAAGTTCCCGTGTACCAATAATATGGCAGAATATGAGGCTTGTATTCTTGGCCTCAGAATGGCCGCTGATATGCATATACAGGAACTTTTGGTTATAGGCGATTCAGACTTACTGGTTCATCAAGTGCGAGGCGAATGGACCACTAAGAACTGGAAAATACTGCCATACTTGCATTGCGTGAAAGATTTATGTAAGAGATTCATCAGGGTGGAATTCAAACACGTTCCAAGGACACAGAACGAGTTCGCTGATGCTTTGGCCACTCTGTCCTCTATGATTCAGCACCCGGACAAGAATCGCATAGATCCTATCAAGATAAATGTGCACGATCAACAGGCATATTGCTTCTATGTGGACGAAGAGCCTGATGGAGAACCTTGGTACTATGACATTAACAAATATCTTAAGACAGGAGACTATCCGGAAGGCATAACCAGTGTTCAGAAGAAAACGCTTCGGAGATTAGCAAACCATTTCTTCCTAAGTGGAGAAATCCTGTATAGGAGGACTCCAGATTTAGGATTATTAAGATGTGTTGATGCTAAAGAAGCGGCTCGGTTGATTGAAGAAGTGCATGGCGGTACATGTGGGCCTCATATGAATGGCTTTAATCTGGCCAAGAAAATCCTTCGCGCAGGCTATTTCTGGATGACTATGGAATCAGATTGTATCCGTTTCGTGCAGAAATGTCATCGATGTCAGATTCATGGTGATTTGATTCGGGTTCCGCCAAATGAATTAAATGTGACAAGTTCTCCGTGGCCTTTCGCAGCTTGGGGTATGGATATCATTGGTCCTATCGAGCCAGCCGCGTCGAATGGACACAGGTTCATTTTGGTAGCCATTGATTATTTCACAAAGTGGGTGGAAGCATCTTCGCACAAGTCGGTAACAAAGAAAGTGGTAGCAGATTTCGTTCGGAGCAACATTATTTGCCGATTCGGAATCCCAGAGTCAATTATAACAGATAATGGAGCTAATCTTAACAGTGATCTAATGCGGGAGATTTGCGAGACATTTAAGATTACTCATCGCAATTCCACTCCTTATCGCCCTCAGATGAATGGGGCAGTCGAAGCAGCGAACAAAAACATCAAAAGAATACTGAGGAAGATGATCGATAATTACAGGCATTGGCACGAAAAACTATCGTTAGCTCTCCTCGGTTATCGCACTACTGTGAGAACTTCAACGGGGGCAGCACCTTATTTTTTGGTCTATGGGACAGAGGCGGTGTTACCTGCTGAGGTAGAAATACCATCTTTGAGAATCATCCAAGAAGCTGAGTTAAGTGACGCTAAGTGGATGCAGAATCGATACGAACAATTGATGCTCATTGACGGAAAGAGATTGAATGCCGTTTGTCATGGACAGCTTTATCAGAATAGAATGGCCAAAGCTTTCAACAAGAAGGTAAGACCGAGGCAATTCAAAACAGGGCAATTGGTACTGAAACGCATATTCCCATGTCAAGATGAAGCCAAAGGAAAATTTGCACCTAACTGGCAGGGACCTTATATGGTTCATCGGGTATTGACTGGAGGAGCATTAATCCTAGCAGAAATGGATGGCGAAATTTGGCCGAAAGCTATCAACGCAGATGCCGTCAAGAGATATTATATTTAGAAACCTTCTTTTATTTGCATGAAATATTCTTCAACACTTTTCCATGTAATAGCACTACTCTCCCTTAGCGGGACGCATGACAAACCTATATCGGGTTAGGTCTTTAAGATAGAATTTCTCTCGAATTTTTTTTTTTTTTTTCCGCTTGTAATTATGAACTACGCCTGACCTGATTCCCATGGGGGATACGTAGGCGGCCCGCATAGGCCTCGGTCACATTCTCACAAAACCTCAATATCCTTTTTGTATTATGAACTACGCCTGACCTGATTCCCATGGGGGATACGTAGGCGGCCCCGCATAGGCCTCGGTCACATCACTTCAAAATTCCAATTTTATTTCTGCTTGTAATTATGAACTACGCCTGACCTGATTCCCATGGGGGATACGTAGGCGGCCCGCATAGGCCTCGGTCACATCATTTTATTCTCCCCAATTGCATTTCCGCTTGTAATTTGAACTACGCTCGACCTGATTCCTCTAGTGGGATACATAGGCAGCCTGTGTAGGCTCGGTCTCGCCATTTTGAAAAGATCAACATCCCTTGCACCAGAAACTGGGACAATTTTTTTTTTAAAAAGGGATCACCGTAAGACAACATCGACAGACTCGGGAGAATATTGTTCGACAGAGTTGTCGGGCAGAAGAAACTTCGGAAAAGGGGCATTCGCTTTGTTTCACAATGTGTCACAGTTCCAAGTTCAGCAAAATTATTTATCACCATACATATAGTTTACTATGTCTATTTTCTCGAAATAATGTGATTCTAATCAGACTGTTTACTAGTCGGCCAAGACTTAAAATGAGCGGAGGTTACAAGTTCATACGAAGCTGGAGGCACGAAGCGCAAGAGCCAGATCCCCAAGTCAACGCGAATCAACCCCCTCCCCAAACTTACAAAATTTTCTTTGGATGCAGGTTTTCAAGTTGCAGAAGCTAAAACATGTACAGCCTTGTAAGGATGGCGCGTCAAACGGTTTGAGCATTCTTCTATCAATTATGCCTTCAAGTATCAATAACTTTTGACAATCACAATAAGCTAATCTTGCAAATTATTTTTTTTCAAATATATATCAACGCACAAATATTTTCTATTGCTTTCGAATACATTGCTTTATTTACTTTCAAATGCCCCTGCATATGCTCGCGGCCGCATTGCACTGTACCTGCATTACTCACCGTTTTCATATGATGCATGGGCTGCGCACCGCCCTTTGCATCGCTTTCATATATTTACTGGGCCATGCACCGCCCTTTTAAATTTCTGCATAAGGCCATGCACCGCCTTTCATGTGATGCACGGGCTGCGCACCGCTCTTCGCATCGCTTTTATATCGCCTGGGCCATGCACCGCCCTTTTAAATTTCAGCATAAGGCCATGCACCGCCTTTCATATGATGCATGAGCCGCGCACCGCTCTTCGCATCGCTTTCATATATTGCTTGGGCCATGCACCGCCCTTTTAAATTTCTGCATAAGGCCATGCACCGCCTTTCATATGATGCATGGGCTGCGCACCGCCCTTCGCATCGCTTTCATATATTGCCTGGGCCATGCACCGCCCTTTTAAATTTCTGCATAAGGCCATGCACCGCCTTTCATATGATGCATGGGCTGCGCACCGCCCTTCGCATCGCTTTCATATATTGCCTGGGCCATGCACCGCCCTTTTAAATTTCTGCATAAGGCCATGCACCGCCTTTCATATATTTACTGGGCCATGCACCGCCCTTTTAAATTTCTGCATAAGGCCATGCACCGCCTTTCATGTGATGCACGGGCTGCGCACCGCCCTTCGCATCGCTCTCATGTATTGCCTGGGCCATGCACCGCCTTTCATATGATGCATGAGCCGCGCACCGCTCTTCGCATCGCTTTTATATTGCCTGGGCCATGCACCGCCCTTTTAAATTTCTGCATAAGGCCATGCACCGCCTTTCATGTGATGCACGGGCTGCGTACCGCCCTTCGCATCGCTCTCATGTATTGCCTGGGCCATGCACCGCCCTTTTAAATTTCAGCATAAGGCCATGCACCGCCTTTCATATGATGCATGAGCTGCGCACCGCTCTTCGCATCGCTTTTATATTGCCTGGGTCATGCACCGCCCTTTTAAATTTCAGCATGAGGCCATGCACCGCCTTTCATATGATGCATGAGCCGCGCACCGCTCTTCGCATCGCTTTTATATTGCCTGGGCCATGCACCGCCCTTTTAAATTTCTACATAAGGCCATGCACCGCCTTTCATATATTACATGGGCCATGCACCGCCCTTTATAAATTTCTGCATAAGGCTGAGCACCGCCTTTCATACATTACATGGGCCATGCACCGCCCTTTTAAATTTCCGCATGGGCTGCGCACCGCCCTTTGCATCGCTTTCATCTATTACATGGGCCATGCACCGCCCTTTGTAAATTTCTGCATAAGGCTGAGCACCACCTTTCATACATTACATGGGCCATGCACCGCCCTTTTAAATTTCTGCATGGGCTGCGCACCGCCCTTCGCATCGCTTTCATATATTACATGGGCCATGCACCGCCCTTTGTAAATTTCTGCATAAGGTTGTGCACCGCCTTTCGTATATTACATGGGCCATGCACCGCCCTTTTAAATTTCTGCATGGGCTGCGCACCGCCCTTAGCACCGCCTTCCATATGTTACATGGGCCTTGCACCGCCCTCTTAAAATTTCTGCATAAGGCTGAGCACCGTCTTTCATATATCACATGGGCCATGCACCGCCCTTTTTAAATTTCCGCATAAAGACATTGCACCGCACATGCCTTGTTTTGTTATTATTTATTAGTACCCTGCACATGCTCTCGGCCGCATTGCACCGCACCAGCGTCGCTGTATTTCAATATTTATTCTTACTGACTATTTTCATCTAGTTTTAGTTTCGCAGGAGCTTTAGCGCAACGTGGAACTATTTCTTCGGCAGCGAACTGGGGCAATACGTCGGGAAGGACAAGCAGACTTCTCGACAAGGGTCAAAGATCTACCTCGAACACTCGGCTCCAAATTCGAATTTCCCGTTCACATTCCAGCACAATCAATTTTCAGGGTTCTATCACGATACCCAGTGTCATCATAATTCGACACTGGGACAATATTTTTTGCGAAGATTCGCATCAAATCGTGAGTTGCCAGTCATAGGTGTCGTAGTCTTCCCAGAACTACACACGGCCTGATTCTCGTACTACCCGAGATATGTAGGCGATTCAAAGACCAGAGTTCGGCCGTAATTTTCTTCACCCTTAGTCCTCCACAATCCTCTAGCCGGGACAAAATAGGCTACTAAGTCAACGTCTTTGCCCGAAAATTCTTTCATCATTACCAGGCAAAGAGGGACAAGTTGTTGACACCCAATTTTGTCCCGCCTCTCCCCGAAATACCTATTTATACTTCTGATATTTTGAGAAATTAAAAAAAAAAAAACATGCGCCTAAATTTTACTATAATTATTAGTCTTTTATTAACACCCACGTTGTATTATTCCGCTGCTGTTATTATTATCGTTATTATTATTATTATTATTATTATTATTATTATTATTATTAAATTATCATTTTATTTTTGTCATTAATTATTATTTCTTGTTATTTCCTTTATCATTATTATTGTTATTATTATTATTATTAACTACTAATCATTATTATCAGTGTTATTTTGTTATCAATTATTAATCATCATTCATCGTTATTTTATTATTAATTATTATCATTGTTTTATCAATAATTGTTATTTATTATTATTATTATCATCATTATTATTTCTTATTATTATTATCATTATTATATTATTATTACCACTATTATTGTTACTATTATTAATTTATTAACATTTTGTCACTATCAATAGCGTTATTTATTATTATTATTTTATTAATTATTATCATCTTTATTATTATTATTAATTATTATCATTTTTAATTATCAATATTTGTTATTTACTATTATTATTATATCTATTATTATTTTTTATCACCATTATCATCAACATTATCATTTTTACCATTATCATTGTTATTAGCAGTATCACTACCGCTATTTATTTGCTACTATTATTTAGTATTATTGAAACTTGCATTTCTCGACGTTTCTACCAACTTCCGCACACACATCGCATTTATTTCGCACATTTAAATGGTAGCGTTTGTTATTAAATATTATAGCACGGTCATTTGCGACATCATATAATTTTTACCCGGATCTTTTTATAATTACATATTTCCGTATTAGGTAATATTCTGGCACCCTTAGTACATCGTTAATCAAAATGTGTCTCTTATTCAAATTTAGAAGCCAAACTATTTCTTGCACTCGGTCCGTATTTTTACTTACCGGACCCCAAATCAAAGTCCGATTAACTCCTAATATTTTTTATTTTTTTTGGACTAAACCATATTTTTTATCTCAATTTTTAGACCAGTCCATGTTTAATTTACTAGTCCATCCTTTTAATACCCAGTCTAAAATTTGACCCGGTCCACAAATGGACCGGGTCCAATTCATTTTTCAGCCAAATAAGGGAAACCCTTTTTAGGGTTTCCCCTTCATTTTCGCCATTCCCACCGCCGCACCCCCTTTTCCCGCTCCCTCTTTTCCCCTTCATCGCCTCTCGCCGCCGCTCCCACTGTCCCCTTTCCCTCCTTCTTCTCCGTTCCCCACTCACCCTTGTCCCCCACTCTTCTCTCTCTCCCGCTCCTCCCTTTTTTCTTCAACACAAAAAAAAAAAAGAGCAAAACCCTATAAAGAGGGGCGAGTTGAATCGTTTGAGAGGAGGTTTTGGAAAACCCCCCATAGAATCTGGATTTTTTTGGTATTGAGAAAATTCCCCAAGAACTAAGTTCTGAACCACACAAAAACCTTAAAAAAATTGATCCCTTTAGCCGGAAAATTGGATAGAAATCGTAAAGCTTTCATTTTATCGCCAAAAATCCCCCGGAAAGCATTAAGTTCGCAGCAGTTGTAACATTTTTATATCGATTTAACATACTAAATCGATCTTCTGTTTTATTTTTCCCCTTTGGTATTGCGTCGGATCCGAGAATATACAAGTTTGATTCGGGTTTGGGTCAAAGTAGATTCGAAGTGTTCGAGCGTAGATTTGAGCCCCATACCCATTTCGCTGCATCCGAAGAAGGTAATCCTTCTTCCTTCAAATTATTTCGTGTCATTTATCTCAGCATTTGTTGCCTCTGTTCGGACTTAGCTTGAGTTTTGTGCCATTAGCCTGTTTTTGTGATCAGTAGTAGCAGTTTAGCGTATCTACTCAGATTGATATTCATCAGTTAATCTAGTATGTGCTGATGTGTTGGCTTGTATACACGAGCTGTTTCTCCTTTATTTAGTCCCTAAACAAATTGTCGTCCACTTTGACCTTGAAGAGTATGCCTTATTTAGTAGTGTGCTCAATTCTCAAAGCCCAATTGGAATATGTTGTTCTTTTTCATATCATTTAGATTCATGCGAAATTTTCAACTTGATTATCAAAATAATAACAAGATTGTTTTTTTCCAGTTCATAGCCTATCATGTCTAAGTTAACAAAGGATAAATCTTACTTGTTTGTTAGTTTTGTATCCTACCAGAGATTTCAGAACTTTAATGTTAAAAGGATTGAGATATTATGTTTGTTTCTAGTTGAATAGTAGTTTGTGTTTTAGTGTAATTCAGCACATTTGTTAATCCCATTATAAATCGATCGTTCATTAATAGTTTCAGCATGTTTAGCATGTCTTTGTTCAGTATTTGCTTAGTAGTAGTGTAACATAATCCATGCTATTCACTTATATGATCCTGTTTAGTTTCTGCATTCTATGGGGATTTGTTCAACCCCTTGGCTTACCTATTTGATTTGTTGCTGAGGTTCCTTTCTTAGATGTCCATCTGTTTGCATGAAGTCTATTGTTAGTTTAAATTTCGACTCATCCCATCTAAAATATAAAATTATCTTTAGCATGCTTTAGTTGCTTAATAATTTCGAAATGATAAAAGATGTCCAAACTGGTTTAATATGGTGTGGTAGTGTTTCTTTGCTAGTTTTTTACAAACTGTTCGTGAGATTCCCTTCTTTGGTATTGATATGAACTTGCCTGTTTCAGTTAGTTTCCAGTCCAAGTAGTAGTAGGACCTACATGACAGGGATAATATATTCTCTTGTTTTATAGGTTCCCCACTATAATCAAATTAACTGGATAAATTTAAAGTACTTTTCTCAACTGAAATATGTGTTTTCACTAATTTATTGCCTCCCTAGTTATTTGAAACAAAGGTGTTAATTAATAATCCACATGCAAACATGAACATGGAAATGACAAAAAACTTGTATACAGTGAGATAGGATTTGTTCAGAGTAAATATCCATGACAGGGATTTGTGTATTTTTATAATTTTTGGGTCAGGTTACTCCCCTTTTACTGGAATTACTTGTTCATGTTAAAATAGGAACCTATGTACAATGCTGCATTTTTTTTCTTTCTACTCTGTCTTGGATGTTGGTTGGATGCATTTTTTTATCTTATTTCAAATTCGGTATATCCCAGCATTTTCTTTTTATTGAATTCAGGAAGGATTAAGGAAGTACTTCAAAGATTAAAATCATGTCTTTGTCTGGATTTTTCTGCCATACTATGTCGATGCAATCTTATCATGTTTAGCCATTCTTTGTTATGCTTTCCATCAGTCCTTCTATGGATCTTTCCACTATCTTTCCTTTCTCAAAGAACTCCCTGTCTATTCAGATGTCTTTGGATTTAATTAGATTAACCCATATAGGGTATGGGGTTTAATTTTCTTCTGAAGAGACTCTGTATGATCTGATAGTGTGCTATTTGCATAAGAATGAATAACATCTCTGGAGCATAAACAAAGGCCTTATAGGATTTCCTGGTTGTCATTGAAATGTTGGTCTGAATAGGAGTTAACCTTGGTTTCTTGCTAAGCAGTTTAACTACTCAGGTTTACAGCAGTTGTCTGTGGAAGCATAATACTTTCTTCCTCCCCAAACTATATATTGAATGCTAATATGTTGTCTTGGTTTTGGTATTTTTCGTTAGCTCATTATCATGTGAGCTTTGGGATTCTAATGAATAAAGGTGTCTTTGCATGAATTAGCCGGAAAAAAAAAACAGTGGTATTCTGTGCTATTCACGTTCTGCTCATTTAGATTTTGTGCGTTGTTGCAAGCATGCTTCATTCGAAGTGTGTATGTAAGTATACCTAGTATACATAGCCTACTGAGTGGTTTTCAGTTTGTATTTTTTGTTTAACCCGGTTGATCGTATACTGATTTTTTTTTCTTTCATTTTTTTTGCATGAACTCCGCCTACGAGTCCAAGGGACTCGTCTCCTTTCCCACCATTCGATGTTGGGCTAAAAGTCCAACATAATATTCTCAAGTCATTTCCTTATCAGGCCCAGTCCGCAGCAAAGTAAAAAAAAATGTAAACTCTGGGCCGAGGCCCAATAACAGGCTGATCCGCAACAGTCTTTTAAAAAATGGGCTGATCCCATTCCAACAGCAGCAGCCACATGGCAATTTCCTATTTCCGCCATTTTTAATATCTTGTGTTTTTGGATTGTATGTCTAACTTTTCATCTTTTTTTTGTTAGCCGAGACGAATTATAAGGGATTAGTATGGGTATTTTTAGTAAGGGGTAGTTAATTCGAAAGAAATCAACATCTTTAAGTTCATTTTCTTTTTATGTTATAATTATTCATAATATCTATAATATTTATTTCCATTAGAAAAAAAAAATTGATTTTCAAAATAACATGGCTACATATTTTGAGTTAAAAGAGTTATGTTTTATTTTACTATCTTAAACATGTTCAACGCATCACCAATATGCAAATATTAATCCTAGTATAATTTTATAAACATTTTAGATTGATCTGATTTCGCACACTTTAGTCGAATATAGCTAAATAAAAATTAATAAAAGAGAAAGAAAGTTATCCCTTTTTTTCATCATATAAAAAAAAGTTTAGGCTTTTCTACATCACAATATTCATATAATATAATTTTTATTTGAAAGTTCACATTTGTTAAATCTTCTCTTAAAAAGCTATTATTCACGAGCAAATGACTCTATTTTTTTTATATATATAAATCTTATTTTGAATAGCATTACCATATTTTTCTAAGGCCTCAGCAACATCTTTAAGTTCTATTTAGCTTCTAAAACCCTCTTTTTATACAAATTATTATATTTTCTACCAGTTTTATTTTTCTAAATAGTAATACTGTTTTATTCAAAGTTTAAACAGCATTTATAGGTTTCATTTTTTTTAAAAAGCATTTATAGGTTTCATTTTTTTTAAAAAGCATTTTCTTTATATAAATTACTACATTTCTCTACAAGTTAGTTTAAATGGCATCATCATTTTCTTTTGAAATCTCAACAATGTTTATAAGTTGTTTTCTTAAAACATAAGCATTACCTTTAACCCTAATTAATTGACCTAAGTTTTGCCGGATAACCGTATTTAACGGATTCTAAAGGATGCCTAACCCCTTCCCTTTAGGATAATATAGAACCCTTACCTAGAATCACACTGATTAAGCAGACTATTAACGGAGGTTTAATTAGTTTTACCTTAGTTAATAATTAGGTGTCCTAATTCACCGTAAAAATCAATTAGGTGGCGACTCCTTAAAACAAAGCAATTTAGGAATCTCCAATATGTTGTACTCCGCTCTAACCCGGGTTAAAATGGGGTATAACAGTAACATATACTACAGTTGTTGCAACAGATACTACATTTGTTGTAACAGATATTACAGTTGTTGCAACAGATACTACTTGATTCACCCATATTTAATGATCAACAAAGGGAATCAATGATATTTAGTGATAAACAAAGGAAATCAACAATATGTAGTGATCAATATATAATACTTAATCAATTTGATGGTATTTTGAGTCAGGAAAGATGATCTACTAAGTCAGTATGCACTAAATCTAATGATCATTAGAGTGAATTGATGTGAACTACTTGATTCACCCATAATTAGTGATAAACAAATGAAATCAACGATATTTAGTGATCAATAAATAATACTTAATCAACTTGATGGTATTTTGAGTCAGGAAAGATGATCTACTAAGTCAGTATGCACTGTGAACTACTTGATTCACCCATATTTAGTGATAAACAAAGGAAATCAATGATATTTAGTGATCAATGTATAATACTTAATCAATTTGATGTATTTTGAGTCAGGAGATGATCTACTAAGTCTGTATGCACTAAATCGAGTGATCATTAGAGTGAACTGATGTGAACTACTTGATTCACCCATATTTAGTGATAAACAAAGGAAATCAACGATATTTAGTGATCAATGTATAATACTTAATCAATTTGATGTATTTTGAGTCAGGAAAGATGATCTACTAAGTCAGTATGCACTAAATCGAGCGATCATTAGAGTGATTTGATGTGAACTACTTGATTCACCCATATTTAGTGTTAAACAAAGGAAATAAATGGTATTTTGTGATGAATATATATATCTACTAATATCCTTAATGGATTAGATAGTAATTTCATGGATTAGATGGGCAATTCTAAGTGTATTCTTCCTAAATCGAGTGATGACTAGAGTGATTTGATGTGAAGCACTTAATTCAACCATATTTAGTGACAAAAAATGAATTCAATGTTATTCAGTATAAACAAAGGAGTTCAATGTGATCAATATCGTGAATATGTTGCAACAATGGAGGAGGTTGTTGCAACATATGAGATACCTGCTGCAACATATGAGTAAGTTGTTGTAACATATGAGATACCTGTTGCAACATATGAGTAAGTTGTTGCAATAATTCAAACAAGGTGATAAATTTTTTGCAACAACTAAGCAACTTGCTTAAACATCTGATCTATCTGTTGAAACAGATTAGTAACTTGTTGCAACTTCTTCAAGAAGTGTATGATCTGTTGCAACAATTACTCATCTGTTGTGACATATTTTTTAGTTTTTGCAATAATTTAAGCAATTGTTTGATTTTTCCAACAAGGTGAGTAATTTGTTGCAACAGCTAAGCAACTTGTTTAAAAAGATTAGTAACTTGTTGAAACAGATTAGTAACTTGTTGCAACTTCTTCAACAACTGTATGCATCTGTTGCAACAATTAGTAAGCAAAATAAATAAGTTCATAAACAGAAATTGTTCAACAACTTCCTTGGCTCCAAATACCACAACTAATCAAAATAAATAAGTTCATAATCATCATTCACAAATAACATAATGGACAAAAAAAAAAAAAAAAAAAAAATTGTTCAACAACAACCTTGGCTCCAAATACCACAACTTAAGTAATAATTTGTTCAGTAACTGCCTTATGGGGTGTAGCAGATTTCCTTGATCTACTCCATCTCCTTCATTTCCATCATCAGTTCTTCATCTTCTAGTTCTTTTTGACTTTCTTCATTTGTATCCACTGCTTCTTGGCTCTGTTCTTCATCTCTTTATGAGGATTGATTGTCAGTTTGCCTGTCAATTTGACTATATCTTTCCTCAACATTTGTTGATTCATAAATAGATTGTCTACTTGTTGCAACAAGTGTAGAACTTGTTGCAATAACTATAAATCTGTTGGATATCTTCTACAAACAGAACCAAATAGCTAAAGCTATGTCCAACAGATTTGTAGTTATTGCAACAGATTGTCTACTTGTTGCAACAAGTGTAGAACTTGTTGCAACAACTACAAATCTGTAGGATATCTTCTACAAACAGAACCAAATAACTGAAGCTATGTCCAACAGATTTGTAGTTGTTGCAACAGATTGTCTACTTGTTACAACAAGTGTAGATCTTGTTGCAACAACTACAAATCTATTAGATATCTTCTACAAACAGAAACAAATAACTGAAGCTATGTCCAACAGATTAGTGAGTCATTGCAACAGATCGTCTACTTGTTGCAAAAAGTGTAGAACTTGTTGCAATAATTACAAATTTGTTTGTTATCTTCTACAAACAGAACCAGATAAATACCAGGACAAGAACAAAAATATTATTTGTTGGATATATTTTTCTAAACCCTGAATCATACCAGGATAGTAACAGAAAAACCATCTATTTCACTACAAACACACAACAACAACAACCTGAATTTTATCCAAACTTTTCCTAAACCCAAAAAAAAAAAAATATTGGGGGGAGGGGTGTGACGAGGAGGAGGAGGGGGGTGGCTGGTGAAAAAGCAAATAAAAAAATTAAAACATTTTTTTTTAAAAGTAAAAAATTGCGGGGGGTGGGGCGGTGGTGGTGAAAAATCAAATAAAAAGTATCAAAATATTTTTTTTGGGGGGGGGGGGGGGGGGGGGGAGGGAGGGGTGGGAGGAGGAGGAGTGGGGACTAGTTAAAAAAAATCAAAACTTTTTTTAAAAAAAAAACAAAATTGGGGGGGGGGGGGGGGTGGGGGTGAAAAACAAATAAAGAAAATCAAAACATTTTATAAAAATAAAATAAAATTGGGGGAGGGGTTGGAGGGGGACGAGGGGGTGGCCGTTGAAAAACCAAATAAAAAAAATTAAAACTTATTTTAAAAAAAATAAAAAATTGCGGGGTGAGGGGGGGAGGGGTGGGGGTGGTGAAAAAGCAAATAAAAAGTATCAAAATTTTTGTTTTTTGGGCGAGGGGTGTGGCGGGGGGAGGGGTGAGAGGTGGAGAAGGGAGGCTGGTGGGTTTTTTAGATTTAATTGGGGTCTTTTTGTATTTTGTAAAAGATTAAGAAGTTTGAAAAAATACATTTTGAACCCCCAATCTTCTTAATCCCAAATTTAATTGAGTTTTAATTTTAGGTGGTCCCCACAAGTCACCTGTGGTAATTACACAACTAAATTGTCACCACAAGCTAATTTTCCTAAGTAACCAATTATAAGGACATTAAATGGAGAACGAGAAAAGAACGTGTGAATAGTAGGAACTAATGGAGATTAACACATAACTACTCAGGAGAGGAAAAACATAGAGAAGGCACAACCGTTGAAAACCTGTGGACAACTATTCATGAACAGACATATCAAAAAAAAAATTAATAATTAATTAATACAATTAAACTACAAAATAAAAGCAAAAAATTGAGATTAAAGATAAATAGAGTTTCTGGTCTAGGAGAGTGTCATGTCAGCGGACCTATGACTTGCTTTTATATATATATATATATATATATATATAAATAGATATTTTCTTGTTTCAAGCATGAATCTTGTTGTTTCGAATACCTATAGCCGCACCTAGCAATTCCAAAACCAAATTACCAACACGAGCTAAATGTTGAAACAGGTAGGCCGTAATTAGAAAATTATTGGGATCTGTTGTGACTGTTTGACAAGTGATATTTAAGGTATATAGTTTTTTTTTTTATTTCTCACTCGATATTTAATATTTGTTTTTGAGGCCTGATTAATTTAATTTCCCTCGGAGAAATTCTACTTTGTGAACAAACGCTTTCTCCTAAAGATGACTTTATATTCAAAACTCGAATCTGCGACCTTTGATTAAGAATGGAGAAATATTTATCACTGCACCACAACCCAACTTGTTTGGATGGTTACCTATTTTATTCTATCATATTATTACTTTAAATAAAATGTTTGTTTTTATTGTTATTTAAATTATATTATATCGTATTGTCAAATCAGTCGTTATGTTGATCTGGTGTGGTCACATCGTTACTTCTTCTTTTTTTCTCTTTTTCCTTACTAATTAACCCTCTGTCTCAATTTTATGTGATACACTTTCCTTTTTTTTTTTTTTGATGACATGGGAACCCGCAGCCGCTACCCTTCGGGTGCGCACAGGATAAATCCAGCTCCTGTGTAATAGCTCGCAAACCACACAGAAGAGATAACCCGCACTAGGCAAGCCCCGTGCGACAAGCTCGACCCAGAAAGCAAATCCCCTGCTGTCGTAGGCAGGGGGTTTCGAACCCGAGACCTCCAATATGAAAGCCTCATGCTCAACCAACTGAGCCACCCTTCTTTTTAATCTGCCAAAAATAAGAATGATACATTTCTATATTTAGAAATAATTTAACTTAAAATTTCGCCTTTTACCGTTAATGAAATGATTTACAGCTACAAAAATATTTATGGCTTGTTTTACACCAGAAGTTTCAAAAGTCTTCTTTTTTTTCTTAAAATCTGTGTCCAGTTAAACTATATCACGTAAATTGAGACGAAGGGAGTTGTATTTAATAAACCTATTTTACCCTTCAGCTTATCCTTTTTTATGATAATTTTACCTCATACCTTAATTTATCTTTGTAATATTATAAGTTTATTCTTCAGATCATTGGTGTGTGATATTATAAAATGATAAAAAAACGATACAACCTGTGTAAATACTTATTATACTCATCAAAATAATAGAGTATCCGTCACAACCATCCAAACAGGTTGTTAGGATTACGACATATACTCCTGCCTCTTGGCAAAAGGGCTAGAGAGACTTGGGACCACCACCCCCTGGTTTGGTATAAAATACAAATCCATGGGGCCGGCTGCATGTTATAGAAAACAGAAACAAAATAGAGTATACGTGCTGAAACTCTCCGTTTATAACAAGCCCAGTGTAACAACTTACATATCAAAAACAAAAAAGAAAGAGCACAGTATATATTGATCTCATAACTCTTTCAAATCTCTAATTCTGCTTTCATCAAGATCAGGTTTTGATCATATTATTTAATTTTAAGGAGTTTAACTAATTCATAGTTAAAGACAACGAAATCAAGACGGTCGGAATAAGGAATTCTCCGGCAAGTTCCACGGCGGAATATGGCGATGGCCGTCGGGTGAGATGGTTAATTACTAGCTTGGTAGGTTGTGGAAAGAAGGGATGCATGGATAATGAGAAGGGCAGATGGAGGGAGGCTGAGAAGGCAGAAAAAGTAATGCACCTCATTTGTTGGGGACCTAAATAGGTAGAAATAGCGTTTACTTGTCACTTTTCTATCATGTTTCATTTTTTGAATAACTTTTCAACAGAGAAGTTTGTTTTTATTTCTCTTGTAATTTATTTTCTTGAGCAAATTGAAAATTTTATGAAAATGCGTTAGATCACGTTCTAAAATTCTGTAAGTTACTGCAAATATTAGACGATATTTACTATTTTGTCTGTTCATTCGGAAGGGTAATTTCCTTAAGGGTATCTTATATATGCAGCACTTGTAAAAATAAAAATAAATTTTTGATGGTGGCCTAAAGAAGGAATCTTTACGCAGACAGCTGGCCGGATTCACTGTTTACTTTTCTTAGCTGATATATATAGATTATATACGATTATACTCATATTATACATGAATTATACATATATTATATTTCCGCTGTTTTTTTTTTTTTTAGTTTAAGTGTTGACTGAGCAACTATTTAGATTAATTCTTCCCTAAACAAAGGGATATATGCGTAAATCAACTAAAAATAACCTTTGTCATGAAATGGAAGAAAACGAAAGCTTGAAACAGAATAAAAAGTATATTTACCCACAAAGACAATATATAGTAAATAAAATTAGTTAGGACCCCAACAGCTCAAATACATTACAGTTCTCAACGACTCCTCTGCTAGCTTTCCCCTGTTACTGTTAGCACTAGCATTCATCCCTTCATTCACAAATTCTCCTTTACGTGACGACGATGAATCACCAGTACTGCTAGTACTAGTAGTAGTAGATTCACGTCTGTGGTAGCATCTTCTATCTTTGACTTGTGTAATTGCTTGATCTTGTGCTAATATGTTTTGCTGTACCACCACTTTGCACATGTTCCTGATGTGAAAATAAAGTTGTTTTGAGAGGATATGGATATATATGGTACAAATGAAGTTCTTTTAAGTTTGCTTTATGCTTGTCATTCATCAAGTGAACTATATATATATAGTTGTATAAAGGAGTCAATGAAGCATTTACATATATGCAATTAACTGCAACAAATATTTTGTTTTTTGATTTATCATTCGGTGTCTGGTATTCGCTTTGGTGATCTGACCAGGGACGAAGCTAGAGTGGTGAAAGGGGGTCTATCTGAAATCCCTTTGCTGGAAAATCACATTGTACATGCAAGGACAATTTTTTTTTAATGTATATGTAGTAGCTGTTGAATCCCTTGGTGAAAATCACGCTTCCACCACTCTCTTTACTGATTTGAATTCGCGTCGCGTAAGGTCAAAAAAACGCTCCCTATTTATTATTATAATTTTTCCATTTTTAATCAAATCCGCAACTTTTACTAAAAGCTAAAGAAATTCTATCCGTCCCATCAAAATATCCAGTGGTATTATCAGCAGATATTTGATGATACACATGTAGGACAGTGGGAGTATACAATATGAAAATCAGTTGTGCATTTGCATATTACAAGTACCTGACTGGATTGAGATTATTGTTTTCAAAACGTTATACTAGAAGTAGTATTCAATAAATAAAAAGTTCTGGTATTACTGCTGGAATAGTGGTGGATGTTTTTCTCTACCTTCTGATGTACAATGATAAAATAACTTAATTAGGAATGAAGCAAGTAACATTTCCAAAAGGATAAATCCTGTAATTAATTTAAAATTTTAAGTTATAGTATATAATATGTATACGGTAAAAATCGGATATATGCTACACCGGTGGGACCGGATATCGAGGAAAGAAAGAAACAAGCTTAGGCATGAAGGCTTTCTTTTGGGACCGGAGGAGTGCTTGATCCGAAGAAAGCGAAGGACATCGTTTAGTCCGGTTTCTTCTTAGCCGAGCTGATCGTGGCCGTTTGCCCGGTTGATCGTGGCCGTTGATTCGGGTGATCTGTTACATAATTGCCACGTGTCAATACCGTTCTGCCACATTGTACTACCAATCGTACGAGTGTCAGACCGCACGACCCAGCCTTATCCTTTTTAGGGTTTTTCTTTATTCAAAAGGGGCTTATGTTGTAAGAGGCCCATAAGGCAAAACTATAAATAGGAGGCATTATTTTACTTTCAGGGGTTGGCTTCTTGAATTCTAGAACATTTGTAATAGCAAGAATATATAAATCTCTCCCTCTTAATATCTGGTTTTGGTCCGGATCAATTGTGTCCCTCTTTAGATTTACTCATTCAAACAATACCATATTCATATATTATTAGATACATATATCAATAGTAAATCACTGATTATTATTAGCTTCTTCATAGCATATCCTTATATATCCTTTTTCTACCGAATAGATTAAGGCTTAACCGCATATCCTATACCTCACTCATAAATTTAATTGATTATCCAAATTCGGGGTAAACAGTTTGGCGCCCACCGTGGGGCTAGGATAATAGTGGTCGTTGATCTTGATCTCTTACCTATCAGAATCAAAAAATATCTTTTGTTCGTCTCTGTAAAAACGGACCAAATGGTTAACAGTGGACAATTTGGTCACGTCAACAACAACGAGATTGTGGCCGAAAATGAAGACAGCGGGCTATGAGGATTACCAAACCCCGCTGACCCGAACCCCGTTAATTCGAGGGAGGGCCTCAACCGGCAAAACACTGTGAACCAGGAGAATGCCGCCCAGCCGGCCACCGATCCTTTAAATACTCACAATTCAATTACTTTGTCCCGGACACAGGGCCGGAAAGAATTGGATACCCCGGATGATAATATTGACTTACGTTTAATTTTTGAAATGTTGCAGGAACAGAGAGCAGCGATTGCCGAACAAGGAATCGCAATAGCCCAGTTGCAAAACAATAGAGATAAAACGACCCCGGAGAAGGCGAAAGGTGTTGCTCAACCCAGAACGGATGGAGCACGGATGGTTGAGAGTCATGGGTCCGGAGGTTCATCCACCGAGGTACTGAGAATGCTCGAAACATTAGCGAAGCGGGTAGACTCGACCAAAAAGAGGGTGGAAACATATAACTCTCGGGTGGATCAAATACTGGGGGCTCCGCCAATTCTGAAAGGACCGGATTCAAAAAGGTATATTCAGAGGCCTTTTCCTCCGAGCGCGGCTTTGAAATTGATCCTGAAGAGGTTCAAAATGCCGGATATCCAGAAATATGACGGCACAACGGACCCTCAGGAACACGTGATTTCGTACACTTGCGCTATAAAAGGCAACGATGTGGAAGAGGATGAAATTGAGTCCGTGTTGCTAAAAACGTTCGGGGAAAGTCTATCAAAGGGAGCGTTGACTTGGTACGACCATCTGCGCGAGCATTCGATCACTTCTTTCGAAATGCTCGCCGATGCTTTCATAAAAGCTCACACCGGTGCCAAAAAGGTGCAGGCCCGAGAGGCAGATATTTTCCGTATAGCCCAAAGAGACGATAAGTTACTACATGAATTTGTCAACCGATTCCAAAGGGAACGAATGGAGCTCCTTCCGGTTCTGGAGGAATGGGCTGCACAAGCTTTCACAAAGGGGCTCAATCCTCGGAGCTCGACGACTTCGTTCAAATTAAAGGAAAACTTGTTGGAATACGAGGCTGTGACATGGGCAGATGTCCATAACCGATATGAGTCAAAGATTCGGGTGGAGGATGACCAACTAGAGCTTCCCCCGGAGCCAGTAAATATGAACAAAAGTTTGGAGAGACCAAGGAAAAATTACGAACCGGAGGCCAGATCATCGAGGGAAAGGTATCAGCCATATTCTCATTCGGAAAAACCAAGCTTTAGGTCGGAGAAATATAGGGTTGGCCCGAGCCATTTCTCCGGTCGGGGTCATAAACGGGTTGAGCGCCCGTCGAACAGTCGAGGTCTCTCATTCAGGAGCGATGCCGGAAGCACTGCCGGCAACAAAGACTTGTCGAGGATATCGGAGTACAACTTCAACGTCAACACTTCGGACCTCGTCTCGGCTATTGGCCGTATCCCGGATGTAAGATAGCCGAGACCTCTAAGGTCAGACCCGGGCCAACGGGACCCGAACATGATGTGTGAATATCATGGAACCCATGGACACAAAACTGAGGATTGTCGCCAGCTAAGAGAGGAGGTACCTCGGTTACTGAAGAGTGACCATCTCCGAGAATTGCTGAGTGAACGAGCCAAAGGTCACTACAAGGAAAGGGGGGCTCATAAAAGGGCCGAGCCAGTAGAGCCTCATCATATAATCAACATGATAATCGGGGGCACTGATACCCCACGAGGGCCGGTGATGAAATGAACCAAGGTTTCTGTTATGCGTGAAAAGTGCGGCCGGGATTATATACCCGAGGGTTCCATCTCTTTCAGCAACGAGGACGCAGAAGGCATCATTCAACCGCATAATGATGCATTGGTAATCTCTATTCTTATTTTTAAAACTCAAATTAAGCGTATTTTGATTGACCCAGGTAGCTCGGCCAACATCATCCGATGGAGAGTGGTCGAACAGCTAAGGCTACTCGATCAGATTGTACCGGTAGCCCGGGTACTCAGCGGGTTCAACATGGCGAGCGAAACCACAAAGGGGGAGATCTCATTGCCGGTAAACATCGACGGCACTATCCAGCAAACGGTGTTCTATGTAATCGAAGGAGATATGAAGTATAATGCATTACTGGGTAGACCTTGGATACATAGCATGAGGGTTGTGTGATGTGGCGTGAATTTACACCATAATCGATGCTTTTTAACTATAAGTTTTACTTGTTTTTAAGCAAGTCTGTATTATTTTACGTGGTTTTTGTCATGTTTCAGGTTATACGAGGTCCCTAGAGCCTAAGTGTGGAAAACAAGCAAAAAAGTTGCAAAACTGGGGATAACTGGAAGTTCTGGAAATTTTCGCGAAATATTGCTCTTCGCGATCGCGCGGCAAGATCACGCGGTCGCGGTGACGCGCGTCCGTGACACTGCGCGAACGCGCAGTTAGTTCACGCGGTCGCGGTCACGCGCGTCCGTGACCCTGCGCGATCGCGGTTCCTCTTCGCGCGTTCGCGATTCGTAAACGAAGCAATTACACGCGATCGCGCAGTGACGTGGCGCGATCGCATTGAAGGATTTTTCAGCGTTTTCGACCAGAACTCGGATTTTGACGATGCCTTCCATCCCAGTTCATATAAATAGAAAACTAGGGCAAAATATCAGATCATCTTTGGCAGCTCCCACAAGTTGGAGGCTAGGGTTCCTACAAAAATGTTCTCTCTTCTTTTTAATCCTTGTTGATGGAAATCTCTTGGTGACAATTAAGATTGATACTCTTGTTGTGCTTATTTATTCATTTGCATTGTTCTTAATCAAGTAAGTGTTTGCTATTTTAATTATTCTTGTTCTTGAATGTTTTCATTGGATTAGCTAACCTTTGAACTCGCCCATTTACTTTGTTTGAAACTCGGAAGAGGAAGAACAGAGTTGGGATAGAATAATTAACATGAATTTGGGGCGTTAACCCTCATCTAATGGAAGTTGACCTAGGAATAGGCAATACCACTTGTAGCCATATTCGGGTGTTCTTAATGCTCCTAATTTCTTGAGGGATCTTCAATTGGGTAGTCTAGTTAATCTTCGGAAGAAGTTAATTTAGAGTCATTATCCGAGGCTAAATAACATAAACTTGCTATTATTTACAATTCGTGAAATAGATTGGATCGTTACTTGAGAAGTAGTTTCCCTTCTTCCATTCTTGTTGCCATTGATCAATTTACTTGCTTTGTAGATTAGAATTTATATTTCCATATTTTATAAAAACCTTATCAAAAACAACCATTGATGCGTTCGGGCATAGCTATTGTTAGTGATAATTCCTAATCTGCTTAAATCACCTACATATTGTTCTCTGTGGGATTCGACCCCGACTCATAGTTGGGTAAATTATATTTGCATACGACCGTGCCCATTCTAATTAATAGGGTGGATTTGGACGTTATTTGATAAGTTGGTATTTTACCAACTTATCTCTTCTTTAATCTTATATTTTTGCTATATTTGCTTGAGAAAATAGTGTATTTAATATCATTTACATCTATTTTACAGGTCTTATGTGATTTAGAAGTGATTAGAAGAAACCAAGTGAAAATTAAGTCAAAAAGAGGCCAAATGGGACAGTTTTGCAAAACTGTCCAAACTGGACAGTTTTGCAAAAACGGGCCAGATCTGCAAAAAACGGGCAGAATTGCAAATCTGAAAAATGGGGCATAAAAGAGAGGCTTAGGGCAGAAAACATCTCATCTTTGGCATAACACATAAACTTGGAGGCTAGGGTTTCATCACCAACACCATTGGAGGAGAAGATTGGAAGCACTTTAATGAGATATTTCTTAATCCTGTCTTCGATTCCTTGTTTTGTATTGAATATTTATGTGTGTAGTATTTCATTTCAATATTTGAACCTTGTTTATGGAAGTATACATTGTTTAAGTTTGGATTGAATCTCTTGTTTTGCTTATGTGTTGAATGATTTTATTCCTAATGAAGTGGGTTATTGTTTCTTTAATTAATCTCATTTTGAATGATTCTTAAGAGAGTAGCTAACCCTAAGACTTGCCCATTTATTTCGATTTAAACTCGGAAGAGGCAAACTCGGAATTGGGAAAGATTAATTAACAAGAATTTGGGGCGTTAACCCTCATCTAATGGAAATCGACCTAGGGATAGTCGACACCACTTGTAGCCATATTCGGGTGTTCTTAATGCTCCTAATTGCTTTAGGGATATTCAATTAGGTAGTCTAGTTAGTCTTCGGAAGAAGCTAATTTAGAGTCATTATCCGAGGCTAAGTAATATAAACTCACCATTATTTGTAAATCATGAAGTACATTGGATCGTTACTTGAGCGTAGTTTCCCTTGTATCCATGCTTGTGGCCATTGATCATTTTACTTGATTTCTAGGTTAGTTTATATTTTTGCATTAGTTATACTTTTCTCCAAAAACCAAAATATTATCTATTGTTTGGCATAGCTATTATTGGTGATAATTCCTACTTTTCCTAATCGCCTATATATTGTTCTCTGTGGGATTCGACCTCGACTCATAGTTGGGTAAATTATATTTGCATACGACCGTGCTCATTCTAATTAATAGGGTGGATTTGGACGTTATCACTATGCCGTCGACATTGCATCAGCTGCTAAAGTTCCCGACCCCGAAGGGGATAAAAACTATCCGAGGTGAACAACCCGCTACAAGGGAGATGTTCGCGGTCGAGGAAGCGACACCTCAGCCCAAAAAATCGGATCAAAAGGAAGAAGATTCAACCGGGAGAAAGGACACCAAATAGCAATCAAAGCACTCGGGGTTGGATCCGGGGTATGAAGAGGATGATTTCGGTGTACCCAGATCATTCGTCATGCCTGATGACTCGGATGCAACCAAGTCAACTGTAGAGTAGCTGGAGCAGATCATCTTGTTCGAATATCTACCGGACAAAAAGGTATACCTGGGCACGGGGTTAACCTCGGAGCTCAGGAACAAGTTAATTGAATTACTTCGAGCTAATGCCAATTGCTTCGGATGGTCCCATATAGATATGACAGGTGTACCACCGAAAGTAACAACTCACAAGCTCAGCTTAGACGAGAGGTTTCCCCCGGTGAAGCAGAAGATAAGGCCCATGGCAGAGGTAAAACACGCCTTTGTAAAAGACGAGGTAACGAAGCTTTTAAAAATAGGCTCTATCCGGGAGGTAAAATACCCGGACTGGCTAGCTAACGTAGTAGTGGTGCCGAAAAAAGATAATAAATTTCGAATGTGCGTTGATTATAAGGATCTAAACAAAGCATGCCTGAAGGATTCATTTATGTTGCCTCACATCGATAGAATGATCGATGCGACGGCCGGGCATGAGATGTTAAGTTTTCTTGATGCTTACTCCGGGTATAACCAAATTCGGATGCACCCGGAGGATCAAGAGAAAACGTCCTTTATTACCCGATATGGGACTTACTGTTACAATGTCATGCCTTTTGGATTAAAAAATGCCGGTGCAACTTACCAGCACCTAGTTAATGGGATGTTCGAAGAACAAATAGGGAAAACAATAGAAGTTTATATTGACAACATGGTGGTCAAGTCCCTGGAAACAGAGGACCATTTAAAGCATTTGCAGGAAACCTTCGATGTACTCCGCAAGTATAACATGAAGCTCAACCCGGAAAAATGTGCCTTCGGTGTTCGGTCTAGTAAATTTTTGGGTTTCATGGTGTCGAACCGGGGGATTGAAATCAACCCGGACAAGATCAAAGCCATCGAGGATATAGAGGTGGTGAATAACGTGAAAGGAGTGCAGAGGCTCACCGGAAGGATAGCGGCGCTGAGTCGTTTCATATCGAGGTTCTCGGACAAGAGTCACCGATTCTTCTTCTTACTGAGGAAGAAGAACGACTTCGTTTGGACACCGAAGTGTCAAAGAGCTTTACAAGAATTAAAAAGGTACTTGTCCAGCCCACCGCTATTGCACACACCAAAATCGAACGAGCAGCTTTTTCTCTACCTTGCTGTCTCCGAGGTAGAGGTAAGTGGCGTTTTGGTCCGAGAAGAATCAGGTACGCAATTCCCCATATATTATGTAAGTAGAACTTTGGGGGATGCGGAGACCCGTTATCCCCACTTGGAAAAATTGGCATTGGCATTGGTAAGTGCTTCTAGAAAGCTCAAGCCCTACTTTCAATGCCATCCGATATGTGTACTGACTACTTACTCCCTAAAAAACGTCATGCACAAACCGGAATTATCAGGTAGACTAACTAAATGGGCCGTAGAAGTTAGCGGATATGATATCGAATACAAGCCCCGAACGACTATCAAGTCCCAGATCTTGGCCGACTTTGTGGCGGACTTCACCCTGTCTATGGTCCCCGAGGTTGAGAAAGAACTTCTGTTAACCTCGGGGAAAGCTTCGGGTATTTGGTCGCTACACACGGATGGAGCCTTGAACCTCAAAGGTTCCGGGCTAGGAATCGTCCTTAGAACCCCGGCCGGGGATGCCATTCGACAATCCATTAGAACTGTTAAATTGACTAACAATGAAGCCGAGTATGAAGCTATGATTGCAGGTTTGGAATTAGCCCGGAGTATGGGGGCCGAAATTATCGAGGCGAAGTGCGATTCTCTTTTGGTCGTTAACCAGGTGAATGGCGTCTTCGAGGTCAAGGACGAACGGATGCAAAGGTATCTGGAAAAATTCCAAGTGATACTACACTGGTTTAAAGAATGGGCCATGCAGCATGTACCGAGGGAGCAGAACAGCGAAGCCGATGCATTGGCCAATTTGGGATCCTCGATCAAAGCGGAAGAAATCAACCCCGGGACCATGGTGCATTTGATGAATTTAGCAATAGAAAACGGACATGCCGAAATAAACTCAATGGGTTTAACTTGGGATTGGCGCAACAAATACGTCGATTACTTGCGAGATGGAAAGCTCCTGAGTGACCCAAAAGAATCACGGTCATTAAGGACAAAAGTTGTGCGTTTCTGCTTGGTAGACGGCCAATTGTATCGACGGTCTTTCTTCGGACCCCTGGCCAAGTGTTTGGGTCCCGGAGAAACGGAGTATGTGATGAGAGAGGTGCACGAGGGAACCTGCGGAAACCACTCCAGTGCTGAAGCCCTGATCCGAAAGATTATCAGAGCCGGTTATTCCTGGAACCGGATGGAGGAAGATTCGAAGAATTCTGTCCGGAAATGCGATGGGTGTCAGAGACATGCCCCGATGATTCATCAGCCCAGGGAGTTGCTGCATTCGGTGGTGTCACATTGGCCTTTCATGAAGTGGGGAATGGACATTGTTGGTCCACTGCCATGGGCACCAAGTAAAGCTCGTTTTATTCTGTTTATGACTGACTACTTCTCCAAATGGGTTGAAGCACAGGCTTTCGAAAAAATTAGAGAGAAAGAAGTCATTGACTTCATATGGGACCACATCATTTGTCGTTTCGACATCCCGACTGAGATAACTTGTGATAATGGTCCTCAGTTTGTGGGCGGCAAAGTCAATGATTTTCTCGAAGGGTTGAGAATCAAGAAAATCGTATCAAATCCATACCACCCATGTGCGAATGGACAGGCGGAATCCACGAATAAAACAATAATTCAAAATTTGAGGAAAAGACTTGAAGCGTCGAAGCATCACTGGAGGGAATACTATCGGAGGTATTGTGGGCTTACAGAACCACATCGAAATCAAGCACGGGGGAAACACCTTTCTCGCTGGTCTACGGGGCCGAAGCCCTCATTCCCATAGAATTTGGTGAACCGAGTCTCCGGTTCGGGTATACCACCGAGGAGTCAAACGAGGAGGCCATGGCCGTAAAACTCGACCTCACGGATGAACTTCGCGAAAATGCGTTGGTCCGTATTGCAGCCCAGAAGCAGAGAATGGAAAGATACTATAATCGGAGAGCCAATTTTCGACATTTCCAAGTTGGGGACTTGATGCTTCGGAATGTTACCTTGAACACCAAGAACCCCAACGAAGGAAAACTAGGTCCGAACTGGGAAGGACCGTACAAGATAACCGAGGTAACGGGCAAAGGGTCATATCAGCTGGAATCCATGGATGGACAACAGTTGCGCAATAACTGGAATGTGGCCCATTTGAAGAGATACTACTGCTAAGGTATGGGCACCTCGTGTTTTATTATTAACCTTTTTCTTTTTTGTAGGAAGTCAAGTACCGGATAAAGTTAGAATCTAGGTCTAAAAACACGTGTTGCACTCTTTTCCTTAGTACGGTTTTGTCCCAAAATGGGTTTTCCGACAAGGTTTTTAATGAGGCAGCAAGTACAACGTGTTACTTGACAGAGACAAGGACAAACGCCCGGAAACACGGGGTCACGGCCTACGAGTGGGGGCTTAATAGCGCCTGCCCGACCTTGCAGCTCGGACAAGCAGTAGGGGACTATTATACCCACATCGAGGTTTACCCCGGCTAGTGGAAAACGGAGGAGCTAAACAAATCAAAATCGGACCTTCTATATTAGGTTTTGATGTAAGGACCAAACGATCAGAATGAATCGTTTCCACTCAGTATTTGCTACGGCAAAACCAAGACCGGACCTTCTGCATTAGGTTTCGATGTAAGGACCAAACGATCAGAATGAATCGTGTCCATTTAGTATTTGCTCCGGCAAAAGCAGAAGGCAACAAAATTCTCATATCATGTATGTACAAATACTTGCAATACAAAAATTATCGAAAGTTCGAATTACGGTATTTCAGACGTCTTCTTGCTAAAACACCCTACCCCGATGATTATTGTCGTATTTCGGCATTTCATTCATATACCCTATTCCAAGCACTAGGTGAAAATTTGACAAAGGCAACAAGGTCACAATGAACCGAGCCAAAGTCTTTAAACTCCCTCGAGTGGGGGCTTTGCTAAGGCTGGGATCCAGGTGTCCAAAAAACACCGGCCCTAAAAAATAGCCGAAAAATACCGGCCCTAAAAATGCCTATCGTGATTCGGAGACGTCTGAATTCACAAAGCATAAGATAAGTCCCACGGGCAAAAACTCGATCAAATTCCCGGACAAAACGTACCGGACGAAGAGAAAGAGCCAAAATTCAGGCACTGTGCGGAATAATGACTCCGAGTCTGCTTGTCCTTAAAACGGATCGACAATTCGGGCAAAAGTCATAATTAACATTCAAATAATAAAGAAAATCAAGAAAAAAGCATGTTCCATTTATATAAAGGTTTTTACATCGGAAACCCCTACAAAGGCAAAAAACGAAAGGCTAAGTACAGGCCCTGGTCTACCCGGTATGGCTGGATCCGGAGTGTTCGGACACTGTCCGCTCGGAGTCAGCCCCGAGGGTCCCCTTTGCCTCTTCCTCGACCCTTTTAGCTTCGAGTATCAGGGCCGGAAGATCCATAAAGCTATGCCTGGCTTGCTCAAGGGTGATCCTCCGAGACTTCCACTTTTCATACTCCACAGCAATAGTAGTATGAGCCTCGGCAGCCTCCACACTCTTGAGGGCTTCTTCCAAATCGGCCTCGGCCTGGGCTAACTTTGCCACCAGAACATCTCGATCTTCTTCGACGACCTTTTGCATTTGAGTGGCCGACTCGAGCTCGGCCTTGAGAAGGTCATTAGCATCAACCGTCACCTCGAGCTCGGTTTTTAGCTCATCACATATCCGGGCCCTCTTCTCCGCCTTCTCCTCAAACACCCTCATACGCTCTTTGTACCGGGAACTCTCAAATTCAAGCAACCGGTGCCTCTCAGCCATGCTTGTAGCATCGGACTTGACCGAATCCAGCTCCCCCCGGAGTTGAGAGATGGTGGTTTTGAGCTCACCAAACCTTGAGGAGAAACGAGCATTGTCCTAGCTAAGGACGACTTTGTCCGCTTCTAGTAGCCGGTTCTTTTCGACCACCTCGGCCATCTCATCCTTTAATCGAAGGTTTTCGGCCTTCGTCGCATCGAGCTCAGGTTGGAGGTTGGAAAGAGTAACTGCTCGGTTAAACTCATCCTCCTTCAGCTGCAAAAGGTGCTGAAACTTCTCCATTTCTCGACCTTGGGCATCCAATTGGCCCTTGAGATCGTCAACCTCTTGCTGAGCACGGAAGAAGGCTTCGTTAACTAGCACCACACTTTGTAAAAGAAGCAAGTTAAAACTCGGATAAGCGAGAAACTAAAATTCTCAATGAATTATGCTAAGGATGGCTGATATACTTATTCGATTGCCCGCGTGCATGCCCTCATTAATGAGACACTGCCAGGGGACTCCATTCATCTTCCGTTTGTCCGAGTCCGAGACAAGCGGCCTCAGGTAGCTTTCTACCCCCACCGGGCGAGACAAAAAGCTACAGTCCTCGGGAACGGTGATTACGGCCGATTTGGTCCTCCTGGGTTCCACGCTTGGGGTCGAAAAAACACGCACCAGGCTATCCCTAGCTCCAGTCTCGGTAGCCCGGCTAGCCACCCTCGTGGCTCGAGGGATCGGGAGATGTCCGAAGCTAGCAGCTTCACTGGTAGCAGGAGGAGTGTCAGAGAACATGTCATCAAACTCATCCGGCCTTGAAGCTGAAGTTGGAGAACTCGGAGCGGCCTCAGTAGCTTCGGCAAAGGTAGGATCTCCGAAGTTGCAGCAATCTCATAGTCGGGCAGTAGGCCAACAGCCGTTGGAACTTCGGTTTCGGAAACTGGCTCAGTTCTTCGACCGGCTTCGGCGGCAGGTGCCTTCCCAGATCTCCTTGTCCTTTGCAGGGGGGTTTATTCGGAAGAAGCATCACCTGAAATATCAACGAATTCAATCGACCTTAGAGGAGACGGGTAATGAATTTCTTCCCTACCTGTGTGTAATGACGGAGCTGAAGGTCCTTCCCCGGCAGAAGGAAGTGATGAAACGGTGATGCCCTCCTCCGGAATGGAAGCAACGGAAGGGACCACACTGATCCTCCGAACGAGGAGCTCGGGCTCTGTTTCATCCCTTAAAGCCCTAACGACGCTCCTCGCCCTTTTCTTCGGTTTCTACCCTTTGTCCGACGGCTTTTTTCTTTTGTTGGCGGCAGCAAGGATACGGGATGCACCCGCTGAATCGAACTCGAGTGCCGACGTAGCGGGTTCAACTACTGATTCCGGTCTCGGGTTCACCGAACCCTTGGGCAAACCTGAAAGCCGAAGATGTTACACAAAGGAGAGGTAGAAAAATGTCATGAACACCAATAGAAGCAAAGTATTACTGTAGTTTTGGGCGATCCATCGGCCACGAGAAAGGAGTCCCCATGTCCGATCGTCGTGGGTATGTTGGCTAAGGAGAGCAGTAACCCATTCGTTGAGATTCCGGACAGTTGGAGGTATCCAACCCACGGCTAGTATAAATAAGAGGACAAGTAGTGAGAATGTGGAAGAGCTGGAGTTTAACAAAGCATTCAAAAGACATTATTAGAAGAACTGGGACTTACGATTATCATTCCACCACTCCGGAAAAGGCATGTTACTGGCTGGAATGATGTCCTCGGTCCTCACCCGGACATAACGCTCCAACCAGCCCCGGTCTCTGTCTTCATCCATTTTTGAAAAAATCGAATTCCGGCTACGCTTTGCGAGTTTTATTACACCGCCCTGGAACAACCTTGAGGAGTATAGCCGTATGAAATGGGCCAGCGTGAACTCCTTTTGTCATATTATTGGCCAACAGCCGGAGGCAGACCACGGTCCTCCAAACTATCGGACCAATCTGGGCCAAGGTAACGTTGTAAGTTCGGCACATATCTAAAATGACCGGATCAATCGGGGGGTCGAGCTTGAGGGTGAAAGGATAAGTATAAACGTACAAAAAGCCCTCCCGATGGTCGGTGACTGACTCATCTGGTCCGAGGGCGAAAACGTGAACCGGACGGTTATCCCATCCGCAATCGGTCCGGACTAAATCGAGTTTGTCCTCAGTAATGGACGAGGGATACCGCCTTACGTCAAACCCTCTATCGGAAACCAAAGAAGGTTTCTCGACCTCGAAATCTTTGTTGTAATTAGGTTTGGACGGTACAATGTCCGAAGCAGTAGGTTCATAGGTGACCTTCCCTTTAGGTTGCGAAGTTGGCTCGGTTCCTTGAGAAGAAACCGAGGGAACGTCATGGGAGGTGGTTTCGGTGTTAGCAGACATTTCAAAGTTATGAAGGAGGTTTAGCGAATTCGAAAAGGAAGAAAACAAAGTAAGGGAGCAGCGAAGAAAAAATTCAAAATGGTAAGGTAAGAAGAAGCAGCAGCATACTCAACAAAAATGGCTAAGTGAAGAAGTTGGCAAAGCTGTTTCCGTTCACGTAATGTCAGCAATGAATCAACAAGAAATACAGGTTAAAAGATGATGAAATGAAGAGAAATAAAAAGAAGTGAAGAACGAAATGGAAAGGTGAAGTGAAGAACTGGAAATGGAGAACGAAATAAGTCATAAAATGAACAAATGAAGCTGTTGAAGACGTTATATAGACATGGATCGAGGCGGTTACAGATCCCAGCCAACCGGGGAGAGCCACGTGTCCCATAATTAATAAAAAGTGACTTGAAACAACGTGTGTGACGGCGGTTGTCAGTGCTAACCATACGGATAAGAAACGTGGCCGATGACAGAGGGACGTGACGCAACTGTTCCCGCCAAATTGAAAAGATAACGACGGACAAATGGAGCCACCGGTTTCTTGATTCATCCACTTCCCGTTACTCCGGTATAACTACGGTCCGGAAAGTGTGGAGACTATCTGTATACGGTAAAAATCGGATATATGCTAGACCGGTGGGACTGGATACCAAGGAAATAAAGAAACAAGCTCGGGCATGAAGACTTTCTTTTGGGACCGGAGAAGTGCTTGATCTGAAGAAAGCGAGGGACATCGTTTAGTTCGGTTTCTTCTTAGCCGAGCTGATCATGGCCGTTTGCCCGGTTGATCGTGGCTGTTGGTCCGGTTGATCGTGGCCGTTGATCCGGGTGATCCGTTGCCACGCGTCAATACCGTTCTGCCACATTGTACTACCAATCGGACGGGTGTCAGACCGTACGATCCAACCTTATCCTTTTTAGGGTTTTTCTTTATTCAAAAGGGGCTTATATTGTAAGAGGCCCATAAGGCAAAGCTATAAATAGGAGACATTATTTTACTTTCAAGGGTTGGCTTCTTGAATTCTAGAACATTTGTAATAGCAAGAATATATAAATCTCTCCCTCTTAATATCTGGTTTTGGTCCGTATCAATTGTGTCCCTCTTTAGATTTACTCAATCAAACAATACCATATTCATATATTATTAGATACATATATAAATAGTAAATCACTGATTATTATTAGCTTCTTCATAGCATATCCTTATATATCTTTTTTCTACCGAATAGATTAAGGCTTAACCACATATCCTATACCTCACTCATAAATTTAATTGATTATTCAAATTCGGGGTAAACACAATAATTATGTAAAGATTCTTACACTATTCAATAAATCTTAACTTAGTCCTAAGGAATTAACCACCATTTTAAGCTTTATATGCACTGTAAAAATATTTACGCTAACTGGTCAGGTCACATATAAGGTAAACACTAAGTAAATGTATATATACTAATAAACATCTTAAACTAAAGGTCTATGTAAGTCACGTCATTCTGAGTGATTAAGGGTAAAATGCGGATGTTGAAACTAAAAACTTGCTAAATATAGAAAGAGGCATAATTTTTTAAATAGACTGAAAGGGATGCGTAAGTTGAAACCGAGGGAGTAACTAACTTAATATGATAAACAAGTCATACTCACGGAGGCTATCAATTATTACCTTGCATACACAGAATACCATAGCCAATGTGTACTATGGCCCATAGAAACCCAGTCTCCAGGATGTTCTGCTGCTGCTTGATCCCCACCTAAAGGGGCAAATTGCCCTAAATGGCGATACCTGAAATAGAACATATTCTTAAGCCAAAGATACCTAAAAGAGAGGATTGCCGCCTACGTTAAAACCATTAGATATTCGGTCATGGTAGCATAACGAAATTTATTAGAAAGATGATGTATCTGTTTAACAACGGGAAAAGGAGGTCAGACGCCAATATCAAAGTGTCGATAAACTACATGAGCAGCTAATAAATCCAAAAAATTGTTGATATAGTGATAAGTATAATCTCGATGGTTCTTTACGTTAAACAGACAGCAGACAGAAGCAGAAATGATCAAGGGCTGGCGACCACATTTCTGTTCTTTTGTTAAAGACAAAAATGGTTTTTTAACAAAACAGATTCTGTTGTATGGAAGACCAATTTCTAAAGAATGAAATTTTGATCATACTTCAGCTTCACCCCTATAGAAAATGCAACGAACTAGCAATTGCCATGTATAGAAGTAGAACAAGAACACAGCAGTTGGCTATCCCAGCAGCGGAGCCACCTTGGTTGAAGGGGAATCAATTGACACTGCTTTGGTGGAAAATTACAATGTGTAGATAGGTCGATTTATTTTTTATGTATATATACTATATGTTAAATCCCCTTGGCTTCTTCGTCTATTTACTTCTTTATATTTTGAATCTCCATAGTAAAAATCCTGGCTCGGCCACTGTATCCTAGTATGCCTCCATGCAAACAAGGAAAATAAGGAAAGGAAAGGTTTTGAAAGGGTAAGCATATACCCGAAGGGTAGAAATTGATGACGTCCAGAGCTCTTAAAACGACGAGGGCCTTCAGGATTAGTTTTGCATTGATCCCAGCGGTTAAAGCATCTAGCAAGATATGTACCTTGTTGAGCAGCAACCTAGCATGTTCAAAGATAAGAAATGGAACTAAGATCCCGTTTGTCCATAGAAATGTTTTTATTTTTTCTAGATTATTTTTTCAAAACATTATTTGTTTATACATGGGACTGATTTTTGGTTTGTTTTCTAAGATGATTTTTCCATGTTTCAAAATTAGTTTTCACCAGTTTTTCAAGTGAAAGTTCTTTTCCCGGCCACAGAACTTTTTAACTTTTTTCAAGTGAAGTGCGTGTCCAAACACAACTTCAACATACAAAAATCATTTTTTATCTTCAACTTCAAAACTCATTTTTCCAAGTTTCAACAAAATCTATGTCCAAACATCTACTAAAGCAGAAGAAGGAGTGAAACGAGGGAGGGGGGATGAAAGCCGAACTACGTAAGAAGTACCTGAGCTGTGGCAGGTAGACTTTTCATCTGTGAATCTACATGAGAAAGGGCCGATTCAAAACCTTCAATATCTACCTCATCTCTTTCATTTCCCTCTGAATCCCTTAATAAGTCTGTTGCCGCTAACAAATTTTTGTTCTTCAGATACAAGTCCACTTGAGGATAACGGATAATTATGTCATCCAGGACATCTCGGAATTCCTCGATGGTCAAAGTTCCAGAATCATCCTTATCCGCAGCTTTAAAAATGGCCGAAATATCTTCCTAAACCGCATAATTTCACAAATGAAAATTTATGGGGAATGTATAAAGACAAGCAATTTAGTATACCATTATCTAGAACGAATATCTAGAGATCCAATTCCTTTATGAAAGAATGATGAAATGAAACACTCAAGCTCATAGAATCATTTTTGAAACCATTTATAAATGGCACAATAAACTAGCAATTATCATCCATACGGACCCTAAAGCATGGACTAACTGTCAAGATCTAGAAAAAATATAATACAGAAAAAGAATTGATTATACTATAGATCAAATTGAGGAAATATTTTGGTATAGTGATTTGAACAAAGGCTTCTTTACCATGACTTTACGTTGATCTACAGATGCACAATCACCAAGAGCGTACACGTTACTACAGCCCTTTACTCGTAACCATTCATCAGTTGCTAGAATACGTCTTTTTTCCTGCAATAGGAGAAACAAAAATGTTAAATGGTCATAATTAATTTAAACTTGCAGTGCTATCCAGTTGGAAGCTTGCAAATCTCAGAATATAAGAGGCAAAAAGAGTAACTTTTAAGTATGCATTTGGTAAAAGAACCCCATGAACACTAAGACATGTTGGGATCGAAATAACAGGGCGTCATGCAGAAGCTAACAATTGTAAACTTTGAATGACAATGAATCAGACAACAAATAAAATATACTTAAAAAGCATAATATTGATATGAATTGGTCAAGTGACCTACATATGAACAACTAATATAAAAAAGATAAAGCCTATTGAGAGAATAATATCTCCTAAACAAGACTCTTGTACATTGCGGATGTTATTGTGTTGTGTATGAGAAGAAAAAGTCCGTTTCCACAAAGAAAACCTTTTCTACCAAGAAATCCTTTTTGAAGTAAAACACAATTATGGTAGAACCCAAATAAGGTAGGAAATTCAGGACAAACCCTAACAAGACAAAGAAAATGCAAAGTACCTGGCCAACTTGTTCCATGAAATCCTTCACAAATGGGCGGGTACTAACTCCAGTTGACCATACAACCATCCCGCAGGGTACTTCAACGTGTTCTCCTGTAGATTTTACTTTCATGTTGATGAAATTATCAGAGACGCTAATGACACGGCAACCTGTCAAAACCTCAATGCCATCTCTTTGAAATTTTTGTTCAGCAAATGAGCTTATTCTTTCATCATATCTGCAAAGACATAAAATTGTGATTTCACCGCTGTTGATTCAATCTCATTGAAATTGTGTCTTAAGTGAGTAGAAATTATGATCTGAAAATTGATTCTATTCTCCAAACAAATGACACGAAAACCCTCTAGAACAATACTCCCTGTATCCCAATTTATGTGATACACTTTCCTTTTTATTCTATCCCAAAAAGAATGATACATATCTATATTTAGAAATAATTTAACTGAAAACTTCCCCTTTTACCCTTAATGAAATGATTTACAACCACACAAATATCTATGACTTGTTTTAGACCACAAATTTCAAAAGTCCTCCTTGCTTTCTTAAACTCCGTGCATAGTCAAACTATATCACATAAATTGGGACAGAGGGAGTAACATTTTTGAGTTTTGCAACTCCACGAATGGAATGCCACATGTGTCTCTAGTTTTCCCAAACAAGAAAAAAAAAACTCTATTAGGAAGTGTATGTGTAGTACTCCCGCCGTCCCAATTTATGTGAAAGTGTTTGACTGAACACGGAATTTATGAGAAAAGGAAAGGCTTTTGAAGCTTATGATCTAAAGAAAGCCATAGGAATTTTTGTGGATATAAATCATCTCATTAAGGATAAAATGAAAAGTCTAAAGTTAAATTGTTAAGTACTATATATAGAAAGATGTCATTCTTTTTGGGACCGACTAAAAAGGAAAGAGTGTCACATAAATTGGGATGAAGGGAGTATAATAAAGGTGTGCCCGCAATAAGGACATCATGTGAATTAGGTGAATGTTGTGCAGGTTTTCACTATGTGATCTGTAAAAGCCCCCTTAAAACTCTAAATTTATACTCTTGATCTTCTTTCCTTCTGGCTCCCAACTCTCGTTTACCTCCCTGTTCGATGACTTTGACATGTTGTAGGATGTTAACTAATGCATATATCTGTTATAGATAATTGGTCTTAAAGAAGCTGGTTTATCTTTGCTAGGTCTTCAAAATGAAGTCGTGTAGCTTCAAGCACAAATTCCAAGTTTCTCACCCA
Organism: Lycium barbarum; assembly: GCF_019175385.1. Classification (NCBI taxonomy): domain Eukaryota; kingdom Viridiplantae; phylum Streptophyta; class Magnoliopsida; order Solanales; family Solanaceae; genus Lycium; species Lycium barbarum. The sequence goes on along the minus strand of NC_083337.1, from coordinate 7,263,276 downwards.
ACACGAAGTCTACCAACTAGAATCAAACTTATGTTTGTGCTTTGTCCTTCATCACTTGACCATCCACACCATTTCCACATCTGACCCCGCATAAGGGATTTGACTCTCTTTACACCTCTCTGTCTTCCTTACTCTCAAATCTTTTAACATCACATTGACACCAAAAAGGTTGTCATGTTGCTCACTCTTCAAAATGTCCGTCAGGAGCGTGTTGGATCCTCCAAAAGTAGTGCATTTTTGGAGGATCCGACTCAGGTTCTGCAACATTTTTAGAAAGTCTGAGCAACATTCATTGCCTAGCATGCATTAAAAACAGTGGTAAAGTAATTCTCGGAATGGTGCATCTTACGTATTCAGGATATGATCTCCGGACTGGATGAATGTTATCTTCACAAAATCTTTAACCGAAGGGTATATTTTTACTAAGTCCTCATGAACAAAGTCATGTAGCTCAGCGGCAAATTCCACTCCAGTTGGACCCCCTCCAACTATAACAAAATGGAGGTTGGTCCTTCGCCCTTCTTCACTTAGGCCGGGAATAACAGCTTTCTCAAAACAATCTATTACTGCCCTGCGTATGCTTTGAGCATCTTCCACTTCCTGTACGAGACATGATTCATTTATCTTCAGAGAAAGGAAAATTTAGGACCTCGAGAAAAATATGAGATGTCACAATCTTATCAGGTTCAAAAATGCATAGAACGCCTCCCTTGCAGGGGTAGAAAATGTCGTTCCAACTCTTCACTAATATCACTGGGTGCGCACCAACAAAAAACAAAAGAAATAATTACAGTCCAATGCCTTTCAGTGATCTAATTTACAAAATAGCCAAGAAAATGTATAGGCTTTGCATATTGAGTATATGTACACAAATAAATACATATCGTATAAATAAATATACATATAATATATAATATACATATAATATACAGAATCAGTGTATAAGTTTTGTATATTTTGACTAGCGCCAGTAATAAATTTCGGCTGACGGGCCAAAAATGAAAAAAGCCCAAAACAAAAGTAGTTCATTTTTGGAGGATCCGACATGGGTGCGGCAGCATTTTCACAGAGTCCGAGCAACATAGGGCAGAAATCCCATGCATCACAGTTAAGAAAGGCTTTATGAAAGAAAATGCTACCTTCAGAAAGTGACAATGTTCCATTACACCTGGGGTGTTGAAAGTATTCACTTGAGCTCCAACTGCTATAACCAAATAGTCATATTGTAGGTTGAAATCATTATGTCCCGCCAAATTATCACTGATACCAGAACGGCAAAATACTGTGTGGTTTTCTGGATCAATCTTCAGACATTCTGCTTCCCAAAAATTAATCTCTCCACTTCTCTGCCAGACCAGATAACAACAATTAAACAGGAAGAGGCAGAAAAATCTTCAAATGAAAATAACTACTCCTCCGCCCCAATTTATGTGAAAGTGTTTGACTGGGCACGGAGCTTAAGAATGAAAGGAAGACTTTTGAAACTTGTGGTCTTAAATAAGCCATAGAAATTCTTGTGGCTATAAATCATTTCATTAAAGGTAAAATAGGAAGTGTAAAGTTAAATTGTTACTAACTATGAAAAGATGTCCATCCTTCAAGGACTGACTAAAAAGGAAAGAGTGTCACATAAATTGGGACAGAGGGAGTAAATGCTATGAAAACAAAAAACCGGAGATTCTGATAGGCTCCAAGTTGTTTGTGTTGGACACCCGAAACAAGTTCCTCATCAAAACTTGTCTTTACCTTCTTTATTATGTTCCTAACTGGCTCCACGATGCTTCGTGGCTCGACTGTTCCACATGTGACACTAGGTAACAGAGGTGTAAACGCAAAATAATTTCGCGGCGAAACCACTTGAACATCATAGGAAGAAATATCAAGATCTTTTAGGAAGCTGGTACCAGCCCATCCTGTTCCAAGCACCACTATTTTCTTCTTCTCCGGTTTTGATTGATTCGTTTCAACTAGTTTTCCACTCTCTATGTTCGATTCCGCATATACCAATAGACCTCCAGTACTGTATAACAAGCAGCAGAAAAGTATAAGTAGCAAAATCCTTGATCATATATGGAGAAAAAGATCAGTCTTTAAAGAACCACAACATTTCATTCATTAAGCATCAACACTTCAACTGAGTCCTGGCCTAGATTATAATTTAGCAGGTCAGAACTACCTACCACCTTTTGGATTCCTATCTGAATCAAATTTTGAATTTGATTAATTTATTGGAATTGACAAAACTAGCAATATATTTTACTAGTTTCGAATAGAAATCTAAATGGGACGTGGCCAAGTGGTAAGCCAACGAGTTCTGGTCCCGCTATTCAGAGGTTTGAATCCTTCCATTCCAAGTTTCAAATTTTGCAATATAAAATAAGAGGGTAGACAAAAATCTCAATTCAATTGAAATAATAAGTTGAATGAAATTATATTTTTATCATTATTGGCAGCACTAACAAAGATGCATTTGTCCCCATAGTTATCGCGACAAACATATCTCCCTCATTAAAATTTAAGAGGCATAATCTAGAACTACAAGACAAATAATGAAGTAAGAACCCATAGTCTCTTCTTAGTCAAGAGACAGAAGTATTCAAAGTCGAACCAATTCAAGTCTAACTTCGTAAAAGAAATAGTTATTTATATTGTGATTTGTCAAACATGGCTCGTTAAAGACTATTCCCACTTTGGAATCTATAGGGCACAATTTCCCTTCGTAGAACATCCGATTTACTTGAGCTATACTCCACAAAGATTAAACAGAATGATCTCCAAGAGTTTACATTTTATATACAACTTCACATTATATAAACCAGTATATGGAGTCATAACCACAAATGATCACCTGAGCATACTCAACTATTGTAGATGTAAAAAAACCTAATTGCCTGTAATGCGATTATATATTTTATACTTGCGCTGGCCGAGCTAGCTTGCACACACTTCGACTAATTCCATGGGAAACCTGCGAGTCCGAAGCCTAAAGGGCATTAATTTGCCCAAAAAAAAAAACCAAAGGGGGTTGCCCTTTCCACGATAAACCAAAAGGGATTTATTGTGAAGGGGGCTACCTTATACCCAAATTTTTTTCATTTGTCAGATATCGATTTAGAAAAAAAAATAATATTTGTAAAACGTTGGTTGCTCCACGTTTTACAAAATATAAATTATATCCGCCTAGTTCTTTTCAAAAAAAAATTTCAGTGAAGTTTTTTTTTAAAAAAACTCAAACATACGCCACAAGTCATATAATAACTAACTCAAACAAAGTCATACAATAATTTAAAATGTGTGATATATGTGAACATAAAAAAAAAATACTAAAATATAAATTAAATAAACATCACACATTATCTGAATAGTAAATGTTAAATTAAATACGTAATTAAACACCACAAGACATATTATATATTTATTACAATAAAGACAACAACATATTCTTGGAAGATTACATAAGGAAACAACGATCGTACAACTTAGGAAAAACCATAAAAACCAACAAGCAATAATAACTATTGATTTTTGTCGGGGCAGCGATTCTTGTTATGTCCTGTTTGCTTGCACGTACTACACTTCCTAGCCATGAGAGCAGGAGCTAATCATTCCTCCTTCTAGTTTATACTCCGCGCTCCTGAAGTTCGCTCGTATTCAGTGTTTGCAATTAGACTGAAGGGAGAAGGCGGCCAATATGCCTCATCACCCAACGGTGAAAATTTTCCATTGTACGTTTGTTTGTAATACCTGCAACAATGGTACTTGCTAACATAGGTCTTTGGCTGAATTCCGCGGATATCACAAAATTTAGTAGCATGTGAACAAGGCATATGGTAATTTCTCCACTTCCCATGCGAACACTTTTACCTTCGGCAGAGACTTTATGGATATTTTCGCCTTACCTTCGTATGCAAATGTCAGAATCTCAAAGACCCCTTCAGCTGCATTGTATTGCTGCATGTCAGTATGCTTTAGGGACCTCTCCCAGTATTCGTCAAACTTCTTTTCAACAACGAGCGGCCAAGACTTTTTATCCGCAATCAACAAAGCAGCAAGGGAGCTTCTCTTAACAAACCGATCAACAAGATTTTTAAACGTTAGACGGACCATGGCAGAAACAGGCAATCCACGAGCTTTCTTCAATAAATCGTTGTAAGACTCAGAGACATTCGTTGTCATAGCTCCCCACCTGTGACTGTTGTCACTAATCAATGCCCATTTCTCCTCCGAAGATTATTTAACTATAGATGCGTTGGAGGTGACAATCTTTTGATTTGTTCCATCCTCATTTTATACTTCTTTTTCTGGTGCTCTGTAGCCGCCTGCCACATTAGTTGCTCAAGGTCACTATTGAGGAACTTTTTATTAAAGTTTCTTTTCAAACGGTGAACACAAAACCTATGGTGTGTGGATAGTGGTTGTAACCAATCATGTGTTTGGACACATTGCAAGATGCCCTGATGAAGGTCAGAAATAATTCCAATTCCTTGTCTCCCACAAATAACATGTCTCCACAACAACAACAAGGAACCACGTCTAAGACTCAAAGCTCTCGCGTGCAACAACATTTGCAAGTGGAAAAATGTTATTGTTCACATTAATTCCAACAGCAATTAACAGTTTCATCTCATACTTACCGTACAGATGAGTGTCGTCTATTCAAATGACCGGCCTGCAATTTTTGAACCCATCGATGCTTAGTTTATAAGTCCAGAAAAGAAACTTGAAGATGTGTTCGCCTTGCATTGTAGTTAACTGGTGCTCCCACTCAATAACGGTCCCCGGATTGAAATATTGTAGGGCAGCCATGTATCGGGGCAATATCTTAAAAGAGCTTTCAAAATCTCCATATACCATTTCAAAAGCTTTCTTACGCCCCTTTTGTCCAGTAAACGCATACAACCCTTTTATTGTTTCCTGAACCGACTTAATACTTATGTGTGGGGTCGACCATAATATATGGTATCAACGTAGTAGCAACCAGGTGACTGTTCAAATTGGAAAGATCCATCCTGTAATCATCTGTGAGACAACTGTGTGGGATAACCATTTTGCCTGCCTTCCACATTCCACTTGAAATTTCTCTAAAACGGATCATCCACTCACATCCCAACATATGACGCTTGCAAATAACCTTTGGACTAATCAGAAATGAACTCTTTCTTTTCTTTGAGGCGATATAGTTTGACTGCGCCTTTCATTTCCTGCTTGTTCTGAAATAACATACTTAATTGCATAATACAAGGAAAATTATCAACCCCATGGGCCAACAAACAAAATGAAACATTTTGAATATTCATTGCCACCATACTAGCCAGAATTGATAAATTCAGGTTTTTTACGATTCCAAAGTGCAGGCCGAATTGGACCGTCATTTCTCATAAAGGCAAAATCATCCGGGCCTTCTTCTGTGTTATCCAAATAGGGAATCGCATTAGAATGATAGCTAACGTTACCACCACCTTGAGCAGTAACGTCTTCATAAGAATGACCATCATCATCAGATGAGTGATCGTCGTCTGTTTCTTCGTGATCTAATGGGATATCACTATCTGACTCATCTGATTGATCATTAGCTACATCGTTGTTGCTCACAATTTGTGTGAGCTGAGTCAATACGGGGTTTTCTTCAAAATCGTTACACCTACAAACATAGCAAAATTCAAGGCGTTCAAATCTCAAAAACAATTAGTTAGAAGTCTCCTAGTTTTAAGTGAACAAAACATCGTTATATTTACCTTTCCGTAAATGACTCCACTTGAGTAGGACGATATCGAACTATACTGCCGCCACCTAATTCACCTGTACCTGGAGCACTACTCGGTCCAGGAATATCACAGCTCTGCACAGTCCAACCAAAGTTATGTGATTCGCTACCAACTCTTACCATTATTTCTTGTTGAAGTGTACCTCTTTCAAACCCAATATTCATAGCGGGAAGATACGTAGTACCTCGAATATCAAACTCATCGTCAGTGGGTTCTTCAACATGGGTAAAGTGTTCAACAGTTGCATACATGTCAAGTGTCGCTATGCTAATATGATTGCTAAATATATCAGGACTTCGAATAAATAACGATAAGGAATCATCGTCCGAAATAAGAGTTTCCTCGTAAATGGGAAATCCCCTGGCCGTAATTGACGTTGGATATCTTCCAGTGATAAGCACTGAAAGGTTAGGATCAGTTATGGCCATTTTGCTTTTAAAAACGCGTTCTAGACGATTGTATTTGAAGGAGATTGGGAACCTTTGTCCCGCTCCCGAACGATGGTTATATCTCACCGAACCTTCTTCGTTCTCAACTTCACCACCTTAATATAAATTAATTCTTACATAATTTTCCGCCATATTATTTTCAAAGTAATACAAAAGTGGAGAAATGGAGTCTACAAGAGAGATGTGCAGAATACAAGATAGAAAAGTGGAATCCTCAACTGATATAAAAAAATGAATCACGGACTTCTAAATGTAATAATGCAGGAAATGAAAAAATTAATCTACTGTTTGATTTTACCACTGCATGGCTGATTTGACGATTTGTCAGCCCTGAATTCAAAGTGCAAGGACTATTTGTCAGCCTACTAATAAAGTACATTGACCAACGTGCCTTGAAATTAAACTTATACTCCCTGTTTACATATAAAGTGCAATGATCAAATATACAATTTGTGACTATTTGAAACACAAGTCTAGACATTTTTTACACTGTCCCCGTGCCACACTTAGTTTGCCGGTGCTCTCGTTTAGATCTACGTTGGTGAACCTTCTCTTGTATCACTACCGTATCCTGTAAATTCCATACAAAATAGAAGTTATTTTTGTACTACAATAAAAAAAGACATGGAAGAATTATACAAGTAGCTGTTCTACGTAAAATCGGACAGCATCTCTCCTGTAACAAGGACTTCCTCCAATACCATCTACCAACAACAACCACCAAAACAATCCAACAAAAATGAACATCGCTAACAAGACACCACATAACAACCACAAGTCATCACATCACTCGTAAGCTCGGATTGGAACCCATATCACCCCTTAAAGACTTCTTAATCTAACTATATAGATAAAAAAAAACGACCCTGTGGCTCTAAGGTCTATACATCCAGCATAGGAAGGTGTGAGGATCAAACATCAAATGCCATGGAAGACTATGCAAAATAAATAATATAGACACATGAGGTAGCCATTAAATAAATGAAATTAAACAAGATACAAACTATTTGAGTGGTTAGAATACTCACGTCGGTAAAACTCAGTCTCCTCCCACTTGGAGAGCTATGTCTAGCGAATGCAGGAAAACCAGTTGTCATCCCATAAAAGGTGCCTGTCTGAACAACATAGCGTTGGCCCATACCTGTGAGGCTAATAGGCTGAGACGAAGCGAGTGGCAGAAAAGGCCCCTCAGGTGTGATTACACCAGGTGTTTGGACTCGTGGAACCTCGGGAGCAGACATCAATGAGCTGGACTATCAAAATCTATTATTGGGTAATATGCATCATCAACTGCAAGCATCGATGAGCTGGGCATATCTTGATCAAAACGAACCTCATCTTCATCAACCAACTGGTGATCCACAGGGCCTCGACCCCGTGTGTTACCTGCTTGGCGTCCTCTACCACGCACCGCAGGTCTAGGTACATTAGGACGTGGAACATGCACAGTAGGCGGTTCAACGTACTCCGACGGCAGTGTATAATTTGGAGCGAAACTCAACATCATCTCCAGGGACGCAGCAGCCATAGACTCTGTATTAATGTGGCTAAACTTCTCTACTAATTCCTTCATTTCATTAGACACGGTGGGATCTTGGATAGTCTCGTGAGCCAACCTGTACTATTCTTGATGTCCTAAAGCCTAAAAAAATTAAATAATAAGATTTGATAGTGGTCTAAGACACATATCAAAACATCAAACATCTAATGCATTGTAATGTACGTACCAATGCCTCATGCCTGCCTGTCATGTGTTGGTATCCTCTAACCACATTATCCGCGGGATTTCCTATGAAATTGCGTGAGTGACGTCGATACCAACGAAAGTACTCTAATAGTGCCTCTGGCTCTTCAGCTTGATACTCGGCAAGAATTAACCTTCATCAACGATCAGCCCATAAAGAGTCCGTAAGCATAAAATTTTGTTCATCCTCCTCTTTTATAGTATACCGCTTGTCACGTTTATAATGAAAAGGATCAATCTCAACACATGATCCCGGAATATGTTGCTTCCTACCAAACTGTCTGAGAATGCGGTCTACCATATGCCACTCACGATAGATTCCACAAATGAGAGGTACCCGCGCCATCCAAATATCTCGGCCACACCGACACCACTCGGGGAGTCCATTGATGATGACTTCTGAATAAGGCTACCACACAAACTATGATAGAAAGAACATAAAATTACATGATAATAAAAGAAACAATTTACACATAAGCGTAACTATAATATCAAAACGCCAATAACAACCATAATTATAATAAAATACCTGAACATCTGCTAGGTTGTCCAATACATCCCTATATATGGCTAGCACATCACGTGCCTCATTTTCGCGGACTCCACGTTGAGTCCACTTTCGTGCAAGGGCCATGTGTGACTGAAGAGCCCTGTGTGGTGGCTGCATCGGTATAATTCGCTCCCAAGCCTACATTAATTTTTTTAAAAAAAAATAGAAAGCTTATAACTATCAGATAAGACAACCAAATAAAATCATATAATTTTAAAGGTCACATACCTGCAACAAGGAAATGAATCCACACAAATTCTTGGCCTTGGTCATCGAAGCGCGGCACAGGGAAGTATATAAATATGATAATGCAGTCGCTCCCTTAGCTTGTGTACTCATTGCGTTAAGGTCACGCATGTCAAGCAAATAGTCTAAATTAAGCAAGTCACCGAACTTATCCAGAAATATCGTGCCGCCACAGAGCCATAGCAAGTGCAATCTTACCCGCTTTTGCACATCAATTTCTGTGGTCTGATCTGTAATGGCATCTAAGCCGTTCATATATTCAACTAATTTATTTACTTCCAACCTACTAACACCGTTAAAACAATCCTCACCGGGTGCCCAACCAGTAAGCTCGTGGATCAACTGTTGCAACACCACAATGTTTATATTTCTAGCATTAGCTTGATTCAAGGGTTAACCATCTACAACCAGGCCAAACATGAGCTCAATATCTTGTAATGTGATAGTCGCCCCACTCGTATGCAGATGAAAGGCATACGTCTCAGGACACCATCTCTCTATAAGTGCAGTGATGACTACCCAATCATATGGTACAAATCCTACCTCTATTACTCCCCTAAATCCACATCTAACAAAGTAGTCAAGGGTGCGAGGATGACGACTCACGTGCTTCCAAAATTCGCAATCCGCGCGGCGTGGAGTTAGGCACGCTTTTGGTCCTTTCAAGATCCCATTCCACACATCCTGTGATCGATGCTTCTCCTGGAGTATTAGCACATCGTACACTTCTGGCCCCCCATTCCACACACCCTGTGATCAATACTTCTCCTGGAGTATTAGCACATCGTACACTGGCCCCGGATGTAGGGGCACCCGTGGAAGCTCCATACAAACAAATCCTGTTGTCCTATTTGTTTTATTATTCGTTTTATTTATAGGTATGGAGCTTCCACGGGTGCCCCTACATCCGGGGCCAGAAGTGTATGATGTGCTAATACTCCAGGAGAAGCATCGATCACAGGGTGTGTGGAATGGGGGGCCAGAAGTGTACGATGTGCTAATACTCCAGGAGAAGCATCGATCACAGGATGTGTGGAATGGGATCTTGAAAGGACCAAAAGCGTGCCTAACTCCACGCCGCGCGGATCGCGAATTTTGGAAGCACGTGAGTCGTCATCCTCGCACCCTTGACTACTTTGTTAGGTGTGGATTTAGGGGAGTAATAGAGGTAGGATTTGTACCATATGATTGGGTAGTCATCACTGCACTTATAGAGAGATGACGTCCTGAGACGTATGCCTTTCATCTGCGTACTAGTGGGGCGACTCTCACATTACAAAATATTGAGCTCATGTTTGGCCTGGTTGTAGATGGTTAACCCTTGAATCAAGCTAATGCTAGAGATATAAACATTGTGGGGGTGGCAACAGTTGATCCACGAGCTTACTGGTTGGGCACCCGGTGAGGATTGTTTTAACGGTGTTAGTAGGTTGGAAGTAAATAAATTAGTTGAATATATGAACGGCTTAGATGCCATTACAGATCAGACCATAGAAATTGATGTGCAAAAGCTGGTAAGGTTGCACTTGCTATGGCTCTGTGGCGGCACGATATTTCCGGATAAGTTCGGTGACTTGCTTAATTTAGACTATTTGCTTGACATGCGTGACCTTAACGCAATGAGTACACAAGCTAGGGGAGCGTCTGCATTATCATATTTGTATACTTCCCTGTGCCGTGCTTCGATGACCAAGGCCAAGAATTTGTGTGGATTCATTTCCTTGTTGCAGGTACGTGACCTTTAAAATTATATGATTTTATTTGGTTGTCTTATCTGATAGTTATAAGCTTTCTATTTTTTAAAAAAAAAAATTAATGTAGGCTTGGGAGCGAATTATACCGATGCAGCCACCACACAGGGCTCTTCAGTCACACATGGCTCTTGCACAAAAGTGGACTCATCGTAGAGTCCACAAAAATGAGGCACGTGATGTGCTAGCCATATGTAGGGATGTATTGGACACCTAGCAGATGTTCAGGTATTTTATTATAATTATGGTTGTTATTGGCGTTTTGATATAATAGTTACGCTTATGTGTAATTTGTTTCTTTTATTATCATGTAATTTTATGTTCTTTCTATCATGGTTTGTGTGGTAGCCTTATTCAGAGGCCATCATCAATGGACTCCCCGAGTGGTGTCGGCGTGGCCGAGATATTTGGATGGCGCGGGTACCCCTCATTTGTGGAATCTATCGTGAGTGGCACATGGTAGACCGCGTTCTCAGACAGTTTGGTAGGAAGCAACATATTCCGGGATCATGTGTTGAGATTGATCCTTTTCATTATAAACGTGACAAGCGGTATGCTATAAAAGAGGAGGATGAACAAAATTTTATGCTTACGGACTCTTTATGGGTTGATCGTCGATGAAGGTTAATTCTTGCCGAGTATCAAGCTGAAGAGCCAGAGGCACTATCAGAGTACTTTCGTTGGTATCGACGTCACTCACTCAATTTCATACGAAATCCCGCGGATAATGTGGATAGAGGATACCAACATATGACAGGCAGGCATGAGGCATTGGTACGTACATTACAATGCATTAGATGTTTGATGTTTTGATATGTCTTAGACCACTGTCAAATCTTATTATTTAATTTTTTTAGGCTTTAGGACATCAAGAATCGTACAAGTTAGCTCACGAGACTATCCAAGATCCCACCGTGTCTAATGAAATGACGGAATTAGCAGAGAAGTTTAGCCACATTAATACAGAGTCTATGGTTGTTGCGTCCCTGGGGATGATGTTGAGTTTCGCTCCAAATTATACACTGTCGTCGGAGTACGTTGAACCGCCTACTGTGCATGTTCCACGTCGTCAACGTCCTAATGTACCTAGACTTGCGGCACGTGGTAGAGGACGCTAAGCAGGTAACACACGGGGTCGAGGCCCTGTGGATCACCAGTTGGTTGATGAAGATGAGGTTCGTTTTGATCAAGATATGCCCAGCTCATCGATGCCTACAGTTGATGATACATATTACCCAATAATAGATTTTGATAGTCCAGCTCATTGATGTCTGCTCCTGAGGTTCCATGAGTCCAAACACCGGGGGTAATCACACCTGAGGGGCCTTTTCTGCCACTCGCTTCGTCTCAGCCTATTAGCCTCACAGGTATGGGCCAACGCTATGTTGTTCAGACAGGCATCTCTTATGGGATAACAACTGGTTTTCCTGCATTCGCTAGACATAGCTCTCCAAGTGGGAGGAGTCTGAGTTTTACCAACGTGAGTATTCTAACCACTCAAATAGCTTGTATCTTGTTTAATTTCATTTATTTAATGGCTACCTCATGTGTCTATATTATTTATTTTGCATAGTCTTCCATGGCATTTGATGTTGGATCCTCACATCTTCCTATGCCGGATGTATAGACCTTAGAGCCACAGGGTCGTTTTTTATCTATAAAGTTAGATTAAGAAGTCTTTAAGGGGTGATATGGGTTCCAATCCGAGCTTACGAGTGATGTGATGACTTGTGGTTGTTATGTGGTGTCTTGTTAGCGATGTTTATTTTTGTTGGATTGCTTTGGTGGTTGTTGTTGGTATATGGTATTGGAGGAAGTCCTTGTTACAAGAGAGATGCTGTCCGATTTTACGTAGAACAGCTACTTATATAATTCTTCTATGTCTTTTTTTATTGTAGTACAAAAATAACTTCTATTTTGTATGGAATTTACAGGATGTGGTAGTGATACAAGAGGAGGTTCACCAACGTAGATCTAAACGAGAGCGCCGACAAACTAAGTGTGGCACAGGGACAATGTAAAAAATGTCTAGACTTGTGTTTCAAATAGTCACAAATTGTGTATTTGATCATTGCACTTTATATGTAAACAGGGAGTATAAGTTTAATTTCAAGGCATGTTGGTCAATGCACTTTATTAGTAGGCTGACAAATAGTCCTTGCACTTTGAATTCAAGGCTGACAAATCGTCAAATCAGCCATGCAGTGGTAAAATCAAACAGCAGATTAATTTTTTCATTTCCTGCATTATTACATTTAGAAGTCTGTGATTCATTTTTTTTATATCAGTTGAGGATTCCACTTTTCTATCTTGTATTCTCCACTTCTCTCTTATATTCTGCACATCTCCCTTGTAGACTCCATTTCTCCACTTTTGTATTCCCTTGAAAATAATATGACGGAAAATTATGTAAGAATTAATTTATATTAAGGTGGTGAAGTTGAGAACGAAGAAGGTTCGGTGAGATATAACCGTCGTTCTGGAGCGGTACAAAGGTTCCCAATCTCCCTCAAATACGATCGTCTAGAACGCGTTTTTAAAAGCACAATGGCCATAACTGATCCTAACCTTTCAGTGTTTATCACTGGAAGATATCCAACGTCAATTACGGCCAGGGGATTTCCCATTTACGAGGAAACTCTTATTTCGGATGATGATTCCTTATCGTTATTTCTTCGAAGTCCTGATATATTTAGCAATCATATTAGCATAGCGACACTTGACATGTATGCAACTGTTGAACACTCTACCCATGTTGAAGAACCCACTGACGATGAGTTTGATATTCGAGGTACTGCGTATCTTCCTGCTATGAATATTGGGTTTGAAAGAGGTACACTCCAACAAGAAACAATGGTAGGAGTTGGTAGCCAATCACATAACTTTGGTTGGACTGTGCAGAGCTGTGATATTCCTGGACCGAGTAGTGCTCCAGGTACAGGTGAATTAGGTGGCGGCAGTATAGTTCGATATCGCCCTACTCAAGTGGAGTCATTTACGGAAAGGTAAATATAACGATGTTTTGTTCACTTAAAACTAGGAGACTTCTAACTAATTGTTTTTTAGATTTGAACGCCTTGAATTTTGCTATGTTTGTAGATGTAACGATTTTGAAGAAAACCCCGTATTGACTCAGCTCACACAAATTGTGAGCAACAACGATGTAGCTAATGATCAATCAGATGAGTCAGATAGTGATATCCCATTAGATCACGAAGAAACATACAACGATCACTCATCTGATGATGATGGCCATTCTTATGAAGACGTTACTGCCCGAGGTGATGGTAACGTCAGCTATCATTCTAATGCGATTCTCTATTTGGATAACACAGAAGAAGGCCCGGATGATTTTGCCTTTATGAGAAATGACGGTCCATGTTACATTCCGTATTTTCGGACTAGAAAATTGGACAGTCCAACATGAGAAAATTTACCTGAGCCCAGAGGAAATTTTTTTCACATTCAAGTATGCAAATAAAGAGATCGGTAAATAAAAGAATGAGGTCCCGAAATGATTTAGGACTTAAAAGTGTGATGACAGTAATTGGAAATTATATTTTTAGGTGTACATAAAGAGGCTATAGACTAGTGTTAAACCACATGATTATTTTATTGAGTGTGTGAAGTGTGTTAAAAAAAAAAGATTTAAATTATGCAAGCGTATATGGATCAGGGGGTTGTTTATGTTTGTGATTAGTTAATGGTTGAGGTGTAGTGTAAAGATTAATGGGATTAATTAATATTATAAGTACTATGTGACACTATTCCACGTGGGGCCTTAGCATGAGGTGTAAAAGGTAACTAATATTTGTGAAGTTACCTAGATGCAGGTGGGTGCCTTAGGATAGCTTACCATTAATTAATGTAATAAATGTTGTGGTGCCCATGTTCCATTTATAATGGGTAACTTTGGAATCCCATTTGAAGAAAAGCAAAAATTTTCTAAAATTCGCATCAACGAAACAACTCAGCAACATTTCATTTTGGCCTAATTCATTTTGGGATTAGCCAAAAATGTTAGGAAACATTTTACTTTCGGAAAATTTCCTTTGGAGCAAGGAAACGTTGGCAGCCATGAATGAGCTCAAAATATTGAAGGGAAGAGGAATTAGATTCTAAAAGTGTTCTACGCGTTCAAGGAGGTGATAACGACATTGGATATTAAGTTGGAGAAGAAGAAATTGTAAAATTGGAGCAATTGAGCGTACAAATTCCTCTGAGAAAATTTAGGTAAGATTTTCTTGTTTTATAGTATAATTATGTTAATGGTGTTGTAATGGAAGGGTTAAAAATCGGATTGGAAGAAATTGGAAATAATTATTATTTAAGTGAATTGAGATCAAGAATTAATTATGAATGTATCTCGGTAATGTAGAGTGTAGTAGATAAAGAACAAATTAATTACAATTGGTGGAAATATTAGTGGAAATTTGGGATTTTATTATTACCATGATTGGATTATTAAGTGAGAAAATTATAGTGGAAGTAAATAAATTGGATGGGAATTAATGGATAAATTGAGTGGACATGCCCATGTGCACTGGAAACGTGGAAGCAACTATGGTAGTACCTCATGGATGAAGTAAATTAAATTAGTAGTATTATGTGTTCATATTATAATGAGACATACTCCTTGGAATGCAAGGTTACACGTGAAAGGTGGAAGAGCAAATTAAATTAGTAATATTATGTATTCATATTATAATGAGTCATATTCCTTGGAATGCAAAGTTGCACGTGAAAGGTGGAAGAGCAACATGTCAAGTGTGGATTTATATTTAGTGGTGGAGATTTATTATTATATGGATATAAAAGAGAAGGGAGGCACATAAATTCATGAAATATGAGTCATATTCTTGGACAATTCATATAGCAAGTAAATAAGAATAAACCAAGACCAAAAGAACTTTATTGAAGAATGTGGGCAGCCATGCACGGCCATGACTTTGAAATTCATCTTCCCAAAAAAAAAAAAAAAATGAGCAGCCATACACGTGTCCAGCCCATGCTTAGCATATATAAGATTAGTTGATGACTAATAAGTCATTCATTCACTACAACTCACAAGTTGAAGTAGAGAGAAGTGTTCATCTACCTTGTTGAGCTAGAGAGAGAAGGAGCACGGCCAGCCATGGCAGCTCCACCAACTCACAACCAGCCCTTTATCCATTGCATCATCTTCACACTTGGTGAAGTATAAGAGTTAGAGAGAGAGAGTCCAGCCATGGCAGCTCACGGCCATGGCTGTGCAAGTTGAGCTCCTGAATTTTGATGCCAATTTTTTTTTCCATGGTGTCCCAACCAATTGGAGGTCATAGCAATATGAATTAATCATTAAAGAGGCAGCAAAAACGTTGGTGATTAAATTCATCAATTTCAGCAAATTAAGGAGCCAACTTGTTAAGGTAAGGTTTAATCTTCTTTTACATGCGTTAGGATGAATTTGGACGTGTTGTGGATGTGTAAATGTGAATTGCATGTATGAAATTATGTATGTTAATGATGGAATGTTGTTGAAGCCGTAGGGGCTGTTTTATGTAAAAATGAAGAACTGATTTTACTTAGTGTTTGGATTGTGGTTGTTATGAATTTTATGATGAGAGTGGAGGTATTTAATGGTTAAAGTTGAAGTTAAATTTGTTTGTGGGTTGTTGTAAGGATTATAGTGATAATAATGTGGTTTACTTGCATATGAATAGATGATGTAGTTGTCGTGTGGCTGTTGTAGTATTTCACTAAAATTAGATGAAGAGATCGTATGAAATAATGTATAAGAAGTGTATGTGGGCTGCTTGGTGTGTTGTAGGTGTTCGTTAGAATTTTGGGCATCTGTTATGTTGTAGTTGGGGGCTGTTTTGATATGTTGTTGTTCTTGTTGAATTAAAAGAATTGAAGATATGGTTGTGTCCATATGTTGTTGTTGGTATTTCTGTGTCAACAGGAGAGCAATTAGAAATTCGGGATAGGCGAATATATAGGGGAAGTGCTGCCCGATTTTCGTTAAGTCCTTAGATAATAGAAAACCCAAAAACGAAAATATGTGAACTAAAGGATAAAGTTCTATAAAGCGATGGGCTACGCATTTACGAGCTAGAAAATATAGTTACTGACAATAACGTTACTCTTATATTAAATAGGCTAAAAGAGCGACAAGGCGAACGGTTTTGCAGTTAGTCGTCAACAGGTATGTAAGGCAAATCTTTCTTCCTTTGGCATGATCCTTGCGCTACTCATTCTATATGTACTCCATATGATTCCATTCTTAGACGAGTAAGGTCTAAATGTTTCTTGTGATGGTTTATTGATATTGTACTCCTATTCTGTTCCGAAGGGAACACCCATAAGGTGTCAGTTGAGTTGTGTATATGGTTTTACTAATGATTTCGAGGAAATTAGTTTTATACTAAAGGAAACATAAAGTTAGACTTTCAAAACCACTCCGAAGGGGGTGCGAGATTTTACTATTTAGATTTTCAAAACCACTCCAAAGGGGGTGCGAGATTTTACTATTTCATTTCATTTACGACTTATGTTTACATTCCATAGCATCATCTCTTTGTATTGATATTTGTGGATTAAGTTTGTGTTGACATGATTGTGATATTAAGCCGGAAGCGGCTGCCCGAAGGGGCCATCATTATTATTGAGCCGGAAGCGGCTGCCCGAAGGGGCCATCATTATTATTAAGCCGGAAGCGGCTGCCCGAAGGGGCCATTATTATTATGCCGGAAGCGGCCGTCCGAAGGGACTATTGTGATACTAGCCGGAAGCGGCTGTCCGAAGAGACCATTTTGTTAACATGTCGGAAGCGGCATGTGTGTTAGATTGCATTATTTACTTAAAGAATGTGTGTTGGATTGCATTATTTACTTAAAGGTTGTTTTGAGACTTCGTGTATACATTTATGATTCTTCCAGCGAAGGCTGCAGGTACTGAGTTAGATTGTGATTTCTTCTCTCCTAAATCAAATTATGATTATGATTTGTTACCACCTTACATACTCAGTACATTGTCACGTCCTTTTGCCTGGAGACGCTGCGTTCATGCCCGCAGCCCCAGATTGTTTGACAGGTTAAGTATATAGCTAGGATGCTCTGACGTCTGCTGGGATTGGCAAGTTCCACCTCATTCTGGAGCTGTGCTGAGTCATGTATAGATATGTATGATTATGGGTATGTCAGGGCCCTGTCCTGACTCATAATGTCCAGTTCACTCCTTAGAGACTTCTGCAGATAGTGTCCTGTGGTATGTTTGTCGAGATGTCGACAAAGTGATATCAGTTGAGTCATTTATGGATTTTAAAAGAGTATATATTTTAGATGATATGGATTGGTCTAAATTACTTATTGATTGAAAGTTTTCATAATTGTTATAGAGATAATGATTTCTAATTGGAAAAATTTTATGTTCTTAAAAGTTTTTGAAATGACAGGTTTTAATAGAGCGAATGTCTAAGGGTTCGCTCGACTCTGATGAGAGTCGGGTGCCCGTCATGCCCTATCATTGCTAGGGTGTGACAGTCCAGTTCGGCCTGCACTTTGGGATCGTAAAAAACCTGAATTTATCAATTCAGGTTAGTATGGTGGCAATGAATATTCAAAATGTTTCATTTTGTTTGTTGGCCCATGGGGTTGATAATTTTCCTTGTATTATACAATTAAGTATGTTATTTCAGAACAAGCAGGAAATGAAAGGCGCAGTCAAACTATATTGCCTCAAAGAAAAGAAAGAGTTCATTTCTGATTAGTCCAAAAGTTATTTGCAAGCGTCATATGTTGGGATGTGAGTGGATGATCCGTTTAGAGAAATTTCAAGTGGTATGTTGAAGGCAGGCAAAAGGGTTCTCCCACACAGTTGTCTCACGGATGATTACAGGAAGGATCATTCCAATTTGAACAGTCACCTAGTTGTTACTACGTTGATACCATATATTATGGTCGACCCACACATCAGTATTAAGTCCGTTCAGAAAAAAATAAAAGGGTTGTATATGTTTACTCCTAGTTATAGAAAAGCACAAAAGGGGCGTAAGAAAGCTGTTGAAATGGTATATATGGAGATTTTGAAAGTTGTTTCACGACATTGCCCCGATACATGGCTGCCCTACAATATTTCAATCTGGGGACCGTTGTTGAGTGGAGGCACCAATCAACTACAATGTAAGGCGAACACATCTTCAAGTTTCTTTTCTAGGCTTATAAACCAAGCATCGATGGCTTCAAAAATTGCAGGCCGGTCATCTCAATAAACGGCACTCATCTGTAAGGTAAGTATGAGATGAAACTGTTAATTGTTGTTGGAATTGATGCGAACAATAACATTTTACCACTTGCATATGTTGCACGCCTGAGCTATGAGTCTTGGACGTGGTTCCTTGTGTTGTTGTGGAGACAATGTTGTTTGTGGGAGACAAGGAATTGGACTTATTTCTGACCGTCATCAGGGCATCTTACAATGTGTCCAAACACATGATTGGTTACAACCACCATTCACACACCATAGATTTTGTGTTCGGCATTTGAAAAAAAACTTTAATAAAAAGTTCCTCAACAGTGACCTTGAGCAGCTAATGTGGCTGGCAGCTACAGAGTACCAGAAGAAGAAGTATAAAATGAGGATGGAACAAATCAAAAGATTATCACCTCCAGCGCATCTATGGTTATAATCTTCCGGAGGAGAAATGAACATTGATTAAGGACAACGGTCATAGGTGGGGGGCTATGACAATGAATGTCTCCAAGTCTTACAACAATTTATTGAAAAAATCTCGTGGATTTCCTGTTACTACCATGGTCTGTCTAACGTTTAAAAATCTTGTTGATCGGTTTGTTGAGAGAAGCTCCCTTGCTGCTTTGTTAATTGCGGATAAAAAGTCTTGGCTGCTCGCTGTTGAAAAGAAGTTTGATGAATACAGGGAGAGGTCCCTAAAGCATACTGACATGCAGCAATACAATGTAGTTGAAGGGTTCTTTGAGATTCTGACATTTGCACACAAAGGTAAGGGCGGAATCATAAAGTCTCTACCGAAGGGAAAAATTGTTTATGTGGGAAGTGGCGAAACTACCATATGCCATGTTCACATGCCATTAAATTTTGTGATATCCACAGAATTCAGCCAAAGACCTATGTTAGCAAGTACTACAGTTGCAGGTATTACAAACAAACGTATAGTGGAAATTTGTCACCATTGGGTGATGAGGCTTATTGGTCACCTTCTCCCTTCAGTTTAATTGCAAACATTGAATGCGAGCGAACTTCAAGAGCGCGGAGTACAACTAGAAGGAGGAATGAAATGGATATAGCTCCTGCTCGCATGCCTAGGACGTGTAGTGCGTGCAAGCAAACAGGTCATAACAAGAATCGTTGCCCCGACAGAAATCAATAGTGATTGTTACTTGTTGGTTTTTATATTTTTTTTTTAAGTTGTACAATCGTTGTTTCCTTAAGTAATCTTCCAAGAATATTTTGTTGTCTTTATTGTAATAAATATATAATATGTCTTGTGGTGTTTAATTACGTGTGTAATTTAACATTTACTATTCAGATAATGTGTGACGTTTATTTAACTTATATTTTAGTTTTTTTTTATTTTTTATGTTCACATATATCACACATTTTTAATTATTGTATGACTTTGTTTGAGTCAGAATATTTGTTTGAGTTAATTATTATATGACTTGTGATGTATGTTGAGTTAAAAAACAATACTAGCCGGATATAATTTATATTTTGTAAAATGTGGACTAGCCAGCGTTTTACAAATAATTTTTTTTTTTAAATTGATATCTGACAAATGAAAAAACAATTGGGGTATAACGTAGCCCCCTCTACGATAAACCCTTTTTGATTTATCGTGGAGAGGGCAACCCCCTTTGGGTTTTTTTGGGCAAATTAATGCCCTTTAGGCTCCGGACTCCACCAGTACAAGTATCGAGTAATTCTGTCCATCAAGGATAGAACAGATGGGAAGAATGGTATTTGAACCTGAGACTTCAATGTTCTCAACCAACTTTATTCACTGTTAGGCGACACCCTTTGGTCCTATGTAATGCAATCATGTTTTCAACTTTCTTTTATTGGTCAAATTGAATAAATCAACACGATTACAGGAATTAACATATATAGACTAATAGATACACAGCTAATTAAACTAGTAATGCCTACCGACTAAATGGTTGTTCTAAATACTCACCCAAATTCACATTAAGTTTTAAAAAATGACTCATTTCCAACACAACAATTGTCAAAATATTATCACAGTAGCTTCTTTGGATCTAACAGTAGAGTGTCATCCAACTTGTATGGAAAACTTCAAGGCAAGGTAGAAAAAGAGGATAATATGCTCATGTGTCAAAACAAAATTGAGATAATTGTCAAAAATACATCTGAACTATAACTTTTTCGCGAGTTTCCTACCAGAAATACCACAAACTTTTTATCAAAACACACCTCAACTATCGGTTGTTCTGTTTCAAAATAGTTGGTGATAGTTCAGATAGAAAACTCGCACACTTAAATATGTAAAACCCCTAATCTTCCTTCTTTTTCCTCTTAACAAAACTGTTTCAATGATTGAGACTTTCTAGTATTTCTACCAAATCTTGATTTAAGCTAAAGATGAAAATGAGTAATGAAACAAATGAGTGTAAAGTGAATAAGCTCTTAGGAGTTGTTTGGTTCAAAACAAGAGTTACACATAATTACACAAAGAACAAAGAAGTAAGTCGAAAATCAGCAAGAAAAAAAATCACAAAATTTGGAAAGAAAATGAATAACCTGACAGAACAGAGAACCAGAAGTCTTGAATAAGAAGAATGGCTATGAAGAGCTTTGGCTAAATATGTGAAACCCCTCATCTTCTTTGTTCAAAGATTGAAATTTTTCTCAGTAATTTCAGTCAGATCTTGATTTAAGCTATGGATGAAATGAGTAATGCAATGAATAAAGGAGTGTGTACAGAGCTTTAAGTGAGTTGTCCGAAAATGGGACAAGTCTGACATTTACTTTTACTTCTATACAGTAGCAAAACTTCGTCGTCAGGTCCACCCCAAAAATTCAAAGCTTCGTGTCAGGTCCTCCCCAAAAAAAAAAAAAAAAAAAAAAAAGATAAGCCCCAATCTTCTTTAATAATAGAAAAATTATTAAAAAAAATTAATAGTAGAAAAAATGTTTTTAAAAAAAGGTGGGCCCCAAGCTTTTATAATAGTAGAGATTAAAAAAATAAATTTAAGATGAGGTCCACTATTCTATAATATTAGAGATTAAAAAAAAAAAATTAAGATAGTGTTCATGTGGAGAATTAGGAGACAATTGCAAAAATAAAAATAAAAAATTAAGGTGGGTCCACGTGAAGAAGTAGGAGATAATTTACTAGGAAAAAATTAAGGTGGGGTCCACGTGAAGAAGTCGAAGACAATTGCAACAGAAAAAAATAGGATATTTAAATAATGATAATAAGTTCAGAAAATGGTAAAGGTACGCTTAGAGAAAATGTAAAGAAGAGAAGTTTAGGAAAAAAAAAATAACGATTTAAATTGAACACAAAAATTACTAAAGAAGTCATAAAACCAAAACATTTAAAACTTATACCTTTGGGTATAAGTTTAGATACATACGTCTCACACCAATAATGAGAAATAACATCAAGAAGACGAAATATAAACGATCTTAAAAAATAATTAAGTGCGACCCACTCTTCTATAATAGTAGAAATTTTTTAAAAAAATAAATAAACTGGGGCCACTTTTCTATAATAGTACAAATAAAAAAAACAAATTTAAGATGGGCCCCCCTCTTCCATAATAGTAGAGATAAAAAAAAATAAGGTGAAATCCACGTGAAGAATTAGGAGATCCACCTCCTACTCATGTAAAAAAGAAAAAAAATAACAAAAAATAAAGTGAGGATCCACATGAAGCACAATTCGTGCAATGTCTTCCATTTTTTCAGTTTTTAATTTGTAATAGACAAATTCCCTTTTTTAAAACTAAACTATATAAAAACATGAGTTGAAGAAGTGGATCATTAACCAAGGGCAATTTGGTCAAAGCACTTGTCATTTTCATTAGTTAAAAGTCGAACCTTATTGTAGCTTAGTATTAAATATATTCGTACTTTTTTAATTTTGCCCCTGTTCATAAAAATTGTTTCACAACAGATGATGTCATCTCAAGTGGCAAATATTAATTATGTTTTTGGCCATGTGTCACTTTTACACTCCTTTTACTTTTCACTATTTTATCATGCTCACATAATTCCACTTAATAAACAAATAACATTTGTGTATACTTAAAATATTTATATTTTAAAATAACAGAGAATTTAATTACTTTTTCATTTTTATTCTTACTCTAATAAATGTAAAAAGAGATTAATGTCGTAAAATAAAAAATAATATTAAACGGAGATTAAATAATAAATAAGGTAAATTAGTCAAATTATAATTCTAAATTGACGTTTCCTTAAAAAACCTTGCAAAAGATAACATAACAAGCAAAATGAGCTAAACCAAGAATATTCACCAAAAATAAAAAAATAGTAGTTCTTCATTTAAATAGAAAATCAAATTTCTACTTTGTTTCATTTTAAACATGTAAAATTAATTTAATAATTTGAATTACAATTATCCAAATCAAAATTTGATAAAACAATAATAAGCATTGTTTAGGTCCAATTTACATACATTAACAATAGAATATTTTACACCTTTAAAATAATCGAATTAAAATTCAAAGTATCAACTGATACTTGAATATTGCTATTGTTTTGTCTCAAAGAGAGGAAAATAGTTTCCTTTTAAACAAGTCTTCTCTTTTAAAAAGTATTAATAAATTTTTGCAAACTTTGTATTCGTAACAAACATTAATATAATAAAATTTTGGATACGGAGCACAAACTATAATGTTATATATATATATATATATATATGCATAAAAACAGCGCAAACTTATGTATGTTTATTAGCAATATAAAATATACATATATTATCACTATTCAAACATAACTACATACACATAGATATACTATAATTTAAAGTGTTGCGCACGGGCATACGCCGTCTAGTTCTAAAAAAAAAAAAACGTGCCAACTCTTTTTTGGTCCAAACTTTTTGATATTTGAAGTTTTTTTTTTCTTTTTAATCTTTTTTTCCTAGTCTTGTTTTTTCTAATAATCAGATGTTCCCAAATGGACGGCAAGTATTTGCGCTGAGTGCCCTTCAAAAAGAAATGGTCTTTAATTTTTACCCTTCATTTTTAAAATATTTAACTTCTGTCTTTACCTTCATTAAATAAAACTTTTATGAATCAATTACTCTTTCATCCCACCTTTTCTTCTCTTCCTCAGCAATTTCATCCTCCTTTTTATTCTATCAATGGTGGAAGAGCTCTCTTCTCTTCATAGCATCTTTTGAAGGACAGTCAAATGAAAAACTTGTCTAACTTTTAGGTTTTGTACGTAGTTTGGTCTAAAAATCTTGTTTTGCGGAACTTTGCAGGTGGAATTAATGTCGAATAAAACCATAAAAGATTTTAGAAGTAGGAGTAAGTCCACATGTCATGTTTTGTTACTGATGAGTGATGACTAAATTTTTCGGGATGCCAAATTAAATTTACCGATCGAATTATACATTTTTGGTGAGGCTTTGAGTGTGATTTTAGTTTGATCTCATTTAGAAGGATTTCCTTGTTTAGGGATTTTTAAAAAATATTAATCACCACTATCCTAATTTAACGTAAAGCAGTACAAGCAACAAGGGAGAAGAGGTTGAATATATATGACCGAAACGAGTTCGGAGCCTAAAGGGTACTAAAATGCTCAAAATAAATCAAATGGGGTGCTCCTTTCTACCATATACCAAAAGGGGTATAACGTGGAGGGGCCAACGTTATACCCCAATGTTTTTTTCAAACTGTCAGGCAAAAAAAAAAAATTAATTTATAAGTAAAACGTGGACTGATCCACGTTTTACAAAATTTATATTTTGTAAAACGTGGATCAGTCCACATTTTACTTATATATATTTTGTAAAAGGTTCCTCAGTCCATGACATTAGACAGATACGCGATTTTTTGCGTTCGAACGTCCAATTTATGTGATTTTTTTTGCAACATATTTGAAATAAAGTTACGCATTAAAAAATAACACACTTTCCATAAAAAGATCGCAACATCTTATTTTAATAAATCTTTTTTTTGCAACTTTTTTTTCATACTTTGACCAACAATTAGTCATGTGTCAAGATCCCAAAATACCCAAAAAACAATTGTGACAAAAGTATCTTTAACGCAGTATTTACTGCGTTAAAAGGTGTCCGAAGTAAGTTTTGTTTGAAAACTTTAGGTTTAAGTGTTCTATTTTTATAAGGTTGTTTGTCAACTTTATATGTCGAGAAAATTAGTCAGCTTTATTTTAGAAAATTGAAACCACAAAAGTGAAATTGACATTCACAGCTACATTACCCCGCGATTTTTACGTTGAAATCTATTGTGTATCATCATATTATAAGTAAAGAAAACTAAAAACTTCACGCCAATTTGGGGGAAAATTGAAATTGAATAGGACAACAGGTGTTTTTTTTTTTAAATCGGCTCAGCCAAACCTCCTTGTTGTTGTTTGTCCATGTAGATCTCAAAAAAATACGCAAGATAAAAAAAACATCGCGTAAAACGGACATCCCAGCACAAAGTTATGACCATCTAAAGTTTGACCACTTTATAACTAGTTTTTCTCTCTATATTTTTTAGAATTAGATTTATATTCAAAATAAAGTTATGTCTTGATTAAAAAATAACACGCTTAAATCAAAACATTAAAAAATAAAACACTTCAACCTAAAGTTTTCAAACAAAACTTACTTCGGGTACCTTTTCAACCCCTAAAACGATGATCTGAACGTTTACGTATCCTTGATGTATTGAACCTACATTATTGTACGCAGAAAAAAATATCAGGTTTTATATAAAATATTGACATTTCGGAGTCTTGACACACGACTAATCGTTGGTCAAAATATGAAAAAAAAACACTAAGTGTTGCAAAAAAAAAAGATGTTGCGATATTTTTATGGAAAAAAAAAACACTAAGTGTTCCTTAAGTATGTTATTTTTTAATGCGTAACTTTATTTCGAATATGTTGCAAAAAAAAAAAAAACACGTAAATCGGACGTCCAAGCGCAAAAAATCGAGTATCTGTCTAATGTCGTGGACTGAGGAACGATTTGCAAAATATATATGAGCCCGTTTGGATTGGCTTATAAGCTGTTTTCAGCTTTTTTGAGTGTTTAGTTGGCCAGCTTAAAGTCATTTTGTGCTTAAAATAAGCTCAAAAAAATAATTGGACTCGTTTGACTTTTTTTTGCTTATGAGCTGTTTGCAGCTTATAAGCTGCTTAAAATAAACCCATCCAAACAGGCTCTATAAGTAAAACGTGGATCAGAAAATTTGGGGTATAACGTTGGTCCCTCCACGTTATACCCCTTTTAGTATATGGTAGAAAGGAGCATCCTATTTGGTTTATTTTGAGCATTTTAGTACCTTTTAGGCTCCGGACTCTAGCCGAAACTATAAGAAGGAAATTCAGAACTACGAGTATGTTGCTGATAAAAAAATTGATCCCAAATATAACATAAATATATCAAATTTAAATTTAGTCAAGCAACTGCACGATGAACACTTTAATTAAGCAAGGATAACACTTAATTAGGTGTTTCTTATCAAAGTTTTGAAAAGATACTCAGTAGAAGGAAAATGAATGTAAATTTGATGTTAGAAATGTTACAGAAATACTTTGTTCTTGTATTTTCAATTGACAAAGTTACTTCGCTCCATTTCCTATGCTCATGCCCTGACATATACTACTAAACATAGCTGAATTTAATCAGATTCCAAAGTTACTCAAGTTAGGCCTTAAGGCATAATTTTAGATTCCAAAGTTAGTCAAGTTAGGTTTTAAGGCATAACGTTAGATTCCAAAGTTAATCAAATTAGGCCTTAAGGCATAACTTTAGATTCCAAAGTTAGTCAAGCTAGGTCGTAAGGCCTATCTTTATATTTCAAAGTTAGTCAAATTAGGCCTTAAGGCAATAACTTTAGATTCCAAAGTTAATCAAATTAGGCCTTAAGACATATCTTTATATTCCAAAGTTAGTCAAGTTAAGCCTTAAGGCGTAACTTTAAATTTCAATGTTAGTCAAGTTAGGCCTTAAGTTAAAGGGTAAAGTACGTATATATACATACTAAGGAGAAATATTTACGAAACATGACGATAGTTTTCTATTTACAAAACATAACATTACAAACCCTATAAAAACATGCTTTTAAAAAAATATTTTTTTTATTAAATTATTTGTTTTTTATTTTTTTAAAAATATTTTTTTCATTCAAAAGTTTATGTATGAAATGTGTATATCTCGCTCAAGGCTTAAAAAGTTCGCTCAAAATTTAGTGTATGAAAAATGTATGAAATGTGTATATCTCGTTCAAGGTTTTAAAAATACACTCAAAATTGTGTGTATGAAAGCGGTATGAAATTTGTATCTCGCTCAAGGCTTAAAATTTCGCTCACATTTTCGTGTGTAAAGTTCATGCTAGATTTCTGTAAAATTAATACAACTACAACAACATTGTATACAACTTTGATACAACATTCAAGACTTAAAATAATCGCTCAAATTTTTGTGTATGAAATGTGTATATCTTGCTCAAGGCATAAAAAGTTCGCTCAAATTTTGTGTATGAAATGTGTATATCTCGATCAAGGCTTAAATATTACGCTCAAAATTTTATGTATGAGAATGGTATGAAATGTGTATATCTCGCTCAAGACTTAGAATTTCATTCACATTTTTTGTATATAAAGTTCATATTAGGTTTCTTGAAAATTAATACAACTATAACAACATTGTAACAACTTTCATACAATATTCAAGGCTTAAAGTTTTCGCTCACAATTTTGTGTATGAAGTTATATTAAAAATTTCGCTCACACGTACGCATTTCATACAGCTTTCATACACAAAAAATTGACGTAATTTTTAAGCCTTTGAGCAAAAAAAAATAATTTAAAAACAAATATTAAAAAAAGTTTTAATTTTTTTAAAAAAAAAAAAAATTATTTTCTGAATAAAAATAAAAAATGAAAAATATATGAAAATCCGTCATGTTTCGTAAAATATCGTTATATTTGCAAATAAGGAAAACTATCTATATATTTTGTAATAAAGAGTCTTCAGTAGGTACCCTATGTTATTTTTCCGTAGTTAAAACTTTATATTTCAAAGTTAATCAAGTTAGGCCTTAAGGCCTATCTTTATATTCTAAAATTAGTCAAGTTAGGTCTTAAGGCATAACTTTAAGAGTAGTAGCTTAAAGTGCAATCTTTACTAGTAAGCTTCTCCTTTTTCTCTATAAATTCGTTCACACAATCCAAACTTTTAAGTTTCCAATCAATTGAATGAGCAAATTAGCGTGTTGACTTATCTGTAGCTAAAAAGGTGTTTTGATTTCTTAATGAATTGAATTCACTGATTAGCGTTTTATGAGTAGATTATTTGCTAAATTCGATTTTTTTTCTATCAATTGAATTCACGAAAATTAGTGTTCAGCAATCGATTGAATCAGCTGATTAGCTTTTCATAATTAGATTACTTATTTGCTAAATATTTCCGGGATGCTCAATCCTTTTTTATCAATTGAACGCACAAATTAGCATTTTATAAGGTTATTACTTATTATTGCTAATGGAATGAAATAATTTTCAATTATTATGAACCTCTCTTATTTGATGAATTATTTTTAAATATTATATTTATTTTTGCACATTCAAAAGGTGCGGATTACACAATACAATAACAAAATAAAAAGGACATAAAAGAAAAAAACAACCAAATACAAAGCAGAGTAATTTTTTCTTTTCTATCTTTCTTGAACCAAAAAAGTACTTTCATAGCTTTGAGAGTAAAACAGAAGAGATTAATCAAAACCCTATAAAATATGACACTTAAACCTAAATATTTAAAAGTTTTCAAACTTATTTCGGAGCACTTTACAACCCCTAAAACGACGATCCAAATGTATATGTATACTTGATGTAATGAGCCGATATTATTGTACGCTAAAAAAAATATTAAGTTCTATATAAAATATTTATATTCGGGTGTTTTGAAACGTGACTAATCTTCAATCAAAGTACGGAAAAAAGCTTAATTTTGAGTTTGATTTCCAAAGAATAAAGGGGAAAGAGAATTTCACGCACAGAATCTATGCATGAAAAGACCAAAGTGTAAATGTACACTTTGGCCCTTTCACGCACAGATTCTGTGCGCGAAGCCTTGTTTGGTTCTTTTTTTTTAAAGGGTTAGTTTGGTTCCAAAAAAAAATTGGGTTTAAAAAGTTCCGGGTCCCCTTATTTTGGGGTGGTCTTTAATTTTTGTCCATCAAAATGAAAGTATTTAACTTTTGCCCTTCGCCTAAAACCTCAGGATTTCGGGTTCGAAGCCCTGCTCAGGCGAAAATTAAAAAAAAAAAAAAATTGCTATTTAGAGGTTGCCTACAAACTCTTCCCCATCGGGCATAGTTTGCCTGCAAAACTCTACTTTAAGGCAGAGTTTGCAGGCATATGCCTGATGGGGCAGAGTTGCCTGCAAAACTTTCCCTTAAGGCAGAGTTTGCAGGCAAATTATGCCTGATGGGGCAGAGTATGCCTGATGGTAGAGTTTTGCAGGCAAAACTCTGCCTTGAAGCAGAGTTTTGAAGGCAAAATTCTGCCTTAAGACAAAGTTTCGCAGGCAAAACTCTGCCTTGAGAATCCAAGTTCTACCTAGCGAATTATTTTAAAACTTTTAACTGAGCGGGGATTCGAACCCAAAACTTATGAATTTTAGATGAAGGGCAAAAATTAAAGACCAGCAATTTGAGGGGAAAAAATTAAAGACCAGTGCATTTGAAGGACACTCCGCACAAAAAAAATGAATACAAAAGGACAAGAATAGAGAAATTCAGCGGGGCCCACGAGAGAGCATAACAATTTAACTAAAAATAGCCAAAGAAAGCGCTGGTTTAGTACCATGTGAATCTTTCTCCCATCGTGAAAAAAAAATAAAAAAAATCTCCCATTTAATTTCCACTCAAAACAAATTTTGTTGAAGGATTCATCAAAACTAAAATAGAAAAAAAAAACTATGAGTTTGAATGAGCTCCTTCAACTATGAAATTTATCAAGAATAATAAGTTGAATAGAGGCAAATTCAGATTTAAACTTGACGGTGATTCAACTGTTAAGATTTAATATTTGGTTGATATTCAATATTAGTGATTTTTCATTTGTTTATATACATGGTGTCGAAAATAATGGTTTCAACTTAATTGTAACCAAATATAAGGTGCATTCGCCTCTCT
Organism: Lycium barbarum; assembly: GCF_019175385.1. Lineage (NCBI taxonomy): Eukaryota > Viridiplantae > Streptophyta > Magnoliopsida > Solanales > Solanaceae > Lycium > Lycium barbarum. The sequence goes on along the minus strand of NC_083337.1, from coordinate 7,233,373 downwards.
TCATGCGGAATCAAATGAATGATGATTTTTTAGCAGTATCATTGCTTGAAACAGAATTATTTAGTACTATTTCCAACGAGACTATCATAAAAGCATCTTAAGATATGAAAATTCATCGACTACAATAATTGTAATAATGTACTCGAGTACAATAGCTTTCACTAATAGAATGATGTCCCAACTCCCAATTGCCTTTTCACGAGTTTACTTCTCTATATTTTGAGTCCTCACGGGAAAGAGGCGGTGGTGGGGAGGGATGAGATGGGCCAGATGGTGGAAAAGGACCTTTGGGGAGCATCGCGAAGTACCACGATTCCTCTCCATTATTTCCATTTGGTTTGGAAAATTTATTGACCTTCACTTTGAATGTTAGCCTCTCAGAGTTAACATTGCTAGCAACTAAACCAAGAATCAGCACCAGAACTAAGGCAAAGATAGGATCAGGCCTTTCCTTTCTCTGTTTTGATGTAAACATTTTTTTCTTTTTTGAATGAAAAGTATCAAAAAGCAGAGAATTGATTTTCTCTATGTTTGGATTGTTTTTCTTGATTGTGTGGTTCAATCCTTTCTCTTGTTCTATTATAATACTAGTTATGGCAGGCCCGTGCTAAGCCCGGGCCCAAACTCAAAATATAAAAATTTGTATAAATTTTTTTTAACCGCACTTTGGATTATTAAACATATCCAAAGTATATCACTTATGTCACCGGAGGAAGAATTATAAGAAGAGGTTAAAGTAGCGAAGCTATCTAATCACAATCTGATTCAAACCAAAATGTAGATTATATTTACATTGCATTTTTGAACAAGCAGTTTAGAATATAGTTACACGACTCCTAAGCATTTTCATAGTGGGCAAGAGTAAAAGCTATAAGCATGGATAGTCCCGTATATTTCAACTGCTGATTCATGACCGTCTAGGCCATCAAAAGTTTGGTATGTACAAACCACCAAAAGACCTTTGTACAATCTCTGAACAAGCAGTTTAGAATATAGTTACACGACTCCTAAGCATTTTCATAGTGGGCAAGAGTAAAAGCTATAAGCATGGATAGTCCCGTATATTTCAACTGCTGATTCATGACCGTCTAGGCCATCAAAGGTTTGGTATGTACAAACCACCAAAAGACCTTTGTACAATCTCTGAACAAGCAGTTTAGAATATAGTTACACGACTCCTAAGCATTTTCATAGTGGGCAAGAGTAAAAGCTATAAGCATGGATAGTCCCGTATATTTCAACTGCTGATTCATGACCGTCTAGGCCATCAAAAGTTTGGTATGTACAAACCACCAAAAGACCTTTGTACAATCTCGCCACAGTCATAATGAACTGCAAATAGAAATAAGGGATATGTAATAAGCATCAAATGTAAATAGGTGAAATAGAACAAACATGGCAGAGATCAAAAGAGTGGATACTTTATTTTCATCAGATATAGCCATCGATAGATGTAAAATGTAAGAACAAGAAGACACAATTTTCCTACAAACAATACTCAATTCAGTACTGATACAATTGATTTTCCATATTCACACTTGATCTTCTTAGTTCTTTAAGTATAATTAACAAACACAATAAACCTTCTAAATAACCAATCAACACTGCGTCTGTCAATAGCAAAGGACAATTACCATCCATATTGACTGTGTATTGAATGATACAAGAAATTTTAACAGTTCTACCGAATCTAGTGACAGCGCCTATGGACCACCTGATTATAAATGGCCATGCCTTTGAACTGAAAGGAAATTATCTCACAGATTACTAAATTGTGTTGCTACTCTCTCTTCATGTTCATCTCTGGTTGCATATCTATGGTCTCAAATTAATAAACTTCTCTTCACATTTACAAGAGTACCATCTCTTCTCCCCTTCTCCCCTAAGGCTAAACAATGGAAAGAAAAGTCTTAAGTTTTAGCATAAAGCCTGCATAAGCCAACACAGAATAATAACCAAATATCAACCTGACATTGCAATCAGGGGTGGAGCTTCAGTGGTTCGGCAGAACCTTGTATTTGTGTTAAAAGAATCATTAATAGGTAAAAGTGTTATTTAGAACCCATAAACTAGGTAACTTGGTTCCGTCTCTGATTGCAATTAATACACTTTTTAGAATAGCACTAAACATCAGCTACAGAAACCCCTGCAATTGCAGTGGAGACAATTACCAATCTACATTAATCTTATATAAAGTAAATTAAACATTTTCACAGGATATAGTGACAATCCCTTGAAAAGAAACAATTAAAATAGGCAGGCATGTGAAGCAATCTTAATTAACTCCTTTCATAAGAGTTAACTATACTTAGTCTACCAAGTACTACCTAAGCATACAGATACATAAGACTGTAACGTTATAACACAGCGACGAACATCATTAAACATCTGGGCAATAGAAATAGGCAGGTATGTGAAGTAATCTTTGTAACTGTACCTAGTCTACTAAGTACCAACTTAACAGTGCTTCGTCATTATAAGCCAGGAAAAAAATTGTAAGTTATAACTGGATATAAATGAAATTCTTGGCCTTGTATTGAGTGAAACACTTTTTCAATGTTTTTAAGTATCGTCGGAGTCGGATTATTTAGCGTAACAGTTTTGTATGTGTTTATAAACTTCTTTTTCGCCTTGTTTAGCTCATTAATCAATTTGATACACAGAAGCAGCAGTAAGATTTCTTTGGAATAGTTGGAAAATACCCATTAAATCAGTTTACGGAGGAGAGAAAGAGATGCTGAACCGGAAAAATATCATTAAAAGAAACATGACAATAATATTTCTAGTCAAATAAGATCACTTATGATTAGCAAGTTGGAACTATGAAAGTTTTGTTAGCATTTATATAGTATTTATTTTACTTTTACCTTAATGGATTATTACATACTTGTTTTTACTGGAAATTTAGTTTGGTGTTATTCATGTGTAGAAATGAGCAAATGAAAGAACTCAACTTTTGTTTACTGACCTTTACTTCTTCTTAGTTGGAGTGACTGGTTCGATACCCTTCCTTTTGTTAGAAGATGCAGTTTTTTTGGTTGGAGTTGTTCGCTCAGTCTGTTGTCTTTTGCTAGATGAGGTACTTCCAATGATTATCTTTTTTTGTTCTTTTTCTGTTGCTACCTTGTCGAGTTCTCTCTTACTGCTTTCTCCAATATTTGTAGAAGTTGATACTGCTGGCAATTGGAGAGTATCCTGCTTCTCAGCAAATGACAAAATGAACAGTTTTGCTGGTGTTTCATCAGAATTCCTAGAAAAAGATTTCTTCAGTTGTACTTTAAACACTTTGTCAGCAAGATGTTGTTGAATAAAAGGAGCTCTTTACGTTCTAATATATCGTAATTAATGTCGATTAAAAAAAAACCGATAAATGGTCAGTGAGTGTTATTTCTATAAATACGTGTGCATATGTAAGCACTGTAAATTCTCTATATGCAGTTACATGGTCTCTTGATTTATCTAGCTCCATGCACAAAGTAGCAACATAAGAACCAACAAGAAAGAAAAGCTAAGAAATAGAACTAAAGAAGTAGAAGAAAAGAAATTATTTGGACTATAGCAGTAAAAGAGAAATGACTTGAAATCCCTGTAGTTCACATTCACAAGGACAACAGTTTACATGATCTCAATCAGTTTCATAATGCTAAGTGACTATTAAACAAATAATTCCACAAAAATATCCATGCTCATCAATGTGATATTTGAATATTCACATAAAAAAAATGACATTCTAACAATAACCTAATACAGTACCATCTTTTTATAAGCTTAAACCTAATACCATTTACCAAATTTTATTTAATCAGATATCAACCAAACCAGTAGAAATAATCCAAACTAATAAGGCCCTCAATTTCCTTTTCCCTAACTTGTGATCTTTGAAAATGAAAATGCTGAGGATTTTCCCAATATACCTAAAATTTGGTCGTGCCAGTTTAATCTGGACATTTAAGACCAAACATAAGACAAGAATATTTTTGAGCTGCTTCAAAACAGAAAATTCAGTAAAAGGTCTAAACTGAAACAACTTTAAAGTTGGCAGAATTCTACTATCACAACAATTTCAATAACTTCATCAGATTAACCATGAAAAAAATGTATAACTTAAGATGATCTAGAAAATTTATTGTCCAGAAGTTACTTAAGAAAGAATTCCAATTGATTTGTACCTTGACGTTAATTGCTTCATAGATTTGTTCAGCTTTCATTGAAAGAAGATTCTCTCCAGGTTCACCTACTAATGTTGCAATTGTCGATCCACTTCCATCTGTAATTTGGACTTGAAAGTGACACCTGTTATATAATATTATTACATGTTATTTTATATTCATAAATTATATGAGAAAGTAAATTTGGATTATGGAACGCTTGGTTACCTGGGTGTTAACATTGCTTGTTGATCACAGTTTACACAGTCAATAGCCTTCATTATTTTGGTCCTAACAAAGTTCTTGCATTTTGAACACATCAACTCGTAAAACAACTGCTCATCATCCAACAACGATATTTTACCTTCAACATGAAAAGATTGCATCTATTCAAAAAAGAAAAGTGCATAAGATTAGTTGTGTTGCTGGTAATGGTATCGAATCTAAATATATAGTAGCATTTGTTGGACATATACCGCCGGTTGTGCTTGGATATTTCCTATAGGTATCGCCTCATCATTTAGTGATATAAGAATTGGCGATGAAGCTATTTCTGGAGAACTTCTTTGCGTATATGTGCTCAACATTTCTTCATTCTCTTTTGCCCTGTAAATGAACGTAGTCATATTATTTTGGGTATATACACAGTTCGCTTTTTGTATATGATTGTACTATTAGTCACATATTTATCCCATACCAGTTCATCAATTCTGCAGCCTGTGGATAGGATGGATTTATCAATATTACAGAATTGTATCTTGTTGTCAAGGATGTTCCTGTGTTGTACATAGTATAAGTAAAAACAATTAATATTTTTAATATACAGAGGAAAAATTAAAATCTAGTTCATACCAGCATATGAAGACCGTGCAATTCGTTTTGCTAGGATTATTGGATGTTCTTCAATTTGTGCAGCTAGGTCGCTTCCATCAATCTCAACAAAATCCTCCCATAAGGTAAAAATACAATGATGCATACTGTAGAGAAGAAGCGGAGATGCCAAGTTATATCACACGGAAAACCGTATTTATAGATCACAGTTGCAAGAATGACAGAATTAAAAAAAATATATTGTTGTTCCTTTGTTATGCAACAAACATAAGGATGGGTATAGGCTAAGAAGTCAACAAGATTATAATCTAACCAACGTCTATATAACTTTAAACTATATCTGAGCTTTTCAACTTTAAAAACCGTTTATAGATGCCTATCATACAAACTACTGCAGTCCTGTATTAGTTAACCTACTGTAACATGCTAAGAACCTAGGAACAGTTGCAAACGCATCTTCCATTTTCGGTCTCTTTCTACACACAGATGTAAATCCATCCCTAAAGGGGTATATAATTCACTTCAAAAATACTGTGGCTAACTGCTGAGGGTGGCTGAACCACAACTTCAGCAGATGATTTTGAGCTGGAGCCATCCGTAATCTGCTCATCAACTTTGACCAGAGACTTTTCTACCAGATCTCCACCCTTGTTAGCTATAAGTTTGACATCAACCAAATTCTGATCGTCTATATCAGATGCTACATCAAAACTTATAAATTATCAACACATAAACTACTGGAATCACTCACCACTGGTAGGGAACATGAACTATCAAGAATTTGATCACCGTGCAATGATAAGATCTCATCATCCTCATTTTCATTTTGAGATATCATATGTGGCCTACTTTCTCCAGGTACAGTAATAATACTGACTTCTTTCTCTGAATCAGCACATTTGCGATTATCATTACCGGAATATGTCGAACTTGTAGCGTCACCCCTGACTTCAGCCTAGTGACATTCATATTATGACTTACTATACTTTTTTGGTTGTGACAGATCAAGTTACCTATCTTTACCTTGCTCCTATTAAACTTCTGATTGTTGAAAATGGCAATTTTTTAGTGAGATCTGGTAAGCAAAAAAAGTAGTAGTAAACACCAACAACCTTTTTAGTACAAAATTCACCTGAAAGCACAAAAAAGGTAAGATTTTTTTCCACTTTCTTTAAATTCTTCGTCTTCTTCTTCTTCTTCTTCTTCTTCTTCTTCTTCTTCTTCTTCTTCTTCTTCTTCTTTATCCCAAAATCTATTCAGTTACTCAAAAACCAAGAATTGAATCAACCTGTAGTTGGAAATTTATTAGTTGATAACTATATCTCATTCCCAAATTAGCTGAGCCTGTTTATATAAATCCTTTGTAAAAGATGAAATCTTGTTCATTTAGTTGAAAATTGTTTCCGTAACGTTACACCATTATCCATCATAAAGGTCCTAAATGGTGTGAACAAGGAATTAGCGGGACATTTTATCTGTAAGATCCTGTTTCCTTAGTTCTTCATTGAGATGAAGATCTGTGTAATCTGTTATCCATTGTTTTCTACTCTATGATTTTTGGAACAAGAAAATATAGCGACCCTATGAATTAAAGGAGAATCATTACTGGAAGGGAACATAAAATCTGCCTGTATTTTTGAGAAACAACTTTAATCTCGTTTATTCTTCCAAATTTACCTTCAAGCATTATATTTTCCGTAAGATTCCCTAATGTTACACCATTATCCAAATATTGCAAAATTAACTAAGATTCCCTAACGTTACACCATTATCCATGATAAAGGTCTTAGATTGTGTGAAAAAAGAATTAGCTGGACATTTTATTTGTAGAAAGTTGATATCTCACAAGATGAAGATCCTGTTGTCTTAGTTCTTTATTATAATTGCCTTAGTTCTTCATAAAGATGAAGATCTGCATAATCTGCTATCTATTGTTTTTTACCATGTGATTTCTTATTTTCTACAACAGGATCAAGCTATTAAATTTATGTTTTTCATTTAGCTAGAAATTTATAAATGAATAAATATGCCTCAATCTGAAATTAGTTTAGATTGTCTGTATAAATCCTCTATATTCATTCTCAATTCAAGATTTAGAAAATTGATTATCTTTTCATACTGAGTGTTAACCTACTGCAACATGCCAAGAACCTAGGAATAGTTGCAAGCGCATCTTCCATTTCCGGTCTCCTTCCACACACAGATGTAAATCCCCAAAGGGATATATAATCCACTCCAAAATATTGCGGCTAACTGCTGAGGATCTACCAAATTCTGATCCTCTATATCAGACGCTATGTCAAAACTTATAAAATCATCCGCACATAAACTACTGGAATCACTCTCCACTGACAGGGAACATGAACTATCAAGAATTTGATCACCATCTAATGATAAGATCTCATCATCCCCATTTTTTTTTTTTTTGAAACAATTAACATTCTCATCATCCTGATTTCCATTTTCAGATATCATATGTGGTCTATTTTCTTCAGGTACAATAATGATAGTAACTCCTTTCTCTGAATCAGCACATTTGCAATCATCATTACCATGCTATAAATAAGAACTGTGATGAAATTCATTATGTTTAAAATTATTAGCAATTTTCAAATAAGTAGAATTTTAGTGAACTTACTTTGTATCCATGACAATGATTTGTCGACATTTGTTTCCATGGACACCAGCAATCTTTATTGCACCACAACTCACGACAACAGCAAGTATGTCTATTTGTAGGGATGTTGTGAATATTATTTCATGAAACGACATATAAGTATACTTTAAAATACATAGTGAAGTACTCCTTACCGAATTCCATGTGACGTGGCTCTTGGTCCAGGTTCGATAAAGATACTGTGTTTAATCTTGTTGGAGAAGACAATGGTGGATCCTCTACATTGTCTCCCTTTACTTGTTCAATAACAGTAAATCTATCTAGAACCCATTCAAACCTATTGATAGGAATTCCATAGGGCAGAGGTGGTCTAACTTGTGTTGAAGGGAGTGAACTTCTTTTCATATTTTCTTATGTCATCTCCATACAAAACAACTGCAACTTATTCTTCCTGTATTTACAAAAAATAATCAGTTAAATAGATATTAAAGCTCCATGGTAACACATAAGACGTAAGCATCTAATAAAATGAATGGATTATACCGAACAAACTTCATCTTCCAAAGTACTCCCTTCAACACATATTTGATAATTATCAGTTCTTGATTATCTGAAACACAAAACAGTCTTCATAATAATTATCTAGTTCTTGATTAAACACTATGAATACCCACGATATATGAATAAATACTCTCTAATTCTAATGTGAAATAAATACCAAATCTAACATCAAAACGTATTGAAAATACTATAGATTAAAATAAGAAAGAAATTATAAATTATTGGAAAGATTACCGTCTCATCTTGCGCAATCATGACTTGAAATCGTATTCGCCCATCTTTACTTTGTCTTGCTCTAGCTTTTTCAATTAGCTGTACTTTGCATGTCCACTCTCTTGTTTCCGGAGTTATTTCAGTAATATTAAGTCTATATTCCATATTTTGTCGTAGATACTGTAAAATGGGGAAAAGCAAAAAGAGTGAAATAAAGGAAAGGCAGAGATAATAGGGTTAGAGCAATTTGATAAAGAGGGAGTAAAAGGGTTGATAGAGAATTTTGATAGAGATATAGAAGGAAAAAAGATGGGAATTGAGCCAATGAAGAGTCTCAATATCTTCTCCATTTTTGCCTTTTCTATTCTAACTCACCCAACAGCCCCCCCCCCCCCCCCTTCCCGGGAGCACCCACACCTTGCACCAAAAACACTTGCAACAAAAATAAAAGAAAAAATACATAAAACAATCAGAAAAAAATATGAGTTTGAACTTTTAACTAAAGGGGTTACCAGCACACACAAACACTCCAACTATTTCTTGATTTCAATATATGGATTTAATATAGAATACAATGAAATTGAAAAAAGAGTGAAAGATATAGAGATGAAGAAGGTTGATCTGTAAATAAGTTAGAAACAAAAGCTAAAACCCTTTAATTGATCAAAAGACATTAACAAGGAGGAAAAGCAATTTTACCTGGGCCTCAGATCGTGGAAGATGCTGGAAACCAAATGGAAACAATGGAGGCTTTAAAAAAATTGAAACTGACTTTATTTTTGATGATTCATCACAGCAAGGGACAATACGTGCAATGCATTTATTGAATGAGAAAAAAAGTGAAATTACAAAGGTAGCCCTGTGAGGACTACAAAAAATTTCTGATTCCCTCTTATATTAAGTAGTAATATAATATGTCTCATAGACGGAGACAGATAAGAACGAAATGAATTGCAATAGTCTTGGAATTTAAAAGCAAACGTATTACAACAATCTTGGAATTAATCTTGAAAGTTTGGTGGAAATCGTAAAGGTTCCTTCATCTTTAATCAAAGGTTTGAGGTTTGACCGTAGAGCATAAAGTTCACTTTGGTAAAGACCGCGAAAATCCTCAAAGTGAATTTTTACTATGCAAATCTAAATTAATTGAGTCAGTAACCCCCTGTTTGGTTGGTTGTTTCCCGTGATTCACTATTGTATTGTTTCTACAGAAAAGGGGCAAATATACCCCTCAATTTTGCGAAGTAAAGCGGATATAACCCTCGTTAAAAAGTGGGGCATATATATACCCCGCCGTTACACAAATGGTGCATAAACCCTTTTCGTTAGCAGACCTATATTTACTGAATTAAAAAATTATTTGCCTTATTTTTTCATTTTAAAAATTACCATGTGGCTTTTAAAAAATAAAAAATCAACTATTCATCATCCTCATGTTAACCCGAATGTAAATCTCCACCAAAATCATTGAAAAACTTCACCAAATTATCCCAGATTTCAAGTATGAAATCCTCAAAACATTTCTGGTCTTTTAAAATAAACCCACTCGAAAAGGAGCCCCCTTGCGGAAATCCGAAATTTCGAACTTGAGTTTCAAGCTCTTTCAATGGCTCCTTTTGAAATAAAATTATGCTTCTGCTCTAAAACCATATTGGAAACCTCAAAATCTTAGTCAATTGCTAATCAGTAAAACAAGTTTAAACAATCAAGTTTGCAATTGCTAATCAGAAAAATAAGTTCATACAATCAAATTTGCGAGATTCGTGGTACATTTCTCCAGGAAGTGATGGAAAGAGATACAGTGGCGTGTGATATGTACATTCTAAAACAACATAAATTGATGTCCGGCTTCAACTGTTGTAACCGGATACAAGCATAAACTTTACAAAACAAACATGTCAGCAAAACAGTGCATAACACGCACCACCTTCTAGATGGAGTTGAACTCGTTAAATCCTGCTTGAATCTCTCCCGAAAATGTATCTTCTTACCCAATCACCGACCACTAAGTACCTCGTGCGCCAGCTAACTTGCTTGCTGAAATGCAAATAGAATTTACCATATTTAGACTCTTTGAATATAGAAGGAAGAAAAGACACACTCCCTCCATTCCATTTTATGTCTTAGTTTGACTAGGCTAGGCACAAAGTTCACGAATGTAAAGAAAGACTTTTGAATCTTATCATCTTAAACTAAAGGTCTATGTAAGTTACGTCATTCTGAGTGATTAAGGGTAAAATGTGGATGTTGAAACTAAAAACTTGCTAAATATAGAAAGAGGCATAATTTTTTAAATAGACTGAAAGGGATGCGTAAGTTGAAACCGAGGGAGTAACTAACTTAATATGATAAATAAGTCATACTCACGGAGGCTGTCAATTATTACCTTGCATACACAGAATACCATAGCCACTGTGTACTATGGCCCATAGAAACCCAGTCTCCAGGAAGTTCTGCTGCTGCTTGATCCCCACCTAAAGGGGCAAATTGCCCTAAATGGCGATACCTGAAATAGAACATATTCTTAAGCCAAAGATACCTAAAAGAGAGGATTGACGCCTACGTTAAAACCATTAGATATTCGGTCATGGTAGCATAACAAAATTTATTGGAAAGATGATGTATCTATTTAACAACGGGAAAAGGAGGTCAGACGCCAATATCAGAGTGTCGATAAACTACATGAGCAGCTAATAAATCCAAAAAATTGCTGATATAGTGATAAGTATAATCTCAATGGTTCTTTACGTTAAACAGACAGCAGACAGAAGCAGAAATGATCAAGGGCTGGCGACCACATTTCTGTTCTTTTGTTAAAGACAAAAATGGTTTTTTAACAAAACAGATTCTGTTGTATGGAAGACCAATTTCTAAAGAATGAAATTCTGATCATACTTCAGCTTCACCCCTATAGAAAATGCAACGAACTAGCAATTGCCATGTATAGAAGTAGAACAAGAACACAGCAGTTGGCTATCCCAGCAGCGGAGCCACCTTGGTTGAAGGGGAATCAATTGACACTCCTTCGGTGGAAAATTACAATGTGTAGATAGGTCGATTTATTTTTTATGTATATATACTATATGTTAAATCCTGTGCTTTGATTATTCTATGTTATCTGTGTCACTTGCGTTACTTCATTTCCATATTGCTTTGAATCTCTTAGCCGTATCTGACCTCTTTTTATGTTTTTATTGAGCCGAGGGTCTCTCGGAAACAGCCGTCCTACCTTGGTAGGAGTAAGGTCTACGTACACTCTACCCTCCCCAGACCCCACGTTGTGGGATTTCACTGGGTTGTTGTTGTTGTTGTATACTATATGTTAAATCCCCTTGGCTTCTTCGTCTATTTACTTCTTTATATTTTGAATCTCCATAGTAAAAATCTTGGCTCGGCCACTGTATCCTAGTATGCCTCCATGCCAACAAGGAAAATAAGGAAAGGAAAGGTTTTGAAAGGGTAAGCATATACCCGAAGGGTAGAAATTGATGACGTCCAGAGCTCTTAAAACGGCGAGGGCCTTCAGGATTAGTTTTGCATTGATCCCAGCGGTTAAAGCATCTAGCAAGATATGTACCTTGTTGAGCAGCAACCTAGCATGTGCAAAGATAAGAAATGGAACTAAGGCCCCGTTTGTCCATAGAAATGTTTTTCTTTTTTCTAGATTATTTTTTCAAAACATTATTTGTTTACACATGGGACTGATTTTTGGTTTGTTTTCTAAGATGATTTTTCCATGTTTCAAAATTAGTTTTCACCAGTTTTTCAAGTGAAAGTTCTTTTCCCGGTCACAGAACTTTTTAACTTTTTTCAAGTGAAATGCATGTCCAAACACAACTTCAACATACAAAAATCATTTTTTATCTTCAACTTCAAAACTCTTTTTTCCAAGTTTCAACAAAATCTATGTCCAAACATCTACTAAAGCAGAAGATGGAGTGAAACAAGGGAGGGGGGATGAAAGCCGAACTACGTAAGAAGTACCTGAGCTGTGGCAGGTAGACTTTTCATCTGTGAATCTACATGAGAAAGGGCCGATTCAAAACCTTCAATATCTACCTCATCTCTTTCATTTCCCTCTGAATCCCTTAATAAGTCTGTTGCCGCTAACAACTTTTTGTTCTTCAGATACAAGTCCACTTGAGGATAACGGATAATTATGTCATCCAGGACATCTCGGAATTCCTCGATGGTCAAAGTTCCAGAATCATCCTTATCCGCAGCTTTAAAAATGGCCGAAATATCTTCCTAAACCGCATAATTTCACAAATGAAAATTTAGGGGGAATGTATAAAGACAAGCAATTTAGTATTCCATTATCTAGAACGAATATCTACAGATCCAATTCCTTTATGAAAGAATGATGAAATGAAACACTCAAGCTCATAGAATCATTTTTGAAACCATTTATAAATGGCACAATAAACTAGCAATTATCATCCATACGGACCCTAAAGCATGGACTAACTGTCAAGATCTAGAAAAAATATAATGCAGAAAAAGAATTGATTATACTATAGATCATATTGAGGAAATATTTTGGTATAGTTATTTGAACAATGGCTTCTTTACCATGACTTTACGTTGATCTACAGATGCACAATCACCAAGAGCGTACACGTTACTACAGCCCTTTACTCGTAACCATTCATCAGTTGCTAGAATACGTCTTTTTTCCTGCAAAAGGAGAAACAAAAATGTTAAATGGTCATAATTAATTTAAACTTGCAGTGCTTGCAAATCACAGAATATAAAAGGCAAAAAGAGTAACTTTTAAGTAAGCATTTGGTAAAAGAACCCCATGAACACTAAGACATGTTGGGATCGAAATAACAGGGCGTCATGCAGAAGCTAACAATTGTAAACTTGAATGACGATGAATCAGACAACAAAGAAAATATACTTAAAAAGCGTAATATTGATATGAATTGGTCAAGTGACCTACATATGAACAACTAATATAAAAAGCATAAACCCTATTGAGAGAATAATATCCCCTAAACAAGACTCTTGTACATTGCGGATGTTATTGTGTTGTGTATGAGAAAAAAAAGTCCGTTTCCACAAAGAAAACCTTTTCTACCAAGAAATCCTTTTTGAAGTAAAACACAATTATGGTAGAACCCAAATAAGGTAGGAAATTTTGGACAAACCCTAACAAGACAGAAAAAATGCAAAGTACCTGGCCAACTTGTTCCATGAAATCCTTCACAAATGGGCGGGTACCAACTCCAGTTGACCATACAACCATCCCGTAGGGTACTTCAACGTGTTCTCCTGTAGATTTTACTTTCATGTTGATGAAATTATCAGAGACGCTAATGACACGGCAACCTGTCAAAACCTCAATGCCATCTCTTTGAAATTTCTGTTCAGCAAATGAGCTTATTCTTTCATCATATCTGCAAAGACATAAAATTGTGATTTCACCGCTGTTGATTCAATCTCATTGAAATTGTGTCTTAAGTGAGTAGAAATTATGATCTGAAAATTGATTCTATTCTCCAAACAAATAACACGACAACCCTCTAGAACAATACTCCCTGTATCCCAATTTATGTGATACACTTTCCTTTTTATTCTATCCCAAAAAAGAATGATACATATCTATATTTAGAAATAATTTAACTGAAAACTTCCCCTTTTACCCTTAATGAAATGATTTACAACCACACAAATATCTATGACTTGTTTTAGACCACAAATTTCAAAAGTCTTCCTTGTTTTCTTAAATTCCGTGCATAGTCAAACTATATCACATAAATTGGGACAGAGGGAGTAACATTTTTGAGTTTTGCAACTCAACGAATGGAATGCCACATGTGTCTCTAGTTTTCCCAAACAAGAAAAAAAAAAACTCTATTAGGAAGTGTATGTGTGGTACTCCCACCGTCCCAATTTATGTGAAATTGTTTGACTGAACACGGAATTTATGAGAAAAGGAAAGGCTTTTGAAGCTTATGGTCTAAAGAAAGCCATAGGAATTTTTGAGGATATAAATCATCTCATTAAGGATAAAATGAAAAGTCTAAAGTTAAATTGTTAAGTACTATATATAGAAAGATGTCATTCTTTTTGGGACCGACTAAAAAGGAAAGAGTGTCACATAAATTGGGATGGAGGGAGTATAATAAAGGTGTGCCCGCAATAAGGACATCATGTGTATTAGGTGAATGTTGTGCAGGTTTTCACTATGTGATCTGTAAAAGCCCCCTTAAAACTCTAAATTTATACTCTTGATCTTCTTTCCTTCTGGCTCCCAACCTCTCGTTTACTTCCCTGTTCGATGACTTTGACATGTTGTAGGATGTTAAATAATGCATATATCTGCTATAGATAATTGGTCTTAAAGAAGCTGGTTTATCTTTGCTAGGTCTTCAAAATGAAGTCGTGTAGCTTCAAGCACAACTTCCAAGTTTCTCACCCAACACGAAGTCTACCAACTAGAACCAAACTTATGTTTGTGCTTTGTTCTTCATCACTTGACCATCCACACCATTTCCACATCCGACCCCGCATAAGGGATTTGACTCTCTTTACACCTCTCTATCTTCCTTACTCTCAAATCTTTTAACATCACATTGACACCAAAAAGGTTGTCATGTCGCTCAGACTCTTCAAAAAGTCTGTCAGGGGCGTGTTGGATCCTCCAAAAGTAGTGCATTTTTGGAGGATCCGACTCAGGTTCTGCAATATTTTTAGAAAGTCTGAGCAACATTCATTGCCTAGCATGCATTAAAAACAGTGGTAAAGTAATTCTCGGAATGGTGCATCTTACGTATTCAGGATATGATCTCCGGACTGGATGAGTGTTATCTTCACAAAATCTTTAACCGAAGGGTATATTTTAACTAAGTCCTCATGAACAAAGTCATGTAGCTCAGCGGCAAATTCCACTCCAGTTGGACCCCCTCCAACTATAACAAAATGGAGGTTGGTCCTTCGCTCTTCTTCACTTAGGCCGGGAATAACAGCTTTCTCAAAACAATCTATTACTGTCCTGCGTATCCTTTGAGCATCTTCCACTTCCTGTACAAGACATGATTCATTTATCTTCAGAGAAAGGAAAATTTAGCACCTCGAGAAAAATATGAGATGTCCCAATCTTATCAGGTTCAAAAATGCATAGAACGCCTCCCTTGCAGGGGTAGAAAATGTTGTTCCAACTCTTCACTAATATCACCAGGTGCGCACCAACAAAAAACAAAAGAAATAATTACAGTCCAATGCCTTTCAGTGATCTAATTTACAAATAGCCAAGAAAATATATAGGCTTTGCATATTGAGTATATATACACAAATAAATACATATCCTATAAATAAATACATATCCTATATATACACAAATAAATACATATCCTATAAATAAATATACATATAATATATAATATACATATAATATACAGAATCAGTGTATAAGTTTTGTATATTTTGACTAGCGCCAGTAATTAATTTCGGCTGACGGGCCAAAAATGGAAAAAGCCCAAAACAAAAGTAGTTCATTTTTGGAGGATCCGACATGGGTGCGGCAGCATTTTCACAGAGTCCGAGCAACATAGGGCAGAAATCCCATGCATCACAGTTAAGAAAGGCTTTATGAAAGAAAATGCTACCTTCAGAAAGTGACAATGTTCCATTACACCTGGGGTGTTGAAAGTATTCACTTGAGCTCCAACTGCTATAACCAAATAATCATATTGTAGGTTGAAATCATTATGTCCCGCCAAATTATCACTGATACCAGAACGGCAAAATACTGTGTGGTTTTCTGGATCAATCTTCAGACATTCTGCTTCCCAAAAATTAATCTCTCCACTTCTCTGCCAGACCAGATAACAACAATTAAACAGGAAGAGGCAGAAAAATCTTCAAATGAAAACAACTACTCCTCCGCCCCAATTTATGTGAAAGTGTTTGACTGGGCACGGAGCTTAAGAATGAAAGGAAGACTTTTGAAACTTGTGGTCTTAAATAAGCCATAGAAATTCTTGTGGCTATAAATCATTTCATTAAAGGTAAAATAGGAAGTGTAAAGTTAAATTGTTACTAACTATGAAAAGATGTCCATCCTTCAAAGACTGACTAAAAAGGAAAGAGTGTCACATAAATTGGGACAGAGGGAGTAAATGCTATGAAAACAAAAAACCGGAGATTCTGATAGGCTCCAAGTTGTTTGTGTTGGACACCCGAAACAAGTTCCTCATCAAAACTTGTCTTTACCTTCTTTATTATGTTCCTAACTGGCTCCACGATGCTTCGTGGCTCGACTGTTCCACATGTGACACTAGGTAACAGAGGTGTAAACGCAAAATAATTTCGCGGCGAAACCACTTGAACATCATAGGAAGAAATATCAAGATCTTTTAGGAAGCTGGTACCAGCCCATCCTGTTCCAAGCACCACTATTTTCTTCTTCTCCGGTTTTGATTGATTCGTTTCAACTAGTTTTCCACTCTCTATGTTCGATTCCGCATATACCAATAGACCTCCAGTACTGTATAACAAGCAGCAGAAAAGTATAAGTAGCAAAATCCTTGATCATATATGGAGAAAAAGATCAGTCTTTAAAGAACCACAACATTTCATTCATTAAGCATCAACACTTCAACTGAGTCCTGGCCTAGATTATAATTTAGCAGGTCAGAACTACCTACCACCTTTTGGATTCCTATCTGAATCAAATTTTGAATTTGATTAATTTATTGGAATTGACAAAACTAGCAATATATTTTATTAGTTTCGAATAGAAATCTAAATGGGACGTGGCCAAGTGGTAAGCCAACGAGTTCTGGTCCCGCTATTCAGAGGTTTGAATCCTTCCGTTCCAAGTTTCAAATTTTGCAATATAAAATAAGAGGGTAGACAAAAATCTCAATTCAATTGAAATAATAAGTTGAATGAAATTATTTTTTTATCATTATTGGCAGACTGCACTAACAAAGATGCATTTGTCCCCATAGTTATCGCGACAAACATATCTCCCTCATTAAAATTTAAGAGGCATAATCTAGAACTACAAGACAAATAATGAAGTAAGAACCCATAGTCTCTTCTTAGTCAAGAGACAGAAGTATTCAAAGTGGAACCAATTCAAGTCTAACTTCGTAAAACAAATAGTTATTTATTGTGATTTGTCAAACATGGCTCGTTAAAGACTATTCCCACTTTGGAATCTATAGGGCACAATTTCCCTTCGTAGAACATCCGATTTACTTGAGCTATACTCCACAAAGATTAACAAGAATGATCTCCAAGAGTTTACATTTTATATACAACTTCACATTATATAAACCAGTATATGGAGTCATAACCACAAATGATCACCTGAGCACACTCAACTATTGTAGATGTACAAAAACCTAATTGCCTGTAATGCGATTATGTATTTTATACTTGCGCTGGCCGAGCTAGCTTGCACACACTTCGACTAATTCCATGGGAAACCTGCGAGTCCGAAGCCTAAAGGGCATTAATTTGCCCAAAAAAAAAAACCAAAGGGGGTTGCCTTTCCACGATAAACCAAAGGGGATTTATTGTGAAGGGGGCTACCTTATACCCAATATTTTTTCATTTGTCAGATATCGATTTAGAAAAAAAAAGTATTTGTAAAACGTTGGTTGGTCCACGTTTTACAAAATATAAATTATATCCGCCTAGTTCTTTTCAAAAAAAAATTCAGTGAAGTTTTTTTTTTTTAAATCAAACATACGCCACAAGTCATAATAATTAACTCAAACAAATAATCTAACTCAAACAAAGTCATACAATAATTTAAAATGTGTGATATATGTGAACATAAAAAAAAATACTAAAATATAAATTAAATAAACATCACACATTATCTGAATAGTAAATGTTAAATTAAATACGTAATTAAACACCACAAGACATATTATATATTTATTACAATAAAGACAACAACATATTCTTGGAAGATTACATAAGGAAACAACGATCGTACAACTTAGGAAAAACCATAAAAACCAACAAGAAACAATAACTATTGATTTTTGTCGGGGCAGCGATTCTTGTTATGACCTGTTTGCTTGCTCGTACTACACTTCCTAGCCATGAGAGCAGGAGCTAATCATTCCTCCTTTCTAGTTTATACTCCGCGCTCCTGAAGTTCGCTCGTATTCAGTGTTTGCAATTAGACTGAAGGGAGAAGGCGGCCAATATGCCTCATCACCCAACGGTGAAAATTTTCCATTGTACGTTTGTTTGTAATACCTGCAACAGTGGTACTTGCTAACATAGGTCTTTGGCTGAATTCCGCGGATATCACAAAATTTAGTGGCATGTGAACAAGGCATATGGTAATTTCTCCACTTCCCATGCGAACACTTTTTCCTTCGGCAGAGACTTTATGGATATTTCCGCCTTACCTTCGTGTGCAAATGTCAGAATCTCAAAGACCCCTTCAGCTGCATTGTATTGTTGCATGTCAGTATGCTTTAGGGACCTCTCCCAGTATTCGTCAAACTTCTTTTCAACAACGAGCGGCCAAGACTTTTTATCCGCAATCAACAAAGCAGCAAGGGAGCTTCTCTTAACAAACCGATCAACAAGATTTTTAAACGTTAGACGGACCATGGCAGTAACAGGCAATCCACGAGCTTTCTTCAATAAATCGTTGTAAGACTCGGAGACATTCGTTGTCATAGCCCCCACCTGTGACCGTTGTCACTAATCAATGCCCATTTCTCCTCCGGAAGATTATTTAACTATAGATGCGTTGGAGGTGACAATCTTTTGATTTGTTCCATCCTCATTTTATACTTCTTCTTCTGGTGCTCTGTAGCCGCCTGCCACATTAGCTGCTCAAGGTCACTATTGAGGAACTTTTTATTAAAGTTTCCTTTCAAACGGTGAACACAAAACCTATGGTGTGTGGATGGTGGTTGTAACCAATCATGTGTTTGGACACATTGCAAGATGCCCTGATGACGGTCAGAAATAATTCCAATTCCTTGTCTCCCACAAACAACATGTCTCCACAACAACAACAAGGAACCATGTCCAAGACTCAAAGCTCTCGCGTGCAACAACATATGCAAGTGAAAAAATGTTATTGTTTGCATTAATTCCAACAGCAATTAACAGTTTCATCTCATACTTACCGTACAGATGAGTGTCGTCTATTCAAATGACCGACCTGCAATTTTTGAACCCATCGATGCTTGGTTTATAAGTCCAGAAAAGAAACTTGAAGATGTGTTCGCTTTGCGTTGTTGTTAACTGGTGCTCCCACTCAACAACGGTCCCCGGATTGAAATATTGTAGGGCAGCCATGTATCGGGGCAATATCTTAAAAGAGCTTTCAAAATCTCCATATACCATTTCAAAAGCTTTCTTACGCCCCTTTTGTCCAGTAAACGCATACAACCCTTTTATTTTTCCTGAACTGACTTAATACTGATGTGTGGGGTCGACCATAATATATGGTATCAACGTAGTAGCAACCAGGTGACTGTTCAAATTGGAATGATCCATCCTGTAATCATCTGTGAGACAACTGTCCGGGATAACCATTTTGCCTGCCTTCCACATACCACTTGAAATTTCTCTAAAACGGATCATCCACTCACATCCCAACATATGACGCTTGCAAATAACCTTTGGACTAATCAGAAATGAACTCTTTCTTTTCTTTGAGGCGATATAGTTTGACTGCGCCTTTCATTTCCTGCTTGTTCTGAAATAACATACTTAATTGCATAATACAAGGAAAATTATCAACCCCATGGGCCAACAAACAAAATGAAACATTTTGAATATTCATTGCCACCATACTAGCCTGAATTGATAAATTCAGGTTTTTTACGATCCCAAAGTACAGGCCGAACTGGACCGTCATCTCTCATAAAGGCAAAATCATCCGGGTCTTCTTCTGTGTTATCCAAATAGAAAATTGCATTAGAATGATGGCTAATGTTACCATCACCTCGGGCAGTAACGTCTTCATAAGAATGGCCATCATCATCAGATGAGTGATCGTCGTCTGTTTCTTCGTGATCTAATGGGATATCACTATCTGACTCATCTGATTGATCATTAGCTACATCGTTGTTGCTCACAATTTGTGTGAGCTGAGTCAATACGGGGTTTTCTTCAAAATCGTTACACCTACAAACATAGCAAAATTCAAGGCGTTCAAATCTAAAAAACAATTAGATAGAAGTTTCCTAGTTTTAAGCATTGTTTTAAAAGGCAGTGTCAGGACAGTGGCAAAACGCCCTGGGGCTAACGTGCGGGGCTTAGTTCCTATGAGGCTTACGCCCTAAGCGCCCAACCGTACGCCCTAAACACGCCTAACGCCCAACGCCCAGGGCTCGCCTAACAGTTCTTATACAAATTATATTTTAAATTCCTTAATTAAAATCATTCACCCTCATAATTGTTTAACAAAATAATGATACTTAATAGTTTTTCATGTATAGAAATAGAAGATTGGGTGTAACTCATATAACAAGTCGTAGTATTGGATATTTACTATTTGAGAACGTCATGAGGGTGAATATCACTTAATTCTTTTAAAAAAAACACATACCGGAATTGTACATTTTCACTTGTCATTGGTCATAAGTCCTATGTATCAGAATTATCATATAATTTTATTTTTTGTTCATCAAGAAGTTATGTTTAATTGTAATATTGATAAATTTTATTGATTATTTGCTTATAGGGAGATAAAATGAATAGTATGATAGTAATAGTGTTTTAAGAAACTGTGTTTTTTTTCCGTGTTTGAAAGTTAAAATGTTAGAATTGTTTTGCATTTCATAATAGCTTTTATTTCATTGTATTGTTTATACTTGTAAAATTATGTTATATATAATTACAAGTTATAAGCGGTGTATAGTGGATTGCTTTGATCATTTTTTTGTGAGGATCAAGCGCGCGCTCACACACATATATATATATTTCATTTATTTACAGTTTTCTTTTATTTTTTTATGTAATTTTACCTATTTAAAAATATTTATTGTAATTATATTATTTTAAGAAATACTAAAAATTAAATACCCATGGGGCTTACGCCCTGTGTCTCGAGGCTTACGCCTCGTCGAGGCGTATGTAAAACGCCCCGCCTTTTAAAACACTGGTTTTAAGTGAACAAAACATTGTTATATTTACCTTTCCGTAAATGACTCCACTTGAGTAGGGCGATATCGAACTATACTACCGCCACCTAATTCACCTGTACCTGGAGCACTACTCAGTCCAGGATTATCACAGCTCTGCACAGTCCAACCAAAGTTATGTGATTGACTACCAACTCCTACCATTGTTTCTTGTTGAAGTATACCTCTTTCAAACCCAATATTCATAGCGGGAAGATACGTAGTACCTCAAATATCAAACTCATCGTCAGTGGGTTCTTCAACATGGGTAGAGTGTTCAACAGTTGCATACATGTCAAGTGTCGCTATGCTAATATGATTGCTAAATATATCAGGACTTCGAAGAAATAACGATAAGGAATCATCGTCCGAAATAAGAGTTTCCTCGTAAATGGGAAATCCCCTGGCCGTAATTGACGTTGGATATCTTCCAGTGATAAGCGCTGAAAGGTTAGGATCAGTTATGGCCATTTTGCTTTTAAAAACGCGTTCTAGACGATCGTATTTGAGGGAGATTGGGAACCTTTGTACCGCTCCCGAACGACGGTTATATCTCACCGAACCTTCTTCGTTCTCAACTTCACCACCTTAATATAAATTAATTCTTACATAATTTTCTGCCATATTATTTTCGAGGGAATACAAAAGTGGAGAAATGGAGTCTACAAGAGAGAAGTGGAGAATACAAGATAGAAAAGTGGAATCCTCAACTGATATAAAAAAATGAATCACGGACTTCTAAACGTAATAATGCAGGAAATGAAAAAATTAATCTACTGTTTGATTTTACCACTGCATGGCTGATTTGACGATTTGTCAGCCTTGAATTCAAAGTGCAAGGACTATTTGTCAGCCTACTAATAAAGTGCATTGACCAACGTGCCTTGAAATTAAACTTATACTCCCCGTTTACATATAAAGTGCAATGATCAAATACACAATTTGTGACTATTTGAAACACAAGTCTAGACATTTTTTACATTGTCCCCGTGACACACTTAGTTTGTCGGCGCTCTCTTTTAGATCTACGTTGGTGAACCTCCTCTTGTATCACTACCGCATCCTGTAAATTCCATACAAAATAGAAGTTATTTTTGAACTACAATAAAAAAAAGACATAGAAGAATTATACAAGTAGCTGTTCTACGTAAAATCGGACAGCATCTCTCTTGTAACAAGGACTTCCTCCAATACCGTATACCAACAACAACCACCAAAGCAATCCAACAAAAATAAACATTGCTAACAAGACACCACAAGTCATCACATCACTCGTAAGCTCGGATTGGAACCCATATCACCCCTTAAAGACTTCTTAATCTAACTTTATAGATAAAAAACGACCCTGTGGCTCTAAGGTCTATACATCCGGCATAGGAAGGTGTGAGGATCCAACATCAAATGCCATGGAAGACTACGCAAAATAAATAATATAGACACATGAGGTAGCCATTAGATAAATGAAATTAAACAAGATACAAGCTATTTGAGTGGTTAGAATACTCACGTCGGTAAAACTCAGTCTCCTCCCACTTGGAGAGCTATGTCTAGCGAATGCAGGAAAACCAGTTGTCATCCCATAAGAGGTGCCTGTCTGAACAACATAGCGTTGGCCCATACCTGTGAGGCTAATAGGCTGAGACGAAGCGAGTGGCAGAAAAGGCCCCTCATGTGTGATTACGCCCGGTGTTTGGACTCGTGGAACCTCGGGAGCAGACATCAATGAGCTGGACTATCAAAATCTATTATTGGGTAATATGTATCATCAACTGCAGGCATCGATGAGCTGGGCATATCTTGATCAAAACGAACCTCATCTTCATCAACCAACTGGTGATCCACAGGGCCTCGACCCCGTGTGTTGCCTGCTTGGCGTCCTCTACCACGCGCTGCAGGTCTAGGTACATTAGGACGTTGACGACGTGGAACATGCACAGTAGGCGGTTCAACGTACTCCGACGGCAGTGTATAATTTGGAGCGAAACTCAACATCATCCCCAGGGACGCAGCAGCCATAGACTCTGTATTAATGTGGCTAAACTTCTCTGCTAATTCCTTCATTTCATTAGACACGGTGGGATCTTGGATAGTCTCGTGAGCCAACCTGTACGATTCTTGATGTCCTAAAGCCTAAAAAATTAAATAATAAGATTTGACAGTGGTCTAAGACACATATCAAAACATCAAACATCTAAGTCTTAGATGTTTGATGTTTTGATATGTGTCTTAGACCACTGTCAAATCTTATTATTTAATTTTTTTAGGCTTTAGGACATCAAGAATCGTACAGGTTGGCTCACGAGACTATCCAAGATCCCACCGTGTCTAATGAAATGAAGGAATTAGCAGAGAAGTTTAGCCACATTAATACAGAGTCTATGGCTGCTGCGTCCCTGGGGATGATGTTGAGTTTCGCTCCAAATTATACACTGCCGTCGGAGTACGTTGAACCGCCTACTGTGCATGTTCCACGTCGTCAACGTCCTAATGTACCTAGACCTGCAGCGCGTGGTAGAGGACGCCAAGCAGGCAACACACGGGGTCGAGGCCCTGTGGATCACCAGTTGGTTGATGAAGATGAGGTTCGTTTTGATCAAGATATGCCCAGCTCATCGATGCCTGCAGTTGATGATACATATTACCCAATAATAGATTTTGATAGTCCAGCTCATTGATGTCTGCTCCCGAGGTTCCACGAGTCCAAACACCGGGCGTAATCACACATGAGGGGCCTTTTCTGCCACTCGCTTCGTCTCAGCCTATTAGCCTCACAGGTATGGGCCAACGCTATGTTGTTCAGACAGGCACCTCTTATGGGATGACAACTGGTTTTCCTGCATTCGCTAGACATAGCTCTCCAAGTGGGAGGAGACTGAGTTTTACCGACGTGAGTATTCTAACCACTCAAATAGCTTGTATCTTGTTTAATTTCATTTATCTAATGGCTACCTCATGTGTCTATATTATTTATTTTGCGTAGTCTTCCATGGCATTTGATGTTGGATCCTCACACCTTCCTATGCCGGATGTATAGACCTTAGAGCCACAGGGTCGTTTTTTATCTATAAAGTTAGATTAAGAAGTCTTTAAGGGGTGATATGGGTTCCAATCCGAGCTTACGAGTGATGTGATGACTTGTGGTGTCTTGTTAGCAATGTTTATTTTTGTTGGATTGCTTTGGTGGTTGTTGTTGGTATACGGTATTGGAGGAAGTCCTTGTTACAAGAGAGATGCTGTCCGATTTTACGTAGAACAGCTACTTGTATAATTCTTCTATGTCTTTTTTTTATTGTAGTTCAAAAATAACTTCTATTTTGTATGGAATTTACAGCATGGCGGTAGTGATACAAGAGGAGGTTCACCAACGTAGATCTAAAAGAGAGCGCCAACAAACTAAGTGTGTCACGGGGACAATGTAAAAAATGTCTAGACTTGTGTTTCAAATAGTCACAAATTGTGTATTTGATCATTGCACTTTATATGTAAACGGGGAGTATAAGTTTAATTTCAAGGCACGTTGGTCAATGCACTTTATTAGTAGGCTGACAAATAGTCCTTGCACTTTGAATTCAAGGCTGACAAATCGTCAAATCAGCCATGCAGTGGTAAAATCAAACAGTAGATTAATTTTTTCATTCCTGCATTATTACATTTAGAAGTCCGTGATTCATTTTTTTATATCAGTTGAGGATTCCACTTTTCTATCTTGTATTCTCCACTTCTCTCTTGTAGACTCCATTTCTCCACTTTTGTATTCCCTCGAAAATAATATGGCAGAAAATTATGTAAGAATTAATTTATATTAAGGTGGTGAAGTTGAGAACGAAGAAGGTTCGGTGAGATATAACCGTCGTTCGGGAGCGGTACAAAGGTTCCCAATCTCCCTCAAATACGATCGTCTAGAACGCGGTTTTAAAAGCAAAATGGCCATAATTGATCCTAACCTTTCAGCGCTTATCACTGGAAGATATCCAACGTCAATTACGGCCAGGGGATTTCCCATTTACGAGGAAACTCTTATTTCGGACGATGATTCCTTATCGTTATTTCTTCGAAGTCCTGATATATTTAGCAATCATATTAGCATAGCGACACTTGACATGTATGCAACTGTTGAACACTCTACCCATGTTGAAGAACCCACTGACGATGAGTTTGATATTCGAGGTACTACGTATCTTCCCGCTATGAATATTGGGTTTGAAAGAGGTATACTTCAACAAGAAACAATGGTAGGAGTTGGTAGTCATAATCACATAACTTTGGTTGGACTGTGCAGAGCTGTGATAATCCTGGACTGAGTAGTGCTCCAGGTACAGGTGAATTAGGTGGCGGTAGTATAGTTCGATATCGCCCTACTCAAGTGGAGTCATTTACGGAAAGGTAAATATAACAATGTTTTGTTCACTTAAAACCAGTGTTTTAAAAGGCGGGGCGTTTTACATACGCCTCGACGAGGCGTAAGCCTCGAGACACAGGGCGTAAGCCCCATGGGTATTTAATTTTAGTATTTCTTAAAATAATATAATTACAATAAATATTTTTAAATAGGTAAAATTACATAAAAAATAAAAGAAAACTGTAAATAAATGAAATATATATATATGTGTGTGAGCGCGCGCTTGATCCTCACAAAAAAATGATCAAAGCAATCCACTATACACCGCTTATAACTTGTAATTATATATAACATAATTTTACAAGTATAAACAATACAATGAAATAAAAGCTATTATGAAATGCAAACAATTCTAACATTTTAACTTTCAAACACGGAAAAAAACAACAGTTTCTTAAAACACTATTACTATCATACTATTCATTTTATCTCCCTATAAGCAAATAATCAATAAAATTTATCAATATTACAATTAAACATAACTTCTTGATGAACAAAAAATAAAATTATATGATAATTCTGATACATAGGACTTATGACCAATGACAAGTGAAAATGTACAATTCCGGTATGTGTTTTTTTTAAAAGAATTAAGTGATATTCACCCTCATGACGTTCTCAATAGTAAATATCCAATACTTACGACTTGTTATATGAGTTACACCCAATCTTCTATTTCTATACATGAAAAACTATTAAGTATCATTATTTTGTTAAACAATTATGAGGGTGAATGATTTAATTAAGGAATTTAAAATATAATTTGTATAAGAACTGTTAGGCGAGCCCTGGGCGTTGGGCGTTAGGCGTGTTTAGGGCGTACGGTTGGGCGCTTAGGGCGTAAGCCTCATAGGAACTAAGCCCGCACGTTAGCCCCAGGGCGTTTTGCCACTGTCCTGACACTGCCTTTTAAAACAATGCTTAAAACTAGGAAACTTCTATCTAATTGTTTTTTTAGATTTGAACGCCTTGAATTTTGCTATGTTTTGTAGGTGTAACGATTTGAAGAAAACCACCGTATTGACTCAGCTCACACAAATTGTGAGCAACAACGATGTAGCTAATGATCAATCAGATGAGTCAGATAGTGATATCCCATTAGATCACGAAGAAAACAGACGACGATCACTCATCTGATGATGATGGCCATTCTTATGAAGACGTTACTGCCCGAGGTGATGGTAACATTAGCCATCATTCTACTGCAATTTTCTATTTGGATAACACAGAAGAAGACCCGGATGATTTTGCCTTTATGAGAGATGACGGTCCAGTTCGGCCTGTACTTTGGGATCGTAAAAAACCTGAATTTATCAATTCAGGCTAGTATGGTGGCAATGAATATTCAAAATGTTTCATTTTGTTTGTTGGCCCATGGGGTTGATAATTTTTCCTTGTATTATGCAATTAGTATGTTATTTCAGAACAAGCAGGAAATGAAAGGCGCAGTCAAACTATATCGCCTCAAAGAAAAGAAAGAGTTCATTTCTGATTAGTCCAAAGGTTATTTGCAAGCGTCATATGTTGGGATGTGAGTGGATGATCCGTTTTAGAGAAATTTCAAGTGGTATGTGAAGGCAGGCAAAATGGTTATCCCGGACAGTTGTCTCACAGATGATTACAGGATGGATCATTCCAATTTGAACAGTCACCTGGTTTGCTACTACGTTGATACCATATATTATGGTCGACCCCACAATCAGTATTAAGTCAGTTCAGGAAAATAAAAGGGTTGTATGCGTTTACTGGACAAAAGGGGCGTAAGAAAGCTTTTGAAATGGTATATGGAGATTTTGAAAGCTCTTTTAAGATATTGCCCCGATACATGGCTGCCCTACAATATTTCCAATCCGGGGACCGTTGTTGAGTGGGAGCACCAGTTAACAACAACGCAAGCGAACACATCTTCAAGTTTCTTTTCTGGACTTATAAACCAAGCATCGATGGTTCAAAAATTGCAGGTCGGTCATTTGAATAGACGACACTCATCTGTACGGTAAGTATGAGATGAAACTGTTAATTGCTGTTGGAATTAATGCAAACAATAACATTTTTTTCACTTGCATATGTTGTTGCCACGCGAGAGCTTTGAGTCTTGGACATGGTTCCTTGTTGTTGTTGTGGAGACATGTTGTTTGTGGGAGACAAGGAATTGGAATTATTTCTGACCGTCATCAGGGCATCTTGCAATGTGTCCAAACACATGATTGGTTACAACCACCATCCACACCACCATAGGTTTTGTGTTCACCGTTTGAAAGGAAACTTTAATAAAAAGTTCCTCAATAGTGACCTTGAGCAGCTAATGTGGCAGGCGGCTACAGAGCACCAGAAGAAGAAGTATAAAATGAGGATGGAACAAATCAAAAGATTGTCACCTCCAACGCATCTATAGTTAAATAATCTTCCGGAGGAGAAATGGGCATTGATTAGTGACAACGGTCACAGGTGGGGGCTATGACAACGAATGTCTCCGAGTCTTACAACGATTTATTGAAGAAAAGCTCGTGGATTGCCTGTTACTGCCATGGTCCGTCTAACGTTTAAAAATCTTGTTGATCGGTTTGTTAAGAGAAGCTCCCTTGCTGCTTTGTTGATTGCGGATAAAAAGTCTTGGCCGCTCGTTGTTGAAAAGAAGTTTGACGAATACTGGGAGAGGTCCCTAAAGCATACTGACATGCAACAATACAATGCAGCTGAAGGGGTCTTTGAGATTCTGACATTTGCACACGAAGGTAAGGCGGAAATATCCATAAAGTCTCTGCCGAAGGAAAAAGTGTTCGCATGGGAAGTGGAGAAATTACCATATGCCTTGTTCACATGCCACTAAATTTTGTGATATCCGCGGAATTCAGCCAAAGACCTATGTTAGCAAGTACCACTGTTGCAGGTATTACAAACAAACGTACAATGGAAAATTTTCACCGTTGGGTGATGAGGCATATTGGCCGCCTTCTCCCTTCAGTCTAATTGCAAACACTGAATACGACGCGAACTTCAGGAGCGCGGAGTATAAACTAGAAAGGAGGAATGATTAGCTCCTGCTCTCATGGCTAGGAAGTGTAGTACGAGCAAGCAAACAGGTCATAACAAGAATCGCTGCCCGACAAAAATCAATAGTTATTGTTTCTTGTTGGTTTTTATGGTTTTTCCTAAGTTGTACGATCGTTGTTTCCTTATGTAATCTTCCAAGAATATGTTGTTGTCTTTATTGTAATAAATATATAATATGTCTTGTGGTGTTTAATTACGTATTTAATTTAACATTTACTATTCAGATAATGTGTGATGTTTATTTAATTTATATTTTAGTATTTTTTTTTTTATGTTCCACATATATCACACATTTTAAATTATTGTATGACTTTGTTTGAGTTAGATTATTTGTTGAGTTAATTATTATGACTTGTGGCGTATGTTTGATTTAAAAAAAAAAACTTCACTGAATTTTTTTTTGAAAAGAACTAGGCGGATATAATTTATATTTGTAAAACGTGGACCAACCAACGTTTTACAAATACTTTTTTTTTCTAAATCGATATCTGACAAATGAAAAAATATTGGGTATAAGGTAGCCCCTTCACAATAAATCCCCTTTGGTTTATCGTGGAAAGGCAACCCCCTTTGGTTTTTTTTTTTTGGGCAAATTAATGCCCTTTAGGCTTCGGACTCGCAGGTTTCCCATGGAATTAGTCGAGTGTGTGCAAGCTAGCTCGGCCAGCGCAAGTATAAAAATACATAATCGCATTACAGGCAATTAGGTTTTTGTACATCTACAATAGTTGAGTGTGCTCAGGTGATCATTTGTGGTTATGACTCCATATACTGGTTTATATAATGTGAAGTTGTATATAAATGTAAACTCTTGGAGATCATTCTTGTTAATCTTTGTGGAGTATAGCTCAAGTAAATCGGATGTTCTACGAAGGGAAATTGTGCCCTATAGATTCCAAAGTGGGAATAGTCTTTAACGAGCCATGTTTGACAAATCACAATAAATAACTATTTGTTTTACGAAGTTAGACTTGAATTGGTTCCACTTTGAATACTTCTGTCTCTGACTAAGAAGAGACTATGGGTTCTTACTTCATTATTTGTCTTGTAGTTCTAGATTATGCCTCTTAAATTTTAATGAGGGAGATATGTTTGTCGCGATAACTATGGGGACAAATGCATCTTTGTTAGTGCAGTCTGCCAATAATGATAAAAAAATAATTTCATTCAACTTATTATTTCAATTGAATTGAGATTTTTGTCTACCCTCTTATTTTATATTGCAAAATTTGAAAACTTGGAACGGAAGGATTCAAACCTCTGAATAGCGGGACCAGAACTCGTTGGCTTACCACTTGGCCACGTCCCATTTAGATTTCTATTCGAAACTAATAAAATATATTGCTAGTTTTGTCAATTCCAATAAATTAATCAAATTCAAAATTTGATTCAGATAGGAATCCAAAAGGTGGTAGGTAGTTCTGACCTGCTAAATTATAATCTAGGCCAGGACTCAGTTGAAGTGTTGATGCTTAATGAATGAAATGTTGTGGTTCTTTAAAGACTGATCTTTTTCTCCATATATGATCAAGGATTTTTGCCTACTTATACTTTTCTGCTGCTTGTTATACAGTACTGGAGGTCTACTTGGTATATGCGGAATCGAACATGAGAGTGGAAAACTAGTTGAAACGAATCAATCAACACCGGAGAAGAAGAAAATAGTGGTGCTTGGAACAGGATGGGCTGGTACCAGCTTCCTAAAAGATCTTGATATTTCTTCCTATGATGTTCAAGTGGTTTCGCCGCGAAATTATTTTGCGTTTACACCTCTGTTACCTAGTGTCACATGTGGAACAGTCGAGCCACGAAGCATCGTGGAGCCAGTTAGGAACATAATAAAGAAGGTAAAGACAAGTTTTGATGAGGAACTTGTTTCGGGTGTCCAACACAAACAACTTGGAGCCTATCAGAATCTCCGGTTTTTTGTTTTTCATAGCATTTACTCCCTCTGTCCCAATTTATGTGACACTCTTTCCTTTTTAGTCAGTCTTTGAAGGATGGACATCTTTTCATAGTTAGTAACAATTTAACTTTACACTTCTATTTTACCTTTAATGAAATGATTTATAGCCACAAGAATTTCTATGGCTTATTTAAGACCACAAGTTTCAAAAGTCTTCCTTTCATTCTTAAGCTCCGTGCCCAGTCAAACACTTTCACATAAATTGGGGCGGAGGAGTAGTTGTTTCATTTGAAGATTTTTCTGCCTCTTCCTGTTTAATTGTTGTTATCTGGTCTGGCAGAGAAGTGGAGAGATTAATTTTGGGAAGCAGAATGTCTGAAGATTGATCCAGAAAACCACACAGTATTTTGCCGTTCTGGTATCAGTGATAATTTGGCGGGACATAATGATTTCAACCTACAATATGATTATTTGGTTATAGCAGTTGGAGCTCAAGTGAATACTTTCAACACCCCAGGTGTAATGGAACATTGTCACTTTCTGAAGGTAGCATTTTCTTTCATAAAGCCTTTCTTAACTGTGATGCATGGGATTTCTGCCCTATGTTGCTCGGACTCTGTGAAAATGCTGCCGCACCCATGTCGGATCCTCCAAAAATGAACTACTTTTGTTTTGGGCTTTTTCCATTTTTGGCCCGTCAGCCGAAATTAATTACTGGCGCTAGTCAAAATATACAAAACTATACACTGATTCTGTATATTATATGTATATTATATATTATATGTATATTTATTTATAGGATATGTATTTATTTGTGTATATATAGGATATGTATTTATTATAGGATATGTATTATTTGTGTATATATACTCAATATGCAAAGCCTATATATTTTCTTGGCTATTTGTAAATTAGATCACTGAAAGGCATTGGACTGTAATTATTTCTTTTGTTTTTTGTTGGTGCGCACCTGGTGATATTAGTGAAGAGTTGGAACAACATTTTCTACCCTGCAAGGGAGGCGTTCTATGCATTTTTGAACCTGATAAGATTGGGACATCTCATATTTTTCTCGAGGTGCTAAATTTTTCCTTTCTCTGAAGATAAATGAATCATGTCTTGTACAGGAAGTGGAAGATGCTCAAAGGATACGCAGGACAGTAATAGATTGTTTTGAGAAAGCTGTTATTCCCGGCCTAAGTGAAGAAGAGCGAAGGACCAACCTCCATTTTGTTATAGTTGGAGGGGGTCCAACTGGAGTGGAATTTGCCGCTGAGCTACAATGACTTTGTTCATGAGGACTTAGTTAAAATATACCCTTCGGTTAAAGATTTTGTGAAGATAACACTCATCCAGTCCGGAGATCATATCCTGAATACGTAAGATGCACCATTCCGAGAATTACTTTACCACTGTTTTTAATGCATGCTAGGCAATGAATGTTGCTCAGACTTTCTAAAAATATTGCAGAACCTGAGTCGGATCCTCCAAAAATGCACTACTTTTGGAGATCCAACACGCCCCTGACAGACTTTTTGAAGAGTCTGAGCGACATGACAACCTTTTTGGTGTCAATGTGATGTTAAAAGATTTGAGAGTAAGGAAGATAGAGAGGTGTAAAGAGAGTCAAATCCCTTATGCGGGGTCGGATGTGGAAATGGTGTGGATGGTCAAGTGATGAAGAACAAAGCACAAACATAAGTTTGGTTCTAGTTGGTAGACTTCGTGTTGGGTGAGAAACTTGGAAGTTGTGCTTGAAGCTACACGACTTCATTTTGAAGACCTAGCAAAGATAAACCAGCTTCTTTAAGACCAATTATCTATAGCAGATATATGCATTATTTAACATCCTACAACATGTCAAAGTCATCGAACAGGGAAGTAAACGAGAGGTTGGGAGCCAGAAGGAAAGAAGATCAAGAGTATAAATTTAGAGTTTTAAGGGGGCTTTTACAGATCACATAGTGAAAACCTGCAACACATTCACCTAATACACATGATGTCCTTATTGCGGGCACACCTTTATTATACTCCCTCCATCCCAATTTATGTGACACTCTTTCCTTTTTAGTCGGTCCCAAAAAGAATGACATCTTTCTATATATAGTACTTAACAATTTAACTTTAGACTTTTCATTTTATCCTTAATGAGATGATTTATATCCTCAAAAATTCCTATGGCTTTCTTTAGACCATAAGCTTCAAAAGCCTTTCCTTTTCTCATAAATTCCGTGTTCAGTCAAACAATTTCACATAAATTGGGACGGTGGGAGTACCACACATACACTTCCTAATAGAGTTTTTTTTTTTCTTGTTTGGGAAAACTAGAGACACATGTGGCATTCCATTCGTTGAGTTGCAAAACTCAAAAATGTTACTCCCTCTGTCCCAATTTATGTGATATAGTTTGACTATGCACGGAATTTAAGAAAACAAGGAAGACTTTTGAAATTTGTGGTCTAAAACAAGTCATAGATATTTGTGTGGTTGTAAATCATTTCATTAAGGGTAAAAGGGGAAGTTTTCAGTTAAATTATTTCTAACTATAGATATGTATCATTCTTTTTTGGGATAGAATAAAAAGGAAAGTGTATCACATAAATTGGGATACAGGGAGTATTGTTCTAGAGGGTTGTCGTGTTATTTGTTTGGAGAATAGAATCAATTTTCAGATCATAATTTCTACTCACTTAAGACACAATTTCAATGAGATTGAATCAACAGCGGTGTGAAATCACAATTTTATGTCTTTGCAGATATGATGAAAGAATAAGCTCATTTGCTGAACAGAAATTTCAAAGAGATGGCATTGAGGTTTTGACAGGTTGCCGTGTCATTAGCGTCTCTGATAATTTCATCAACATGAAAGTAAAATCTACAGGAGAACACGTTGAAGTACCCTACGGGATGGTTGTATGGTCAACTGGAGTTGGTACCCGCCCATTTGTGAAGGATTTCATGGAACAAGTTGGCCAGGTACTTTGCATTTTTTCTGTCTTGTTAGGGTTTGTCCAAAATTTCCTACCTTATTTGGGTTCTACCATAATTGTGTTTTACTTCAAAAAGGATTTCTTGGTAGAAAAGGTTTTCTTGTGGAAACGGACTTTTTTTTCTCATACACAACACAATAACATCCGCAATGTACAAGAGTCTTGTTTAGGGGATATTATTCTCTCAATAGGGTTTATGCTTTTTATATTAGTTGTTCATATGTAGGTCACTTGACCAATTCATATCAATATTACGCTTTTTAAGTATATTTTCTTTGTTGTCTGATTCATCGTCATTCAAGTTTACAATTGTTAGCTTCTGCATGACGCCCCTGTTATTTCGATCCCAACATGTCTTAGTGTTCATGGGGTTCTTTTACCAAATGCTTACTTAAAAGTTACTCTTTTTGCCTTTTATATTCTGTGATTTGCAAGCACTGCAAGTTTAAATTAATTATGACCATTTAACATTTTTGTTTCTCCTTTTGCAGGAAAAAAGACGTATTCTAGCAACTGATGAATGGTTACGAGGTAAAGGGCTGTAGTAACGTGTACGCTCTTGGTGATTGTGCATCTGTAGATCACGTAAAGTCATGGTAAAGAAGCCATTGTTCAAATAACTATACCAAAATATTTCCTCAATATGATCTATAGTATAATCAATTCTTTTTCTGCATTATATTTTTTCTAGATCTTGACAGTTAGTCCATGCTTTAGGTCCGTATGGATGATAATTGCTAGTTTATTGTGCCATTATAAATGGTTTCAAAAATGATTCTATGAGCTTGAGTGTTTCATTTCATCATTCTTTCATAAAGGAATTGGATCTGTAGATATTCGTTCTAGATAATGGAATACTAAATTGCTGTCTTTATACATTCCCCCTAAATTTTCATTTGTGAAATTATGCGGTTTAGGAAGATATTTCGGCCATTTTTAAAGCTGCGGATAAGGATGATTCTGGAACTTTGACCATCGAGGAATTCCGAGATGTCCTGGATGACATAATTATCCGTTATCCTCAAGTGGACTTGTATCTGAAGAACAAAAAGTTGTTAGCGGCAACAGACTTATTAAGGGATTCAGAGGGAAATGAAAGAGATGAGGTAGATATTGAAGGTTTTGAATCGGCCCTTTCTCATGTAGATTCACAGATGAAAAGTCTACCTGCCACAGCTCAGGTACTTCTTACGTAGTTCGGCTTTCATCCCCCCTCCCTTGTTTCACTCCATCTTCTGCTTTAGTAGATGTTTGGACATAGATTTTGTTGAAACTTGGAAAAAAGAGTTTTGAAGTTGAAGATAAAAAATGATTTTTGTATGTTGAAGTTGTGTTTGGACATGCATTTCACTTGAAAAAAGTTAAAAAGTTCTGTGACCGGGAAAAGAACTTTCACTTGAAAAACTGGTGAAAACTAATTTTGAAACATGGAAAAATCATCTTAGAAAACAAACCAAAAATCAGTCCCATGTGTAAACAAATAATGTTTTGAAAAAATAATCTAGAAAAAAGAAAAACATTTCTATGGACAAACGGGGCCTTAGTTCCATTTCTTATCTTTGCACATGCTAGGTTGCTGCTCAACAAGGTACATATCTTGCTAGATGCTTTAACCGCTGGGATCAATGCAAAACTAATCCTGAAGGCCCTCGCCGTTTTAAGAGCTCTGGACGTCATCAATTTCTACCCTTCGGGTATATGCTTACCCTTTCAAAACCTTTCCTTTCCTTATTTTCCTTGTTGGCATGGAGGCATACTAGGATACAGTGGCCGAGCCAAGATTTTTACTATGGAGATTCAAAATATAAAGAAGTAAATAGACGAAGAAGCCAAGGGGATTTAACATATAGTATACAACAACAACAACAACCCAGTGAAATCCCACAACGTGGGGTCTGGGGAGGGTAGAGTGTACGTAGACCTTACTCCTACCAAGGTAGGACGGCTGTTTCCGAGAGACCCTCGGCTCAATAAAAACATAAAAAGAGGTCAGATACGGCTAAGAGATTCAAAGCAATATGGAAATGAAGTAACGCAAGTGACACAGATAACATAGAATAATCAAAGCACAGGATTTAACATATAGTATATATACATAAAAAATAAATCGACCTATCTACACATTGTAATTTTCCACCGAAGGAGTGTCAATTGATTCCCCTTCAACCAAGGTGGCTCCGCTGCTGGGATAGCCAACTGCTGTGTTCTTGTTCTACTTCTATACATGGCAATTGCTAGTTCGTTGCATTTTCTATAGGGGTGAAGCTGAAGTATGATCAGAATTTCATTCTTTAGAAATTGGTCTTCCATACAACAGAATCTGTTTTGTTAAAAAACCATTTTTGTCTTTAACAAAAGAACAGAAATGTGGTCGCCAGCCCTTGATCATTTCTGCTTCTGTCTGCTGTCTGTTTAACGTAAAGAACCATTGAGATTATACTTATCACTATATCAGCAATTTTTTGGATTTATTAGCTGCTCATGTAGTTTATCGACACTCTGATATTGGCGTCTGACCTCCTTTTCCCGTTGTTAAATAGATACATCATCTTTCCAATAAATTTTGTTATGCTACCATGACCGAATATCTAATGGTTTTAACGTAGGCGTCAATCCTCTCTTTTAGGTATCTTTGGCTTAAGAATATGTTCTATTTCAGGTATCGCCATTTAGGGCAATTTGCCCCTTTAGGTGGGGATCAAGCAGCAGCAGAACTTCCTGGAGACTGGGTTTCTATGGGCCATAGTACACAGTGGCTATGGTATTCTGTGTATGCAAGGTAATAATTGACAGCCTCCGTGAGTATGACTTATTTATCATATTAAGTTAGTTACTCCCTCGGTTTCAACTTACGCATCCCTTTCAGTCTATTTAAAAAATTATGCCTCTTTCTATATTTAGCAAGTTTTTAGTTTCAACATCCACATTTTACCCTTAATCACTCAGAATGACGTAACTTACATAGACCTTTAGTTTAAGATGATAAGATTCAAAAGTCTTTCTTTACATTCGTGAACTTTGTGCCTAGCCTAGTCAAACTAAGACATAAAATGGAATGGAGGGAGTGTGTCTTTTCTTCCTTCTATATTCAAAGAGTCTAAATATGGTAAATTCTATTTGCATTTCAGCAAGCAAGTTAGCTGGCGCACGAGGTACTTAGTGGTCGGTGATTGGGTAAGAAGATACATTTTCGGGAGAGATTCAAGCAGGATTTAACGAGTTCAACTCCATCTAGAAGGTGGTGCGTGTTATGCACTGTTTTGCTGACATGTTTGTTTTGTAAAGTTTATGCTTGTATCCGGTTACAACAGTTGAAGCCGGACATCAATTTATGTTGTTTTAGAATGTACATATCACACGCCACTGTATCTCTTTCCATCACTTCCTGGAGAAATGTACCACGAATCTCGCAAATTTGATTGTATGAACTTATTTTTCTGATTAGCAATTGCAAACTTGATTGTTTAAACTTGTTTTACTGATTAGCAATTGACTAAGATTTTGAGGTTTCCAATATGGTTTTAGAGCAGAAGCATAATTTTATTTCAAAAGGAGCCATTGAAAGAGCTTGAAACTCAAGTTCGAAATTTCGGATTTCCGCAAGGGGGCTCCTTTTCGAGTGGGTTTATTTTAAAAGACCAGAAATGTTTTGAGGATTTCATACTTGAAATCTGGGATAATTTGGTGAAGTTTTTCAATGATTTTGGTGGAGATTTACATTCGGGTTAACATGAGGATGATGAATAGTTGATTTTTTATTTTTTAAAAGCCACATGGTAATTTTTAAAATGAAAAAATAAGGCAAATAATTTTTTAATTCAGTAAATATAGGTCTGCTAACGAAAAGGGTTTATGCACCATTTGTGTAACGGCGGGGTATATATATGCCCCACTTTTTAACGAGGGTTATATCCGCTTTACTTCGCAAAATTGAGGGGTATATTTGCCCCTTTTCTGTAGAAACAATACAATAGTGAATCACGGGAAACAACCAACCAAACAGGGGGTTACTGACTCAATTAATTTAGATTTGCATAGTAAAAATTCACTTTGAGGATTTTCGCGGTCTTTACCAAAGTGAACTTTATGCTCTACGGTCAAACCTCAAACCTTTGATTAAAGATGAAGGAACCTTTACGATTTCCACCAAACTTTCAAGATTAATTCCAAGATTGTTGTAATACGTTTGCTTTTAAATTCCAAGACTATTGCAATTCATTTCGTTCTTATCTGTCTCCGTCTATGAGACATATTATATTACTACTTAATATAAGAGGGAATCAGAAATTTTTTGTAGTCCTCACAGGGCTACCTTTGTAATTTCACTTTTTTCTCATTCAATAAATGCATTGCACGTATTGTCCCTTGCTGTGATGAATCATCAAAAATAAAGTCAGTTTCAATTTTTTTAAAGCCTCCATTGTTTCCATTTGGTTTCCAGCATCTTCCACGATCTGAGGCCCAGGTAAAATTGCTTTTCCTCCTTGTTAATGTCTTTTGATCAATTAAAGGGTTTTAGCTTTTGTTTCTAACTTATTTACAGATCAACCTTCTTCATCTCTATATCTTTCACTCTTTTTTCAATTTCATTGTATTCTATATTAAATCCATATATTGAAATCAAGAAATAGTTGGAGTGTTTGTGTGTGCTGGTAACCCCTTTAGTTAAAAGTTCAAACTCATATTTTTTCTGATTGTTTTATGTATTTTTTCTTTTATTTTTGTTGCAAGTGTTTTTGGTGCAAGGTGTGGGTGCTCCCGGGAAGGGGGGGGGGGGGGGCTGTTGGGTGAGTTAGAATAGAAAAGGCAAAAATGGAGAAGATATTGAGACTCTTCATTGGCTCAATTCCCATCTTTTTTCCTTCTATATCTCTATCAAAATTCTCTATCAACCCTTTTACTCCCTCTTTATCAAATTGCTCTAACCCTATTATCTCTGCCTTTCCTTTATTTCACTCTTTTTGCTTTTCCCCATTTTACAGTATCTACGACAAAATATGGAATATAGACTTAATATTACTGAAATAACTCCGGAAACAAGAGAGTGGACATGCAAAGTACAGCTAATTGAAAAAGCTAGAGCAAGACAAAGTAAAGATGGGCGAATACGATTTCAAGTCATGATTGCGCAAGATGAGACGGTAATCTTTCCAATAATTTATAATTTCTTTCTTATTTTAATCTATAGTATTTTCAATACGTTTTGATGTTAGATTTGGTATTTATTTCACATTAGAATTAGAGAGTATTTATTCATATATCGTGGGTATTCATAGTGTTTAATCAAGAACTAGATAATTATTATGAAGACTGTTTTGTGTTTCAGATAATCAAGAACTGATAATTATCAAATATGTGTTGAAGGGAGTACTTTGGAAGATGAAGTTTGTTCGGTATAATCCATTCATTTTATTAGATGCTTACGTCTTATGTGTTACCATGGAGCTTTAATATCTATTTAACTGATTATTTTTTGTAAATACAGGAAGAATAAGTTGCAGTTGTTTTGTATGGAGATGACATAAGAAAATATGAAAAGAAGTTCACTCCCTTCAACACAAGTTAGACCACCTCTGCCCTATGGAATTCCTATCAATAGGTTTGAATGGGTTCTAGATAGATTTACTGTTATTGAACAAGTAAAGGGAGACAATGTAGAGGATCCACCATTGTCTTCTCCAACAAGATTAAACACAGTATCTTTATCGAACCTGGACCAAGAGCCACGTCACATGGAATTCGGTAAGGAGTACTTCACTATGTATTTTAAAGTATACTTATATGTCGTTTCATGAAATAATATTCACAACATCCCTACAAATAGACATACTTGCTGTTGTCGTGAGTTGTGGTGCAATAAAGATTGCTGGTGTCCATGGAAACAAATGTCGACAAATCATTGTCATGGATACAAAGTAAGTTCACTAAAATTCTACTTATTTGAAAATTGCTAATAATTTTAAACATAATGAATTTCATCACAGTTCTTATTTATAGCATGGTAATGATGATTGCAAATGTGCTGATTCAGAGAAAGGAGTTACTATCATTATTGTACCTGAAGAAAATAGACCACATATGATATCTGAAAATGGAAATCAGGATGATGAGAATGTTAATTGTTTCAAAAAAAAAAAAAATGGGGATGATGAGATCTTATCATTAGATGGTGATCAAATTCTTGATAGTTCATGTTCCCTGTCAGTGGAGAGTGATTCCAGTAGTTTATGTGCGGATGATTTTATAAGTTTTGACATAGCGTCTGATATAGAGGATCAGAATTTGGTAGATCCTCAGCAGTTAGCCGCAATATTTTGGAGTGGATTATATATCCCTTTGGGGATTTACATCTGTGTGTGGAAGGAGACCGGAAATGGAAGATGCGCTTGCAACTATTCCTAGGTTCTTGGCATGTTGCAGTAGGTTAACACTCAGTATGAAAAGATAATCAATTTTCTAAATCTTGAATTGAGAATGAATATAGAGGATTTATACAGACAATCTAAACTAATTTCAGATTGAGGCATATTTATTCATTTATAAATTTCTAGCTAAATGAAAAACATAAATTTAATAGCTTGATCCTGTTGTAGAAAATAAGAAATCACATGGTAAAAAACAATAGATAGCAGATTATGCAGATCTTCATCTTTATGAAGAACTAAGGCAATTATAATAAAGAACTAAGACAACAGGATCTTCATCTTGTGAGATATCAACTTTCTACAAATAAAATGTCCAGCTAATTCTTTTTTCACACAATCTAAGACCTTTATCATGGATAATGGTGTAACGTTAGGGAATCTTAGTTAATTTTGCAATATTTGGATAATGGTGTAACATTAGGGAATCTTACGGAAAATATAATGCTTGAAGGTAAATTTGGAAGAATAAACGAGATTAAAGTTGTTTCTCAAAAATACAGGCAGATTTTATGTTCCCTTCCAGTAATGATTCTCCTTTAATTCATAGGGTCGCTATATTTTCTTGTTCCAAAATCATAGAGTAGAAAACAATGGATAACAGATTACACAGATCTTCATCTCAATGAAGAACTAAGGAAACAGGATCTTACAGATAAAATGTCCCGCTAATTCCTTGTTCACACCATTTAGGACCTTTATGATGGATAATGGTGTAACGTTACGGAAACAATTTTCAACTAAATGAACAAGATTTCATCTTTTACAAAGGATTTATATAAACAGGCTCAGCTAATTTGGGAATGAGATATAGTTATCAACTAATAAATTTCCAACTACAGGTTGATTCAATTCTTGGTTTTTGAGTAACTGAATAGATTTTGGGATAAAGAAGAAGAAGAAGAAGAAGAAGAAGAAGAAGAAGAAGAAGAAGAAGAAGAAGAAGAAGACGAAGAATTTAAAGAAAGTGGAAAAAAATCTTACCTTTTTTGTGCTTTCAGGTGAATTTTGTACTAAAAAGGTTGTTGGTGTTTACTACTACTTTTTTTGCTTACCAGATCTCACTAAAAAATTGCCATTTTCAACAATCAGAAGTTTAATAGGAGCAAGGTAAAGATAGGTAACTTGATCTGTCACAACCAAAAAAGTATAGTAAGTCATAATATGAATGTCACTAGGCTGAAGTCAGGGTGACGCTACAAGTTCGACATATTCCGGTAATGATAATCGCAAATGTGCTGATTCAGAGAAAGAAGTCAGTATTATTACTGTACCTGGAGAAAGTAGGCCACATATGATATCTCAAAATGAAAATGAGGATGATGAGATCTTATCATTGCACGGTGATCAAATTCTTGATAGTTCATGTTCCCTACCAGTGGTGAGTGATTCCAGTAGTTTATGTGTTGATAATTTATAAGTTTTGATGTAGAT
The DNA here is from genome assembly GCF_019175385.1 of Lycium barbarum. Classification (NCBI taxonomy): domain Eukaryota; kingdom Viridiplantae; phylum Streptophyta; class Magnoliopsida; order Solanales; family Solanaceae; genus Lycium; species Lycium barbarum. Next base: position 7,191,674 of record NC_083337.1, on the reverse strand, counting down.
ATAGACGATCAGAATTTGGTTGATGTCAAACTTATAGCTAACAAGGGTGGAGATCTGGTAGAAAAGTCTCTGGTCAAAGTTGATGAGCAGATTACGGATGGCTCCAGCTCAAAATCATCTGCTGAAGTTGTGGTTCAGCCACCCTCAGCAGTTAGCCACAGTATTTTTGAAGTGAATTATATACCCCTTTAGGGATGGATTTACATCTGTGTGTAGAAAGAGACCGAAAATGGAAGATGCGTTTGCAACTGTTCCTAGGTTCTTAGCATGTTACAGTAGGTTAACTAATACAGGACTGCAGTAGTTTGTATGATAGGCATCTATAAACGGTTTTTAAAGTTGAAAAGCTCAGATATAGTTTAAAGTTATATAGACGTTGGTTAGATTATAATCTTGTTGACTTCTTAGCCTATACCCATCCTTATGTTTGTTGCATAACAAAGGAACAACAATATTTTTTTTTAATTCTGTCATTCTTGCAACTGTGATCTATAAATACGGTTTTCCGTGTGATATAACTTGGCATCTCCGCTTCTTCTCTACAGTATGCATCATTGTATTTTTACCTTATGGGAGGATTTTGTTGAGATTGATGGAAGCGACCTAGCTGCACAAATTGAAGAACATCCAATAATCCTAGCAAAACGAATTGCACGGTCTTCATATGCTGGTATGAACTAGATTTTAATTTTTCCTCTGTATATTAAAAATATTAATTGTTTTTACTTATACTATGTACAACACAGGAACATCCTTGACAACAAGATACAATTCTGTAATATTGATAAATCCATCCTATCCACAGGCTGCAGAATTGATGAACTGGTATGGGATAAATATGTGACTAATAGTACAATCATATACAAAAAGCGAACTGTGTATATACCCAAAATAATATGACTACGTTCATTTACAGGGCAAAAGAGAATGAAGAAATGTTGAGCACATATACGCAAAGAAGTTCTCCAGAAATAGCTTCATCGCCAATTCTTATATCACTAAATGATGAGGCGATACCTATAGGAAATATCCAAGCACAACCGGCGGTATATGTCCAACAAATGCTACTATATATTTAGATTCGATACCATTACCAGCAACACAACTAATCTTATGCACTTTTCTTTTTTGAATAGATGCAATCTTTTCATGTTGAAGGTAAAATATCGTTGTTGGATGATGAGCAGTTGTTTTACGAGTTGATGTGTTCAAAATGCAAGAACTTTGT